>NC_092097.1:25819244-26419244 GCF_045679555.1 Salvelinus alpinus
GAGAGGTAATCCCTATATGTGAATAATCATTATCAAAATCAATCAATCAATCTATTGGACATGCAAAATGCAAAATGTGAGTGATGAGTCACTAGTGCAGATTCCCTCTGCTTGTGTCATGGTACTCTCCCATAAAGAGTTCTATAAAGTGAGGGATAGTTCCACTGGGCTGGTAGGTATCATGGGGCGGCTGTGGAGGGTAATGAGTTTCTGATGACCTAATTTTAGACAGGAGTCTGGAGAGAGGAGAGAGAGGTGTGAAGGTGTGATGTCTCACAGCTCTTCTCCTTTTCTCTGGCCTGTACCATGGAAGTGTAACCAGTCTGGGGCTGTGAAAGCACTGTCTGGAATATTATACACTGTACAGGAATGTGGATGACTTTCAGCACACTTATAGGGAAGGGCACTCAATATGTACGGCACTAACACAAATGACTGATGACTGGCTGAATGAAATTGATAATAAGAAGATTGTGGGAGCTGTTTTGTTAGATTTTATCGATCATAGTCCGCTGTTAAAATGTGTTATGCCGTTATTTTTCTAGTGACCTACCATTAGCACTGAGAAAAGTCTGTGTGTCTATGTATGCTGACAACTCAACATTATATACTGTATGTCAGCTACCACAGCAAATGAAATCACTTCTACTCTTAACAAAGAGCTGCAGTCAGTTTTAGAATGGATGGCAAGTAATAAGCTAGACCTATATAAAAAACTAAAATAATTGTATTTGGGGCAAACCATTTGCTAAACCGTAAATCTTACAATGAATAATGTGGTAATTGAGCAAGTTGTGGAGACTAATCTGCTTGGTGTAACCCTAGAATGTAAACTGACATGGTCAACACATATTGATGCAATGGTAGCTAAGATAGGAAGAGGTCTGTCTGTGATAAAGCGCTGCTCTGATTTCTAGACATCACAATCAACTTAACAAGTCCTACAGGCTTTAGGTTTATCACACCTGGACTACTGCACAGTTATATGGTCAAGTGCCACAAAGAACATCATAGGCAAATTACAGTAGGCCCAGAACAGAGCAGCACGGCTGGCCCTTAAATGTACATGGAGGCCCTTAAATGTACACGGCTGGCCCTTAAAATAACATGCATGACTTATTGAAAGCACCAAACTCTGTTCAAACAGCTAACACACAGCACAGACACCCATACATACCCCACAAGACATGCCACCAAAGGTCTCTTCACAGACCCCAAATCCAGAACAGACTATGGGAAACGAACAGTATTCAATAGAGCCATGACTACATAGAACTCTATTCCACATCAAGTAACTCAAGCGAGCAGTAAAATCTGATTTTAAAAAAAGATAGAACAACACCTCACTGCTGTGATGTAACTGGTTTAACCATGTTTGGACCCCGGGAAGACGAATGGGGATCCTAATAAATCCTAATAAATATGAAATACTTGGTATCAAATAAAATACAATGTTATTAGTCACATTTTATTTTATTTATTTCACCTTTATTTAACCAAGTAGGCTAGTTGAGAACAAGTTCTCATTTGCAACTGCGACCTGGCCAAGATAAAGCATAGCAGTGTGAACAGACAACAACACAGAGTTACACATGGAGTAAACAATAAACAAGTCAATAACATAGTAGAAAAGAAAAAGAAAAAAAGTCTATGTGTGTGTGCAAAAGGCATGAGGAGGTAGGCAGTAAATAGGCCATAGGAGCGAATAATTACAATTTAGCAGATTAACACTGGGGTGATAAATCATCAGATGATCATGTGCAAGTAGAGATACTGGTGTGCAAAAGAGCAGAAAAGTAAATAAATAAAAACAGTATGGGGATGAGGTAGGTAAATTGGGTGGGCTATATACCGATGGACTATGTACAGCTGCAGCGATCGGTTAGCTGCTCAGATAGCAGATGTTTAAAGTTGTTGAGGGAGATAAAAGTCTCCAACTTCAGAGATTTTTGAAATTCGTTCCAGTCGCAGGCAGCAGAGAACTGGAAGGAAAGGCGGCCAAATGAGGTTTTGGCTTTAGGGATGATCAGTGAGATACACCTGCTGGAGCGCGTGCTACGGGTGGGTGTTGCCATCGTGACCAGTGAACTGAGATAAGGCGGCGCTTTACCTAGCATAGCCTTGTAGATAACCTGGAGCCAGTGGGTCTGACGACGAACATGTAGCGAGGGCCAGCCGACTAGAGCATACAGGTCGCAGTGGTGGGTGGTATAAGGTGCTTTAGTAACAAAACGGATGGCACTGTGATAAACTGCATCCAGTTTGCTGAGTAGAGTATTGGAAGCTATTTTGTAGATGACATTGCCGAAGTCGAGGATCGGTAGGATAGTCAGTTTTACTAGGGTAAGTTTGGCGGCGTGAGTGAAGGAGGCTTTGTTGCGGAATAGAAAGCCGACTCTACATTTGATTTTGGATTGGAGATGTTTGATATGAGTCTGGAAGGAGAGTTTGCAGTCTAGCCAGACACCTAGGTACTTATAGATGTCCACATATTCTAGGTCGGAACCATCCAGGGTGGTGATGCTAGTCGGGCGTGCGGGTGCAGGCAGCGAACGGTTGAAAAGCATGCATTTGGTTTTACTAGCGTTTAAGAGCAGTTGGAGGCCACGGAAGGAGTGTTGTATGGCATTGAAGCTCGTTTGGAGGTTAGATAGCACAGTGTCCAAGGAAGGGCCAGAAGTATACAGAATGGTGTCGTCTGCGTAGAGGTGGATCAGGGAATCGCCCGCAGCAAGAGCAACATCATTGATATATACAGAGAAAAGAGTCGGCCCGAGAATTTAACCCTGTGGTACCCCCATAGAGACTGCCAGAGGACCGGACAACATGCCCCCCTCCGAAGAGGGGGATGACCGCGGCAGCTTTCCAATCCTTGGGGATCTCAGATGATACGAAGGAGAGGTTGAACAGGCTGGTAATAGGGGGTGCGACAATGGCGGCGGACAGTTTCAGAAATAGAGGGTCCAGATTGTCAAGCCCAGCTGATTTGTATGGGTCCAGGTTTTGCAGCTCTTTCAGAACATCTGCTATCTGGATTTGGGTAAAGGAGAAGCTGGGGAGGCTTGGGCGAGTGGCAGTGGGGGGGCGGAGCTGTTGGCCAAGGTTGGAGTAGCCAGGAGGAAGGCATGGCCAGCTGTTGAGAAATGCTTGTTGAAGTTTTCGATTATCACGGATTTATCGGTGGTGACCGTGTTACCTAGCCTCAGTGCAGTGGGCAGCTGGGAGGAGGTGCTCTTGTTCTCCATGGACTTTACAGTGTCCCAGAACTTTTTAGAGTTAGCGCTACAGGATGCAAATTTCTGCTTGAAAAAGCTGGCCTTTGCTTTCCCGACTGACTGCGTGTATTGGTTCCTGACTTCCCTGAACAGTTGCATATCGCGGGGACTATTCGATGCTATTGCAGTTCGCCACAGGATGTTTTTGTGCTGGTCGAGGGCAGTCAGGTCTGGAGTGAACCAAGGGCTATACCTGTTCTTAGTTCTGCATTTTTTGAACGGAGCATGCTTGTCTAAGATGGTGAGGAAGTTACTTTTAAAGAATGACCAGGCATCCTCAACTGACGGGATGAGGTCAATATCCTTCCAGGATACCCGGGCCAGGTCGATTAGAAAGGCCTGCTCGCAGAAGTGTTTTAAGGAGCGTTTGACAGTGATGAGGGGTGGTCGTTTGACCGCGGACCCGTAGCGGATACAGGCAATGAGGCAGTGATCGCTGAGATCCTGATTGAAGACAGCAGAGGTGTATTTGGAGGGCAAGTTGGTCAGGATAATGTCTATTAGGGTGCCCATGTTTACAGATTTAGGGTTGTACCTGGTGGGTTCCTTGATGATTTGTGTGAGATTGAGGGCATCTAGCTTAGATTGTAGGACTGCCGGGGTGTTAAGCATATCCCAGTTTAGGTCACCTAACAGGACAAACTCTGAAGCTAGATGGGGGGCGATCAATTCACAGATGGTGTCCAGGGCACAGCTGGGAGCTGAGGGGGTTCGGTAGCAGGCGGCAACAGTGAGAGACTTATTTCTGGAGAGATTAATTTTTAAAATTAGAAGTTCGAACTGTTTGGGCATAGACCTGGAAAGTATGACAGAACTTTGCAGGCTATCTCTGCAGTAGATTGCAACCCCTCCCCCTTTGGCAATTCTATCTTGACGGAAAGTGTTATAGTTGCGTATGGAAATCTCAGAATTTTTGGTGGCCTTCCTAAGCCAGGATTCAGACACGGCAAGGACATCAGGGTTGGCAGAGTGTGCTAAAGCAGTGAGTAAAACAAACTTAGGGAGGATGCTTCTGATGTTGACATGCATGAAACCAAGGCTTTTTCGATCACAGAAGTCAATAAATGAGGGTGCCTGGGGACATGCAGGGCCTGGGTTTACCTCCACATCACCCGAGGAACAGAGGAGTAGTAGGATGAGGGTGCGGCTAAAGGCTATCAAAACTGGTCGCCTAGAGCGTTGGGGACAAGGAATAAAAGGAGCAGATTTATGGGCGTGGTAGAATATATTCAGGGCATAATGTGCAGACAGGGGTATGGTGGGGTGCGGGTACAGCGGAGGTAAGCCCAGGCACTGGGTGATGATAAGAGAGGTTGTATCTCTGGACATGCTGATAATAAAGGGTGAGGTCACCGCATGTGTGGGAGGTGGGACAAAGGAGGTATCAGAGGTTTGAAGAGTGGAACTACGGGCTCCATTGTAAACTAAAACAATGATAACTAACCTGAACAACAGTATACATGGCATATTGATATTTGAGAGAGACATACAGTAAGGCATAAAGTAATCGCAGGTCTTGATTGGGAGAGCTAGCTAAAACAACAGGTGAGACAACAGCAGCTAGTCAGCTAACACAACAACAGCAGGTAAAATGGCGATGACTAGGCAGAGAGGGTCGGATTAACTACACACAGAGCCTGAGTTCGCGGCTGGGGCCGACAGATAAAACACAAATAAACAGAATGGAGTACCGTGATTAATGGACAGTCCAGCAGGCATCAGCTATGTAGCCAAGTGATCATAGTGTCCAGGGGGCAGCAGTAGATGGAACAGGGAAGCCGCCACTACGTTAGCACGCAGCGTTTAAAGTTAGTGGTGGTCTGGTCAGACGGAGGGGGTCTGCTCAGACGGAGGCCGGTTGAGGGCACAGCGGATGGAGTATTCGTCGGCAGACCAGACGTGGTGGTGCGACGGGACGCCGTGTCGACAGAGAATCCAAGCCAGATGGCGAAAGAGGTATTGTAGAACTTTGTTTGCTAACTGGTGCTAGCTTCGTGGCAGTGGCATTAGCCACTATAGCCAATCGGTAGCAGTGGTGATCCGGTGCCAAGGTCCAGAGTTTACAGCAAGGATCCCGTGGAGTATTGGGCTCTAGCCGTGTAAGAGTGGGGTTCAGGTAAACAGCTGAGTAGGCCGGGGGTGGGCCTCAGGGATAGCTTCGGTACTGGGTGCCACGGAGGGTGCAAGCTAGCTGTGAGCTAGCTAGCTGCAAGCTAGCTGTGAGGATCAGAAGTAGTGGCTCAGGGATTACGGCAGGAATCCGGCGTTGTTGTGGAGAGACAGTCCGATGCTGGTAGATTGGCGAGTAATATTCAGGCTAAAAACAGGGCTGGTGTCTGTGCAGAAGGTAAAATCCGCTAGCAGTGGCTAAAAATGACTAAATAGCTTGTAGCTGATTAGCTGGTTAGCTACTGGAGGTTCTTGAATGTGTTCCAAAGTTAAAAATAATAGCGATTCCGTATCACATTGGGTGAGGCAGGTTACCGGAAGGTATAATCGAATTAAAAATCGAAAAGAGATTAAAATAAAACTATGCTTAGATGATAACAACCGAGAGTAGCAGTGGTGTAAATGAGGGAGGGGGGGGGGGGGGGGGAGCAATGCAAACAGTCTGGGTAGCCATTTGATTAGATGTTCAGGAGGTTGATGGCTTCGGGAAAGAAGCTGTTTAGACGCTTCTTGGACCTAGACTTGGCGCTCCGGTACAGCTTGCCATGAGGTAGCAGAGAGAACAGTCTATGACTAGGGTGGTTGGAGTCTTTGACAATTTTTCAGAGCCTTCCTCTGACACCGCCTGGAGTAGAGGTCCTGGATGGCAGGAAGCTTGGCCCCCAGTGATGTACTGGGCCGTACGCACTACCCTCCGTAGTGCCTTGCGGTCGGAGGTTGAGCAGTTGCCATACCAGGCAGTGATGCAACCAGTCAGGATGCTCTCAACGGTGCAGCTGTAGAACCGTTTGAGGATCTGAGGACACATGCCAAATCTTTTCAGTCTCCTGAGGGGGAATAGGTTTTGTCGTGCCCTCTTCACGACTGTCTTGGTGTGCTTGGACCATGTTAGTTTGTTGGTGATGTGGACACCAAGGAACTTGAAGCTCTCAACCTGCTCCACTACAGCCCCGTCGATGAGAATGGGGGCGTGCTCGGTCCTCTTTTCCTGAAGTCCACAATCATCTCCTTTGTCTTAATCACGTTGAAGGAGAGGTTGTTGTCCTGGCACCACACGGCCAGGTCTCTGACCTCCTCCCTATTGGTTGTCTCATTGTTGTCGGTGATCAGGCCTACCACTGTTGTGTCATCGGCAAACTTAATGATGTTGTTGGAATCGTGCCTGGCAGTGCAGTCATGAGTGAACAGGGAGTACAGGAGGGGACTGAGCACGCGCCCCTGAGGGGCCCCTGTGTTGAGGATCAGCGAGGCGGCCCGTCAGGGAGTCCAGGATCCAGTTGCAGATGGAGATGTTTAGTCCCATGGTCCTTAGCTTAGTGATGAACTTTGAGGGCACTGTGGTATTGAACACTGAGCTGTAGTCAATGAATAGCATTCTTACATAGCTGTTCCTTTTGTCCAGGTGGGAAAGACCAATGTGGAGTGCAATAGAGATTGCATCATCTGTGGATCTGTTTGGGTGGTATGCAAATTGGAGTGGGTCTAGGGTTTCTGGGATAATGGTGTTGATGTGAGCCATGGCCAGTCTTTCAAAGCACTTCATGGCTACAGACATGAGTGCTACAGGTTGGTAGTCATTTAGTCAGGTTACCTTAGTGTTCTTGGCCATAGGGACTATGGTTGTCTGCTTAAAACATGTTGGTATTACAGACTCAAACAGGGAGAGGTTGAAAATGTCAGTGAAGACACTTGCCAGTAGGTCAGCGCATGCTCACAGTACACATCCTGGTAATCCATCTGGCCCTGCCGCTTTGTGAATGTTGACCTGTTTAAAGATCTTACATCGGCTGCGGAGAGTGTGATCACAGTCTTCCAGAACAGCCGATACTCTCATGCATGTTTCAGTGTTATTTGCCTCGAAGTGAGCAGAGAAATAATTTAGTTTGTCTGGTAGGCTTGTGTCACTGGGTAGCTCTTGGCTGTGCTTCCCTTTGTAGTCTGTAATGGTTTGCAAGCCCTGCCGCATCCGACGAGCATCAGAGCCGGTGTAGTACAATTCGATCTTAGTCCGTTGTTGAAGCTTTGCCTGTTTGATGGTTCGTCGGAGGGCATAGCGCGATTTCTTATAAGCTTCGGGGTTAATGTCCCGCATTGAAAGCGGCAGCTCTAACCTTTAGCTCAGTGCGGATGTTGCCTGTAATCTATGGCTTCTGTTTGGGGTATGTACGTACGGTCACTGTGGGGACGACGTCATCGATGCACTTATTGATGACGCCAATGACTGATGTAGTGTACTCCTCAATGCCATTGAAAGAATCCTGGAACATATTCCAGTCTGTGCTAGCAAAACAGTCCTGTGGCTTAGCATCTGCTTCATCTGACCACTTTTTTATTGATCGAGTCACTGGTGCTTCCTGCTATAATTTTGTGCTTGTAAACAGGAATCAGGAGGATAGAATTATGGTCAGATTTGCCAAATGGAGTCGAGGGAGAGCTTTGTATGCGTCTCTGTGTGTGGAGTAAAGGTGGTCCAATGTTTTTTCCCTCTGGTTGCACATTTATTATGCTGATAGAAATTTTGTAAGATGGGTATTGTGTGCACATAATGTTCACAATTTGCTTGTCGAAGATGCATATCCTCTCTAGGGTCCCCTAGTTATATTTGCCAGCTTTTACTAATAAAAAAAAAAACTCTAAATTTGGACAGGAAATTTGAAAATGCTTCATTCAAACACAGTCCATGAAAAACTGTTGGGCTGGTGGATCTCTGGAATCCAAACACAGAACTTTGTTCAGACTTTTATCTTAATTGATCGGAAATGCTATTTATTCTCCCTTTCACAGTACATACATCACTGCTTTAACCCTGATTTATTAAGGCTTAGAATGTTCTAAAATTCTGGATTCCGAACGCAGACCCATAAAAACAGCCTTCCAGGTATGATGTAAAAGATGCAAGTGCATCCAGGGACCTTTTGTCTGGCATATCTTCTCCACACACTGTTTCAGGAAATGTTATTGTGTTACAAATTGTCATTTTTTGTCAACAATATACCCAAATGTCAAAGTGGAAGAAACAAAAAAAGTATAATTAGATAACAAAATAGAATAAAAGCTACAATATAGTCATTGCATAAGTATTTAGCCCCTTTGTTAAAACCTCTACAGGATCGGTGTCCCGCCCGCGGGACAGTTGAGCCAACGTAGGCTAATGTGATATGCATGAGGTTGTAAGAAACCCCCAAAATTCCCAGGACATAGACATACAGTGGCTTGCGAAAGTATTCACCCCCCTTGGCATTTTTCCTATTTTGTTGCTATACAACCTGGAATTAAAATAGATTTTTTGGGGATTGTATCATTTGATTTACACAACATGCCTACCACTTTGAAGATGCAAAATATTTTTTTATTGTGAAACAAACAAGAAATAAAACAAAAAAACTGAAAACTTGAGCGTGCATAACCATTCACCCCCCAAAGCCAATACTTTGTAGAGCCACCTTTTGCAGCAATTACAGCTGCAAGTCTTTTGGGGTATGTCTCTATAAGCTTGGCACATCTAGCCACTGGGATTTTTGCCCATTCTTCAAGGCAAAACTGCTCCAGCTCCTTCACGTTGGATGGGTTCTGCTGGTGTATAGCAATCTTTAAGTCATACCACAGATTCTCGATTGGATTGAGGTCTGGGCTTTGACTAGGCCATTCCAAGACATTTAAATTTTTCCCCTTAAACCACTCGAGTGTTGCTTTAGCAGTATGCTTAGGATCATTATCCTGCTGGAAGGTGAACCTCCATCCCAGTTTCAAATCTCTTGAATACTGAAACATGTTTCCCTCAAGAATTTCCCTGTATTTAGCGGCATCCATCATTCCTTCAATTCTGAGCAGTTTTCCTGTCCCTGCCGATGAAAAACATCCCCACAGCATGATGCTGCCACCACCATGCTTCACTGTGGGTATGGAGTTCTCGGGGTGATGAGAGGTGTTGGGTAGGCGCCAGACATAGCGTTTTCCTTGATGGCCGTAAAGCTAAATTTGAGTCTCATCTGACCAGAGTACCTTCCATATGTTTTGGGAGTCTCCCACATGCCTTTAGGTGAATACCAAACGTGTTTGCTTATTTTGTTCTTTGAGCGATGGCTTTTTCTGGACCCTCTTCCGTAAAGCCCAGCTCTGTGGAGTGTATGGCTTAAAGTGGTCCTATGGACAGATACTTCAATCTCCGCTGTGGAGCTTTGCAGCTCCTTCAGGGTTATCTTTGGTCTCATTGTTACCTCTCTGATTAATGTGCTCCTTGCCTGGTCTGTGAGTTTTGGTGGGTCGCCCTCTCTTGGCAGGTTTGTTGTGGTGCCATATTCTTTCCACTGTTTAATAATGGATTTAATGGTGCTCCTTGGGATGTTCAAAGTTTCAGATATTGTTTTATAACCCAACACTGATCTGTACTTCTACACAACTTTGTCCCTGACCTGCTTGGAGAGCTCTGTGGTCTTCATGGTGCCGCTTGCTTGGTGGTGCCCCTTGCTCAGTGGTGTTGCAAACTCTGGGACCTTTCAGAACAGGTGTATATACAGTTGAAGTCGGAAGTTTACATACACCTTAGCCAAATACATTTAAACTCAGTTTTTCACAATTCCTGATATTTAATCCTATTAAAAATCCCTGTCTTAGGTCAGTTAGGATCACCACTTTATTTTAAGAATGTGAAATGTCAGAATAATAGTAGAGAGAATTATTTATTTCAGCTTTTAATTATTTCATCACATTCACAGTGGGTCAGAAGTTTACATACACTCAATTAGTATTTGGTAACATTGCCTTTAAATTCTTTAACTTGGGTCAAACGTTTCGGGTAGTTGGGTGAATTTTGGCCCATTCTTCCTGACAGAGCTGGTGTAACTGACTCAGGTTTGTAGACATCCTTGCTCACACACACTTTTTCAGTTATACCCACAAATGTTCTATAGGATTGAGGTCATGGCTTTCTGATGGCCACTCCAATACCTTGACTTTGTTGTCCTTTAGCCATTTTGCCACAACCCTGCTTGCAAGTTTGCTTGGGGTCATTGTCCATTTGGAAGACCCATTTGCGACCAAGCTTTAACTTCCTGACGGATGTCTTGAGATGTTGCTTCAATATATCCACATAACTTCCCTCCTCATGATGCCATCTATTTTGTGAAGTGCGCCAGTCCCTCCTGCAGCAAAGCACCCCCACAACATGATGCCGCCACCCCCGAGCTTCATGGTTGGGATGGTGTTCTTTGGCTTGCAAGCCTCCCGCTTTTTATTTCAAACTTAACGATGGTCATTATGGCCAAACAGTTCTGTTTTTGTTTCATCAGACCAGAGGATATTTCTCAAAAAAGTACGATCTTTGTCCCCATGTGCAATTGCAAACCGTAGTCTGGCTTTTTTTATGTTGGTTTTGGAGTAGTGGCTTCTGCCTTGCTGAGCGGCCTTTCAGGTAATGTCGATATAGGACTCGTTTTACTGTGGATATAGATACTTTTGTACCTGTTTCCTCCTGCATCTTCACAAGGTCCTTTGCTGTTGTTCTGGGATTGATTTGCACTTTTCGCATCAAAGTACGTTCATCTCTAGGAGACAGAACGCGTCTACTTCCTGAGCGGTATGACGGCTGCGTGGTCCCATGGTGTTTATACTTGCATACTATTGTTTGTACAGATGAATGTGGTACCTTCAGGCATTTGGAAACTGCTCCCAATGATGAACCAGACTTGTGGAGGTCTACAATTTTTTATCTGAGGTCTTGGCTGATTTCTTTTGATTTTCCCATGATGTCAAGTAAAGCACTGAGTTTGAAGGTAGGTCTTGAAATATATCCACAGGTACACCTCCAAGTGACTCAAATGTTGTCAATTAGCCTATCAGAAGCTTCTAAAGCCATGACATCATTTTCTGGAATTTTCCAATCTGTTTAAAGGCACAGTCAACTTAGTGTATGTAAACTTCTGACCCACTGGAATTGTGATACAGTGAATGATAAGTGAAATAATTTGTCTGTAAACAATTGTTGGAAAAATGACTTGTGTCTTGCACAAAGTAGATGTCCTAACCGACTTGCCAAAACTAGAGTTTGTTAACAAGAAATTTGTGGAGTGGTTGAAAAACAAGTTTTAACCAATAAAATTTTGGCACATTTTGGAAGTTGATACAACATTTTGAACAGATATACAATGGTTCAGTGGATCAGTCTAAAACGTTGCACATACACTGCTGCCATCTAGTGGCCAAAGTCTAAATTGAGCCTGGGCTGGAATAATACATTATGGCCTTTCTCTTGCGTTTCAAAGATTTATTTGTATTATCTTATACCAGATCTAATGTGTTATATTCTCCTACATTAATTTCACATTTACACAAACTTTGAAGTGTTTCCTTTCAAATGGTATCAAGAATATGCATATCCTTGCTTCCGTTCCTGAGCTACAGGGAGTTATATTTGGGTATGTCATTTTAGGCGAAAATTGAAAAAAAGGGGGCGGATCAGAGTCTAAGTAATATTTTTTTAAATCCCCAATAAAATCCATAAATTTAAGCTAGAGATGTCGGCCTTCTGCATCTGCGGTGGAAGGTGGCCAAGATACAGTGGTGTTAATCAGGCTATGAGACATCACAAAAATTGTTCCTCTAACGAAAACATTTGTAGTGGCGATGTTGTTGTCCGTTTTTCTCTATGACCCCCATAAGTGTCACGGGAATCTTCTGAAGGTAACCCATACAAATGAATGGACGTATGGAGGTAGTTTTGTGCCAACAAAAATAAGGGGTTCAATTTGCTATTTATGAATGTGTTATGCAATGCGTTTCTATGGGCTATAGTAGTAAAGACCAAATCCAATATTTTATCAAATAATGTTTTTAGATTTGTTTTGGGATACCTTAATGGGTCCTAAAATTCAAAATCAAATAGCTAAATGATCCATGGTATGACCATCTTAAAACAATTCCAAATGTTAGCTTAGTCCCCCCTTACAGTCACATTGATGTTGGCATAGACAGCAAGTCTAATAGGCTAGGGGAAGATAAGCTTCCCCTAAAGTAAATTTAATGACATTTGCCAAATTAGCTATAGAATTACTTGTGCCTATACATAAATAAATAAAATAATTCAAAATACTACACCAGAGAGCATGATTTGGTCACAGAGGATCATTAGATTCTTAAAAAAATTAACTGTGTATTGTTTTAATCATGCAATTTTGGCAATGTGCCAACATATAGCCAATCAAATAGCTGATTGTTGAGTTGCGGCATTCAGTGAAGAGCAGTTAAATAGGCCTAGGCCTATGTCAATATTTCACAATACAATCGTAGGAAAAACATAGTTTAGAAAACAAATGGCCTAGGCCTAAAAGAGAAGGCAAAGAAATGCTGTCTCTAGTTATCAAAATTCTCAACACCCAATTGAGCAAGCAGTAGCCTATCTTATTGGCATCAACTGAGAGCATCGGCCATGTCCCCTCAAAATCACTGTCTTTATCATGGGATCTGTATGCCTACCACTGGGGACAATAATTGTAATCCTCCAGGCTAGATGGATGTCATATTGTACAATTTGTGTCTCCCCTTTTTTGTAGGCCTAGATTAGATGGATACATTCAAGACAAGGTCCTTTTAACTGATCTTTTTGTCCAATGTCAGTAGAGTAGGCTACGAACTTCGTATCATATAAAAAAATATGTTGTTTATGTCTCCAGCAGTGGAGGGCAGTGCCGTTTAAGATGAGGGAAGAGGATTTTTATTTTTTAAGAACATGGCCTTATTTCTATTACAGCATGTTGGATGACTGTCATTCATTTTCCATTCACCCAGCTCAATGTAACATCAATAGGTTTAGGCTACTACATGATGCTCAAATTTTCCCTGTACCCATCATGAGGTTGCTACAACCTAGCCTATGAATGAAAGTTTACAACGTCGGCGCACAGTTTGAGAGAATTTTGAGTAATCAAAATGATAGACAGTAACACATTGAATACCGCCTTGCTAGCATTTAGCTGATCTAGGGTGTAATCATTAGTCCAACAGTTGCAAACGAGAGTTTCTATTGGAAAAATGAAGGTATGTTTATCCCAGTTTCGTTCCGTTTATCCCAGTTTCGTTCCATTTGCTTCCGTTTAAGAAACGTTTTTCAACAGGATCGGCGCAATGAATACACCCCTGATCAGACGCAAACACAGTTCACTTTCATAGCAGCCAGATACAAACAGCTCATTGTATATATAATTCCTTTTCACATCTACGTGCTCTCCTCCTCTCATCTTTTCCCTTCGCTTGTGAACTTCAGTGCACAACACATCAGCTGTCTGTGACCAGGCGAAAAACCTTTCCAAGCCAAACCTTCATATCATGACCACTAACCGCACACAGCCTACATCATTGTCACGTCATAGTCAACATAGCTACTAGAACTAACGCGTTACTAAACCTGCTACAATCATGCAGTACAGTGTACAGTCAGAAGCAAGCAGTTTAGCAGTTACAACAGTGGGACCCGGTTGCAAAAAATGAATAAAACCAAAGGCTTACCTTGACTTGGAAGAGTTCTAGTGTTGGATAGCCGTACTCAACTGGCTAACATATCATCCCTCTCCGTTTGAGCCGGGTATTTGAGTAGGCTAAACTAGCTAGCTGCATTCCATGCTAGCTTAGTAAATGAAAGTAAAAATATGTAGCTACTACTAAATATAGCTCGCTCTCTCTTTCTCTCTCGATGTCTCTCGCTCTCTCTTGCTTCTCCTTAATTTTGGAAGAAATTAATTTGTTCAAAAAGGTTCAACTGTTGTCTTTCTCTCTCTTTGAGTCAACTACTCACCACATTTTATGCACTGCAGTGCTAGCTAGCTGTAGCTTATGCTTTCAGTACTAAATTAATTCTCTGATCCTTTGATTGGGTGGACAACATGTCCTCTGATAACATGTCCTCTGACAACATGAGCTCTGATAGGTTGGAGGACATCCTCCGGAAGTTGTCATAATTGCTGTGTAAGTCGATGGAATAGGGTGAGAACCATGAGCCTCCTTGGTTTTGTTTTGAAGTCAATGTACCCAGAGGAGGACATAAGCTAGTAGTCATCCGGCTACACCATGGTGCTACCCTACAGAGTGTTGCTGAGGCTACTGTAGACCTTCATTGCAAAACAGTGTGTTTTAATCAAATATTTGGAGACGTGAATATATTTAGTATAGTTTTATCTAAAAAGGGTAACTTTGTTTATGTTTCACTTTGTTTTCTTCAATGCAATAATGTATAAATACAAATAAAGTGTGAATTAAAGGACACTGAAATATTTCATTTGTATTTTTGTTCAAATCACAATATGCACATATACAATCTCTTTGAGGAAGACATCTTAATACTTGAAAGAATGGAGTCATGAGAGATGAGAGATACTGGGCAAAGTAGTTTTTTTTGTTCATAGCCACAAGATGAAGGTTTAACCAGTCAAATTAGGGGAGGCTCTTAGCACGACAATGTACTGTACTACAACATAGGACACAAAATAAGAATGCACACCTTATAATGCGGATCTGCAGGTGCAAAGGAGATAAAAGGAGCAATACAAAGTGTTTGGATACCCTGGTATATCTGAAAGGGAATAGGATTATATCATCATTACATATCTGTGATACTCTTTATGAAAATGTTAAACATACACTTCTGTAGTCAATACACAAAACTGTCAAACAAATGTATTTGGTATTGTTTAAATCCTTTTTTTACCTAAACGATTTAGCTGTAAACCCCTTTCTGTTGAGATTTGATACTAGGAAGTATGTAATGTGTGGCAGAGCAGAGGAGTGTTCCTGTTCTCTGTGAATGTGGCTTATAGCTCTGGCAGAGATTTGCCTCTGGTCTTACATTTATTTTATTTATTTATTTAACCTTTATTTAACCAGGTAGGCAAATTGAGAACACGTTCTCATTTACAATTGCGACCTGGCCAAGATAAAGCAAAGCAGTTCGACACATACAACAACACATAGTTACACATGGAGTAAAACAAACATATAGTCAATAATACAGTGAAAAAAAATAATAACATATATAACATTACATATAGTGGCAAGCCCGTACAGTATTGTATCTGGAAGATGTCTGCCTTCTCTCCATCAAGAGCTAAACACAAGACCTGATTTTAGGAGATTAATCTTAACTGGTCAATAAAAGCTTGTTCTTTTACATAAGATTATTGTGAATAAATAGTCTTTCCTTGAGCTATAAGAATGGGTGAACATTGCCACCTACTGGTGTGTTGGGGAAGTACATAGTGTGACGTTCCCATTCTGAACTACTTTGACTGAGGCTTAACGTGACAATTACATTTGGCCAAAATTAATTGTGGAGTGTGGCAAGAAGACCCCATCATTTATTGCAATGCTGACCAATTTATTATTTTCTGAATTTAAGTATTTTTTACACTTTTGAGCTAAATCCTTAATAGTATATCAACTTGAACTTTTGAGGCTTCTTGTACCATTTGTGGCCCCTCTCCCCTTTCTTTCTTTCTTTCTTTCTTTCTTTCTTTCTTTCTTTCTTTCTTTCTTTCTTTCTTTCTTTCTTTCTTTCTTTCTTTCTTTCTTTCTTTCTTTCAGTCAGTCTTATCTGCTTGGCTTGTGGCCAGCAGTCTTCGGCTGGAAGAGCAGAAAAAAAGGAGAAAAAAGAAGGGAGGTGGGACGAAGAAGGAGGCAGAGCGGAGAGGGGGAGGAAGGGGAAGGAGGTGGAATGGCGGATACGGGGGAAGCTTAAGCCCACTGAGGCGTGAAGGAGAGCGCTGTGTTGATAAAAGACAATGTAACTTACATATGCAACACACCACGTTAATGAGGTGTATTTAAAACAACCGGCGTGTAACACACAATACACAACAGCTCGCGATGCAGCCCAGGGTGAAGGCCTATGTTCCATACAGCCATTCTGTACAGAACATGATATAGCGCGTATAATGAATTAGACACTAGTTAGTGCTACGAGTGTTAGCTCTCGGAAGTGTGAAATAACATGAGTACGACTGGGGGATGTTTGGCTTTCAGTTTTAAATGGTAACAAAGGGGTAAGAACAAGAACAAGAGAAAATCGTTTGAATCAGAGTTTCCTTACATCTTTTAAGGTATTCATATGCTTTCTCCATATAATAATGGATTACATAACATTTACATAGTGCTTCTCACATGGTTTTCCAAGTACTTTACCTGGATGATGCACGGCATGGCAGCCATTTTGTGCTAGAATGGCCCATATATCTACCTGCTCCTCTCTGGAGCATTAATTTCCCCCCTTTCCCTTCAGCTCTCTACCTCTATTCTGCAGCTGGCATGGACAGAGCGGTCCAAACACAGCCAGAAAACCAGAGAAAACACGTCTTCTACAGTCAATTATGATAATTCATGGTAATATCCTGAGCCTCCAGCATATCCAATTGTCAGTTTGTCTAATTAATGTCACCTCTCTGGGAGTACATTTAGCAGGCAGACGAAAGAACAGTCACCTGTTTTGACAGCCTGAGCCTCACCACAGCAGACAGAGAGAGATGTTAACTTACCTATCAAATAATGATTTACATGATTTTAACATAGATTCAGTGTGTACCTACAAGATCCTCTACAATTGATGAAATGTTAACCTGTTCTATAGTTCCATATTGACATGTACTATTACATTATGTATCATCGAACACAAACATTATATAATGCATAGGATAGGTTTAAGTTAAAGTGAAACATATGGACACTCAGTTGCCTGAGTACTGCAAGGGAATACAATCTCCCTGCTGTTCTAATAGAATGTGATGTGATTACATTATATCATAATCTATTACATTGTCATATTTAAGTGATAATGCCCGAGAAGCCGTTGTTTGGAGGATATATTGGCACGGGTGTTAGTAGGCCTTTGAGGGCATTATCACTTTTATACAATGGGTTACCAACATATTCAAATAATGATTGACATATTTTCATTAAAAGTGTTATTTTGATTAATTTATTCATACGATTTCACCCTTCCACAAGATATAGTCCCGACACAAATCTAGAGTTTCTACCCAATCCGGGCTGGTCTTTCGTTCTATCGGTTCGGTTGCCAGACATGCGACCCAGTCGTTGTCTTTTTGTTCTGTATCTATGGATGCGACCCAGTCATTCGTTCTAAATGTTCCATTGCCGTACTGACTGACAACGTTCTT
Organism: Salvelinus alpinus; assembly: GCF_045679555.1. NCBI lineage: Eukaryota > Metazoa > Chordata > Actinopteri > Salmoniformes > Salmonidae > Salvelinus > Salvelinus alpinus. The sequence continues at coordinate 25,836,844 of NC_092097.1, forward strand.
ATCCATTGTCTGCTAGCTAGCCAACTACGGCTAACTTACAGTCATGTCAAAAAGTACAGCCAGAATAACAGAAAAGTAGCTGCAACTGTTTTCTAGTGACATTTATTTGGATACATCCATAACAATGCTAATATGGCAGAATTGCAAACTAGCTGCACTTCGTTTCATTTTACCTTTTTTCAATTGACATTTCTTTGTATATATCCATAAAAATGATGTCAGCTGATTCCTGATTTCAACTGGCTGAGAAAATCTGCCTAACTGTCTGTCTCATCCTGGCATGTTCATTACTATGGGACAGCTGGAGATCAAATTTGAAAATTGAAACAATGTTGTAAATTATGGAAAGACAGACAGCAAGGTTTATACAAATCCCCGCTGTAGAAAACTAAATGTCTGTCTAAAAGATATGTCAGAAAATGTCTAGATGCTTTTTATAGTGGAGATCAAGTTTATAAATTGCCTGGTTGGACTTATGAGACAGTGGGTTGCGGGGTCAGATGTAACAGAGTAAATAGGCATTTTAACATCGTAGATTTAGCCGGTGGTAACTTGTTGAAAAGACACCGGCTGGAATGCGGTTTTAACCAATCAGCATTCAGGATTAGACTCACCTGTTGTATAACATGTCATATTACATGACATCACATAATACAATAGAATATTAAACTTCATATCATATGTGAGTCTCATACTGTACTGTCCGACTGTGGTTCTGATCAGAGGCGTCAGTACGGCTGTATTTATATGTGTAGATGGCAGACGCTCGACGACACGGCAGTGGTAAAAGTCTGAGAGAGTTGCTATAATCAACTACCACGCATAGCATTGTTATTAGAGATGCCAGATACGCTATGCCAACAAACCGCCAAACACTGCCCGGCAACTGTACTGTACCAACCCTCTGTCTGTCTGTTTGTCTGTGTGTGTCTGTCTGTCTGTCAGGGGTTCTCGTCTCTCTCTCTATCTTCTCTTTACACCCTCCTCTCTCTGTTCTGAGGAACGGTCCTTTCACTCTCCTCTTCCTCCTTTCATTTCTCTGTTCTCTAAAGCCTAACTCTCTGGATTGCATAATTCAAAGAGCTGTTTAATCAGTGAGAATGTAACTTGTATAAATGGGGCAGACTGGATTACACACACATACACAGAGCAGAGGAATCATTAGTTATTTTTCTATTTTTACATTTTTAGTTTATTTTAGTAAATACTTTCTAAACAGTTTTTTTTCTTAGAACTGCATTGTTGGTTAATAAGGGCTTGTGAGTAAGCATTTCACTGTAAGGTCTACCTACACCTGTTGTATTCGGTGCATGTGACAAATACAATTAGATTTGATGTGTTAGTGTTTGGGGTCAACAAATAGACAAGAAAAGTACAGTGAAGTTCTCCAGTATGTGGCTGTCAGAGAGTTACACTATTGTATAAATAGACAATATTTTAAGCATACAGTGAATACATGACTAAGTATCTGTCAATACGTAAACTCAACAAAAAAAGAAACGTTCTCTCACTGTCAACTTTATTTTCAGCAAACTTAACATGTGTAAATATTTGTATGAACATAATAAGCTTCAACAATTGAGACATAAACTGAACAAGTTCCACAGACATGTGACTAACAGAAATGGAGTAATGTGTCCCTGAACAAAGGGGGTGTCAAAATCAAAAGTAACAGTATCTGGTGTGGCCAACAGCTGCATTAAGTACTGCAGTGCATCTCCTCCTCATGGACTGCACCAGATTTGCCAGTTCTTGCTGTGAGATGTTATCCAACTCTTCAACCAAGACACCTGCAAGTTCCCGCACATTTCTGGGGGGAATGGCCCTAGCCCTCACCTTCCGATCCAACAGGTCCCAGATGTGCTCAATGGGATTGAGATCCGGGCACTTCGCTGGCCATGGCAGAACACTGACATTCCTGTCTTGCAGGAAATCAAGCACAGAATGAGCAGTATGGCAGATGGCATTGTCATGCTGGAGGGTCATGTCAGGATGAGCCTGCAGGAAGGGTATCACATGAGGGAGGAGGATGTCTTCCCTGTAAAGCACACCGTTGAGTTTGCCTTCAATGACAACAAGCTCAGTCCGATGATGCTGTGACACACCGCCCCAGACCATGACGGACCCTCCACCTCCAAATCAATCCCACTCCAGAGTACAGGCCTCGGTGTAACACTCATTCCTTCAACGATAAACCCGAATCCGACCATCACCCCGGTGAAACAAAACCGCGACTCGTCAGTGAAGAGCACTTTTTGCCAGTCCTGTCTGATCCAGCGACGGTGGGTTTGTGCCAAGAGGCGACGTTGTTGCCGGTGATGTCTGGTGAGGACCTGCCTTACAACAGGCCTACAAGCCCTCAGTCCAGCCTCTCTCAGCCTATTGTGGACAGTCTGAGCACTGATTGAGGGATTGTGTGTTCCTGATGTAACTCGGGCAGTTGTTGTCCTGTCCTGCCATCCTGTACCTGTCCCGCAGGTATCCATCCTGTCTCCCTGTAGCTCTGTATTAGGCGTCTCACAGTACGGACATTGCAATTTATTGCCCTGGCCATATCTGCAGTCCTCATGCCTCCTTGCAGCATGCCTAAGGCACGTTCACGCAGATGAGCAGGGACCCTGGGCATCTTTCTTTTGGTGTTTTTCAGAGTCAGCAGAAAGGCCTCTTTAGTGTCCTACGTATTCATAACTGTGACCTTAATTGCCTACCGTCTGTAAGCTGTTAGTGTCTTAACGACCGTTCCACAGGTGCATGTTCATTAATTAATTAATCGGCAACAATATCCGGACCCCTTCTACTGCCAGTACGGGGCACGGAACCCCGCCAATCCTTCACGACTGGAATACCGACATAATCTGCCCGAGGATCCCAACAGGCCCCTCAGGCGCGACGTCCCCTGAAGGTCCATCCTGCCAACCGCGGCCTGCTAGCTATCTATAGCATATTGTACTGTTTCTTGGACCACTATACCCATTTTGCCAATTGGACTTGGACCCCTCTGCTACTTGGAACCCTACTAATTCCACGACTGGTCTATCGACGTCACCGCACGAGGAGGCAAAAGAGACTTTTCCCCCATTGCGACGTCCCTCTAAGGCCCTTATGCTAGGTTGCTAGCCCCGGCCTGCTAACTATCTGAATCGCCGTGTCCCCAGCCAGCCCAACCAGTCACTGGACCCATACAATCACTTGGCTACGCATGCCTCTCCCTAATATCAATATGCCTTGTCCATTACTGTCCTGGTTAGTGATTACTGTCTTATTTCACTGTAGAGCCTCTAGCCCTGCTCAATATGCCTTAACCAACCAAGTTGTTCCACCTCCCACATATGCGATGACATCACCTGGTTTAAACGTCTCTAGAGACTAAATCCCTCTCTTCATTACTCAATGCCTAAGTTGACCTCCTATGTACTCTCTTCCTACCATACCTTTGTCTGTACATTATATCTTGAATCAATGCTATCGTGCCCAGAAACCTGCTCCCTTTACTCTCTGTTCCGAACGTGCTAGACGGCCAGTTCTTATAGCCGTTAGCCGTACCCTTATCCTACTTCTCCTCTGTTCCTCTGGTGAAGTAGAGGTTAATCCAGGACCTGCAGTGCCTAGCTCCACTCCTACTCCCCAGGTGCTCTCATTTGTTACCTTCTGTAACCGTAAAAGCCTTGGTTTCATGCATGTTAACATTAGAAGCCTACTCCCTAAGTTTGCTTTATTCACTGCTTTAGCACATTCTGCCAACCCGGAAGTCTTAGCCCTGTCTGAATCCTGGCTTAGGAAAACCACCAAAAACCCTGAAATTTCCATCCCTAACATTTTCCGCCAAAATAGAACTGCCAAAGGGGGTGGTGTTGCAATCTACTGCAGAGATAGCCTGCAGAGTTCTATCTTACTATCCAGGTCTGTACCAAAACAATTCGAGCTTTTACTTCTAAAAATGCACCTTTCCAGAAACAAGTCTCTCACCGTTGCCGCTTGCCATAGACCACCCTCTGCCCTCAGCTGTGCCCTGGACACCATATGTGAATTGATTGCCCCCCATCTATCTTCTGAGCTCCTGCTGCTAGGTGAGCTAAACTGGGACATGCTTAACACCCCGGCCATCCTACAATCTAAGCTTGATGCCCTCAATCTCACACAAATGATCAATAAACCTACCAGGTACAACCCCAAATCCGTAAACATGGGCACCCTCATAGATATCATCCTAACTAACTCGCCCTCCAAATACACATCTGCTGTTTTCACCCAGATCTCAGCGATCACTGCCTCATTGCCTGCATCCGTAAGGGGTCTGCGGTCAAACGACCACCCCTAATCACTGTCAAACGCTCCCTAAAACACTTCTGCAAACAGGCCTTTCTAATTGACCTGGCCCGGGTATCCTGGAATGACATTGACCTCATCCCGTCAGTAGAGGATGCCTGGTTATTCTTTAAAAGTGCCTCCCTCACCATCTTAAATAAGCATGCCCCATTCAAAAAATGTAGAACTAGGAATAGATATAGCCCTTGGTTCACTCCAGACCTGTCTGCCTTTGACCAGCACAAAAACATCCTATGGCGTTCTGCATTAGCATCCAATAGCCCCCGTGATATGCAACTTTTCAGGGAAGTTAGGAACAGTTAGGAAAGCTAAGGCTAGCTTTTTCAAACAGAAATTTGCATCCTGTAGTACAAACTCAAAAAAGTTCTGGGACACTGTAAAGTCCATGGAGAATAAGAGCACCTCCTCCCAACTGCCCACTGCACTGAGGCTAGATAACACTGTCACTACCGATAAATCCACAATAATTGAGAATTTCAATAAGCATTTTTCTACGGCTGGCCATGCTTTCCACCTGGCTACCCCTACCCCAGTCAACAGCCCTGCGCTCCCCATAGCAACTCGCCCAAACCTCCTCCACTTCTCCTTCACCCAAATCCAGATAGCTGATGTTCTGAAAGAGCGGCAAAATCTGGATCCCTACACATCAGCCGGGCTAGACAATCTGGACCCTCTCTTTCTAAAATGATCTGCCGAAATTATTGCAACCCCTATTACTAGCCTGTTCAACCTCTCTTTCGTATCGTCTGAGATTCCCATAGATTGGAAATCTGCCGCGTTCATCCCCCTCTTCAAAGGGGGAGACACTCTATACCCAAACTGTTACAGACCTACTGTATATCTATCCTACCCTGCCTTTCTAAAGTCTTCGAAAGCCAAGTTAACAAACAGATTACCAACCATTTCGAATCTCACCGTACCTTCTCCGCTATGCAATCTGGTTTCAGAGCTGGTCATGGGTGCACCTCAGCCACGCTCAAGGTACTAAACGATATCATAACTGCCATCGATAAGAGACATTACTGTGCAGCCGTATTCATCGACCTGGCTAAGGCTTTCGACTCTGTCAATCACAACATTCTTATTGGCACACTCAACAGCCTTGGTTTCTCAAATGATTGCCTCGCTTGGTTCACCAACTACTTCTCCGATAGAGTTCAGGGTGTCAAATCGGAGGGCCTGTTGTTCGGACCTCTGGCAGTCTCTATGGGGGTGCCACAGGGTTCAATTCTCGGGCCGACTCTCTTCTCTGTATACATCAATGATGTCGCTCTCGTTGCTGGTGATTCTCTGATCCACCTCTACGCAAACGACACCATTCTGTATACATCTGGCCCTTCGTTGGACACTGTGTCAACTAACCTCCAGATGAGCTTCAATGCCATACAACTCTCCTTCCGTGGCCTCCAACGGCTCTTAAATACAAGTAAAACTAAATGCATGCTCTTCAACCGATCGCTGCCCGCACCTGCCCGTCCAGCATCACTACTCTGGACGGTTCTGACTTAGAATATGTGGACAACTACAAATACCTAGGTGTCTCGATAGACTGTAAACTCTCCTTCCAGACTCACATTAAACATCTCCACTCCAAAATTAAATCTAGAATCAGCTTCCTATTTCGCAACAAAGCATCCTTCACTCATGCTGCCAAACATATCCTCGTAAAACTGACCATCCTCCCGATCCTCGACTTCGGCGATGTCATTTACAAAATAGCCTCCAACACTCTACTCAACAAATTGGATGCAGTCTATCACAGTGCCATCCGTTTTATCACCAAAGCCACATATACTACCCACCACTGCGACCTGTATGCTCTCGTTGGCTGGCCCTCGCTTAATACTCGTCGCCAAATCCACTGGCTCCAGGTCATCTACAAGTCTCTGCTAGGTAAAGCCTCGCCTTATCTCAGCTCATTGGTCACCAAAACAGCACACACCCGTAGCACCCACTCCAGCAGGTATTTCTCACTGGTCATCCCCAAAGCCAATTCTTCCTTTGGCCGCCTCTCCTTCCAGTTCTCTGCTGCCAATGACTGGAACGAACAGCAAAAATCTCTGAAGCTGGAGACTCATATCTCCCTCACTAGCTTTAAGCGCCAGCTGTCAGAGCAGCTCACAGATCACTGCACCTGTACATAACCCATCTGTAAATAACCCATCCAATCTACCTCATCCCCATACTGTATTTATTTATTTATTTATTTATCCTGCTCCTCTGCACCCCAGTATCTCAACTTGCACATTCATCTTCTGCACATCCTACCATTCCAGTGTTTAATTGCTATATTGTAATTACTTTGCCACCATGGCCTATTTATTACCTTTCCTCTCTTATCCTACCTCATTTTCACATGCTGTATATAGATTTTTCTACTGTATTATCGATTGTATGTTTTTATATTCCATGTGTAACTCTGTGTTGTTGTATGTGTCGAACTGCTTACAATGAAGATCTGACATGGTTGGCTCAAAGTGTTGGATTCAGCTCCTGCATTGGGCACATTGATTAACAGAATATGAAAACTTCTCTGATCCAAAAACACACCGATTGTCCCCTCTCTTCCACACACACCATTATAATATGTGAGCAAACAGAGGTCAATACAGAAAGAGGGGGATTAAGAGGGAGGGATGGAGGGAGGGAGAGTGATAGATAGAGAGTAAGTGATTCAGAGACAGAGAAAGGGAGAGAGAGAGAAAGAGAGAGAGAGAAAGGAAGAGGGAGATATATATACAGTTGAAGTCGGAAGTTTACATACACCTTAGCCACATATATTTAAACTCAGGTTTTCACAATTCCTGACATTTAATCCTGTTAAAAAGGTCAGTTTGGATCACCACTTTAATTTTAAGAATGTGAAATGTCAGAATAATAGTAGAGAGAGAGAGAGAGAGAGAGAGAGAGAGAGAGAGAGAGAGAGAGAGAGAGAGAGAGAGAGAGAGAGAGAGAGAGAGACCCGGCTCCATGTCCTGATCTCTGTTTGTTCATTAAATATTAAACCACTACTTTGGTGCCAGCATCTCCCTGGAAAGGATTTACATTTTCTGTTATGTTCTTCTCCTCACCCACTGCCCCTGTGTGTGTGTGTGTGTGTGTGTGTGTGTGTGTGTGTGTGTGTGTGTGTGTGTGTGTGTGTGTGTGTGTGTGTGTGTGTGTGTGTGTGTGTGTGTGTGTGTGTGTGTGTGTGTGTGTGTGTGTGTGTGTGTGTGTGTGTGTGTGTGTGTGTGTGTGTGTGTGTGTGTGTGCGTGTGTGTGCGTGTGTTTGTGTGTGTTAATGTGTGTTTGAGTGTGTGTGAGTGAGTGTGCACTCTGTACTGAAGGACACGACCAATCTAATCAGTCTGAAGAATGTTCCAGGCCGGGCTTCTGGCTTCTGTTCCATGCTGCTCAGTACTCTTCGTGTGTGTTTGTGAATTTGTGAATTTGTGTTTCATTGGAGTTTTCTGTTCAATAAACAGTATAAGACCAAGTTATTGATCCTAATGCTATTATGTTATTTACGTGGTCAAACAGTGATGATTCTAAATAGAGAATATAATGGACTATTCTGGGAGAGAGAGACGCTTTGAGAGCCACCCTATCGGCCTTAATAAATATTTAATGAGCTTAACCTCTCTGCTCTGACAACAAATTTAGCAAACATCATATTTCATGCAAGATCATACCTGTGCATTTACTTTGGCTGTCTCTCAAGTCAAACGGCACTTATTCCGTAAGGGAAGTCGTCTCCTTATAGGTTTTCATTGCAGATTTTCCCTCTGTGACTTCTACCTGTGATGTGAGGGATGTTGAAGAGGACACCTCCCATAGAGAGGGTCAGATAGACCCTGGGTGAACAGAAATTGTGTGGAAGGTGAGGGGGCTGTGGAGGGTCAAATGACTTCAGGTAGTTGAGGAAGGTGAGGGGGCTGTGTGTGTGTGTGAGTTCACGTAGTTGAGGAAGGTGATGTGGCTGTGGAGGGTAAAATGAGGGTAAAATGAGTTCAGGTAGTTGAGGAAGGTGATTTGGCTGTGGAGGGTAAAATGAGTTCAGGTAGTTGAGGAAGGTGATTTGGCTGTGGAGGGTAAAATGAGTTCAGGTAGTTGAGGAAGGTGATGTGGCTGTGGAGGGTAAAATGAGTTCAGGTAGTTGAGGAAGGTGATGTGGCTGTGGAGGGTAAAATGAGTTCAGGTAGTTGAGGAAGGTGATGTGGCTGTGGAGGGTAAAATGAGTTCAGGTAGTTGAGGAAGGTGATGTGGCTGTGGAGGGTAAAATGAGTTCAGGTAGTTGAGGAAGGTGATGTGGCTGTGGAGGGTAAAATGAGTTCAGGTAGTTGAGGAAGGTGATGTGGCTGTGGAGAGTAAAATGAGTTCAGGTAGTTGAGGAAGGTGATGTGGCTGTGGAGGGTAAAATGAGTTCAGGTGGCTGTGGAGGGTGAAGTGGAAGGTGAGATAATTGAGAGATGGTTGTGTTGATAATTCACCAGCTGAGGCGGAGCAGCAAAGCACCAATGCAGATCAGTTATGCAGAATATGAAAACAAAACAGACACAGCCACACATACTGTACATACTGATGTAAACAGTAGTAGATAATAGAGGAGAGATGATGTCCCCCTCTCTCTCCTTTTTTTCCAGCCCTGCCTAGTGGGACTGAGGCCAAATACAGTTGGAGGGTTTTGTGTAAATTCCATTGCAAGCCAATTCATCCAAATAATAATCTAATCATCAGCAAGCCTTTGGTACCCTACTTCCTGTTTCCTGGCCTGATTCTGGGCCCACCAGCGATCTGATCCTGACCTCTGACCCCTTAGCACCATTGCCATCAGTTACAAAACAAACGTATGTGCTGTAAAGACCACTGCTCACACCGCTACTCCTCCATTAGAGAGCTTCAACCGGCCACAGAGTTCTTTAATACCTTAGAATTGATCTAACTGTCTATTATTGTTGTTGGTTGGTTGTCCAAAAGACTGTACCAGGCAAATATAGACAGAAGCAGGCCCAGACGAGTAGAGTAGTCCTGTGTTGGCATCAAACGTCTGTGTTGGTGTGGGCATTGCCATGTCAATGGAATGCAAAAGGGCCTGAACCCTATCAGATGCTGGGAGAGTAGTTTTTTGTCTGTCTGAGGAATTTCCACTTTTATGTTAAGCGTTAAGCCATATAAGCTCTACAGATAACAGTCAGCACTTTATTTGCCCTATCGCTCCATTTAGGACCAGGTTTGGTCAGCCCTCACTTCTCTACAGACATTGTGAATGATTGTATGACTCCTTTCAGTTAACTCGTGACCATGATACAGCTTTACTGTCCTAACTAACTGTGATAGAAGCTGTCTGGCTTCTGCTGTCATATGTGACCATTCAAACTTGCCTGCACAACTCAAGACCACATTAACCAACTGAGCTGATGCCTAGTGACTGGGTGTATACACCATCCAAAGTGTAATTAATAACTTCACCATGCTCAAAGGGATATTCAATGTCTGTTTTTATTTTACTTTACCCATCTACCAATAGGTGCCCTTCCTTGCGAGGCATTGGAAAGCTCCCTTGTCTTTGTGGTGTTTGAAATTCATTGCTCAACTGAGGGACCTTACATATACAGTAATTGTATATGTGGGGTACAGAGATGAGGTAGTCATAAAAAAAATATGTTAAACACTATTATTGCACACCGAGTGAATTCATACAACTTACATTATTATGTGACTTGTCAAGCACATCTTTCTTCCTGAACTTATTTAGGCTTGCCAAGACAAAGGGGTTGAATTCTTATTGACTCAAGACATTTCAGCTTTTTTTAAATATAATTTGTAAACATTTTGAAAAACATAATTCCACTTTGACATTATGGGGTGTTGTGTGTAGGCCAGTGACACGCCTACACACGCTGTAACACAACAATGGAAAAAGTAAAGGGGTGCAAATACTCTGAAGATACTATAAGTAGATAAAATGGACCCGGACGTGTTTGGTTGTAGAGTTGTGTTTAGTTGTTTAAGGTTCCAAACATGTCATTTTCATAATCCATCTACTGACTAAATGACAGCATAGGTTTCAAGTATCATGTTACCTAGTCTTGGGTGTTATAGCCTGGGAGAAGTTATAGGAGAGACAGGCTGGATGAAAGTAACACAATTTATTTTTAAAGCACAGGCCATTGTCTCCTCTAGTTCAGATTAATTTCATAATGTTAGCAAAATATCAACAAGTGACTGAATGTTTGAAAATGATATGACATCCCTAGAACGACTTATGTCTTAATTAATTGACTTGATGGATCAGCTGTCTCACATAAATGTATATCGACATGTTAGTGGTTAAAAATATATATTTTATGATTCTGGGGGTCAATTACCTTGTGTCAAGCCACAGAAATGTGATAAACATGATCAGTTTGCCATTTGTGAAGAGAATCAAAACATTTATACTATTAAGGCACGAGGAGTGCGCACGACAAGGACAGCTGGAGCGCACCTGATTGGTAGGACAAACATGAATAACCATTGAAAATGGTGAAAAACATCTCCTACTACAATCCCATTTAAGTGAGATGAGAAAATGATGGTTAAAATAGCTATTACGTCATCCAGTTATGTTGCATTAATATTGTAAGGCAAAATACTGTGGTTGGGCAACATTGCGATGTTGATGCAAGGTTCATTTTCATAAATTTCTAATCTATAGTATTAATTATTCAAATCGACACCAACATGAAATTATGGCTGATAGTACATTTTTTGAAAGTAACAAGCATTACAAACCTGAAACACGGAGATAAGACAGATATTGTGCACTTCTCGCCATATGTTACTTCCGTCCCAAGGCTGTGTTACTCCCTCCCCGCAAGCAGTTTCTTCAAAGCAGCCACCCTTTGCCTTGACGACAGCTTTGCACACTCTGGCATTCTTTCAACCAGCTTCATGAGGAATGCTTTTCCAACAGTCTTGAAGGAGTTCTTGCATATGCTGAGCACTCGTTGGCTGCTTTTCCTTCACTCTGCAGTCAAACGCATCCCAAACCATCTCAATTGGGTTGAGGTCGGGTGATTGTAGAGGCCAGGTCATCTGACGCAGCACCATCACTCTCCTTCTTGGTCAAATAGCCCTTACACAGCCTGGAGGTGTATTTTGGGTCATTATCCTGTTGAAAAACAAATGATAGTCCCACTAGGCGCAAACCAGATGGGATGGCGTATCGCTGCAGAATGCTGTGGTAGCCATGCTGGTTAAGTGTGCCTTGAATTCTAAATAAATCACAAGTGTCACCAGCAAAGCACCATCACACCTCCTCCTCCATGCTTCACGGTGGGATCATCCGTTCACCTACTCTGCGTCTCACAAAGACCAACCGTTTTTAAACAAAAATTGCAAATTTGGACCAAAGGACAGAATCAGACTAAAGGACAGAATTCCACCGATCTAATGTCCATTGCTCGTGTTTCTTGGCCAAAGCAAGTCTCTTCTTATTATTGGTGTCCTTTAATAGTGGTTGCTTTCATGCAATTCGACCATGAAGGCCTGATTCACGCAGTCTCCTATGAACAGTTAATGTTGAGATGTGTCTGTTACTTGAACTCCGTGAAGCATTTATTTGGGCTGCAATCTGAGGTGCAGTTAACTCTAATTAACTCATCCTCTGCAGCAGAGGTTACTCTGGGTCTTCCTTTCCAGTGGCTGTTCTCATGAGAGCCAGTTTCATCATAGCGCTTGGTGGATTTTGCAAATACACTTGAAGAAACTTTAAAAGTACTTGGATTGTTCCATATTGACTGACCTTCATGTCTTAAAGTAGTGATGGACTGTCGTTTCTCTTTGCTTATTTGAGCTGTTCTTGCCATAATATGGACTTGGTATTTTACCAAATAGGGCTATCTTCTGTATACCATCGACACCTTGTCACACCACAATTGATTGGCTCAAACGCATTAAGAAGGAAAGAAATTCCACAAATTAACTTTTAACAAGCCAGACCTGTTAATTGAAATGCGTTCCAGGTGACTACCTCATGAAGCTGGTTGAAAGAATGCCAAGAGTGTGAAAAGCTGTCATCAAGGCAAAGGGTGGCTACTTTGAAGAATGTCAAATATAAAATATATTTTCATTTGTTTAACACTTTTTTGGTTACTACATGAATCCATATGTATTATTTCATAGTTATGATGTTTTGACTATTATTCTACAATGTAGAAAATAGTAAAAAATAAAGAAAAACCCTTGAATGAGTAGGTGTGTCCAAACTTTCGACTGGTAAGTTGTTTGTCTTGAAATATGGCGTGTCTAGATCTATTGATTACTGAGTGATTAAGAAAAAAACTAAAAGTGTTACTTTCATCCTGGTTCTTCCCTATGAATAACTCAGAAATTGTGTTATGTCCTGCAAATTCAATCCCACATATTCTGTAACCATGAAATTGAGGCTCTAATATACTGTACTAAAAGAGAGGATGTCTTTATTTATTTCATATTAGTATATTCAGTCAGAAATGCAGAATTTAGACTAACTGTGAAAATATTTTTACATTTTGTAAAAATTGACTGCTAAACTTTTTTTTAAAAGCACCCAATATAATTCCTACTTCGAGACGCTTGATATGGTCCCCCAATTATTTTTCATAATCTGAAAAGCAAAAGTGATCCTAGATCAGCACTCTTGGATCTTGGATATCTTGTAAATATGGAACTAGAAGTACGCAGCATATAAAGAAGATGGGTGAAGTGATGGTGAATAACCCAGTTACCATCATTTTCCTGGATTAGTTATGTCTAAGAAGGCTAAAAATGAAGCATGGAATTCCCAATTGACCATACTGCAATGTCTATATACTGAAAAAAAGACAATGAAAGAGAGCTTCCAAGAGGATCCAAACACTGCAGGTTAAACGCCACATGTGCAGATTGTCAATATACTGTATGAAGTGTACAAAAATATGGGTGTGTTTGCATAATTAAATGCTGTTCAAATGTCCTATGAATGAAATGAAAATACTATATCACCTACATTACAGTCCTCAAATGCATATTGACATTACATCTAGAGAGAAACATAATGGGGATGTATTCCAATATGCTTTAATTTGCGTGCTGTGGTATGTTATGGTGATATTAGGTCTAACTTAAATATAACATTTTCTAAATGTTTGGAGGACCTCCAAGACAAGGTAAAATGTATATTGCATGAACATCAATGGAATATTATTTTAAACCTAAAACAAATATGCTATTAAGGTGAATGTTCTGTGCAACGTAACTTAAACATAAACTTATGAATTGTATCACAACTAAGCATATTTTGTGATTTTGGTAGCCTACCTCTTGCAATGTTCCCACAACCTACAGTGCATTCAGAAAGTATTCAGACCCCTTGACTTTTTACACATTTTGTTATGTTACAGCCTTATTATAAAATGGATGAAATTACATTTCTCCTCATCAATCTACACACAATAAAGACAAAGCGAAAACAGATGTTTAGAAATGTATTAAAAACAATAAACAGAAATATCTTATTTACATAAGTATTCAGACCCTTTCCTATGAAACTCGAAATTGAGCTCATGTGACAAATAAAATTGATCATCCTTGAGATGTTTCTACAACTTGATTGGAGTCCACCTGTGGTAAATTCAATTGATTGGACATGATTTGGAAAAGCACACACCTGTCTATATAAGGTCCCACAGTTGACAGTGCATGTCAGAGCAAAAACCAAGCCATGAGGTCGAAGGAATTGTCTGTAGAGTTCCGAGACAGGATTGTGTCGAAGCACAGATCTGGGGAAAGCTACAGCATTGAAGGTCCCCAAGAACGCAGTGCCCTCCACCATGCTTAAATGGAAGAAATTTGAAACCACCAAGATTCTCTGGTCTGATGAAACCAAGATTGAACTCTTTGGCCTGAATGCCAAGCTTCATGTGGCAGGTTCATGCTGCTGGGTTGTTTTTCATCGGCAGGGACTGGGAGACTAGTCAGGATCGAGGGAAAGATGAACGGAGCAAAGTACAAAGAGATCCTTGATGAGAACCTGCTCCAGAGCGTTCAGGACCTCAGACTGGGGTAAATGTTCATCTTCCAACAGGACAACGACCCTACAGTAAACACACAGCCAAGTCAATGCAGGAGTGGCATTCGAGACGTCTCTGAATGTCATTGAGTGGCCTATACAGAACCCGGACTTCAACCCGATCTAACATCTCTGGAGACCTGAAAATAGCTGTGCAGCGACACTCCCCATCCGACCTGACAGAGCTTGAGAGGATCTGCAGAGAAGAATGGAAGAAACTCTCCAAATACAGGTTTGCCAAGCTTGTAGCGTCATACCCAAGAAGACTCAAGACTGTAATCGCTGCCAAAGGTTCTTCAACAAAGTTCTGAGTAAACGATCTGTATACTTACGTAAATGTGATATTTCTGTGGTTGTTTTTTTAATATACATTTGCACACATTTCTAAAAACCTGTTTTTACTTTGTCATTATGGGGTATTGTGTGTAGATTGAGGAGGTTTATTTATTTTTTGAATCCATTTTAGAATAAGGCTGTAACGTAACAGAAATTTGAACAAGTCAAGGGGTCTGAATGCTTTCCGAATGCACTGTAATTACATGTTCTGGGAACCTTTAAAGAGCTGATAAAGGCTGTTATGTTAACATTCTTGCAACATCAAAGGAATCCAATCAAATTTTATTTGTCACATGCACTGAATACAACAACCTTACCGTGAAAGCCTTACTTATGTGCACCTTGATGCAAACATTTTCTGAATGTCAGCACAACTGGACAGTTTTAGCGTTTTGGAACGTATTTCCTGTCATGTTAACCCTATGTTCCCACAAGCTAATGAAACATTCTGGGAACCTTTAAAGAACAGACAAAATGTGTTATGGAGATATTTTTGTAACATCAGATGAATGTTTTTTTGCACTCTAAAAGAAACCTTGTAGAATCTTCTGCACAACTGGACAGTTTTTGTGTTAAGGGAACATATCTTTTGTGATGTCCCCACAATGTTCCCACCAGACTGTTCCCACAACCTAATGAAACATTCCGTGGACTTAAAATAACAGATTAAATGTGTTACAGGAACGTTCTTGCAACATCAGGCACATGTTTTATGCAAACATACAAACTTTTGGGGAATGTTCTTTGGTGGTTGTTACAGATGTTGTGGACAACATTTTAGTGAACGTTAGGAGAACATTCCAAGGATATTTAATCTCAAACAATCTTGATAAACAAATAGATTTTGTCAAAAACCTTTTCTCAAGATAAAACCCTAACTAGAACTTAATGGGAATCTTAGCTAATGTTCTGGGAATGTTCCCAGTTTGCTGGGTAGTCACTGCTTTTACCTTGGGTCGGGTTTACGAGACTAAAGGGTGCATGTGTTGTTCTCATAACTGCTGTAAAGGAGATGATTGTCGAGAGCATCCTGACGGGTTGCATCACTGCCTGGTATGGAAACTGCTCGGCCTCCAACCGCAAGGCACTACAGAGGGTAGTGTACATCAGTACATCAGTACCCAGTACATCACCGGGGCCAAGCTTCCTGCCATCCAGGACCTCTAAACCAGGCGGTGTCAGAGGAAGACCCTAAAAATTGTCAAAGACCCCAGTCACCCTAGTCATAGACTGTTCTCTCTGCTACTGCACGGCAAGCGGTACCGGAGCGCCAAGTCTAGGTCACAGAGGCTTCAAAACAGCTTCTACCCTCAAGCCATAAGACTTCTGAACAGCTAATCAAATGGCTACCCAGACTTTTGCATTGCACCCCCCCATACACTGCTGCTACTCTCTGTTATTATCTATGCATAGCCAATTTAATAACTCTACCTATATGTACATAATTACATAAATTACCTCGACGCCGGTGCCACTGCACATTGACACACTGACTCTGTACGGGTACCCCCTGTATATAGCCCCGCTATTGTTATTTACTGCTGCTCTTTAATTATTTGTTATACTTAGCTCTTATATTTTTGCATTTTCTTAAAACTGCATTGTTGGTTAAGGGCTTGTAAGTAAGCATTTCACTGTACGGTCTACACCTGTTTTATTAGGCGCATGTGACAAATAAAATTGGATTTGATTTGTTCAGTTGCTACAACCTATTTCCAAAAAATGGCTGTCCTGCATTAGCTGGTTAAAGTGAGAATCATGTCAACACTGCAGGGCAGGCTGTGGAACGCTTGTGCGATGCTGAGCTGTGATTGGCCGTTGCTATAACAATGAGGGCGGGGTGAAGGCGGTAGGGGGGCGGAGAGAGAGGTTGATTATAACACTCTTCTGTAGCGTTCCCTCTCTTCTCCTAATCTCGAGTTAGCTTCTGTTTTTTTCTTCTGTTTATTCTTTTTCAGGCAGCAGGTCATTGCATGCAGGCGGACGGAGTGGCCGAGTCCTGCGCTGTAAGAGGGGAAGACTGGAGTGGTTGTCTCTCGCTTCTACTTGCTCTCTATTTCTCTCTCTTGCCTGTGTTCTGCCTGCTACCATCAGAATAACATTCCTGCAGCTCTGGATTATCTGCCTAAAACACATAATTACACTTTTACACAAACACCTGGGAAATCTCTGGATACCGTAAACAGAAGGAGAGAGTCTTCTGTTTCCCTTCGCGGGCGACCTCTTCTCCCCTGTAAGTACCACTGCAGCTGCTCTCTCTCCATCGATGTCTGTACTTCTCACGTTGTCTGTATCGCTTTCTATCTTTCATACATATCTGTTTTACCGTTTGCAAATGGAAGCACTTTATGTATCTAGTCCCCCCCATTTGAAGGTCTCGTAGGTATTTGGACCGTGTATTAAAGTAAGCAAATGTTTTATTTGTTCCCATATTCCTAGCACGCAATGACTACATCAAGCTTGTGAATCTACAAACTTGTTGGATGCATTTTCAGTTTGTTTTGGTTGTGTTTCAGATTGTTGTGTCCAATAGAAGGGAATGGTAACACCTATGTTAATGTGAAATGCCTCCATGATTATGGATAATCAGGAATAAATCGTGAAAATTGATGAGTGAGAAAATGACACAGGCAGAAAGATCATACCCCCCCTCAAAAAGTATGCCTGCTAATCTTTGTGTGTCTGTATCTCTCTCTCTGTGTGTGTCATATTCCCCCCCCTAAAAAAAATGCTAACCTCTCACCATTACCAATAACAGCGGAGGTTAGCATTTTTTTGAGGGGGGGGGGGGTGATTTTTGTGCGGTTGTTCTTTTCTCACTCATCAATATTCACGATTCATTCATGATTATCCATAATCAAATCAAATTGTATTGGTCACATACACGTGTTTAGCAGATGTTATTGCAGGTGTAGCGAAATGCTTATTCTTCTAGTTCCGACAGTGCAGCAATATCTAACAAGTAATCATGGTAACACACACATTAACGTAGCATGTCTTGGGGATATGATCAAATATGAGAATACCCTCAAATAAAAGGTGACATTCTCTAGTGTCGCTACATTTGATCTCAAATCCAAAATGCTAGA
Organism: Salvelinus alpinus; assembly: GCF_045679555.1. Lineage (NCBI taxonomy): Eukaryota > Metazoa > Chordata > Actinopteri > Salmoniformes > Salmonidae > Salvelinus > Salvelinus alpinus. The sequence continues at coordinate 25,854,646 of NC_092097.1, forward strand.
GTTAAATTAAAAGTTTTAGTTTGAAGTTTCTACAGATCTGCCAACCCTGGCTCAGTAAGGCGTTGCCCTGTGTCCTTTGCAGTGACACATATTAATCTCTGGCACTCTTGCACAATCACAATGTTTGAAAATAAGGATTTATTTCCGTTAATTGTCTCTGTCTTGTTCTGGTGTGAAGTGAACGTATTGTACTTTTCTTAAATGTAGTTTTGTATTTGACTAAAACAATCAGACAACAACAAAATTGCTTTTGAAAAACGTAAAGTATTTGCTGTGAGCCAATGGGGTAATTTAGGTAACAACAGGTTGTTTTCCCCACAGGTGGGTGGGGCCGCGACGTTCTATCTAATACCGACTGAGATTATCGCAATTATGCATCACCTAATTAACATAGAACCTCCCTTTTTTAAATTTGTATTATTATTTACATTCATCAGTGTGTTGTGTGGAAGCTCTGTGGCAGCAGACTGTCAGCAGGGCAGAGGGAGACAGACTGAGGTAAACAGACAGACAACTATTAATAACTCGAACAGCCTTTATCAGCACTATGTTTTTATTATGTCGTTACATTACCATAATTAAAATAAAGGTTAAATAAATAAAAATGTGTACACTGCCATGTTATTTCCTTAAGTTTCTAACTGTAGTTATATCATCAAACAAGAACCAGTATGATTATACAAACGTAATTGCATTTTTAAATTGAAATACAGAAAATATTTATACTTTTTTTTTTTATCCCTTATGTCTTCATTCAGCTTTGACTTAACTATACTATATAAAAATCTAAACGCAACATGCAACAATTTCAAAGATATGACTTAGTTGCAGTTCTTCTAAGGAAATCAGTCAATTTAAATTAATTAGGCCCAAATCTATGGATTTCACATGACCGGGCAGGGGTGCAGCCATGTGTGGGCCTTGGAGGGCACATGCCCACCCACTGGGGAGCCAGGCACAGCCAATCAGAATGAGTTCTTCCTCAAAAAGGGCTTTATTACAGACAAATATTCCTCAGCACCCTTGGGATCTTTTATTTCAGCTCATGAAACATGGGACCAACACTTTACATGTTACGTTTATATTTTTGTTCAATATATATTCAGATCCTCTTTTTTGTTGCAGCCACATTTCTCCACCACACAACTTTTTAGAAAACAAAGACAAGCAAAAGAGACAACCATTTATAAGCCATTGTCAATCATCTGCTAACAGAGGTCACATACACAGAAAAACATTTGATAAACAATGTTATTCTTACCAACAATGGCCTCTAGTCTTATGTCGAGGGCTTCCTTGGCAACAGGTCAAAAGTGCTAAGTAGGATGGGTAAGTATACAAATATGAACATACTGTACATTTGGATACAAAAACACATACTTACTAGATAGCTAACAACAACTATCTACTTCCTGTTTTGTCTTCTTCTGCTGTAGTGACTGCTTATTTACTACCAACATCAACTAGTAAAATCACTACCTGATTACTATTGACAAGCTTGTGTGTAGTAAAGCTGTAGTGTTTTTACTATTTATTTACAACCAGCATCAAGTAGTTAAAATCTCTACCTGAGTACTACTTTACTACTGGAAACACTAATGTTTTCCTACTGAACACAAAACTCTACTTGTGTATCTAAACTACACATTCACTACACAATCCCTACAAGTCTCTACATAGCCACTACTGCACGAAATATGTTTTGTCTAGTATTTCAGTAGTCGTTTTTCATTACATAGGAGAGAAATACAACACTGTGGAAGGGAAAGAGAGAAGGCAACTGTTCTTGAGAAATATATATTTTTTTGGCTGAGGACACTTTGATACTCTTAGTTTGACAGTAGCTTCTGTTTGCGTCTTTAGTTGACACAATGTAAAAGCCCTTGTTCCTTGGTAAAGATACACTGCCTCACAGAGATGATAAGACACATTCCTCTGTACCTCATGTAGAAGGGGTCTGCTTGTTTCTGCCAGCTTACGCTTAGTCGCCTTAGCCCTGAGACCTGTAGTGGCGGTCACTCCTCAACCATGATATGAGTAGTGGTGATTTTCTGCTCTCTGAGGCACGGACGTATGGGCAAAAGGTCAGCAGTCAGCATCAACCTTCTCTGGCCTCTATATATACACACACACACACACACACTGTGTGGGGGTATTGATTGTGAGAGAACTGGGAGACAAACAGAAATGAGTAATTTGAGAGTACTCTGAAATCAGGGTTAGATGAAGCCGTCAATAGAGCCAATATATCACCACTCAGATGTCCGGGATGATGACATCATCAATGACATCATCAGTACTATTTAGATGGCCTGGCTCATGAATACTTTATGAAAGAGAATAGTTCAGCTTGCTTAATGTAATGAGTACGATGGGAGACAGAGTGCTGGTTTCAAGCGCAGGGCGCAGCAGGTGTTTATTAGTAGAATACCACAGAAAGCAGGTAGCTGGGTCCAGGGGCAGGCAGAAGGTCATACACAGGGACTCCAAAAAGGTAAAAGTACAGGCAGGGAAAAGGCTAATAACGTAGTCCGGGAGATCAGGCAAGAGGTTGATGACAGGAAATCTGATAGGCAAAAGTACAGGCAGGGAATAGGCAAAAAGATGCCGTTAGTGAGGATGGCCAAAAACTATGATACACAGGAGGACTAATATTGTTATATTTTGGTTCTTCTTGAATTGCGGTGGCATTTGGGCATGGTTCATTTTTCTTGATTAAAAAATATATATATTTGTAATTGTAAATCAACTAATATGGCAGCTTAATGACTTTAAATAATTTTTACCATTATGATAACATTGTCCCACCAGTAGAAGTAGTAACACCAATTACACATTTAAGGTAATTGAGGAACGTCAAAACTGAAGTTTAAGTTTAGGCATTCAGACTAGTTAAGGAATGGGTTAAGGAAATCCTCTGGTACTGTTGTATACTTTTTAGCCAGTAGTTCTGAAAGTAGCACTTACGAGCCAAACGTGGTCCCCGAAAATCGCATAATATGTCATATTATGCACATATGTGCATCCCGTCATTGTTCTCTCTCTCGCTCTGCTGTGTGTGCATCTTGCTAGCTATCACTCAAATGGCGGGGGTCTGAAGCTCTTGGTTAGAAATCAAATTGCTAGGGAGCAGGCCCACATGGGGGAAAATGGCAAAAAAACAAGAGATTTCATGGCTAATTGAGGTAAAATAGTAATTCTGATCATGTAGATTCTGCATGTATGAACTACACATTGACACATCCAGCCCAAAGCGGGAGGTTTAAAAATTACTTTTCTATTCACTAAAATTTCCAGAGCATGTGTTTAAGTTTTGGGATAGGGTTCAAACAGAATTTTTTTAAATGAGCGCATTTTTATTAAAACAAGGTATTTTAATAGTGATCTTTGTTTAAATTGATCTATATAATGTATTACATACTTTTGTTTACTTTCTTGCATTAAAAATAATATATCTCTAAATTGCAAAAACATGTCACAACAACATCACTCCTGGGTCAAGACAATTTGCTTGACCTAATTACGTTAAACAATGCATAGACATACAGTTTTGTGGTATACATGACTTGCATTATGTTTGATCATTGATAATCAGTTCAATATAAACCAAATATGTATTACAGTCACGTGAAAAAGTAAGTATACCCCCTGGAAAGTAGTATTTCTTTGTAAATATTTGGACAGATGGATATGTAACCTTCACTTCAACACTATTGACGGATAAAGGTACTTATACTTTGCAATAATTTATTCATCAAAAATCTACAGAAATGCACATTCCATAGTGCGGAAAAAAATAAGTACACCCCTAGCTTCAATAGCTGGTGTTGCCCCCTTTGGCTGAAGTAACTTAATGAAGCCAATTCTTGTAACCGTCTATCAGTCTCTTATATCGACTGGGAGGAATTTTCCCCCACTCTTCTTTAGAGTACTGCTTCAACTGTGTCATGTTCGAGGGCTTTCTTGCATGCACGGCCTGCTTCAAGTGCCCCCACAGCATTTCAACAGGATTGAGAGCTTGGCTTTGACTCGGCCATTCCATAACCCTCCATTTCTTATTTTTGAGCCATTCTGTTGTAGCTTTGCCTGTGTGTTTTGGATCATTTTCCTGTTGCAAGATCCATGTTTGGTTCAGCTTCAGCTTTTTGACAGATGGCCTCACATTCTCCTCAAGAATTCTCTGGTACAATATGGAATTCATGGTTGACTAAATGATGGCAATTTGGCCCTGAGGCAGCAAAGTAGCCCCAAACAATAATGCCACCGCCTCCATGCTTTACGGTTGGTATGAGCAGTTGGTATGAGATTCTTCTGTTCAAAGGCAGTGTTTCGTTTTCGCCAAAGATGGCATTTGGCATTGCAGCCAAACAACTCCACCTTTGACTCATCTGTCCAGAGCACATTGTTCCAGTAGTTTTGGTCTTCACCCAGGTGTTGTCTGGCAAACATCAGTCTTATTTCTTTTTGAGAGCAGAGGCTTCCTACCTTCCATGTAGGCCAAGTTTGCTCAGTCTCATTCTGACAGTTGACTCATGCACTTCAATATTGATTGTGGCAAGAGAGGCCTGTAGATCCCTTGATGTTACCCTGGGGTTTTTAGAGACTTCTATGAGCATCTTTCGGTCAGCTCTTGGGCTGAATTTGGTGGGATGACCTGTCCTAGGTAGATTGCCAGTGGTCTGGAATTTTCTCCATTTATAGATGATCCGTCAGAGAGTGGAACAATGTACTTCAAATTGCTTGGAAATGGATCAGTAACCCCTCCCAGACTCACAGGCATCTAATCTTTCTTCTGAGGGGCTCAGGTAGGTCTTCTGATATTGGCATGATGTGTTACCACACACCCATTATGGTTAAGATCAAATCAGACCAAGTTTCTCATCTTTGTGGAAGGCTGGACCATCCCAAGGTACTCTAAGGATTTCCTAATAATTTGCACATGATCCTAATTTTAGACATTTTAGGTGATGGTAGGGGTTGTACAATTTTTTTATGCATAAGGAAATTGCATTTTTGTTTATTTTAATTGCATAACATTTTCAAAGTAAACATTTTTGTGTGATTTGTTAAATTGTGTCACCTTTATCAATACATGTGGTTGGAATTTTGCTCAAATATCCATGTGTCCAAATATGTAGAAAAACAGACCACTTTCCATAGGGTGTACTTACTTTTTCACATGACTATGTGCAACTTTTTTCCACCACATTTAAAAAATTACCCATTTACAAGGTTTATGGGTTGTCCTGACTTTTTATAATTTAAATCCTGCCTAGAATTAAAACTTGCTGTATTTGACTGGCTAAGCAACTAGTCTCGATTGTGAAGCTTCTTTCACTTGAACTAATAGTGATTTGTATTGAATGGGGGAACTTGGTGATGTGTAGCACCCAGTTTTGTGCAGTTCAGGAGAACGAAGAGAACTGATATTATGTGGAATATGATGGAGACCTCAGACCTAGGAGGAAACTGACTGCAATCCTTTCTCTCAGCCTCATAGCAAAATGTGTAGAATAGCATGTAATTAGTTAATGTGATCATGTGTTGAGTGATTGGATTTACCTGTGTTATCCTGTTATTGCATTAGTGTGTGTACTTACTCCATGTTAGTGTAGTGCGTTAGTGTGTATGATGCCAGGGCTGTAGGGTTAAGTGTAATTTTTAAACAGTATACACTGAGTGTACAAAACATTAAGAACACCTTTCTAATATTGAGTTGCACCCCCCCCCCTTTTGCCAGCCTTAATTCGTCAGGGCATGGACTCTACAAGTTGTCGAAAGCATTCCACAGGGATCCTGGCCAATGTTGACTCCAATGCTTCCCACAGTTGTGTCAAGTTGGCTGGATGTCCTTTGGGTGGTGGACCATTCTTGATACAAACGGGAAACATTTGAGCGTAAAAAAAACCCAGCAGCGTTGCAGTTCTTGACACAAACCGGTGTGCCTGGCTCCTACTACCATAGCCCGTTCAAAGGCACTTAAATGTTTTGTCTTGCCCATTCACCCTCAATGGCACACATACACTGTCTCAATTGTCTTAAGGCTTAAAAATCCTTCTTTAATCTGTCTTCTCCCCTTCATCTACATTGATTTAATGTGGATTTAACAAGTGAAATCAATAAGGGATCATAGACTGATCTGGTGAACCCAGGTAAAAGCTATGTCATGTAAAGAGCAGATGGTCTTAATGTTTTGTACACACAGTGTATAGGAGAAACAGGAGCTAAGAATCACACAGGACCAGATAAGCTCACCATGAAATGTCCCAAATTCCAAACCAACACCTAGCTCCCACCCCTAGACACCTCTTAATACCCCCTGTGAGGAGTTCCCTTCTCTGAAGTCCCCTTCAATACCATTGACCCATCAAAGCCACGTATTTTACGAGTCTAGGGGGGAGACAATATTTCCTGCCTCAGGAAGGTACAGTAAGTGACATCACTGCACATTGCTAATTTAAGCCCTATTCGCACAGGACTAGTATTACTAAAGAATTTTGGTTATGTCATTTATTATAAAAAAATGTAATAACTTTTATTTAACCAGGTAGACCAGTTGAGGAGAAGTTCTCATTTACAACTGCGACCTGGCCAAGATAAAGTAAAGCAGTGCGACAAAAACAACAACACAGAGTTACACATGGGATAAATAAACGTACAGTCAATAACACAATAGAAAAATCTGTATACATTGTGTGCAAATGAAGTAAGGAGGTAAGGCAATAAATAGGCCATAGTGGCGAAGTAATTACACTTTAGCAATTTACACTGGAGTGATATGTGCAGATGAGGATGTGCAAGCAGAATTACTGGTGTGCAAAAGAGCAGAAAAACAAATATAAGGGATGTGGTAGGTAGTTGGTTGGATGGGCTATTTACAGATGGACTGTGTACAGCTGCAGCGATCGGTAAGCTGCTCTGACAGCTGACACTAGAAGTTAGTGAGGGAGATATAAGTCTCCAACTTCAGTGATTTTTGCAATTCGTTCCAGTCATTATGGCAGCAGAGAACTGGAAGGAAAGGCGGCCAAAAGAGGTGTTGGCTTTGACCAGTGAAATATACCTACTGGAGCATGTGCTGCCGGTGGGTGTTGCTATGGTGACCAGTGAGCTGAGATGAGGCGGAGCTTTGCTTAGCAAAGACTTATAGATTACCTGGAGCCCGTGGGTTTGGCGACGAACATGTAGTGAGAACCAGCCAACGAGAGCATACAGGTCGCGGGGCTGGGTAGTATATGGGGCTTTGGTGACAAAACGGATGGCACTGTGATAGACTGCATCCAATTTGCTGAGTATAGTGTTGGAGGCTATTTTGTAAATGACATCGTCAAGGATCGGTAGGATAGTCAGTTTTACGAGGGTATGTTTGGCAGCATGAGTGAAGGAGGCTTTGTCGCGAAATAGGAAGCCGATTCTAGATTTAATATTGGATTGGAGATGCTTAATCTGAGTCTGGAAGGAGAGTTTACAGTCTAGTCAGACACCTAGAATATGTGGACAACTATAAATACCTAAGTCAGAACCGTCCAGAGTAGTGATGCTAGTCGGGCGGGTGGGGACAGCGATCGGTTGAAGACCATGCATTTAAGAGCAGTTAGAGTCTACGGAAGGAGTGTAGTATGGCGTTGAAGCTCGTCTGGAGGTTTGTTAGCACAGTGTCCAAAGAAAGGCCAGATGTATACAGAATGGTGTCATTTGCGTAGAGGTGGATCAAAGAGTCACCCACAGCAAGAGCGACATCATTGAAGTATACAGAGAGAAGAGTCAGCCTGAGAATTGAACCCTGTTGCACCCCCATAGAGACTGCCAGAGGTCCGGACAACAGGCCCTCCGATTTGACACCCAGAACTCTATCAGAGAAGTAGTTGGTGAACCAGGCGAGGCAGTCATTAGAGAAACCAAGGCTGTTGAGTCTGTCGATAGGAATATGGTGATTGACAGAGTCGAAAGCCTTGGCCAGGTCGATGAAGACGGCTGCACATTACTGTCTTTTATCGATGGCGGTTATGATATTGTTTAGGACCTTGAGCGTGGCTGAGGTGCACCCGTTGACCAGCTCGAAAACCGGATTGGATAGCGGAGAAGGGTTTCGAAATGGTTGGGATTCGAAATGGTCAGTGATCTGTTTGTTAACTTGGCTTTAGAAAGGCACGGCAGGATCGGTATAGGTCTGTAACAGTTTGGGTCTAGAGTGTCTTCCCCTTTTGAAGAGGGGGATGAACACGGGCGCTTTCCAATCTTTGGGAATCTCAGACGATACGAAAGAGAGGTTGAACAGACTAGTAATAGGGATGGCAACAATGGCAGCGGATAATTTTAGCAAGAGCGGGTTCAGATTGTCTAGCCCAGCTGATTTGTAGGGATCCAGATTTTGGATCTCTTTCAGAACATCAGCTGTCTGGATTTGGGTGAAGGAGAAGCGGGGGGTGGGCTTGGTCCAGTTGCTGCGGGGGTTGCAGAGCCAGGTGGAAAGTCATAGAGAAATGCTTATTGAAATTCTCGATTATCGTGGATTTATCGGTGGTGACAGTGTTTCCTAGTCTCAGTGCAGTGGGCAGCTGGGAGGAGGTGCTCTTATTCTCCATGGACTTTAGTGTCCCAAAACCTTTTGGAATTAGTGCTGCAGGATGCAAATTTCTGTTTGAAAAAACTAGCCTTTGCTTTCCTAACTGACTGTGTATGTTGGTTCCTGACTTCCCTGAAAAGTTACATATCGCGGGGACTATTCGATGCTAGTGCAGTATGCCACAGGATGTTTTTGTGCTTGTCAAGGGCAGTCAAGTCTGGAGTGAACCAAGGGCTATATCTGTTCTTAGTTCTACATTTTTTTAATGAGGCATGCTTATTTAAGATGTTGAGGAACGCACTTTTAAAGAATAACCAGGCATCCTCTAATGACGGGGCGAGGTCAATATCCTTCCAGGATACCCGGGCCAGGTCGATTAGAAAGGCTTGCTCGCAGAAGTGTTTTAGGGAGCGTTTTACAGTGATGAGGGGTGGTCGTTTGACCGCGGACCCATAACAGACGCATGCAATGAGGCAGTGATCGCTGAGATCCTGGTTGTAAACAGCAGAGGTGTATTTAGAGGGAGCCCATGTTTACGGATTTGGGGTTATACCTGTTAGGTTCCTTGATAAACCTGGATAGTATTACAGAACTCTGCAGGCTATCTCTACAGTAGATTGCAATTCCGCCCCCTTTAGCAGTTCTATCTTGATGGAAAATGTTGTAATTGGGGATAGAAATTTCAGAATTTTTGGTGGCCTTCCTAAGCCAGGATTCATACATAGCTAAGACATCAGGGTTGGTGGAGTGCGCTAAAGCAGTGAATAAAGAAAATTTAGGGAGGAGGCTTCTGATGTTAACATGCATGAATCCAAGGCTTTTACGGTTGCAGAAGTCAACAAATGAGAGCGCCTGGGGACACATCACCAGAGGAACAGAGGAGGATAGGATGAGGGTATGGCTAAAGGCTAAAAGAACTGGTCGTCTAATGCTTTGGGAACAGAGAATAAAAGGAGCAGGTTTCTGTGCGTGGTAGGATAGATTCAGGGCAAAGTGTACAGACAAGGGTATGGTAGGGTGTGAGTACAGTGGAGGTAAACCTAGGCATTGAGTGACGATGAGATTAGTTGCATCTCTGGAGGCGCCAGTTAAGCTAGGTGCGGTCTCCGCATGTGTGGGGGCGGGACAAAGGGGCCATCTTAGGCATGTTGAGCGGGACTAGGGGCTCCGCAGTAAAAAACAACAATGAGAGCTGCCCTAAACAACGGTATACAAAGCATATTGACATTAGAGAGGGGCATAAAGCAATCACAGGTGTTGATTGATAGAGCTAAGACAACAACGGGTAAACAGCTAAGACAACAACATCGGGTAAATGGCGATGAATGGGCAGAGCGGGTCAGTTAGCTACACACAGGGCCTGAGTTCGAGGCTGTTGCCGACAGATAAACAAAATGTGTTAATGAACAGTCCAGCAGGCATCAGCTGTGTAGCCGAGGGATCATTATTGCCAAGAGGACCATTCATACGGGATTTGTTTTTTTCCAAACTGCCCCCAGTAAATAAATGTAAAAAATCCAATAGATTGACAGTTAATTGACTGTAGTGACTTAGACCGCTACGCCACTCGGGAGCCCTAGTTATAACGGAAGCCTGGAGTTTTTTTTCTAGGGGTGAAGATATTTCAACTAGTCTAGGCGGTAACAGGCTACACTGATAACTCGAGCTTGGTTCCCAAGTTTCTAAACCATACCAAACCATCTTTGGTAAAGTGTCGCCATAATATTTGAATTGAGGAAGCGGGATCATAATCATTAGGATATTTTAGCAATCTGCAGTAGAAGACGACCTAAAAGCCCTCCAGCCTTCAGATGTGAGCTAAACAGTGCACTTGATATGCATTTTTAAGCTATGAATGAGGAAGTGAAGTTGTTATTTCCAAACTTTTAGCTAAATTTTATGCTGCTTTGCGATCTATTAACAGCAAGGGCTCAATAAATAAATGTTTTTTTATGATGCATTTGCCTATGTGTAATTCAATCGCACATAACATATAAACAAAAGCATTCACTGTGGCCCTTCATATTGTTGTAAGTGGAGATCCCACCTATATAGTTATTGTATGAGTGATGGGTTACCAGCCAGTCACATGAGAGTTATTCAGTTATATTTGTTGAATGCTGGTTTAAGTGTCGGATTTTGACTTGACGTATTGCCCCAGCACAGAACCAAGCTAGTTTTGGACAACTAACGGTAATCGGAAACGACTATAAACTCAGAGACATTATTGTGCTATCCAGCTACAAGTTTATTGACTGTTTATATAAGTAAACAGCTAGCTAGCTAGCGCGAAACCAATGTCCCTACCTCTCCATGGCTGAGGATCATCACATTGCCATGACAAAACTGTAAAAAAACTGAAGCCAGATGTCACACCCTGATCTGTTTCACCTGTCTTTGTGATTGTATCCACCCCACTCCAGGTGTCGCCCATTTTCCCCATTATCCCCTGTCTGTTTATACCTGTGCTCTCTGTTCGTCTGTTGCCAGGTCATCTTGTTTGTTCAAGTCAACCACCGTTTTGTGTCTCAGCTCCTGTTTTTTCCAGTCTCTCTTTTCTTACCCTCCTGGTTTTGACCCTTGCCTGTCCTGACTCCGAGCCCGTATGCCTGACCACTCTGCCTGCCCCTGAACCTGCGTGCCGACCTGTATTTTTGCCCCCCCTCTGGTTTACCGACCTCTGCCTTACACTGACTCTGAGCCTGCCTTCTACCCGGTACCGTTTCCCCACCTCTGGTTTACCGACCTCTGCCTTACCCTGACTCTGAGCCTGCCTTCTACCCGGTACCGTTTCCCCACCTCTGGTTTACCGACCTCTGCCTTACCCTGACTCTGAGCCTGCCTTCTACCCGGTACCGTTTCCCCACCTCTGGATTACCGACCTCTGCCTTACCCTGACTCTGAGCCTGCCTTCTACCCGGTACCGTTACACCACCTCTGGTTTACCGACCTCTGCCTTACCCTGACTCTGAGCCTGCCTTCTACCCGGTACCGTTTCCCCACCTCTGGATTACCGACCTCTGCCTTACCCTGACTCTGAGCCTGCCTTCTACCCGGTACCGTTTCCCCACCTCTGGATTACCGACCTCTGCCTTACCCTGACTCTGAGCCTGCCTTCTACCCGGTACCGTTTCCCCCCCTCTGGTTTACTGACCTCTGCCTTACCCTGACTCTGAGCCTGCCTTCTACCCGGTACCGTTTCCCCACCTCTGGTTTACTGACCCCTGCCTTACCCTGACTCTGAGCCTGCCTTCTACCCGGTACCGTTTCCCCACCTCTGGTTTACTGACCCCTGCCTTACCCTGACTCTGAGCCTGCCTTCTACCCGGTACCGTTTCCCCACCTCTGGTTTACTGACCCCTGCCTTACCCTGACTCTGAGCCTGCCTTCTACCCGGTACCGTTTCCCCACCTCTGGTTTACTGACCCCTGCCTTACCCTGACTCTGAGCCTGCCTTCTACCCGGTACCGTTTCCCCACCTCTGGTTTACTGACCCCTGCCTTACCCTGACTCTGAGCCTGCCTTCTACCCGGTACCGTTTCCCCACCTCTGGTTTACTGACCCCTGCCTTACCCTGACTCTGAGCCTGCCTTCTACCCGGTACCGTTTCCCCACCTCTGGTTTACCGACCTCTGCCTTACCCTGACCCTGAGCCTGCCTTCTACCCGGTACCGTTTCCCCACCTCTGGTTTACTGCCCCCTGCCTTACCCTGACTCTGAGCCTGCCTTCTACCCGGTACCGTTTCCCCACCTCTGGTTTACTGACCCCTGCCTGCCTTGACCTGTCTATTGCCCCTGTTGGAATATTAAACTATTGTTTATTCGATGTGGTCTGCATCTGGGTCTTACCTTCATACCTGATAAGATGTTGCATCTTGATGAGGACCATTTCAACTTTGGAAAGTGATCCCAGCGTCCTTGCTGGGATGACACAATCAGTCTACTACCGGAGATTATCAACACCAAACACATTGGTTCACCGTTCCACGGGAGCGGACAGTACACAGCATACCATAATGTTCTGAATAATGGCCAAGTCTACCTCGCTCCCTATTCCACTGAACCGCTTAGGCGTAACAAACAAGTCCAACATTTATCGGAAACTTTTAAACTACCTGTTCACTACCCTCCTACTCTCCGGGGATGTGCAACTCAATCCTGGGCCTAACATCACAGAGCCAGCGATACTCACCGGAGTGGAAAGCAGTGGATGGCCTCGTCCACTGATCGTCGCCGCTGTGGAAGTGGGTGAGTGCTATGGTCCCATGGTTTCTCTCGACTCACCCGGCTCCAGGATAGATTTAGACTCTTCAAACATACCCAAGTCGCTATATGCGATCCCTGACTCTGCTTCTGGTACGCAAGCTGTTTTAATTAGTTCCCCGCATCCAGTGCAGGCAGGAGAGATTGTTAATTGCGCTACCGAACTGCCCCTAATCAAAACGAAACAAAACGGCCTAAACCCAGCCGTCAGAAAACACAGAAAATGTTACTTTTTTCAATGTGTCAATCACTCTCGAGTCATCTGGGACCCACAAGCTAAGCCCAAGGGACTACTAGGGGGGCACTTGAACATTTGTAGTGTCATTCCAAAAAGTGATCAAATTCAACATCTACTCACAGACTCCAACCTTGACTTCCTCTGCCTCTCAGAGACATGGCTCCATAAAAACTCTCCATATGCTGCTTTGATTGTGCCTGGCTACAATGTTTTCAGGAGAGACAGGATTGAAGGAAGAGGAGGGTGTGTGATGATTTACATTAAAGAACATATCTGATGTAAACAAATTGATTGGTCATGTGATAATGAACTAGAATGTAGGCCATGTAGGCCACCTTCCACCAAGTGTTTTTTGATCAGTTTAATAACATGCTTAGGGAATGTGATTTTGGGAAAGAGGTCATCTTAATGGGAGATTTTAATATTTATTATGAAAACAAGTCTTGTAGGAAAACCCTCAAACGGATCACTAATACCTTTGACTTTACACAGCTAAGTTAAAGGGCCAACCAGGGTGACTTGTTGCTCTAAAACATAGATTGATTTGGTGTTCAGTAATAAACCAGAGAGTGACAAAATCATTAAATATGGTTACTGGGCTATCTGATCATAATCTGACACGTATAGCCAGAAAGCTGTCTAAGAGCAGGTTTAACCTCTACTGTTAGAAAGCCGGATCAACTAAGTGAATTAAACTATTTTGAAAACGCAATTAAGGGAATTAACTGTAATGATCTCTTGTCCTATACAGACGTGGAAGCTGATAGTCAGGTTTTTCTATCCACAATCCAGACTACAATAAATGGTTTCCTAAAGAAAATCTAATCCAAACCTGGCCAAAAGAGCACTCTTCCTTGGCTAAATGGAGAAATCTGGAAATTGATGAAAGAATGAGATTATGCTCTAAAAATAGCCCTAAGATCCAAATTAGAGCATGACAGACGTAGGTTTACCATGTTGAGAAATAAGGTGATGAAAGAAATCAGACAGGCCAAGGCAAACTTTTTTTATTAACATAATTGGTGAAGCAAAGGGAAATTCTAAATTAATCTGGGAGAATCTAAAAAAGTTAACAGGGAAAGACCATAGTAACACTGCAAAAGACTAGAAATTATGGTGAATAACAATCTAACACAGGATGCAGTCGAAATAACAATAGCCTTCAATTCCTACTTTATTGACTCTGTCAGGGTACTGACACAGAACCCCTCCACTGGTTTCTTGGGCTCAGTGCTAGTAAATGACACTCAACATGTCTTCATCATAAGGGAGGTTTCTGAGTCAAAGGTGAACAAGGTGATTAGCTCACTAAAGAACTCTAAAGCCAAAGATGTGTTTGGGCTGGACTCTACCTTTCTTAAAAACTACAAAGAGTCTCTCATTGGCCCCATTACTAAGGTCACCAACACATCTATTGGTCTCGGGGTGTTTCCAAGGGCATGGAAGTCGGCCATAATAATGGCCATCTTTAAATCGGGCGACCCTGCTGAGGTGAGTAACTACAGGCCCATTAGTATACTACCTATGGTGTCAAAGGTTGTTGAAAAGTGTGTAGCAGAACAACTGATTGCCCACCTCAACAACAGGCCCTTCACATTACACTCCATGCAGTTTGGCTTCAGAGCGAAACACTCCACAGAAACGGCCAACTGCTTTCTTCTGGAAAATGTGAAGTCCAAGATGGACAAAGGGGGTGTTGTTGGGGCTGTGTTTCTGGACCTAAGGAAGGCTTTTGATACTGTTAACCATGAGATTCTCATGGTTAACAGGAAAATCTTGTGCAATACACCGACGCATGTCTTGTATTCAAGATCCTAAATGGCCTGGCTCCCCCTCCACTCAGTATTTTTGTTAAACAGAAAACCCAAACATATGGCAGCAGATCCACAAGGTCTGCCATGAGAGGTGACTGTATAGTTCCCTTAAGGAAAAGCACCTTTAGTAAATCCGCTTTCTCTGTGAGAGCTTCCCATGTCTGGAATACACTGCCATCAGACACACATAACTGCACCACATATCACACTTTCACAAAATGCATGAAGACATGGCTAAAGGTCAATCAGATTTGTGAACATAATCCCTAGCTGTGTATTGCCGCATTCCATGTTGTCTGTTGTCTGTAGCTTGTGAGGTGTGAAAACACTTTGTTGCTTTTATGAATTTTGTCTTGCTGCTTTTTGTTCTATGTTGCTCTGTCTGTATGCTATGTCTTGCTTGTCCTATGTTTCTCTGCGTGTCCTCACTGCTCAATGATTGTCTATATTGTAATTGTTTTTAATAACCTGCCCAGGGACTGCGGTTGAAAATTAGCCAGCTGGCTAAAACCGGCACTTTTACTGAAACGTTGATTAATGTGCACTGTCCCTGTAAAAATAAAATCAACTCAACACTGTGGCAGGACGCTGTCAGTGCATGGAGCCAGTGCATCAGGATACAGATTGAGATATAGCTTTTCCTTTTCTAGCTCAGTATATACAGTATTTTTCATAATCACAGTGTAATTTTAAAGGCATGTGCTGTTCTCCAACTACACTCCATGCAGTTTGGCTTCAGAGCGAAACACTCCACAGAAACGGCCAACTGCTTTCTTCTGGAAAATGTGAAGTCCAAGATGGACAAAGGGGGTGTTGTTGGGGCTGTGTTTCTGGACCTAAGGAAGGCTTTTGATACTGTTAACCATGAGATTCTCATCACAAAATTGTCCAAGTTCAACTTTTCCCCCGATGCCTTGAGATGGATGAAATCATACCTTGAAGGCAGAACTCAGTGTGTCAGAGTGAGCAATGAGCTGTCGCCCACTCTTAGCTATGATGTGGGCGTGCCCCAAGGGTCAATACTGGGGCCCCTCCTGTTCAGCCTGTACATTAATGATCTGCCTTCTGTCTGTACTGGGTCTGAAGTTCAAATGTATGCAGATGATACAGTGATATATGTGCATGCAAAGAGCAAACAACAAGCTGCACAAGAACTCACTACTGTAATGGTCCAGGTTACAAAGTGGCTCAGTGACTCGTGTTTGCATCTCAATGTGAAAAAAACTGTTTGCATGTTCTTCACAAAGATGGCAACAGATGCTACTGAGACAGATGTCTATGTGTCAGGGGAGAAGCTCCAGGTGGTATCTGATTTTAAGTACCTTGGCATCATACTTGATTCCAACCTCTCTTTTAAAAGGCATGTGAAAAAGGTAATTCAAATAACCAAATTCAACCTAGCTAATTTCTGATTTATACAAAATTGTTTGACTACAGAGGTAGCAAAACTGTACTTCAAATCTATGATACTCCCCCACTTAACATACTGCTTGACTAGTTGGGCCCAAGCTTGCTGTACAACATTAAAACCTATTCAGTCTGTCTACAAACAGGCTCTCAAAGTGCTTGATAGGAAGGCCAATAGCCATCATCACTGTTACATCCTCAGAAAGCATGAGCTCCTGAGTTGGGAAAATCTTGTGCAATACACCGACGCATGTCTTGTATTCAAGATCCTAAATGGCCTGGCTCCCCCTCCACTCAGTATTTTTGTTAAACAGAAAACCCAAACATATGGCAGCAGATCCACAAGGTCTGCCATGAGAGGTGACTGTATAGTTCCCTTAAGGAAAAGCACCTTTAGTAAATCCGCTTTCTCTGTGAGAGCTTCCCATGTCTGGAATACACTGCCATCAGACACACATAACTGCACCACATATCACACTTTCACAAAATGCATGAAGACATGGCTAAAGGTCAATCAGATTTGTGAACATAATCCCTAGCTGTGTATTGCCGCATTCCATGTTGTCTGTTGTCTGTAGCTTGTGAGGTGTGAAAACACTTTGTTGCTTTTATGAATTTTGTCTTGCTGCTTTTTGTTCTATGTTGCTCTGTCTGTATGCTATGTCTTGCTTGTCCTATGTTTCTCTGCGTGTCCTCACTGCTCAATGATTGTCTATATTGTAATTGTTTTTAATAACCTGCCCAGGGACTGCGGTTGAAAATTTGCCAGCTGGCTAAAACCGGCACTTTTACTGAAACGTTGATTAATGTGCACTGTCCCTGTAAAAATAAAATCAACTCAACACTGTGGCAGGACGCTGTCAGTGCATGGAGCCAGTGCATCAGGATACAGATTGAGATATAGCTTTTCCTTTTCTAGCTCAATCAATCAATCAATTTTATTTTATATAGCCCTTCGTACATCAGCTAATATCTCGAAGTGCTGTACAGACACCCAGCCTAAAACCCCAAACAGCTAGTAATGCAGGTGTAGAAGCACGGTGGCTAGGAAAAACTCCCTAGAAAGGCCAAAACCTAGGAAGAAACCTAGAGAGGAACCAGGCTATGAGGGGTGGCCAGTCCTCTTCTGGCTGTGCCGGGTGGAGATTATAACAGAACTATGCCAAGATGTTCAAAAATGTTCATAAGTGACAAGCATGGTCAAATAATAATCATGAATAATTTTCAGTTGGCTTTTCATAGCCGATCATCAAGAGTTGAAAAACAACAGGTCTGGGACAGGTGGCGGTTCCATAACCGCAGGCAGAACAGCTGAAACTGGAATAGCAGCAAGGCCAGGCGGACTGGGGACAGCAAGGAGTCACCACGGGCGGCAGTCCCGACGCATGGTCCTAGGGCCCAGGTCCTCCGAGAGAAAGAAAGAGAGAAGGAGAAAATTAGAGAGAGCCAAGATTTTCAAAATTTCCATAAATGACAAGCATGGTCAAATAATAATCAGGAATAAATCTCAGTTGGCTTTTCATAGCCGATCATTAAGAGTTGAAAACAGCAGGTCTGGGACAGGTAGGGGTTCCATAACCGCAGGCAGAACAGTTGAAACTGGAATAGCAGCAAGGCCAGGCGGACTGGGGACAGCAAGGAGTCACCACGGCCGGTAGTCCCGACGTATGGTCCTAGGGCTCAGGTCCTCCGAGAGAAAGAAAGAAAGAAGGAGAAAATTAGAGAGAGCCAAGATTTTCAAAATGTTCATAAATGACAAGCATGGTCAAATAATAATCAGGAATAAATCTCAGTTGGCTTTTCATAGCCGATCATTAAGAGTTGAAAACAGCAGGTCTGGGACAGGTAGTGGTTCCGTAACCGCAGGCAGAACAGTTGAAACTGGAATAGCAGCAAGGCCAGGCGGACTGGGGACAGCAAGGTGTCATCATGCCCGGTAGTCCTGACGTATGGTCCTAGGGCTCAGGTTCTCAGAGAGAAAGAGAGAACGAGAGAATTAGAGAGAGCATACTTAAATTCACACAGGACACTGGATAAGACAGGAGAAGTACTCCAGGTAACCAACTGACCCTAGCCCCCCGACACAAACTACTGCAGCATAAATACTGGAGGCTGAGACAGGAGCGGTCAGGAGACACTGTGGCCCCATCCGAAGAAACCCCCGGACAGGGCCAAATAGGAAGGATATAACCCCACCCACTTTGCCAAAGCACAGCCCCCGCACCACTAGAGGGAAATCCTCAACCACCAACTTACAATCCTGAGACAAGGCCGAGTATAGCCCACAAAGGTCTCCACCACAGCACAAACCAAGGGGGGGGCGCCAACCCAGACAGGAAGATCACGTCAGTAACTCAACCCACTCAAGTGACGCACCCCTCCTAGGGACGGCATGAAAGAGCACCAGCAAGCCAGTGACTCAGCCCCTGTAACAGGGTTAGAGGCAGAGAATCCCAGTGGAGAGAGGGGAACCGGCCTGGCAGAGACAGCAAGGGCGGTTCGTTGCTCCAGAGCCTTTCCGTTCACCTTCACACTCCTGGGCCAGACTACACTCAATCATATGACCTACTGAAGAGATAAGTCTTCAGTAAAGACTTAAAGGTTGAGACCGAGTCTGCGTCTCTCACATGGGTAGGCAGACTGTTCCATAAAAATGGAGATCTATAGGAGAAAGCCCTGCCTCCCGCTGTTTGCTTAGAAATTCTAGGGACAATTAGGAGGCCTGCGTCTTGTGACCGTAGCGTACGTATTGGTATGTACGGCAGGACCAACTCGGAAAGATAGGTAGGAGCAAGCCCATGTAACGCTTTATAGGTTAACAGTAAAACCTTGAAATCAGCCCTTGCCTTAACAGGAAGCCAGTGTAGGGAAGCTAGCACTGGAGTAATATGATCAAATTTCTTGGTTCTAGTCAGGATTCTAGCAGCCGTATTTAGCACTAACTGAAGTTTATTTAGTGCTTTATCCGGGTAGCCGGAAAGTAGAGCATTGCAGTAGTCTAACCTAGAAGTAACAAAAGCATGGATTCATTTTTCTGCATCATTATTGGACAGAAAATTTCTGATTTTTGCAATGTTACGTAGATGGAAAAAAGCTGTCCTTGAAACAGTCTTGATATGTTCGTCAAAAGAGAGATCAGGGTCAAGAGTAACGCCGAGGTCCTTCACAGTTTTATTTGAGACGACTTTACAACCATCAAGATGAATTGTCAGATTTAACAGAAGATCTCTTTGTTTCTTGGGACCTAGAACAAGCATCTCTGTTTTGTCCGAGTTTAAAAGTAGAAAGTTTTCAGCCATCCACTTCCTTATGTCTGAAACACAGGCTTCTAGCGAGGGCAATTTTGGGGCTTCACCATGTTTCATTGAAATGTACAGCTGTGTGTCATCCGCATAGCAGTGAAAGTTAACATTATGTTTTCGAATAACATCCCCAAGAGGTAAAATATATAGTGAAAACAATAGTGGTCCTAAAACGGAACCTTGAGGAACACCGAAATGTACAGTTGATTTGTCAGAGGACAGACCATTCACAGAGACAAACTGATATCTTTCCGACAGGTAAGATCTAAACCAGGCCAGAACTTGTCCGTGTAGACCAATTTGGGTTTCCAGTCTCTCCAAAAGAATGTGGTGATCGATGGTGTCAAAGGCAGCACTAAGGTCTAGTAGCACGAGGACAGATGCAGAGCCTCGGTCTGACGCCATTAAAAGGTCATTTACCACCTTCACAAGTGCAGTCTCAGTGCTATGATGGGGTCTAAAACCAGACTGAAGCATTTCGTATACATTATTTGTCTTCAGAAAGGCAGTGAGTTGCTGCGCAACAGCTTTTTCTAAAATATATTCGATAAAATATATTCGATATAGGCCGATAGTTTTTTATATTTTCCGGGTCAAGGTTTGGCTTTTTCAAGAGAGGCTTTATCACTGCCACTTTTAGTGAGTTTGGTACACATCCGGTGGATAGAGAGCTGTTTATTATGTTCAACATAGCTCAGTATATACAGTATTTTTCATAATCACAGTGTAATTTTAAAGGCATGTGCTGTTCTCCAACTTAGCGGCAGCTAAGCGAGGGCCAGCAGCAGCTAATTGACAAATCAGAGAAGAGATGTGACCAACTGGAGAAGAGGATCGACAGGAAGATAGACGTCATCCTAAGCTCATGTGAGTCTGCTCCGCCTAACCTCACTTATCATGGTTCTGCATCTGGTCTCTTTTTCAATGGGGCCCCATCAAACACATCGCCCTTTGCAGCAGAACTTAATGTCATTGACCAGTATGCCCACAGCTCAGGTCCCCCAACCACTCAGTCAGACCGAGGGAAACTGGTTATAGGCTTGTACAGAATTCTCCCATGGCCTTCGAACATGACATATCTGGACACGCCCCTGAAAGTGCCAATAGGCCCACGTCCAGATCTTCCGTGGCCAGTCATCCGGTAGGGGAAGGAAACACAGAGGAGAGGCACAGGCCCATGCACAGCACCCCCATGAGTAATGACTTTAATAGGGAGGGCTGCTTCTATGAAGGTGATGGTCCGAAGACCAAGTTGGCTATGTTTGAGGGGAAGGAGGATTGGGGGTCATTCATAATTCCTTTTGAATGTCTAGCACGGAAATACTACTGGAACTCAGAGAAACTTGACAGGCTGCACGAGTGCCTGAGGAGTCATTCCATCTGTTTTGTGTGCTCCCTCCCACAGTACGTTAGGGAGGACAACGACCAGCTGATCGCGCACCTGCAGACCAGGTTTGGTCAGAAGGAACCACCCACGACTGTGAGGAGGAAGCAGGGTGAGATTAGGCAGGGGATGGAAACATCTGCTGAGTTTGCAGAGGAGGTCAATTGCCTGGTTTGTCTTGCCTATCCTGGGGTTAGCTTGGTGCTTCAGGATCAGCTTGCCACTGAAGCTTTCCTTAAAGATATACTTCTCCTTAATGCAACCGCTGTGTCAGATTTCAAAAAAGCTTTACGGAAAAAGCACACCATGCAATAATACAGAAGTCAGAAATAGCATTATAAATATTCACTTACCTTTGATCTTCATCAGAATGCACTCCCAGGAATCCCAGTTCCACAATAAATGCTTGTTTTGTTCGATAAAGTCCATCATTTATGTCCAAATACCTCCTTTTTGTTCGCGTTTAGTTCACAAATCCAAATTCATAAGGCGCAGGCACACTTAGTCCAGATAAAGTCCAAAAAGTTATATTACAGTTCGTAGAAACATGTCAAATGATGTATAGAATCAATATTTAGGATGTTTTTAACATAAATCTTCAATAATATTCCAACCGGACAATTCCTTTGTCTTTAGAAATGAAAAGGAACGCAGATAGCTCTCACGGCCGCGCGCATGACTTAGCTCATGGCATTCTGCCAGACCCCTGACTCAAACAGCTCTTATTCGCTTCCCCTTCACAGTAGAAGCCTGAAACAAGGTTCTAAAGACTGTTGACATCTAGTGGAAGCCTTAGGAAGTGCAATTGGACCAAACTTCCACTGTATATTGAATAGGCAAAGACTTGAAAACCTACAAACCTCAGATTTTCCACTTCCTGGTTGGATTTTTTTCTCAGGTTTTTGCCTGCCATATGAGTTCTGTTATACTCACAGACATCATTCAAACAGTTTTAGAAACTTCAGAGTGTTTTCTATCCAAATCTACTAATAATATGCATATCTGCATATCCAAGCATATCCAAGCTACTCAATACTGGCCCCCATCCATAAGAAGTTAAAGGACTCAAAAAACAAAAGGTGGCATACGAGGTGATAAACTGTGACCCTGGCTCAAGCGCAGCAACTCGTGGAGGTGCATGAGCACAACTTAAAGGCAACTGTTGGCCGTGACAGCAAATCAAGGCACAGGGCTCGACTCCTATCGTGGTCTGACTCAGACGAACAATCAGTGACATACGTGGTTCAAGGGCCCACATAAGTTTGAGTCTCTACTGGAAGAAATTAAACCATTACGGGTGGAGCTGAGAAGCCTCGAACAACCCCCTCCACCCCCTAAGTTTGTCATGTCCGGACCCAACAGCTACCTAGAGCTGTCTACTGAGCGGGGGAGGAGGAGGTCCGGCCAAGGCAGAGTCACATTCCAGTCCCCAAGCCCAAACAAAGGTGCCAAAGCCACCGGCTTCCAATGTGGTGAGGGGCATTTCGGAAGACAATGCTCAAGGTCTCCAAGCCCAACCCCATCCAGAACTCCAGGCAGACACCCAACTCTAGATCTCACCACCATGAACAAGTCCCGAGTATAGGGCGAGCTACTAGCCGAGTCCCAAGCCTTCAGATCCCAGTCTAAGTAAATGAGGTTGATCAATTTACACGCTGGGTTGAGGCCTACCCAGACCAAGGTAGAGAGAGCACAGCAAATGCCCTGGTCATGGAGTTCATTGCTCGTTTCGGTAGTCCACTCGAACTCCACACAGATCAAGGAATAAACTTCCAAAGCTTTCTGGTCCAGGAAGTGTGCCGCCTACTACAGATAACAAAAACAAGGACCACACCTTACCATCCATTCTCAAATGGTAGAGCGCTTTAATCGCACGCTCTTGCAGATGAACCGCCTCTATGTTGATGAGAATAAAAAGAACTGGGACCAGCACTCACCCCTACTCAGTACTGCCTACTGCAGCGTCCCATACTCCACAACGGGGTTCCCACCCAACAGAATGATGCTGGGCAGAGCTAAATCTACCGCAGGACATCTGGCTTCGCACAGCAGAACTGCAAAACAAACAGAGACATACCTACCTTTGTGGATGACCTTCAAACACAGCTGAAGGAGACCCATGAAGATGCCCGGCAGCATCTTCGCGCAGCACAGGTCCGGCAGAAGAAAGCGTATGACCTACGTGCTAAGGAGAGAACCTACCAACTGGGAGACTTGGTGTACATGCGGGACAGCACCAAAAAGAAAGGACTAAGCCCTAAGCTAAAAGCACCATAGGAAAGGCCCCTTTGTCATCAGTGCATGTTTTGGACCAGTCCTGTATGAAATCAGTGGTCTGCGAGGAAAGAAGGTCCTCCAACATGACTGCCTGTCTCCATACACCGGGGAGGTGATTCCAGGGTGGATGAAACGACTCAGACATCAGGTCACCATACAACACCAGAGTACCTCAACTGAACCCACACAAAGCCTAGACACCCCTGACAACCAAGACCCAATTACCACAGCTGTGGAACAAAGTGAAAATGACTGTGAGGAGGGTGTCGCCGCATACTGAAGAAAACACAAACGCCACCAGCCAAGAATAAAACACAGAGTGAGTAGTGCACTTGCCAGCTCATTATCAGGACTGACACATTGAAAAAAAAACAAGCAAACAAGCAAATATTGACTCTAGTTACTGATGTTTTTCAGTGAAAGGGAACTGTTACTGTCATCCTGAAAAGTGAAGTTGTGAAAAGGACATTAACACTCACCTTTAGTTTACTGAACAAGGTAGTCACTTGTTCAGTAAAAGAAGAGAAAAGAGATACTTACCTTGTTTGCTGTTACTACTGATGACACTCAAATGTTTGAAATGCATTTAACTAACAGACTCTGTGTTGTCTGTTCACACTGCTATGCTTTATCTTGGCCAGGTCGCAGTTGCAAATGAGAACTTGTTCTCAACTAGCCTACCTGGTTAAATAAAGGTGAAATAAATACAAATAAATAAAAAACTTTGCATTTAACTTTTACCAGTATGTTTGTTCATAGTGGGGAAAATTGTTAATTATTATGGGTGCCCAAGGGACTCGGCACTGCTGGAGGGGCTGGTGTTGTAAGTGAAGATCCTGCCTACATAGTTATTGTATGAGTGATGGCTTACCAGCACCAGTGATAGTTTTTCAGCTATATTTGTTGCGCACTGGTTTAAGAGTCTAGATGTATTTCCCCAGCATGGAACCAAGCTAGTTCTTGTGTTGGAGCTAGTTGGTCTAGTGCATTATATTATTTACAAGTTGGTAATAAAACGCCCAAAGAGTGAATATTGTTGTGGCCTTCTTTCCACGCCTCCAAACAACGAGTAGTTGACAGGGGTCCAGGATCATTGATCGAACTACAGTACAGTAGCTAGCTAGCGTTAGCCAACAACTGTGGTAAAGCAACAGGAGACGGCTGATCAACTCCACGTAGGACATACAACAATATATAGGCTATGCTCAGAACGTTCAATTTATCGAATCAGTTATTGTTTTCTTGCTCAAACTGTGACCAACACCTGTCAAACTCAGACATTTTTCTCAAAACACAGGGATGTCGATTCGCACGGGACTAGTATTAATGGCGCCGGAGGAGATGGCTGCCGTTTTACGGTCCCCTAACCAATTGTGCTATTGTGTGTGTGTTTTTTCACATTATTTGTAACTGATTTTGTACATGATGTTTCTGCCATCGTCTCTTATGACCGAAAAGAGCTTCTAGATATCAGGACAGTGATTTACTCACCTCGTACTGGAAGAAGATTTTTTTATTTTACGAGTCGGACACAAAGTATTTTTTTCACACACCCGAAAAGGCCCTCATCTCCGTCATTCGCAGGAGAACGAGACGGAGATATCGGGGACGTAGGTCGGGGTGCCTTGTAAGGATCTGACGGCGAGTGGGTAATCTGCCTTTACCATTGGTCCTATTAGCCAACGTACAATCACTGGATAATAAAATAGACAAACTACGATCACGTATAATCCTACCAACGGGACATAAAAAACGAATATCTTATGTTTCACCGAGTCGTGGCTGAACGACGACATGAATAACATACAGCTGGCGGGTTTTACTCTATCGGCAGGATAGAACAGCCGCCTCTGGTAAGACAAGGGGTGGCGGTCTATGTATATTTGTAAACAACAGCTGGTGCACAAAATCTAATGGTTTTGCTCACCTGAGGTAGAGTATTTCATGATAAGCTGTAGACCACACTATTTACCAAGAGAGTTTTCATCTATATTGTTCGTAACTGTCTATTTACCACCACAAACCGATGCTGGCACTAAGACCACGCTCAATGAGCTGTAGACGGCCATAAGCAAACAGGAAAACGCTCATCCAGAGCAACGCTCCTAGTGGCCGGGGACTTTAATGCAGGAAGCTTAAATCCGTTTTACCTCATTTCTACCAGCATGTTAAATGTGAAACCAGAGGGGAAAAACTCTAGACCACCTTTACTCCACACACAGAGACGCGTACAAAGCTCTCCTTCACCCTCCATTTGGCAAATCTGACCATAATTCTATCCTCCTGATTCCTGCTTACAAGCAAAAACTAAAGCAGGAAGCACCAGTGACTCGTTCAATAAAAAAGTCGTCAGATGAAGCAGAAGCTAAAGGACTGTTTTGCTAGCACAGACTGGAATATGTTCCGGGATTCTTCCGATGGCATCAGTCACTGGCTTCATCAACAAATGCATAAGATGATGTCGTCCCCACAGTGACTGTACGTTCATACCCCAACCAGAAGCCATTGATTACAGGCTGCAGCTTTCAATGAGCGGGACTCTAACCCCGAAGCTTATAAGAAATTCCGCTGTGCCCTCCGACGAACCATCAATCAGGCAAAGCATCAATACATGACTAAGATTGAATCGTACCCCACCGGCTCAGACGCTCGTCAGATGTGGCAGGGCTTGCAAACTATTACAGACTACAAAGGGAAGACCTTTAAACAGGTCAACATTCACAAGGCCGCAGGGCGAGACGGATTACCAGGACGTGTACTCGGAGCATGCGCTTACAAACTGACAAGTGTCTTCACAGACATTTTCAATCTGCCCCTGACTGAGTCTGTAATACCAACATGTTTCAAGCAGACCACCATAGTCCCTGTGCCCAAGAACACTAAGGTAACGTGCCTAAATGACTACCGACCCGTAGCACTCACGTCTGTAGCCATGAAGTGCTTTGAAAGGCTGGTCATGGCTCTCATCAACACCATTATCCCAGAAACCCTAGACCCACTCCAATTTGCATACCGCCCCAACAGATCCACAGATGAGGCAATCTCTATTGCACTCCACACTGCCCTTTCCCACCTGGACAGAAGGAACACCTATATGAGAATGCTATTCATTGACTACAGCTCAGCGTTCAACACCATAGTGCCCTCAAATCTCATCACTAAGCTAAGGACCCAGTGACTGAGCACTTCCCTCTACAAGTGGATCCTGGACTTCGTGACGGGACGCCCCCAGGTGGTAAGGGTAGGTAACAACACATCCGCCACGCTGATCCTCAACACGGAGGCCCCCCAGGGGTGCTTGCTTAGTCCCCTCCTGTACTCCATGTTCATTCATGACTGCATGGCCAGGCACGACTCCAACATCATTAAGTTTGCCGATGACGCAACAGTGGAAGGCCTGATTACCGACAACGATAAGACAGCCTATAGGGAGGAGGTCAGAGACCTCGCCGTGTGGTGCCAAGATAACAACCTCTTCCTCAACGTGATCAAGACAAAGGAGATGATTGTGGACTACAGGAAAAGGAGGACCGAGCACACCCCCATTCTCATCGACGGGGCTGTAGTGGAGCATGTTGAGAGCTTCAAGTTCCTTGGTGTCCACATCACCAACAAACTATCATGGTCCAAACACACCAAGACAGCTGTAAAGAGGGCACGACAAAGCCTATTCCCCCTCAGGAGACTACAAAGATTTGGCATGGGTCCTCAAAAAGTTCTACAGCTGCACCATCGAGAGCATCCTGACTGGTTGTATGGTATGGCCTGGTATGGCAATTGCTCTGCCTCTGACTGCAAGGCACTACAGAGGGTAGTGCGTGTGTGTTTTGTCGGCGTGTGGTTCCGTTTATACAGGACTATTAAAGACCCAGTGCACTACTTTAATGATTTCCCCCCCCCTACTTCCTGCAGCTATGACTGTACATGATGTAAATAACATTTATCTTAACCATAACTTGACCTCAGCAGCAGATTAAATATGTCCTGATTCTCCACTCTTCCTTTAGATATCTAGCTCACTGAGATAACCTTTGGAAGGTACAGTGGGGAGAACAAGTATTTGATACACTGCCGATTTTGCAGGTTTTCCTACTTACAAAGCATGTAGAGGTCTGTAATTTTTTATCATAGGTACACTTCAACTGTGAGAGACGGAATCTAAAACAAAAATCCAGAAAATCACATTGTATGATTTTTAAATAATTAATTAGCATTTTATTGCATGACATAAGTATTTGATCACCTACCAACCAGTAAGAATTCCGGCTCTCACAGACCTGTTAGTTTTTCTTTAAGAAGCCCTCCTGTTCTCCACTCATTACCTGTATTAACTGCACCTGTTTGAACTCGTTACCTGTATAAAAGACACCTGTCCACACACTCAATCAAACAGATTCCAACCTCTCCACAATGGCCAAGACCAGAGAGCTGTGTAAGGACATCAGGGATACAATTGTAGACCTGCACAAGGCTGGGATGGGCTACAGGACAATAGGCAAGCAGCTTGGTGAGAAGGAAACAACTGTTGGCGCAATTATTAGAAAATGGAAGAAGTTCAAGATGACGGTCAATCACCCTCGGTCTGGGGCTCCATGCAAGATTTCACCTCGTGGGGCATCAATGATCATGAGGAAGGTGAGGGATCAGCCCAGAACTACACGGCAGGACCTGGTCAATGACCTGAAGAGAGCTGGGACCACAGTCTCAAAGAAAACCATTAGTAACACACTACGCCGTCATGGATTAAAATCCTGCAGCGCACGCAAGGTCCCCCTGCTTAAGCCAGTGCATGTCCAGGCCTGTCTGAAGTTTGCCAATGACCATCTGGATGATCCAGAGGAGGAATGGGAGAAGGTCATGTGGTCTGATGAGACAAAAATAGAGCTTTTTGGTCTAACTCCACTCACCGTGTTTGGAGGAAGAAGAAGTATGAGTACAACCCCAAGAACACCATCCCAACCGTGAAGCATGGAGGTGGAAACATCATTCTTTGGGGATGCTTTTCTGCAAAGGGGACAGGACGACTGCACCGTATTGAGGGGAGGATGGATTTGGCCATGTATCGCGAGATCTTGGCCAACAACCTCCTTCCCTCAGTAAGAGCATTGAAGATGGGTCGTGGCTGGGTCTTCCAGCATGACAACGACACGAAGCACACAGCCATGGCAACTAAGGAGTGGCTCCGTAAGAAGCATCTCAAGGTCCTGGAGTGGCCTAGCCAGTCTCCAGACCTGAACCCAATAGAAAATCTTTGGAGGGAGCTGAACGTCCGTATTGCCCAGCGACAGCCCCGAAACCTGAAGGATCTGGAGAAGATCTGTAGGGAGGAGTGGGCCAAAATCCCTGCTGCAGTGTGTGCAAACCTAGTCAAGAACTACAGGAAACGTATGATCTCTGTAATTGCAAACAAAGGTTTCTGTACCAAATATTAAGTTCTGCTTTTCTGATGTATCAAATACTTATGTCATGCAATAAAATGCAAATTAATTACTTAAAAATCATACAATGTGATTTTCTGGATTTTTGTTTTAGATTCCGTCTCTCATAGTTGAAGTGTACCTATGATAAAAATTACAGACCTCTACATGCTTTGTAAGTAGGAAAACCTGCAAAATCGGCAGTGTATCAAATACTTGTTCTCCCCACTGTATGTGTAGAGACAAAACAGACATTATCATTCAATAACAGTGCAGGGGTGTTTACTGTAAGTACAGACAGAGGAAAGTGTCCAGCCTGCTCTGTTTTCTGTATATATGCCAAAAACACCTGTGTGAGTGAGTACAGTACATAGTAATTGACACTCTGCAGTCATACACTCTCCAGCACACTTAGTTCAACACAGCCAAGGTCGACATCTGATGTTCCAGGTACAATCACATCACATGCACCTGCATAAGCACATTAACAAGCATACACACACACACACACAC
Organism: Salvelinus alpinus; assembly: GCF_045679555.1. Classification (NCBI taxonomy): domain Eukaryota; kingdom Metazoa; phylum Chordata; class Actinopteri; order Salmoniformes; family Salmonidae; genus Salvelinus; species Salvelinus alpinus. Next base: position 25,883,827 of record NC_092097.1, read on the forward strand.
ACACTTTTTTTTACAATATACACTTGCAAACACTGAGTGCACACAAAGACTTTGTAATTGCAAGCACAATGTCATATTATGACTATAACCAAAAAGAAAATGACCAAACAAGATAAGAATGCGTAACATAAATGTCCTATTACATAAAGCTGCATGGCCAAGCCTGGAACACAATGGAGCACTCTAATGTTGACCCAGCAGAGTGAGATATTTGTTTTTCACTTAGGCCCATGATGTACAGTTGGCCTTCTGTTCAGAGAGAGAGCGAGAGAGATGCACACACCAGACACACACACACACACACACCGAAGAGGGAGAGACCGAGAGGGGAGACAAGAGAGAGCCCAAAGAAAGGAGCATTTGTTGTCTTACGAATCATCTCTCTGCTGCTGGTGAGGAAAAATACAAAAGGTTATCTTTATTATTGTCTCACCACAGATGAGGAGAGAGGGATGGATGGAGGAGGGACAGAGCAGGGGAAAACTCCCACCATGCATGGCGTGTCTGAGTCCATGAGACGTGTGATTGTAATGTTCAACACGACAACAGTCCCTTTGGTACATGACCGGAGGAAAAACAACAGTCCTTCACCACTGTACTGTACTTATATTATCTGCAGTCACTCACACACAATTACCACAACAGCCCTTTACAGCCCTAACATTTCACTGAAGAACATACAGTGGGGAGAACAAGTATTTGATACACTGCCGATTTTGCAGGTTTTCCTACTTACAAAGCATGTAGAGGTCTGTAATTTTTATCATAGGTACACTTCAACTATGAGAGATGGAATCTAAAACGAAAATCCAGAAAATCACATTGTATGATTTTTAAGTAATTAATTAGCATTTTATTGCATGACATAAGTATTTGATACATCAGAAAAGCAGAACTTAATATTTGGTACAGAAACCTTTGTTTGCAATTACAGAGATCATACGTTTCCTGTAGTTCTTGACTAGGTTTGCACACACTGCAGCAGGGATTTTGGCCCACTCCTCCCTACAGATCTTCTCCAGATCCTTCAGGTTTCGGGGCTGTCGCTGGGCAATACGGACTTTCAGCTCCCTCCAAAGATTTTCTATTGGGTTCAGGTCTGGAGACTGGCTAGGCCACTCCAGGACCTTGAGATGCTTCTTACGGAGCCACTCCTTAGTTGCCATGGCTGTGTGCTTCGTGTCGTTGTCATGCTGGAAGACCCAGCCACGACCCATCTTCAATGCTCTTACTGAGGGAAGGAGGTTGTTGGCCAAGATCTCGCGATACATGGCCCCATCCATCCTCCCCTCAATACGGTGCAGTCGTCCTGTCCCCTTTGCAGAAAAGCATCCCCAAAGAATGATGTTTCCACCTCCATGCTTCACGGTTGGGATGGTGTTCTTGGGGTTGTACTCATACTTCTTCTTCCTCCAAACACGGCGAGTGGAGTTAGACCAAAAAGCTCTATTTTTGTCTCATCAGACCACATGACCTTCTCCCATTCCTCCTCTGGATCATCCAGATGGTCATTGGCAAACTTCAGACAGGCCTGGACATGCACTGGCTTAAGCAGGGGGGCCTTGCGTGCGCTGCAGGATTTTAATCCATGACGGCGTAGTGTGTTACTAATGGTTTTCTTTGAGACTGTGGTCCCAGCTCTCTTCAGGTCATTGACCAGGTCCTGCCGTGTAGTTCTGGGCTGATCCCTCACCTTCCTCATGATCATTGATGCCCCACGAGGTGAAATCTTGCATGGAGCCCCAGACCGAGGGTGATTGACCGTCATCTTGAACTTCTTCCATTTTCTAATAATTGCGCCAACAGTTGTTTCCTTCTCACCAAGCTGCTTGCCTATTGTCCTGTAGCCCATCCCAGCCTTGTGCAGGTCTACAATTTTATCCCTGATGTCCTTACACAGCTCTCTGGTGTTGGCCATTGTGGAGAGGTTGGAATCTGTTTGATTGTGTGTGGACAGGTGTCTTTTATACAGGTAACGAGTTCAAACAGGTGCAGTTAATACAGGTAATGAGTGGAGAACAGGAGGGCTTCTTAAAGAAAAACTAACAGGTCTGTGAGAGCCGGAATTCTTACTGGTTGGTAGGTGATCAAATACTTATGTCATGCAATAAAATGCAAATTAATTATTTAAAAATCATACAATGTGATTTTCTGGATTTTTGTTTTAGATTCCGTCACTCACAGTTGAAGTGTACCTATGATAAAAATTACAGACCTCTACATGCTTTGTAAGTAGGAAAACCTGCAAAATCGGCAGTGTATCAAATACTTGTTCTCCCCACTGTATGTGCTTCCAATTCTGTTTTCTTTGTGTATAATGGATTGTTTCCTATCTTGAGAGTAGCTTGTCTTTTGTTCTCTTGCACCTGGAAATAACAAACTTTGCACTGGATCGGTCAACGGCTGTGTTTGAATGTGAGTTTGCTTGTGCGTGTACCTGCTTGTGTGCAATGGTGCATATGTGCTTCTGTACTCCGGTATGTGGGGGACCGATGTTCAATGTTCCTGTGTATGCCTTCTGTCTGCAGTCCTGTCGGGACATTCTCTCTAGGAGAATGTTGTCGGATGTGTGTAGAGACAGAGTGTTTGTGTTGTGTGTATTCGTAGACAACGAGTTTGCATGTGCAGTGTGTGTGTATGTTTGTGTGTGTTTTGGAGAGCTACCGCCGGTTACACAGGCAGCGCTTGAATGAGCAGTCTTTCGGTGCGTGTGAACTGTTGGGGCGAGAGGTAATATGACCACAGGCCCAGAGTTGGCCTCACTACTGAGCAGTAACAAAGTCTGCACAGTACAAAGGCACACTCATTCATTGTTCTTCCTTAAATCCATTTATACATAATAAACACCAGCTCAATCTTTCTTTCTCTTCCTCTCACATCCACCTCTCCTCACATCATGTACCATTCTTACTGCATGCTCATCTGCTTTCCACAACTTCCTTTTTAAAATCCATCAAACCATGTCCAGGGCAAGGTATTGATATTCAGGATTGTGATGCATATTTGCCATGGTACTTTGAATGTTTTTTTTAATGTTCTCATCCTTTCTTTTTCCATTGAAATATCTGTGTGTTTGTGACTGCTGTTTCGTCTCTGGTGACCTGCCAGGTCCAGAGGTCTGATTGGAAAATCACACTGGTCAGATTAGACTGCTTCCTACTGTAATGGATTTTCCTACCATTGAGCCCAGACACACATTTCAGCCTATTTCATGTGGTTTTGGGATATTTCTGTGGGCTGGAGAGTTTGTGTGTGTGTCATGTTCCTGATGTGCACTGACCTGCATAAACCCATGAAGCCAAAGTGAACAAGCAACACAATCTACCTCAGTAGGCTGTATTCTTGAGAGAAATTTAATCCAGGACAATGGTTGATTTCTACAGACATTTGGGTTGTGGATTTACAGTATATGACAGGAGTTATTATGGAAGTCCTTTTTGCTAGAAAGACTATTTGAACAATAGTTCAAATAGATTCATTCAATTAAGACAGAAGTGATAAACACAACAAGCAGCTAATAGACTCAACTTTCCCTTTATAACTCTTCTAATGCCTTCTAAACTTTACAGGAGAGAGTATTGCTGGAGTGGAGCAGAGAGACCATTAGTTATCTCTCTCTCTCTCTCTCTCTCTCAGGAGAAAGATGCACCATTAAGGCTATCTGTGTCCAGGACTGATCAGAGGGAATGAATGGTGGGACTGAGCCTTGCTGGCACCCCTACATGACCAGATGCCCTCTGATTGTGTGTGTGTTAATCGTCTCATTATCTCTCTGTGTGGTTGTGGTGGTCGTGTTCCCAATCAAATACACCAAACCCCACTGAGCCTTCATGTGTTGAACATGGAACACTCATAACTTATTTTTCTCAATCTTCTCTGCTCTCTGTATCTTCTGGTCTTCTGTAGTTGTGTATCCTGCTTTGACCCCCCCCCCCCCCCCCCCCCCACACACACACACACACACATACAGTCATACTGTACATTTACTGAGCCTGACGCCATGTTCTTTGACAGTGTTAAAGCCATCCTATTGTCTCAGAGCATAGAGCTCCCAGAATGCACCCTGCTCCAAACAGAGGGATATGTTGTCTGTAAACAAGATACATGGAGCACACCACCATTGGTAACACTTCCCTGACAACACACAACTTACTTACTGTGCTCAGGAACACTTTGTATGCTGATGACTCAACACTACATACGTCAGCTACTACAGCAAATAAAATGACTGCAACACTTAACAAAGAGCTGCAGTCAGTTTTAGAATGTGTGGCAAGAAATAAGATAGTCCTAAATATTTCAAAAACTAAAAGCATTGTATTTGGGACATATCATTCACTAAACCCTAAACCTCAACTAAATCGTGTAATGACTAATGTGGAAATCAAGCATGTTGAGGAGACGAAACTGCTTGATGTAACCCTGAATTTCAAACTGTCATGGTCAAAACATATTGTTGCAACGGTAGCTAAGATGGGGAGAGGTCTCTCCGTATCGCTATCAACAAAACAAGTCCTACAGGAGACTAGGTTTGTCACACCTGAACTACTGCTCAGTCATATGGTCAAGTGCCACAAAAAGGGACAAGCAAACTACAGTTGGCCCAGAACAGAGCAGCATGGCCCTTAAATGTACACGGAGAGCTAACATCAATAATATGCATGTCAATCTCTCCTGGGTCAAAGTAGAGGAGAGACTGACTGCATCACTACTTGTCTTTCTGAGAGGTATTGACATGTTGAAAGCATCGAGCTGTCTGTTTAAATGACTACAACTCAGACAACCATGCATACTAGAGGTCGACTGATTAATCGGAATGGCCAATTTAATTAGGGCCGATTTTCAAGTTTTCATAACAATTGGAAATCGGTATTTTTTTACACCTTTTATTTAATCTTTATTTAACTAGGCAAGTCAGTTAATTAAGAACACATTCTTATTTTCAATGACGGCCTAGGAACGGTGGGTTAACTGCCTCGTTCAGGGGCAGAACGACAGATTTTTACCTTGTCAGCTCGGGGATTCAATCTTGCAACCTTACAGTTAACTAGTCCAACGCTCTAACCACCTGCCTCTCATTGCACTCCACGAGGAGACTGCCTGTTACGCGAATGCAGTAAGCCAAGGTAAGTTGCTTGCTAGCATTAAACTTATCTTATAAAAAAACAATCAATCAATCAATCAATCATAATCACTAGTTAACTACACATGGTTGATGATATTACTAGTTTATCTGGCGTGTCATGCGTTGCATATAATCGATGCGGTGCGTATCGTTGCGCCAATGTGTACCTAACCATGAACATCAATGCCTTTCTTAAAATCAATACACAGAAGTATATATTTTTAAACCTGCATATTTAGCTACAAGAAATCCAGGTTAGCAGGCAATATTAACCAGGTGAAATTGTGTCACTTCTCTTGCGTTCATTGCACGCAGAGTCAGTGTATATGCAACAGTTTGGGCTGCCTAATTTGCCAGAATTTTTACGTAATTATGACATAACATTGAAGGTTGTGCAATGTAACAGGAATATTTAGACTAAAGGATGCCACCCCTTAGATAAAACACGGAACGGTTCCGTATTTCACTGAAAGAATAAATGTCTTGTTTCCGGATTCGACCATATTAATGACCTAAGGCTCGTATTTCTGTGTGTTATTATGTTATAATTAAGTCTATGATTTGATAGAGCAGTCTGACTGAGCAGTGGTAGGCAGCAGCATGCTCGTAAGCATTCATTCAAACAACACTTTCGTGCGTTTTGCCAGCAGCTCTTCGCAAGCACAGCGCTGTTTATGACTTCAAGCCTATCAACTCCCGAGATTAGGCTCGTGTAACCGATGTGAAATGGCTAGCTAGTTAGCGGGGTGCGCGCTAATAGCGTTTCAAACGTCACTCGCTCCAAGACTTGGAGTGGTTATTCCCCTTGCTCTGCATGGGTAACGCTGCTTCGAGGGTGGCTGTTGTCGTTGTGTTCCTGGTTCGAGCCCAGGGAGGAGCGAGGAGAGGGACGGAAGCTATACTGTTACACTGGCAATACTAAAGTGCCTATAAGAACATCCAATAGTCAAAGGTTAATCAAATACAAATGGTATAGAGAGAAATAGTCCTATAATTCCTATAATAACTACAACCTAAAACTTCTTACCTGGGAATATTGAAGACTCTTGTTAAAAGGAACCACCAGCTTTCATATGTTCTCATGTTCTGAGCAAGGAACTTAAACGTTAGCTTTCTTACATGGCACATATTGCACTTTTACTTTCTTCTCCAACACTTTGTTTTTGCATTATTTAAACCAAATTGAACATGTTTCATAATTTGAGGCTAAATTGATTTTATTGATGTATTAAGTTAAAATAAGTGTTCATTCAGTATTGTTGTAATTGTCATTATTATAAATAAAAAATTGGCAGATTTTTAATCGGTTTTGGCTTTTTGGTCCACCAATAATCGGTATCGGTATCGGCGTTGAAAAATCATAACCGGTCGACCTCTAATGCATACCCCACAAGACATACTACCAGGGGTCTCTTCACAGTTCCCAAGTCCAAAACAGTCTATAGGAAACTCACAATACTACATAGAGCCATGACTACATGGAACTCTATTCCACATCAAGTAACTCATGCAAGCAGTAAAATCAGATTTCAAAAACTGATAAAACTACCCTTTATGGAACAGTATGGACTGTGAAGAGATACAGGCACACATGCAAACACACACACTCTACACACATGTACATTATTATATTGTCATATTGATTTTGTATTGTAGATATGTTGTAAAGTAGTGTGTAATAATGTGTTGTGTGATTTTGTATGTAATTGCCTTAGTCTTTTTTGGACCCCAGGAAGAGTAGCTGCTGCTTTGGCAGGTACTAATGAGGATCTGTAAGAAATACAAAATATTTACGTTATGACACACACAATTAAGCTGCTTTGGAGAGTTGAAAAGAGAAAAAGGGGAGGAGAGCAGAGCAGAGAGGAAAAGGCGAAGCGAAATGTTTCACTCTTGCCCAAATCTTTGCAAAATAAGCCAAATGTGTTTCTATGGGCTTATTTTGGATCTAAGCTTGTCGCCTGTCTTCCCGCCTTTGGGACAATGACTCCCATTGTTAGGGCACGGAGACATGAGCATCTCATCATTATATACAGATCTCTAAGGAGAGCAATGAATCGAGAGGCTGAATCCAAAGGACATAGAACTATCATTCTCTTGTCTCTCCCATCCTTTGAGGGGAAAGATTTAATGCAACACCAGGTTTGCTGGTCATCTGCCTAACAGACGTTGCTTTTAAAGGGGCAATCACCAGTTGCTACATCTATTTTTATAAATTAATGACATATACCCATAAATTCGTAAAGAATATAATTTATAAATTTTATTGGTCAATTTTATTGGTTAAAACTAGTTTTTCAACCACTCCACAAATTTCTTGTCATCAAACTATAGTTCTGGCAAGTCGGTTAGGACATCTACTTTGTGCATTACACAGTAATTTTCCCAACAATTGTTTACAGACAGATTATTTCACTTATAATTCACTGTATCACAATTCCAGTGGGTCAGAAGTTTACATACACTAAGTTGACAGTGCCTTTAAACAGCTTGGAAAATTCCAGAAAATGATGTCATGGCTTTAAAAGCTTCTGATAGGCTAATTGACATCATTTGAGTCAATTGGAGGTGTACCTGTGGATGTATTTCAAGGCCTACCTTCAAACTCAGTGCATCTTTGCTTGACAAATTGTAGACCTCCACAAGTCTGGTTCATCCTTAGGAGAAATTTCCAAACGCCTGAAGGTACCACGTTCATCTATACATCTATACAATAGTATGCAAGTATAAACACCATGGGACCACGCAGCCATCATACCGCTCAGGAAGGAGACTCGTTCTGTCTCCTAGAGATGAATGTACTTTGTTGCGAAAAGTGCAAATCATTCCCAGAACGGCAGCAAAGGACCTTGTGAAGATGCTGGTGGAAACAGGTACAAAAGTATCTATATCCACAGTAAAACGAGTCCTATATCGACATAACCTGAGAGGCCGCTCAACAAGGAAGAAGCCACTGCTCCAAAACCACCGTAAAATAGCCAGACTACGGTTTGCAACTGCACGTGGGGACAAAGATCATACTTTTTTGAGAAATGTCCTCTGGTCTGATGAAACAAAAACGGAACTGTTTGGCCATAATGACCATTGTTATGTTTGGAAGAAAAAGGGGGAAGCTTGCAAGCCGGAGAACACCATCCCAACCGTGAAGAACGGGGGTGGCAGCATCATGTTGTGGAGGTGCTTGGCTGCAGGAGGAACTGGTGCGCTTCACAATATAGATGGCATCATGAGGCAGGAAAATGATGTGGATATATTGAAGCAACATCTCAAGACATCAGTCAAGAAGTTAAAGCTTGGTCACAAATGGGTCTTCCAAATGGACAATGACCCCAAGCATACTTCCAAAATTGTGGCAAAATGGCTTAAGGACAACAAAGTCAAGGTATTGGAGTGGCCAAAACAAATGTGTGGGCAGAACTGAAAAAGTGTGTGCGAGCAAGGAGGCCTACAAACCTGACCTGGCTCTGTCAGGAGGAATGGTCCAAAGGTCACCCAACTTATTGTGGGAAGCTTAAACAATTTAAAGGCAATGCTACCAAATACTAATTGAGTGTATGCAAACTTCTGACCCACTGGGAATGTGATGAAAGAAATAAAAGCTGAAATAAATAATTCTCTCTACTATTATTCTGACATTTCACATTCTTAAAATAAAGTGGTGATCCTAACTGGCCTAAGACAGGGATTTTATTACTAGGATTAAATGTCAGGAATTGTGAAAAACTGTGTTTACATACATCTTAGCCAAATACATTTAAACTTCCTACTTCAACTGTAAGTATATGGATGAGCGATGGCCGAGCGGCATAGATGGTATGAAATACAGTATATACTGCACGTGATATAAGTAATGTAATATGTAAACATTATTAAAGTGGCATTATTTAAAGTGGCATTGTTTAAAGTGACTAGTGATCCATTTATTAAAGTGTCCAGTGATTGGAATGTTGTTCTGAAAGAGCTGCAAAATCTGGACCCCTACAAATCAGCCGGGCTAGACAATCTGGACCCTCTCTGCCGAAATTGTTGCAACCCCTATTACTAGCCTGTTCAACCTCTCTTTCGTATCGTCTGAGATTCCCAAAGATTGGAAAGCCGCGATCATCCGCCTCTTCAAAGGGGGAGACATTCTAGACCCAAAATGCTACAGACCTATATCTATCCTATCCTAAGTTAACAAACAGATTACCGACCATTTCGAATCCCACCGTACCTTCTCCGCTATGCAATCTGGTTTCAGAGCTGGTCATGGGTGCACCTCAGCCACGCTCAAGGTCGTAAACGATATCGTAACCGCCATCGATAAGAGACATTACTGTGCAGCCGTATTCATCGACCTGGCCAAGGCTTTCGACTCTGTCAATCACCACATTCTTATTGGCAGACTCGACAGCCTTGGTTTCTCAAATGACTGCCTCGCCTGGTTCACCAACTACTTCTCTGATAGAGTTCAGTGTGTCAAATCGGAGGGCCTGTTGTCCGGACCTCTGGCAGTCTCTATGGGGGTGCCAGAGGGTTCGCTCTTTCTGCTGGTGATTCTTTGATCCACCTCTACGCAGACGACACCATTCTGTATACTTCTGGCCTTTTGGACACTGTGTTAACTAACCTCCAGACGAGCTTCAATGACATACAACTCTCCTTCCGTGGCCTCCAACTGCTCTTAAATGCAACTAAAACGAAATGCATGCTCTTCAATCGATTGCTGCCCGCCCTTCCAGCATCACTACTCTGGACGGTTCTGACTTAGAATATGTGGACAACTACAAATACCTAGGTGTCTGGCTAGACTGTAAACTCTCCTTCCAGACTCACATTAAGCATCTCCAATCCAAAATTAAATCTAGAATCGGCTTCCTATTTCGCAGCAAAGCATTCTTCACTCATGCTGCCAAACATACCCTTGTAAAACTGACCATCCTACCGATCCTCGACTTCGGGGGTGTCATTTACAAAATAGCCTCCAACACTCTACTCAACAAATTGAATGCAGTCTATCACAGTGCCATCTGTTTTGTCACCAAAGCCCCATATACTACCCACCACTGTGACCTGTATGCTCTCGTTGGCTGGCCCTCGCTTCATATTCGTTGCCAAACCCACTGGCTCCAGGTCATCTACAAGCCTTTGCTAGGTAAAGCTCCGCCTTATCTCAGCTCACTGATCACCATAGCAGCACCCACCCGTAGCACGCCCTCCAGCAGGTATATCTCACTGGTCAACCACAAAGCCAATTCCTTCTTTGGCCGCCTCTCCTTCCAGTTCTCTGCTGCCAATGACTGGAACGAACTGCAAAAATCACTGAAGCTGGAGACTCATATCTCCCTCACTAGCTTTAACCACAAGCTGTCAGAGCAGTTCACAGATCACTGCACCTGTAAATAGCCCATCCAACTACCTCATCCCCATACTGTATTTATTTATTTATTTATCTTGGTCCTTTGCACCCCCGTATCTCTACTTGCACATTCATCTTCTGCACATCTATCACTCCAGTGTTTAATTGGTATATTGTAATTATTTCGCCACCATGGCCTATTTATTGCCTTACCTCCCTTATCTTACCTCATTTGCACACACTGTATATATACTTTTTCTACTGTATTATTGACTGTATGTTTGTTTATTCCATGTGTAACTCTGTGTTGCTGTATGTGTCGAACTGCTTTGCTTTATCTTGGCCAGGTCGCAGTTGTAAATGAGAACTTGTTCTCAACTTGCCTACCTGGTTAAATAAAGGTGAAATAAATTTAAAAAATAATAATAATTGGGTCTCAATGTAGGCTGCAGCCTCTCTGTGTTAGTGATTGCTGTTTAGCAGTCTGATGGCCTTGAGATAGATCCTGTTTTTCAATCTCTCGGTCCCAGCTTTGATGCACCTGTACTGGCCTCGCCTTCTGGATGATAGCGGTGTGAACAGACAGTCGCTCGGGTGGTTGTTGTCCTTGATGATCTTTTTGGCCTTCCTGTGACATCGGGTGCTGTAGGTGTCCTGGAGGGCAGGTAGTTTGCCCCCGGTGATGCGTTGTGCAGACCGCACCATCCTCTGGAGAGCCTTGCGGTTGAGGGTGGTGCAGTTGCCGTACCAGGCTGTGATACAGCCCGACAGGATGATCTCGATTGTGCATCTGTAAAAGTTTGTCAGGGTTTTGGGTAACAACCCAAATTTATTCAGCCTTCTGAGGTTGAAGAGGCACTGTTTTGCCTTCTTCGCCACACTGTCTGTGTGGGTGGACCATTTCAGTTTTGTCTGTGATGTGTACGCCCAGGAACTTAAAACTTTCCACCGTACACTGCTGTCCCTTTGATGTGGATAGGGGAGTGCTCCCTCTGCTGTTTCCTGAAGTCCACAATCATCTCCTTTGCTTTGTTGACGTAGAGTGAGAGGTTGTTTTTCTGACACCACACTCCAAGTGCCCTCACCTCCTTCCTGTAGGCTGTCTCGTCATTGTTGGTGATCAAGCCCACTAATGTTGTGTCATCTGCAAACCTGATGATTGAGTTGGAGGTGTGCATGGCCACGCTGTCGTGGGTGAACAGGGAGTACAGGAGAGGACTTAGCACACACCCTTGTGGGGCCCCAGTGTTGAGGGTCAGCGAAGTGGAGATGATGTTTCCTACCTTCACCACCTGGGGTGGCCGGTCAGAAAGTCCTGGACCCAGTTGCACAGGGTGGGGTTAAGACCCAGGGCCTCCAGCTTGATGATGAGCTTGGAGGGTACTATGGTGTTGAATGCCGAGCTGTAGTCAATGAACAGAATTCTTATTCTCATGAGCTTAGTTCAACTGTTGTACCCCATCAGAACCCAAAATATAAGCAAAATATAAGCTCCAATGTTTAAATGAAGTAAATGTAAACAAACACTATATAGCCTCAAAACATGGTCAGAACTATGATGTTGATATCATGGATTGTGGTTACATTTCTCTAGGCCCATCCCTCAGCTTTTTACCTAAACAGGAGCTGATATTGTTTCTACTGCTGATTGTCACTTTAAAGGGAAGTGTGCATCTTCAAGTTCAAATGATTGAAAAATGGAATAAGAAATGACACAGACGAATTGTACATTTTTTAGTGGCACCGACTGGTAAGATGCTTCAGGAGGGTGGTCACGTGTGCTAGAAATGCAGAGGTCCTGGATTCAAGCCTCGGCGTGAGCCAAATTAGGAGGACGTGGAACTCTTAAAACTTTCCACCGTACACTGCTGTCCCTTTGATGTGGATAGGGGAGTGCTCCCTAATTACAAGCGTGATGTCCGTTACGCACGCACAAGCATGCATGAACACGTGTACAACTGAGGAACATAGTTCTGCCTACTCTCATGTCTTAAAATAATGACATCACACACAGTCTGAAAGGAAACTAATTAGAAAGTAGGAGACCATAGCAACCAACCTGCACTGCTGCTCAGTGAGTGAGAGTGAGAGAACGATATAATGAGTGGGGGGAGAGGGTTATATGGTTATGTGATGTATTGACAAAGCAGTGTCTGGGCCATGACAGAGAGGTGACTGTATTGATTAAATGCTCTCCTGCTATTTCGCTGCCTCATTATTCCATCAATCAGTGATCCGATGTTAGCATTTTTAACAGCCAGGGAGCACCACACACAGAGACTGCCTCTCTGTCTCTCTGTTTCTGACTTCAACCAAAGACCACAACCCAATCACTAACGGGAGCTGTTCTGTTTGGTGTGCCATGGGAGCTGTTCTGTTTGGTGTGCCATGCAGTTAGGTTAGAGACCATTGGTTCAGCAGAGAGTAGTTACATATTCACTTTCCTCTGTCCAGACAGTCTGATCGTTATGCTCTTTCACCCCAGGGATTATGGTTAGTGGTTCAAATCGTATAATGTGGTCGTAGCCTGTAAAGTGTTAAGGACATGGTGTTGTTTGAGTAACTTTGCCTTGGATCTGAAAACTTGTGTTATTTAACCCTTATTTTACCAGGTAATTTGACTGAGAACCCATTCTCATTTACAGCAACGATCTGGGGAATAGTTACAGGGGAGAGGAGGGGGGATGAATGAGCCAATTGTAAGCTGGGATGACTTTTACCTCAGTGGGCTTACATGGTCTGGAGTGATACACAGCAAAAAAACAGGGTTCGACACCCAGTCATTTACATACATGTATGCCTTGTTCTCTCTCTCTCTCTCTCTCTCTCTCTCTCTCTCTCTCTCTCTCTCTCTCTCTCTCAGCGCCATGAACAAGATGAAGAACTTTAAGCGACGTTTCTCTCTGTCCGTCCCTCGCACCGAGACCATCGAGGAAAACGAGTTCACTGAGCAAATCAACCAGCTCAACATCCAACACACTCAGGGTAAGACCTCTAACACTACCTTGCACTGCCCAATACTGCCTGTCCAACACTGTCCAATGACGCCCAGCAAATCATCTCCTCTGTCCTCCTTGTATCCGGTGGGTCTTGCTGTTATGAGCGTTGCTAATGAATGACAGCGTATTGGGACTATATTTAGAAACGGGAAGCTCAAAGTCATGATCCCAGATCTTACACTACTTTCTCCTCCATCCCTCCCTGCATTAATTTATTCATCCTTTTATTAATGGATCAGGCCATTCTTTGATCCGTTTGTAATCAAACCACCAGCCCAGTCATCTCTGTACCAGCCCCACTGTCCCCACAGCCTGTATATCACTGATTTCCAGCTAAGGGAAGGCTGCAGTTTGATGAGGTTAGGACACACACAAAGCTTAGAGTGGAGAGATAGAAGAGAGGAGAAGCAGAAAGAGAGGTGTAGGAGAGGGAGAGAGAAAGACAGAGGGGTGGAAGAGTGAGACGGGGTGCTGGGAGCTGAGGCTGATGGGGATTAGCAGTGTTCAAGACACATTTATACAAGCCAATCTCCCTTGTTGTAGGCCACTGGGTCAGAGCAACAACCATCCTCTCATCTGGCACTAGTCTGCCCTGCAGCAGTGAAAGAGAACCTTTTAACCATTCTGTTCTGGTGTTCATAGTGTTCTTTAGGCTCTCTGTCAATCCAGACATTCTACCCTTCGCAACCCCTTATTCCACCACGGCCTCTTTCAGACAATAACTGAACAAAGATTTCATGAAATAATCTTTGATTTCTGCAACAGTGAATCAGGGCGATGCTGTCCAACTTTCTGTCCATGTTTGGAGTGAGGGACTTGGCTGACATTTTTCCCAGGATTAACCACATAACCTAACATTCCTTTCAACTCCTAATGAGGTTGGGATACAACATCAGCAACACAACCTTTCCTAGACTCTCAAAGAATGTTTTTTCACATCAAGATACAGTTCAATCATATTCCATGACACTGAAATACCAGAACACACAAAAAGGTTGTCACATGCATCAGAGCAGCTGTCTTTACAGTGGTCATGTATTTATTGTTTCTAATCGATCTTTATTGCAAACAAAAAGAGAAACACAATCAGCTCGCAGATCAGAATGACTATATATAGGTGTATATCCTTAAGGCAGTTTTATCAACATAATATCTCCTTCAGTCGCCTGTCTCAGTAGGTAAGCAAAAAAAGTCAATTAGTCACGTCTGAGAGAGATTAATTCATTAGCATACCTTACAGGCTAACGTGTGTGTACCAGGGAGGCCTCCCGTCCGCCTGCCAGTCTAATCTTTAAGTCAATCTAATACAGCAACCTAGTGTACAGTGCCTTCGGGAAGTATTCAGACCCCTTGACTTTTTCCAAATTGTGTTATGTTACAGCCTTATTCTAAAATGTATCAAATAGTTTTTTTCCCTCATCAATCTACACACCCCATAATGACAAAGCAAAAACTGTTATGTAGATTTTTTTTTTTTTTTTTTTAAATGATATCACATTTCCATAAGTATTCAGACCCTTTACTCAGTACTTTGTTGAAGCACCTTTGGCAGCAATTACAGCCTTGAGTCTTGCGTCTGATGCTACAAGCTTGGCAAACCTGTATTTGGGGAGTTTCTTCTATTCTTCTCTGCAGATCCTCTGAAGCTCTGTCAGGTTGGATAGGGAGCGTTGCTGCACAGCTATTTTCAGGTCTCCAGAGATGTTTGATCGGGTTCCGGTCTGGGCTCTAACTGGGCCACTCAATGACACTTAGAGATTTGTCCCAAAGCCACTCCTGCGGTGTCTTGCCTGTGTGCTTAGGGTCATTGTTCTGTTTGAAGGTGAACCTTCGCCCCACTTTGAGGTCCTGAGCGCTCGGGAGCAGGTTTTCCTCAAGGATCTCTCTGTCCTTTGCTCCGTTCTTCTTTGCCTCGATCCTGACTAGTCTCCCACTCCAGGCCACTGAAAAATACCCCCACAGCATGATGCTGCCACCACCATGCTTCACCCTAGGGATGGTGCCAGGTTTCCTCCAGACATGATTCTTGGCATTCAGGCCAAAGATGTTCTGAGAGTCTTTAGGTGCCTTTTGGCAAACTCCAAGCGAGCTGAGGAGAGGCTTCCGTCTGGCCACTCTACCATAAAGGCCTGACTGAGTGCTGCAGAGATGATCCTTCTAAAAGGTTCTCCAATCTCCACAGGGGAACTCTAGAGCACTGTCAGAGTGACCATCGGGTTCTTGGTCACCTCCCTGAACATGGCCCTTCTCCCCCGATTTCTCAGTTTGGCCAGTTCTAGGAAGAGTCTTGGTGGTTCCAAACTTGTTCCATTTAAGAATGATGGAGGGCACTGTGTTCTTGGGGACCTTCAACGCTGCAGACATTTTTTGGTACTCTTCCCCAGATCTGTGTTTCGACACAATCCTGTCTCGGCGCTCTACGGACAATTCCTTCGACCTCATGGCTTGGTCTTTGCTTTGACATGCACTGTCAACTGTGGGACCTTATATAGACAGTTGTGTGCCTTTCCAAATCATGTCCAATCAATTGAATTTACCACAGGTGGACTCCAGTCAAGTTGTAGAAACATCTCAAGGATGATCAATGGAAACAGGATGCACCTGAGCACAATTTCGAATCTCATACCAAAGGGTCTGAATAATTATGTAAATAAGGTATTTCAGTTGTTGTTTTTATATATACATTTACAAACATTTCTAAAAACCTGTTTTAGCTTTGGCATTATGAGGTATTGTGTGTAGATATCTGAGGATTTTTTTTTTATTTAGTCAATTTTAGAATAAGGCTATAACAAAAAAGTCAAGGGGTATAGTTTCACTATATTAAATAATACTTTTATATGCTGATGAAAAGATAAACATAATGAAATAATTGAATTAGTTCAGGTCATCACATCAAACACTGTCATACAACATTTTACCAGAGCCAGCTAGAGAAGAATGGATGCCCCATCGGTAGAAAACATTGTAGTAGCCTACAACAATAAGCTTCATTAGAAATGCAACTCTGAGAGGAACCAACAGTTAGCAGAAAGCTCCTGTCTTGAGTTTGAGTTTCCTACCTGGTCATGTGAGAGCCTTTCAGTCTACCCTTTAATACATTATTCACTTCATCAGATGTCCTATATTATCTCCCAATTTAGATAGGATAGGACTATAACACACAGTCTTTTAAATATACACATAGGCTGAAGTCTCTGTACCCTCTCATCATAAAGAACAATATTATTGTGAACACTGTTTTCTTCCTCCTGTACCCTCACACCAACAAAAACACAACTACAAACTAACTCACACTCATTAACTCTCCTTCTTTGTGGACATGGCCTTACATAAAGACCGGTATTGACGTCTTGTGGTCCACTTATTGGATTGTCCTTTTCCAAACAAGCTGTCTTATACCTTTGTGTGTGTGTGTGTGCACGTGTCTCACCTGCACTGACCCCAATTACAAGCAGACAGATCAAAGGGTTGCTGTAACTGTGATATTTAAATGATCAGCCTGCTCCCTTTATTTCTTCTCCTCTCGCTCTCTCCTTCTGTGCCCACTCATAGCAGAAGTATTAATCAAACTAAGATGTCATCATAGCTATCTTTCCCACCATTAATCTATCACCACTTCATTCCATCCAATTCCCTCTCTCTCGCCTTCGTTGATCTCTCTATCTCTATTCCATTTCTCTATCGCTCTTTTGCCCAATCAATATTTTTCATCTTATTTTTCTAACACTTAAGTGAGCTGGTTAGATACTTGCCTTCTGCCTATGAATAATTAACTTTTATTTCAACTAAAATCTACCATCTAAATCTCCATCATCATTTGCGTGCATGTACACCAGAAATGGTATCTGTGTTTGCAGACACAAGTGTATCTACTAATAAAAGGAAGGCTGTGGGTGCAGGAATAAATATTAATGGATGAGCTATCTGTCAGAGAGAGAGGAGACAAGAGAAGGAAACAGAGAAAGAGGGGGGGAGAGGAGACAGAGAGATGGGGGAGGGGGGCGAAGAGAGAGAATATTTCCCTCTGTTTAGCCCTATCCTCACACGCTTTTGTTAGCAATCAGTGTCCCCATGGAAACAAGGAGTTAAAGAGCTCACTGCAGACTACATAAAACACCCCAGGAGGCAATCGGCTGAACACACACACGAACGCGCAGAAGCACAAACACACACTAGCAATGGTCATTGAAATTGTTAAAAAGTTTTTAAAACGATTTTAATAAATGCAACAGTTGGACAATGGATCAAATCAAATTTTATTTGTCACATACACATGGTTAGCAGATGTTAATGCGAGTGTAGCGAAATGCTTGTGCTTCTAGTTCCGACAATGCAGTAATAACCAACAAGTAATCTAACATAACAATTCCACAACTTCTACCTTATACACACAAGTGTAAAGGGATAAAGAATATGTACATAAAGATATATGAATGAGTGATGGTACAGAACGGCATAGGCAAGATGCAGTAGATGGTATAGAGTACAGTATATACATATGAGATGAGTACTGTAGGGTATGTAAACATAAAGTGGCATAGTTTAAAGTGGCTAGTGATACATGTATTACATAAAAATGGCAAGATGCAGTAGATGATATAGAGTACAGTATATACATATACATTATATTAAGTGGCATTGTTTAAAGTGGCAAGTGATACATTTTTGATCAATTTCCATCAATTCCATTATTAAAGTGAGCTGGAGTTGAGTCAGTATGTTGGCAGCAGCCACTCGATGTTAGTGGTGGCTGTTTAACAGTCTGATGGCCTTGAGATAGAAGCTGTTTTTCAGTCTCTCGGTCCCTGCTTTGATGCACCTTTACTGACCTCGCTTTCTGGATGATAGCGGGGTGAACAGGCAGTGGCTCGGGTGGTTGTTGTCCTTGATGAAGTTTGAGTGCTTTTGGTGACAAGCCGAATTTCTTCAGCCTCCTGAGGTTGAAGAGGCGCTACTGCGCCTTCTTCACAACGCTGTCTGTGTGGGTGGACCAATTCAGTTTGTCCGTGATGTGTACGCCGAGGAACTTAAAACGTACTACCCTCTCCACTACTGTCCCGTCGATGTGGATAGGGGGGTGCTCCCTCTGCTGTTTCCTGAAGTCCACAATCATCTCCTTTGTTTTGTTGACGTTGAGTGTGAGGTTATTTTCCTGACACCACACTCCGAGGGCCCTCACCTCCTCCCTGTAGGCCGTCTCGTCGTTGTTGGTAATCAAGCCTACCACTGTAGTGTCGTCCGCAAACTTGATGATTGAGTTGGAGGCGTGCATGGCCACGCAGTCATGGGTGAACAGGGAGTACAGGAGAGGGCTCAGAACGCACCCTTGTGGGGCCCCAGTGTCGAGGATCAGCGGGGTGGAGATGTTGTTACCTACCCTCACCACCTGGGGGCGGCCCGTCAGGATGTCCAGTACCCAGTTGCACAGGGCGGGGTCGAGACCCAGGGTCTCGAGCTTGATGACGAGTTTGGAGGGTACTATGGTGTTAAATGCTGAGCTGTAGTCGATGAACAGCATTCTCACACAGGTATTCCTCTTGTCCAGTTGGGTTAGGGAAGTGTGGTTGCGATTGCATCGTCTGTGGATCTATTGGGGCGGTAAGCAAATTGGAGTGGGTCTAGGGTGTCAGGTAGGGTGGAGGTGATATGGTGCTTGACTAGTCTCTCAAAGCACTTCATGATGGCGGAAGTGAGTGCTACGGGGCGGTAGTCGTTTAGCTCCGTTACCTTAGCTTTCTTGGGAACAGGAACAATGGTGGCCCTCTTGAAGCATGTGGGAACAGCAGACTGGGATAAGGATTGATTGAATATGTCCGTAAACACCCCAGCCAGCTGGTCTGCGCATGCTCTGAGGACGCGGCTGGGGATGCCGTCTGGGCCTGCAGCCTTGCGAGGGTTAACACGTTTAAATGTTTTACTCACGACGGCTGCAGTGAAGGAGAGTCCGCAGGTTTTGGTAGCGGGAAATCCATGCGAGAAATTGCCAAGAAAGTAAAGATATCGTACAACGCTGAGTAGTACTCCCTTCACAGAACAGCGCAAACTGCCTCTAACCAGAATAGAAAGAGGAGTGGGAGGCCCAGGTGCACAACTGAGCAAGAGGACAAGTACATTAGAATGTCTACTTTGAGAAACAGATGCCTCACGAGCATTTTTGCCAGTCCTGTCTGGTCCAGCGACGGTGGGTTTGTGCCCATAGGCGACGTTGTTGCCGGTGATGTCTGGTGAGGACCTGCCTTACAACAGGCCTACAAGCCCTCAGTCCAGCCTCTCTCAGCCTATTGTGGACAGCCTGAGCACTGATGGAGGGATTGTGTGTTCCTGGTGTAACTCGGGTAGTTGTTGTTGCCATCCTGTGCCTGTACCGCAGGTGTGATGTTCGGATGTACCGATCCTGTGTAGGTGTTACACGTGGTCTGCCACTGCGAGGACGATCAGCTGTCCGTCCTGTCTCCCTGTAGCGCTGTCTTAGGCGTCTCACTGTACGGACATTGCAATTTATTGCCCTGACCACATCTGCAGTCCTCATGCCTCCTTGCAGCATACTTAAGGCACGTTCACGTATTTTTCAGAGTCAGCAGAAAGGCCTCTTTAGTGTCCTAAGTTTTCATAACTGTGACCTTAATTGCCTACCGTCTGTATGCTGTTAGTGTCTTAACGACCGTTCCACAGGTGCATGTTAATTTGTGGTTCATTGGACAAGCAAAGGAAACAGTGTTTAAACCCTTTACAATGAAGATCTGTGAAGTTATTTGAATTTTTACTAATTATCTTTGAAAGACAGGCTCCTGAAAAGGGGACGTTTCTTTTTTTTGTTGAGATATATATATATATATATATATATATATATATATATACATATATATATATATATATATATATATACAGTTGAAGTATAGCCAAATACATTTAAACTCAGTTTTTCACAATTCCTGACATTTAATCCTAATAAAAAATCCCTGTCTTAGGTCAGTCAGGATCACCACTTTATTTTAAGAATGTGAAATGTCAGAATAATAGTAGATAGAATTATTTATTTCAGCTTTTATTTCTTTCATTACATTCCCAGTGTCTTTGTCCCCTTGTGCAGTTGCAAACTGTAGTCTGGCATTTTTACGGCGGTTTTGGAGCAGTGGCTTCTTCCTTGCTTGACATCATGGGAAAATCAAAAGAAATCAGCCAAGACCTCAGATAAAAAATTGTAAACCTCCACAAGTCTGGTTCATCCTTGGGAGCAATTTCCAAATGCCTGAAGGTACCGCGTTCATCTGTACAAACAATAGTACACAAGTATAAACAACACGGGACCAGCAGCCGTCATACCGTTCAGGAAGAAGACGCGTTCTGTCTCCTAGAGATGAACGTACTTTGATGCTAAAAGTGCAAATCAATCCCAGAACAACAGCAAAGGACCTTGTGAAGATGCTGGAGGAAACAGGTACAAAAGTATCTATATCCACAGTAACACGAGTCCTATATCGACATAACCTGAGAGGCCGCTCAACAAGGAAGAAGCCACTGCTCCAAAACCACCGTAAAATAGCCAGACTACGGTTTGCAACTGCACGTGGGGACAAAGATCATACTTTTTTGAGAAATGTCCTCTGGTCTGATGAAACAAAAACAGAACTGTTTGGCCATAATGACCATTGTTATGTTTGGAAGAAAAAGGGGGAAGCTTGCAAGCCGGAGAACACCATCCCAACCGTGAAGAACGGGGGTGGCAGCATCATGTTGTGGAGGTGCTTGGCTGCAGGAGGAACTGGTGCGCTTCACAATATAGATGGCATCATGAGGCAGGAAAATGATGTGGATATATTGAAGCAACATCTCAAGACATCAGTCAAGAAGTTAAAGCTTGGTCACAAATGGGTCTTCCAAATGGACAATGACCCCAAGCATACTTCCAAAATTGTGGCAAAATGGCTTAAGGACAACAAAGTCAAGGTATTGGAGTGGCCAAAACAAATGTGTGGGCAGAACTGAAAAAGTGTGTGCGAGCAAGGAGGCCTACAAACCTGACCTGGCTCTGTCAGGAGGAATGGTCCAAAGGTCACCCAACTTATTGTGGGAAGCTTAAACAATTTAAAGGCAATGCTACCAAATACTAATTGAGTGTATGCAAACTTCTGACCCACTGGGAATGTGATGAAAGAAATAAAAGCTGAAATAAATAATTCTCTCTACTATTATTCTGACATTTCACATTCTTAAAATAAAGTGGTGATCCTAACTGGCCTAAGACAGGGATTTTATTACTAGGATTAAATGTCAGGAATTGTGAAAAACTGTGTTTACATACATCTTAGCCAAATACATTTAAACTTCCTACTTCAACTGTAAGTATATGGATGAGCGATGGCCGAGCGGCATAGATGGTATGAAATACAGTATATACTGCACGTGATATAAGTAATGTAATATGTAAACATTATTAAAGTGGCATTATTTAAAGTGGCATTGTTTAAAGTGACTAGTGATCCATTTATTAAAGTGTCCAGTGATTGGAATGTTGTTCTGAAAGAGCTGCAAAATCTGGACCCCTACAAATCAGCCGGGCTAGACAATCTGGACCCTCTCTGCCGAAATTGTTGCAACCCCTATTACTAGCCTGTTCAACCTCTCTTTCGTATCGTCTGAGATTCCCAAAGATTGGAAAGCCGCGATCATCCGCCTCTTCAAAGGGGGAGACATTCTAGACCCAAAATGCTACAGACCTATATCTATCCTATCCTAAGTTAACAAACAGATTACCGACCATTTCGAATCCCACCGTACCTTCTCCGCTATGCAATCTGGTTTCAGAGCTGGTCATGGGTGCACCTCAGCCACGCTCAAGGTCGTAAACGATATCGTAACCGCCATCGATAAGAGACATTACTGTGCAGCCGTATTCATCGACCTGGCCAAGGCTTTCGACTCTGTCAATCACCACATTCTTATTGGCAGACTCGACAGCCTTGGTTTCTCAAATGACTGCCTCGCCTGGTTCACCAACTACTTCTCTGATAGAGTTCAGTGTGTCAAATCGGAGGGCCTGTTGTCCGGACCTCTGGCAGTCTCTATGGGGGTGCCAGAGGGTTCGCTCTTTCTGCTGGTGATTCTTTGATCCACCTCTACGCAGACGACACCATTCTGTATACTTCTGGCCTTTTGGACACTGTGTTAACTAACCTCCAGACGAGCTTCAATGACATACAACTCTCCTTCCGTGGCCTCCAACTGCTCTTAAATGCAACTAAAACGAAATGCATGCTCTTCAATCGATTGCTGCCCGCCCTTCCAGCATCACTACTCTGGACGGTTCTGACTTAGAATATGTGGACAACTACAAATACCTAGGTGTCTGGCTAGACTGTAAACTCTCCTTCCAGACTCACATTAAGCATCTCCAATCCAAAATTAAATCTAGAATCGGCTTCCTATTTCGCAGCAAAGCATTCTTCACTCATGCTGCCAAACATACCCTTGTAAAACTGACCATCCTACCGATCCTCGACTTCGGGGGTGTCATTTACAAAATAGCCTCCAACACTCTACTCAACAAATTGAATGCAGTCTATCACAGTGCCATCTGTTTTGTCACCAAAGCCCCATATACTACCCACCACTGTGACCTGTATGCTCTCGTTGGCTGGCCCTCGCTTCATATTCGTTGCCAAACCCACTGGCTCCAGGTCATCTACAAGCCTTTGCTAGGTAAAGCTCCGCCTTATCTCAGCTCACTGATCACCATAGCAGCACCCACCCGTAGCACGCCCTCCAGCAGGTATATCTCACTGGTCAACCACAAAGCCAGCAAAGGACCTTGTGAAGATGCTGGAGGAAACAGGTACAAAAGTATCTATATCCACAGTAACACGAGTCCTATATCGACATAACCTGAAAGGCCGCTCAGCAAGGAAGAAGCCACTGCTCCAAAACCGCCATAAAAAGCCAGACTACGGTTTGCAACTGCACATGGGGACAAAGATCGTACTTTTTGGAGAAATGTCCTCTGGTCTGATGAAACAAAAATAGAACTGTTTGGCCATAATGGCCATAGTTATGTTTTGGAGGAAAAAGGGGGAGGCTTGCAAGCAAAAGAACAACATCCCAACCGTGAAGCACGGGGGTGGCAGCATCATGTTGTGGGGGTGCTGGGCTGCATGAGAGACTGGTGCACTTCACAAAATAGATGGCATCATGAGGAAGAAAAATTATGTGGATATATTGAAGCAACATCTCAAGACATCAGTCAGGAAGTTAAAGTTTGGTCGCAAATGGGTCTTCCAAATGGACAATGACCCCAAGCATACTTCCAAAGTTGTGACAAAATGGCTTAAGGACAACAAAGTCAAGGTATTGGAGCGGCCATCACAAAGCCCTGACCTCAATCCTATAGAAAATGTGTGGGCAGAACTGAAAAAGCATGTGCGAGCAAGGAGGCCTACAAACCTGACTCAGTTACACCAACTCTGTCAGGAGGAATGGGCCAAAATTCACCCAACTTATTGTGGGAAGCTTGTGGAAGGCTACCCGAAACGTTTGACCCAAGTTAAAGAATTTAAAGACAATGCTACCAAATACTAATCGAGTGTATGTAAACTTCTGACCCACTGGGAATGTGGTAAAATAAATAAAAGCTGAAATAAATAATTCTCTCTACTATTATTCTGACATTTCACATTCTTAAAATAAAGTGGTGATCCTAACTGACCTAAGACAGGGAATTTTTATTAGGATTAAATGTCAGGAATTGTGAAAAACTGAGTTTAAATGTATTTGGCTAAGGTGTATGTAAACTTCCGACTTCAACTGTACCTATACAAACTTTACATTGTTTGCGAGATCAGACATACTATAATATCACTATAATCCAAGTGTTCATTTTTGGAACTTGCTTTCATTTCAGTGCATCTAATTTGTAAACATTTCAACTGTATTAAATCATTACTTTTTTCAATTTCACAAAAAATTAACAACCATCAAAATAAATCGCTGAAAACGACAGATCCTCAAGTGGGTGAGTTATGCGCGTTGCTACTGTACGCACACACACACACACACACACACACACACACACACACACACACACACACACACATCAAATCACTATACACACATAGGCACACATACACATGCGCAGACACACATACATAGATGTGTCAGTCGGTGAGATGGAAGAGACACATATCCACTCCAAACACATCCAAAAGCAGTGAGACCAACAATCCATTCACATACAGGGTCAAACCAAGGCTGAAACACTCCACCTTGAGCTGTTCAACGGCCTGACACAGTTACACATGCACACACTTCCACACAGTATAGCTGATACAGCCTTGTGTAGTGTCCAGCCTTGTGTAGTGTCCAGCCTTGTGTAGTGTCCAGACTGAAAGAGTGCTGTGTTGTTGTTTCATAAAGAGTAATTGTCCACTCAATCTGTTGTGTACAACACTGAAGAGGATAGATTGTTAAAGCAAGCCTGTTTGTGTGTGTGTGTGAGGCTACAATATATATTTATCAGTATCTGTGTGTTACGTTTTCTATAACACTAAAGTGTATGTTGTCTCCCTCTCTGTCTGACCTGCAGCACTGACTCCAGACAGCCTGACCCTGCCGTCACTGCACCCTGAGGCCAGTCCCAGTCCAGTGAGCCCTGAGCCTGCCACACCCGGAGCACAGTCCCCCTCCCAGCTCCAGTACCGCAGCAAAGCACCACACCGACGCTTCTCAATGGAAGTGAGACAGGGAGGGAGAGTTGGGAAGAAGGAAATATTTATATAAAATACAGAGAGTTTAGATGTGATAAAGTTAATATTGACAGACCAATTAGTATAGTGTAGCTCAAAACACCAATCTGACAGGAACTGCTATACTGAGAGACACTAAGTAAATATGGCCTCCTGTACAAATTAGGTAACACATTACTTGAAGGGGGTATACATAAGGCATTCATAAAACCATTATGAAACCAGTCATAACACCATTATGATATCATAAGAGCTACTGACTGGGTTCCTCTCCATGCTGAGTGGCCATAACTTCCTCTCAGCGTCAGAACAGCAGTAGCTGCTACACAGCCCACAGGGAATTACAAGCCATCATCTGAATTTTCTTTCTTTACCGTCTCTCGCTTTATTTCTTCTTCTTTGCTTCCACTAAACCCAGCCGTGACAGATACCTTTAGTGAGAGAATTCAGCCGTCTTACTTTAACAAAAATAACTGCAAAGAGCGACTCAGTCACAAACGCATATGTTTTTGCGCGCACGCACAAACAAGCACACACACACACCCTGGGGAAATTCACATACACACAACATTTTTATTTTAGACAGTTGCAGATGTGTATTACAGGGGGAAGTGTGAGATAGATAGTCACTCACAGCAGAAACTGTGTCAGAGGGTGAGAGACTGGGAGAAAAGATTAATTGAACAGAGGTTTGATTAATCTCGGCCTATATTCAAACAGATCTCCATTCATACAGAATAGACTCACAGAGAGAATGACATTCTCAAATCAATAGTTGTCTAATCATCCCTAGCTTTAAATAGCCACAATCCCTCCTCACCTGTGATAACCTATGTCTGGCGATGATCCTTCTGGTGCAATGTGTCATTGATCATGTGATAATATTGCCCATTTATGATGGTATGTATATTGATGAATAATGATTGATTATGTGTGAGTGTTGCATATTGATGACGGATTATTGATTCTCTGCAGGACGTGAGTAAGCGTATGTCTCTGCCCATGGACATCCGCCTTCCTCCGGAGTTCCTCAAGAAGCTGCAGATGGAGAGAGAGATGGAGAGTGAGAACAACTCTCCTCCCTGCAAACCCCTCAGCCGCATGTCTCGACGGGCTTCACTGGTTAGTACCCCATACCTCGTACCCCTACTGTATACCTCATACCCCTATACCCTAATACACCCATACCCTAAATCAAACCCCTCAAACGCATGTCCCTACGGGCTTCACTGTTCAGTATCACATACCTGTACCACTATATACCATCATACACCCATACCCCAATACACTAAATCAAACCACTCAGACGCATGTTCTGACGGGCATCACTGGTCAGTACCCTGTACCCCCCTATACCCCAATAGCCTAATATACACATTAGGTTATACCCAGTAGGCTACCGCCTATACCCAATATCACAGTATCCCAATACCATGATCCCTAAATCATATGGTCATAACCATAAATATATCCCTTTACCAGCCATAACCCTACAGCACAGTTACCCTACACATAACTAACCAATATCCCAATACTGTAATAATACCCTATTGCCCTAACCATAGTAGGCTACCTTATGTGTTTTTCCATGCAGTCTGACATTGGCTTTGGAAAGCTGGAGACGTACGTGAAACTGGGCAAACTGGGAGAGGTGAGTGTGTGTCGCTATGGTCACGCTCTTTCAGCTGCAGTTCAAGGCACACATCCAGCTGATGGAATAGGTGCAGGATACAGAGAATAACATGTGAAAATAAAGGAGAAACTTGAAAGTAAAGGCGTGTGGGTATTATCAGTGTGTGGGTATTATCAGTGTGGGTATTATCAGTGTGTGGGTATTCACCTTCCCTTTTACGTCATCTTAAGAAAGTCTAACAGGAAACAAGTGAGTCAACACAGTCTCTGGGGACCTAGTGGGTTTCACCAATCTACAATAGCTGGATAGGTGTAAGCAATCCCCATACTTAGTTTTCTTCATATGTCTTACACCTATTCAGTCCTGCCAGATCTGTGAAGGGGAGTGAACATGGGCAGCATCAGGGTGGGAGCAGTGTTCTGGAATGTATTGCAGTCTAGGTCATCTCAAGCCAGAGGGGGGAGTTAAGACATGTGTTTACAGTAAACTAACAGAACCAATGAATGGTCAACCATGACTGCTCCTCCACATAACACTGTGGTCCTCTTTAAATACCTTCATCCTGCCATGAAACAAGTCAGTGTTTCAAGAGAGAGACAGCAATGACATAAAGCTACCTGGTAGCAAAATTAACCTTATTTCTTAATAGGTTATGGTTAGGGGTAAGGTTATGGGGTAGGGTTAGACTCAGTAGTTAAAAGGGTCAGGGTTAGACATTTGGCATTGACTATTCTTTCCTATTTCCTGTTCCCGTGTAGGGGACGTATGCCACCGTTTTTAAGGGGCGGAGCAAACTGACAGAGAACCTGGTGGCGCTGAAAGAGATTAGGCTAGAGCACGAGGAGGGAGCGCCCTGTACAGCTATCAGAGAAGGTAACACACAGCACCCTATACAACCATCTCTCCTAACCTCTGTTCACCGCTCATCACACCACACATACCCACAAAGTGTTTCAACAGGGCTGAGATTTACTACAGTAGCTCAGTGGTCCCCCCCCCCCCCAATAAATAAATGTAAATGGAAGAAACTCAGTTCGGCTTTCAATTTACTCTAGAAAGTTGGAATAGTAGAATGCACAAGGTGCAATTTTGTTATTGGATAGTGCATCATCATGTCAGTCATTGCATACTGAGTGACATGATTATACATCTATTTATAACTTGTCAGAAATGTCCAGCTCAACTAGCCCATGTCAGCTAACGTTTTTTTAGCCCATAGATTGTTTTATATCGTTTGAGTCACTCAAATATCACATGAACACACATAAGACATGGCAAAATGTGTAGAAATGCAGGAAATGTGCTTTAAAAACGCAACATTTTCTCTGCACCCCATGACAAAAATGTGTAGAATTGCAGAAAATAAGCTTTAAACATGCAACATTTTCTCTCTGCCAACAAGAACAGTGTGAACAGTTTGTGTCATGAACAGTGCTTGTGCCCATAGAAATGGATGTGACGCCACCCAGTGGAGCTAAAATGTAATTACCATATCATCCATGCAGCCAGAGCTACATCCAACCATTTTCTCTGTCTCTCTGCAGTGTCTTTACTGAAGAACCTAAAACACGCCAACATTGTCACACTGCATGACATCATACACACAGAACGCTCCCTCACTCTTGTCTTTGAGTACCTGGTGAGTAGTTCAAACATCTTTCAAATACTTTGAGCAGTTTAATAATCAGTATTTTTTTTGTACATAGCTTCATGTTCATATTAAAGTTCTTAAATAGTGTGTGTGTGTGTGTGTCTCTCAGGACAGTGATCTGAAACAGTACCTGGACAACTGTGGAAACCTGATGAGCATGAACAACGTCAAGGTTAGTCCCCAGAGCAATAGAGAGTTCGGCCACCTTTTAGAACAGACACCATGTAGTTGCCATTGAGCATTCCATTTATACATTCATGACAAGAATTTGGATTCTAATTTTAGAAGTTCTGTAACATTCTGTAGCATTGTTTAAAATTAAGAAATATTCCATGAATTGCTATTGGTCAATACTTCTCATGGGGAGCTAACATGGCTGCCGTATGGAATTATTTGATTGTACTGTATCATGTAAATGCATCATAAAGCAGAAACCTCAATGTCCTAATTCTAAATATATGGCTCTTGTCACCCCTACTGAAAACAGTTCATCTTCTCTTATTCTCTCTCTCTCTGTAGATCTTTATGTTCCAGTTGTTACGGGGTCTGTCCTACTGCCATAAGAGGAAGATCCTTCACAGAGACCTCAAACCTCAGAACCTGCTCATCAACGACAAGGGAGAGCTCAAACTAGCTGACTTTGGTATGACATGCACACACATACAGATAGTCCCCCCATACAGATAGATACACAGACATTGGTAACTTAGCAACCTTTTCAACACCCATTCGGCATGTAGATGACCAGATCAGTAGATAACGTTCCCTCTCGGAGATCCAGCTCATGACTTTGTTTGATTGGTCAGGTCTGGCACGGGCCAAGTCTGTCCCCACTAAGACCTACTCCAACGAGGTGGTGACTCTATGGTACCGCCCCCCTGAAGTACTTCTGGGTACCACAGAGTACTCTACACCCATCGACATGTGGTGAGTAGTACACTACACATATACACACAAATGCACACACACGCACACACAGACATCCATTCTGACTCAGAGACAGAATCATTTCAGAAAACCTCTACATGTCTGTCACGTTGATTAACCTTCATTAACAACAATGGAAACCTAAATGAGAGAAACCATGTTTTGATCAATGTCTTGTCCACACTATACATGATCACAGCAACATAGCTAAGCTGTTCCTTCACTTAACTCACATGTAAGCCATCACTCCTGATATGAGCAATCACCATGGTGATCATTTCTACATCACATGAATTTATCTTGAATAGCCAAATGCTGTTATGGTCTGGACCTTGTGGTCTGGACCTTGTGATGTGAGTCCATCAGTGTGAGTGTGTGTGCGGCTCCAGGGGTTTGTTATTTCCATACACACTGTGAAGCATTACCACCTCCCTTCAGGCATTAGTCTCCGAAGATCACTTTGGACATGTTCCAGAACATCAAAACTGTGATGTATCATGGGTCAATTGTGAATGACTGACTGATCTACAAATAATCTGCTATGTCGAACGCCCCCTTTACTTTCCATTTCAATCCTCTGTGTCTGTGCTTCCTGTGTATGTGTTAAAGGGGCGTGGGCTGTATTCTATTTGAGATGGCGACAGGTCGTCCCATGTTCCCCGGCTCCTCAGTGAAAGAGGAGCTGCACTTAGTCTTCAGAATCATTGGTAATTCTACTCTTTCATTTATACCACTGGGCAATCGTGCTGGTAACTAGATTCAAAGACATACAGACAACCCCCCATACAGACATAGAATATGAAGCATTTACATTAACCTTTCTCGCTCTCTCTCAGGTACCCCAAAAGAGGACAGCTGGCCAGGTATCTCCAATAATGATGAGTTCAGATCCTACATGTTCCCCGAGTACAGACCTCAGCCACTCATCAACCACGTGCCTAGGTAACACAACCACAGCATTACTGCAATAAGACCACTCACCAACCACTAGCTCAGGTAACACAAACCACAACCCAGTAACATAACCAGAATCTACTGTCCTCTCCAGGCTGGATACTGAGGGGATTGACATGCTAACTGCTTTACTCCTGGTAAGAAAAACACTTACACCAACCTGTAACCACTAGTGTTCAATACCAAACCTTTATTCTGGTGTTGTGTGTATTTCCCTGTGTTATTTCAGTATGACACTAGGACCAGAGTCTCAGCTGAAGCATCTCTTAGACACCCATACTTCCTCAGCCTGGGAGAGAACATCCACAGTCTTGCAGACAGTAAGACACACACATTAAATGTATTTGACTTCAATCATGTGGTGAGAATTATGTATTAAGTAGCAATTTATGTTTTGTGCTTCATGCTCTCTCTCACTCCCTCTCTCATTGTTCTCTCTCACTCCCTCTCACTTTCTCTCACTTTCTCTCTCTCTCGCGCTCTCTCTCACACCCCTCTCTAGCCTCCTCTGTGTTTTCTCTCAGAGAAATTAAACTGCAGAAAGACCCAGGCCACCGCAGCTCAGTGTTCCAGCCTCCAGGTACAATACAGTACAACAAATACAGTACTACTCCCATAAACCATCACAATAACACGAATAACAACTACTGCAAATAAACCATGAAACATGTTCAGTTCATTCATGTGATCCTCCTGTTCTCTTTACCAAACCCAGGTCGGGGGAAGAACAGAAGGCAGAGCATATTCTAAAGGACGACCAGCCGATGGAGTGCAGACAGGGCGAGAGAAACCCTCAAGGAGGAATCGGCTTTGAAGACAAACACACTCCAATCCCTCATACAAACAGAAATACAAATGTAAACACAAACATCCAGGTCACATCAGTGTAACCTCAAAGGTCTTTCCTGGTTAAATAAAGGTTCAAGTTAAATTTACACAAACACACACATCTAACCCTCTCCCTCCCCACAACAGAGGATGGATACAGACAGGGTTTCTGAGAATAAACTAGCACTGCACCTCAAACGTCTTGGATCTGAGGTCCCTCTATGAGCATTCTACTGTCATGATTCTGGGACTGACCAGGAAGTATCTCCCATTCTCCTACCCAATCCCCTTCCTACTCAGCCCCCTGCAGACACCCAAGCTAACCAATCACTCTGCATGTTTCAATGATCTCCACTTCTCCCTTTCCCTTCCTCCTCTCCTTCTGTTCATGTCCCCTTGTAATAAAAGAACACAGAGTTAGCACCTTGCAACACAACCGTCATCTGAGACCAAAACTCTAAATCCAAACTAAATCTGAGTGGTTGGGGAAGAGTCCATTTACGGCAAACCTGCCTCTACATAAACACCCCTTGATTTCACCTAGTGGGGATTTCATTCAAATCAGTATTACAGTTTTTGAAATGGCCTTAGTAAAATGTGCTTGAGATTTCTTTCTTCAAAATATGATATAAAGAAACCAATGGGCATTTGCTTTGCATTAGTGAATAACACACGTTTAGTGTTCGTATCACTGAGTTTCCTATTTGCACAAACCTGAAATCACCTCTGAAGAGTGTTCCTGGACTGGCTCTAGAGTAAGATGAAGAAGGATTAGATGAAGAAGGATTAGACAAAGACCATTACATAATGAACCCGGAATTGCAAATGGAAACCGACTATTCCAATTGGTTTATTCACTTCCATTCACTGGAGCACAAATTCTGATCTCCCCCACTTCTCTCTGAAGTGTGCAGTTGTTTCCTCCCCCTGTGAAATGGGCTTGGGAATTCCAATTGGCTCCCAGAGCAGATATAGGATACTTCCTGAATAATCTGGACATCACTGTCTAATCTGTCTCCATCTCATGCTTGGACAACCTCTCTTCTAACATAGTCTCCCCCTACCTCTCGCCTAACCTCCTCTCACCTACCTCTCTCCTAACCTAGGGTGCATCTAGTCTTGAGGGGGTTCCTCTTCTCCTCTCATTCATCTAAACTGTTATAAAATGACAGGGTCACTGAAAAGCAATTTGGGGTAAGCCTACTAGGATTCAATCTGTTTACACCTCTGTGTGTCCAGCACATTTACATCTGATGAAAGAAAGGGAACAAGGAGAGGGAGCCACTATAGACTACTCAGATGCAGTTCTCTCTACCCCACACTGGAGACAACGCCAATCATTTTATAGAGCTAACTTTCCTTGTCTCCTTTACTTCCTCACCACCTAACTGAAAAAACTGACAGGTAAAAGCAATATGGTGGACACTTATCCAGTCCTATCAGTGGCCATGAAGGAAATAAGGTAAGGAAGGGAAGCCAAAAGCATTGGGACACACTGGGAGAGATGGCGATCTGTGTATTACACTTTAAAACTTCCCCTCTGTTTATTTTAGCAACCTCTGGGGCAAAAGTATTAGCCTACTGTATATGTTTTGCTGTGGTAAATTAAGATATTTTAAATACTGTACTGTAATGAAAATAAATAATATATATGTACCTTAAAGGCCCAATGCAGTCAAAAATGTGATAATCCTGTGTTTTATGTACAGTGGGGAGAACAAGTATTTGATACACTGCCGATTTTGCAGGTTTTCCTACTTACAAAGCATGTAGAGGTCTGTAATTTTTATCATAGGTACACATCAACTGTGAGAGACGGAATCTAAAACAAAAATCCAGAAAATCACATTGTATGATTTTTAAGTAATTAATTTGCATTTTATTGCATGACATAAGTATTTGATCACCTACCAACCAGTAAGAATTCCGGCTCTCACAGACCTGTAAGTTTTTCTTTAAGAAGCCCTCCTGTTCTCCACTCATTACCTGTATTAACTGCACCTGTTTGAACTTGTTACCTGTATAAAAGACACCTGTCCACACACTCAATCAAACAGACTCCAACCTCTCCACAATGGCCAAGACCAGAGAGCTGTGTAAGGACATCAGGGATAAAATTGTAGACCTGCACAAGGCTGGGACGGGCTACAGGACAATAGGCAAGCAGCTTGGTGAGAAGGCAACAACTGTTGGCGCAATTATTAGAAAATGGAAGAAGTTCAAGATGACGGTCAATCACCCTCGGTCTGGGGCTCCATGCAAGATCTCACCTCGTGGGGCATCAATGATCATGAGGAAGGTGAGGGATCAGCCCAGAACTACATGGGCAGGACCTGGTCAATGACCTGAAGAGAGTTGGGACCACAGTCTCAAAGAAAACCATTAGTAACACACTACGCCGTCATGGATTAAAATCCTGCAGCGCACGCAAGGTCCCCCTGCTCAAGCCAGCGCATGTCCAGGCCCGTCTGAAGTTTGCGAATGACCATCTGGATTATCCAGAGGAGGAATGGGAGAAGGTCATGTGGTCTGATGAGACAAAAATAGAGCTTTTTGGTCTAAACTCCACTCGCCGTGTTTGGAGGAAGAAGAAGGATGAGTACAACCCCAAGAACACCATCCCAACCATGAAGCATGGAGGTGGAAACATCATTCTTTGGGGATGTTTTTCTGCAAAGGGGACAGGACGACTGCACCGTATTGAGGGGAGGATGGATGGGGCCATGTATCGCGAGATCTTGGCCAACAACCTCCTTCCCTCAGTAAGAGCATTGAAGATGGGTCGTGGCTGGGTCTTCCAGCATGACAACGACCCAAAACACACAGCCAGGGCAACTAAGGAGTGGCTCCGTAAGAAGCATCTCAAGGTCCTGGAGTGGCATAGCCAGTCTCCAGACCTGAACCCAATAGATAATCTTTGGAGGGAGCTGAAAGTCCGTATTGCCCAGCGACAGCCCCGAAACCTGAAGGATCTGGAGAAGGTCTGTATGGAGGAGTGGGCCAAAATCGCTGCAGCAGTGTGTGCAAACCTGGTCAAGAACTACAGGAAACGTATGATCTCTGTAATTGCAAACAAAGGTTTCTGTACCAAATATTAACTTCTGCTTTTCTGATGTATCAAATACTTATGTCATGCAATAAAATGCAAATTAATTACTTAAAAATCATACAATGTGATTTTCTGGATTTTTGTTTTAGATTCCGTCTCTCACAGTTGAAGTGTACCTATGATAAAAATTACAGACCTCTACATGCTTTGTAAGTAGGAAAACCTGCAAAATCGGCAGTGTATCAAATACTTGTTCTCCCCACTGTATATTTCCACATCGAGGTTTGAGTAATACTGTGAAAATTATGATAACGCCCTTTTAGTGTAAGAGCTGTTTGAAAACACCACCTGTTTACTGCCATGGCGGTAAATTAGTTAATAGTCAAATAAGAAAGAGAGTTCCAAACCTCTCTGGCAATATCAGCTAGTTTTCAGTTTTCCCCTCAGACCACTCCCATACAGTCTTAGCTTCTTAGCAAAATGAGAAATTGCTCTTTGCTATCTGGTTATTTAGATATTAGTTTCTTTTTGACAATTTTAATTGACAGCAATCACAGTAAGGTACTTAATTGTAACCCAGAAATGACTTGATGTCTGATAAAAACATCTGCATTGGACCTTTAAGAGATGTTTTTCTTCTTTCTCAGTGAATTTTATGCCAGATGATACAAGTGATGACTACTAATGACTGTAGATGATGTCTAAATGTTTTATAAAAGATAAAGTATATTTAGATTTTGTATAAAATGTGATATTCAATATTTTGTGTGATTTATCTACAGCACAATTATTAAAACCAGAAACTGAATGTATTGTGACTGCCAAGAAGCCAAAAGTGATCAAATAATAAATAACTGATAAATTAATAAATTATATCATTCTGTAGCACAATGACCGTCTCTGATTCAGTACTTATAGATAATACAGTCTATGACTGAGTGTCTTCAATCATGAAGGAAAATAAATAGAAAGCAAGAAAATGTAGTGTTCAATAGGTGTCACAATTCCAAATCTGGCCTTTCATACTAACTTGGACATCTAATCATCCATATTTTGTCACTCATGATCCACTTTATGATATTGACCATAACCTATTTATTAAGATCATGAATCTCGTGATCATAATGCGATTGAGGAAGACCGACAGGAGTCGCAACACAGACCACTAGTCAATGGACAGACCCAGCAAGCGTAAAACTATGCCATAAAAATGCATTACACGGAAAATAACGACAATGGCACTTCACATAACATAGATTATTGCTAAACAGTCAAATCTAGCGTGGAATATGCCCTTCTCTCCTACCGAGCAGCACAGTTGAGTTCAGTGATGGACATCAGTCGCCAGGGGGGGGCACTGCGAGTTTGACAGGTCTAGAAGTGTGACGTAACTAGAAGACAAACAACAGTTTATTAACTCAATTTACTAATGATGTGCAGGCATCCCAACTTCGCCAGCCAAATTTAAATAACTTCAGGGGGTTTGTTGTCGGCGCACGTCAAGGTCTCCTTATAACCTTCGTCTCAATTCAGCTCCAGTGCTCGTCACGGCAACAACGAGATGTTAGTAGATGATCTGGTCTGGGCTTTGTTCAAGCACCACTGGCAGCACACCCTGACCTACTGGAGCGTGTTCTTTAGTTTCGGGCTGTGTATTGCGTTCCTGGGGCCGACCATCCTGGACCTGAGGTGTCAGACCCAGTCCACTCTGCAGGAGATCACCTGGGTCTTCTTCGCCCAACAGCTCTCCCTCATGCTGGAGAGCGCCCTGGGAGGACTCTTCAAGAAGACGTGAGTGTCAGATGTCTGGCTACTGGTGTGGCCAATGTGTACCAGCCAGGGTTGGGGGAAATTTAGTTTCAAGTGATTTTGAAACTATAACCTGGGATTTGTTTTTCAGCAACAGCAATTAACAGCAGCCCCTCCACTAGTAAACAGGATGGTGGTCTTGATGCTCCTTTCCAATAAATATCAAGGGTCTTATTCTGGTGACATGATTGTCGATGCCTGACTGCTGTTCGACGAATACAAATATTCTGGCTCTTATCCACAATAATCATCTTGTAGACTAGTCTACCCGCTCAGCCTACCCGCACTGTATCTGCAAGCTGTTGGCTAGAGCGCACTTTCCAAGACCAGAGAAGGCAAATGTTGCTATTTATTTGTGACAACTATCGGTAGAGTTGAAAATGCGATGGAAATACAACTTACGCGACAATGTACATTTTGTATCCACTATGTCATCACACACTGATTTTTACCGCAACAAGTCCGTTTGGTGGAAACGCACCACTGGTGGAAAAATGTGCATATAAACATGTTGAATTGTTTTATGTTGAATAAATGACTGTGAAAATGTATTTTTCAGAATCTAGACATACTCCATATTTGAGAGAACACTATAAGGAGTATAATGACACCAACATCGTGTCTATCATGTACAGTCGTGGCCAAAAGTTTTGAGAATGACACAAATATTAATCTTCACAAAGTTTGCTGCTTCAGTGTCTAGATATTTTTGTCAGATGTTACTATGGAATACTGAAGTATAAGTACAAGCATTTCATAAGTGTCAAAGGCTTTTATTGACAATTACATGAAGTTGATGCAAAGAGTCAATATTTGCAGTGTTGACCCTTCTTTTTCAAGACCTCTGCAATCCACCCTGGCATGCTATCAATTAACTTCTGGGCCACATCCTGACTGATGGCAGCCCATTCTTGCATAATCAATGCTTGGAGTTTGTCAGAATTTGTGGGTTTTTGTTTGTCCACCTGCCTCTTGAGGATTGACCACAAGTTCTCAATGGGATTAAGGTCTAAGGAGTTTCCTGGCCATGAACCCAAAATATCGATGTTTTGTTCCCCGAGCCACTTAGTTATCACTTTTGCCTTATGGCAAGGTGCTCCGTCGTGCTGGAAAAGGCATTGTTCATCACCAAACTGTTCCTGGATGGTTGGGAGAAGTTGCTCTCGGAGGATGTGTTGGTACCATTCTTTATTCATGGCTGTGTTCTTAGGCAAAATTGTGAATGGTCTCAAGATGCTTTACTGTTGGCATGACACAGGACTGATGGTAGCGCTCACCTTGTCTTCTCCGGACAAGCTTTTTTCCGGATGCCCCAAACAATCAGAAAGGGGATTCATCAGAGAAAATTACTTTACCCCATTCCTCAGCAGTCCAATCCCTGTACCTTTTGCAGAATATCAGTCTGTCCCTGATGTTTTTCCTGGAGAGAAGTGGTTTCTTTGCTGCCCTTCTTGACACCAGGCCATCCTCCAAAAGTCTTCGCCTCACTGTGCGTGCAGATGCACTCACACCTGCCTGCTGCCATTCCTGAGCAAGCTCTGTACTGGTGGTGCATCGATCCCGCAGCTGAATCAACTTTAGAAGACTGTCCTGGTGCTTGCTGGACTTTCTTGGGCGCCCTGAAGATTTCTTCACAACAATTGAACTGCTCTCCTTGAAGTTCTTGATGATCCGATAAATGGTTGATTTAGGTGCAATCTTACTGGCAGCAATACCCTTGCCTGTGAAGCCCTTTTTGTGCAAAGCACTGATGATGGCACGTGTTTCCTTGCAGGTAACCATGGTTGACAGAGGAAGAACAATGACTCCAAGCACCACCCTCCTTTTGAAGCTTCCAGTCTGTTATTCGAACTCAATCAACATGACAGAGTGATCTCCAGCCTTGTCCTCGTCAACACTCACACCTGTGTTAACGAGAGAATCACTGACATGATGTCAGCTGGTCCTTTTTTGGCAGGGCTGAAATGCAGTAGAAATGTTTTTTGGGATTCAGTTAATTTGCATGGCAAAGAGGGACTTTGCAATTAATTGCAATTCATCTGATCACTCTTCATAACATTCTGGAGTATATGCAAATTGCCATCATACAAACTGAGGCAGCAGATTTTGTTAAAATTAATATTTGTGTCATTCTCAACTTTTGGCCGTGACTGTACTGTTCACAGATCATAGGGTCTTACAGGAGGCATGTATAGGTCTCAAAAAGTGCCTAAAATTGCTAATGTCATAATTTTCTCAAAAAGGTTTGTGACAAATGTTGTCCCCCCACACGGGACGGTTGAGCTAATGTGCGCTAAAGTGATTATCATGACGTTTTAAGTAAAAAAAAAAAACATTTCCCAGGACATAGACATATCTGATATGGGCAGAAAGATTAACAAGAATTTAAGCTAACTGCACTGTCCAATTTACAGTAGCTATTTACAGTGAAAGAATACCATGCTATTGTTTGAGGAGAGTGCACAGTTATGAACTTGAAACTGTATAAATAAACCAATTAGGCACATTGTGCAGACTTGATACAACATTTTGAACAGTAATGCAATGGATCATTGGATCAGTCTAAAACGTTGCACATACACTGCTGCCATCTAGTGGCCAAAATCTAAATTACACGTAGAGTCCTAAGTCATAATGGCCTTTCTCTTGCATTTCAAAGATGGAACATAAAAAATTGATGTTGAAGAATTGAAGAAACATGTTTATTTCTTTGTATTATCTTTCACCAGATCTAATGTGTTATTCTCCGACATTAATTTCACATTTTCACAAATTTCAAATTGGGGGGGGGGGGAGGGTCCAATCCTTAAGTTTTTTAAACTCTTTCCTCCCAATGACGTTCCTATATGAGAATTACCAGAGCAATCTGAGATGCCCCCCAAAATTCTGCTGGCGTGGAATTGCCCATGTCAAGAATTTACAATTATACCACAGACTTGATAGACCAGACAAGGCTTAAAGTGCTTTGCTTTTGTTTAAAAGTGTGATACTCCTTGGCACAAATTCATTGAGTGCTCCGTTGGTTCTTGCATTAGGCAAAGTGCTGACTGGATGGCATCAGGGTGTATTTAGTGTTCAGGATATGGGAGGTGTTGCCAAGATGCCAACAATGCCTTGTGGAGGCTGAGTGTGAATTTGTCTCACTGATGCTCATGAATTGGGAAGTAGAGTATTTTGCTTCTGTCACCACCCCAGAACATAACAAATGACTGCCCTCTAAGAACTGCCAATAATGTTCCCATACAAATGAAGTTTGTTTGAACCAAATTTGTATGTCTATCCTTGTGTGACATTCACAGATCTCCAGTCCAATCGTTCTGCTCTGATACGTTTTCTGAGTTAGTGCCACTGCCACATGAGTGGGGTTTAATTACACATACACCTGTATCAGAGCTGAGCACTGAAGAGAAAACATAAGAACAGAGGGAGAAGGGGAGTAGAGCGAAACAGGAAGGGAGAGAGAGTGAGTGATGGGAAGAGAGTGATTGAGAGGTAGAGAGAGACAGAAAAAGAGATATAACATATTCTGGTGTTGGGGAGGGAGAGAGGAAAAAGATAGATATACATATTCTGGTGTTAACTGCAACTTGCTGTGTTTATTAGGGACCCAGTCTAATGGAACGTTAGTTCTCAAACCAGCTCACAGAGCGAGAGAGTGGAAAGTTGGCAGAGCAGAGGTGGAGATAAGGCAGGGCTTGCTAAACACTAGGTGCCTCAGGGGGTCTGAAACTCTCACAAACTGGGTAAATACGACCGTAGCATTCATCAGTGGGGAAAGCGTCAAGGGGACATTCCTGCTACAATACTGCCCACACTAGTAGAGCTGGAGAAACAGCCCCTCAGCTACCCTACCTCTAGCCCTGGGTTAAGGCCAGAGAGGGAGAGCTATGCAGGCCTGGGCACAATCACTTCCTGGATGGGAGACCAGATGTGACTAGAAGTGGAGAGAGAGAGGGCCAGCAAGGGGACTCAATTACCTTGTAACTTTACTTTCATTAATCTGATGACTGTTTATTTATTTAATCCACTAACTATGTTTAATTTTTACCCGATTTTTTTATTAATGATGTAACGATTAACTCATTAGGAAATTGGGGCACCACGGAAGAGGTTATGTAAAGAGTTACCATCTCCCATAACCTCTTATATCATCGTTCTGAACAGTTGTAACCTCATGCATCTGCAAAAAACCCAGCCTTACTCATGATTCAGTACTACACCAATTGGTTTAATTATTTATTTACTAGCAGGACAGGATAACTAACAGGATAACATACACACAAAGCCCAATACACTACCCACCATTGCGACCTGTATGCTCTCGTTGGTTGGCCCTCACTTCATACTCCTCGCCAAACCCACTGGCTACAGGTTATCTACAAGTCTCTGCTAGGTAAAGCCCCGCCTTATCTCAGCTCACTGGTCACCATAGCAGCACCCACTCGTAGCACGCGCACCAGCAGGTATATCTCACTGGTCACCCCCAAAGCCAATTCCTCCTTTGGTCATCTTTCCTTCCAGTTCTCTGCTGCCAATGACTGGAACGAACTGCAAAAATCTCTGAAGCTGGAAACACTTATCTCCCTCACTAGCTTGAAGCACCAGCTGTCAGAGCAGCTCACAGATTACTGCACCTGTACATAGCCCATCTATAATTTAGCCCAAACAACTACCTCTTCCCCTACTGTATTTATTTATTTATTTATTTTGCTCCTTTGCACCCTATTATTTCGACTTTGCACATTCTTCCACTGCAAATCTACCATCTACCAAATCTACCATTAATTTAATATACTTGCTATATTGTATTTACCTCGCCACCATGGCCTTTTTTTGCCTTTACCTCCCTTATCTCACCTGATTTGCTCACATTGTATATAGACTTATTTTTCTACTGTATTATTAACTGTATGTTTTGTTTATTCCATATGTAACTCTCTGTTGTTGTATGTGTCAAATTGCTATGCTTTATTTTGGCCAGGTCACAGTTGCAAATGAGAACTTGTTCTCAACTAGCCTACCTGGTTAAATAAAGGTGAAATAAAAAATAAAAATCTCTGTGGTTTTTGCCATAATCCCACTATGCCACCATGTGCTGATGCTTGCCGTTGCCATGGCAATATCTGACATGGCGATGGGGGGTGACTGACACCATTGCCAACCAGCAGCTGGTGAAACTACCAGAAAGATTCAGCAGTGTTCCTACAGGTCGGGGAGGGGGGATGGAGGGGAGGAGAAAGTGAGGGGTCAGGGTTATTTTTATCACAAATTGCACAATTGCACAATTGCATAATGATTCTCCCCTCCTATCTCCTCAGGTCCTGCATTTCTTCATAGGGCTGGGTGCGGTGAGTCCCCTGGTAGCAGACCCTGTCCTGTCTGAGGGGAGTTGTGTTCTGGGGGGAGACATGACAGCCAACTCCTCCACTGACCTCCATCACCTTCGCAGCTCCCTGGCAGGCAAAGGGACAACCCCACTCCACAATGTATCCCACCACTACCACCTCCACACAGAGGGCATCATCACCACCAACATCTCCTACACATTCTGGATCATGTC
Organism: Salvelinus alpinus; assembly: GCF_045679555.1. Lineage (NCBI taxonomy): Eukaryota > Metazoa > Chordata > Actinopteri > Salmoniformes > Salmonidae > Salvelinus > Salvelinus alpinus. The sequence continues at coordinate 25,925,438 of NC_092097.1, forward strand.
TTTTTATTAATGTAAGTGTATAAGCACTTTGTTAGCTGTTAGAATGTTGTGTTGTAGCTGTGTTTGATACAGTAGCTGCAGGTTAGCAGTAGTGGCTGGTTGATTTGAATAACAAAACAAAGGGAGATTGTACCGTGGGGCAAGCTTCCTATAGATCACTGAGATAGATGGCTCTTTTAAATAGACAATAACCAGCGAGTCACAGCTTTTTAAATTTAATATTTTCAATTGTGTATGTTCTTTCTTTAGCTGCCTGTACCTGTAGCAGTGTATTTGTTGATGTACCATGAGCGGCTGTTTCCCTGCTCCAACCAAAGCCCTCGTCTGCTGGACAAGGAAAAAAACTCAGAGAAGAACGAACAGGACCATAACATCCAGGGTAAGACACCTCTCACCCAACCCAGGGGTAAGTCTAACAATACTCCCATCACACCACCACAGGGTAAGACACCTCACACCCAACCCAGGGGTAAGTCTAACAATACTCCCCTCACACCACCACAGGGTAAGACACCTCACACATTCACCCAACCCAATGTAAGCCCCCCCCCCCCCCCCTTAAATATCCACAACAGCTGCCAGGGTAGAACCCCATAGACACTACAGCCCCAAGTCCAAACGTCTCACCAACTAAAACATGGCTAATGCTGGGCTGGAATAAAAGCCTGAACACTCAGTAGGTGTCCAGGCCTAGGGTTGAAGAACCCTGAACTAAACATGTCATTCTGTACTGTAAATCCAGGTCACGGGGGTTTGCTTGGCTGCTGTAACTATGGTGATATGAAGGATCGCCCCGCCTCTTACTTCCTCTTCTACATTCTGGGTGGAGCCGTGCTCTTCATCACCGACTGCATCATTGTGAGACTGAACTTTGCCACACACACACACGACTGCTCACTGTCAACCTACAATTCCTGTTTGTTTAACCCAGGGTTCCTACACAGGATTAATTTACACCTACGCAGTGTCTCCTCCCCTCTCTCTGCCACACAAGATGGCTGGCTATTTGACCAGTGAGTTCTGGGCATCTGTCACCGCGAGCAGACTGGCATCTATATATCTGTCATACAGATACACACAACAATGACTTATCAATGTCAGCCTGGTACAGACACACTTCTGTTTTTGTAAACTGTGAGTGTTGAAGTGAGAAGTGAAACGGCTTTATATGACGCGTCTGAGAAAGACATTATTGGAGAGATGATCAGATATTTGAGATTGGTGTATATTTTTAAACAGTCAGGTGGTTACATAGAGGTCTTTATTGCACACTCGTACAACACACACACATACAATGTGAAGAGCACAAAACCCAGTTTGAATTCAAATAAAGTCATAAATATATGCAGTAGAATGTTATTCTAAGTCCAGGTATGCTACAGCAAAAACAAGCATTTAGAGGTAGATTACGCATGGTAAATATTCTGATGTCCTCCTTACAACTGTATTTAGAGAGAAGGCATGAACATATGATAACCAAAATAAATATCTGTACCTCTTTCCTGCTCTCCTGCCCTTCCCTCTATTTCAAGTGGGGGTGATAGTGGTGCAGTGTCTGCTGTTGATCCTGTACTCCAGCCATGTGTTCATCTTCATGGGGGCGTGTGTGTTAGTCCTCTTCATCAGCAGTGTGTTCCCCTGCATGGTGGCCCTCACAGAAGATATGGTAAACTATAAAGCTACACACACAGCTTGTATTTGAGATTTATATAGATAGTCTCCTCTCCCTGCCTCAGGTTGTCACTACAGTCCTGGTGACCAGTGCTGGTACAGGAGAGATGGTTCTGCAGCTTCTCACAGGACAGGTAAGGAACACAGGAGGGTGTGTGTGTGACTGCTTTTTATGAATAGACTGTGTATACCAGGGATCATCCACTAGATTCCGCCCCGGGACGATTCTTTATTGAGCAGATAGTTGGGGTGGCCAGAACATAATGACAAATCATTTGTAGATTGCAAATTGACCGCAAGAAGCCCAAACAGATATAATATTTTACTAAAACAATCATTTCAAACGTTTTCTTATATTTTGAATACAATCACTTGTTTCTCTATAATGCTGGGAATAGTTAGGAACAGGTTTCCAAAATTAAAATCATTCAGAGCTGATTTCCTGTTGGTTTTAGTCTTTTTTATGTTCAATAATGATTGAACTCTTGGGGGCCAAATACAACCACACGCAGGCCAAATTTGGCCCGCGGGCCACTAGTTGGGGAACCCTGGTGTACACTGTGTTGTAATGTGTTTCTCTCTTCACAGTAAAGGCAGTCATAGTTTCCTGTTGGTTAGTCTGATCTCATCCTACATCGGATTCACTGTGTTCCTCGGCCTACTCTACATTCAACACCTACACAGGAGCTCCCAAGCAGGTACACACATACAGTTTATGAGTAAACTAAAACGGTCTTATTTATTTCTCTCTACAGCCAAAGGTGCTAGTAAGGAAATCGCCATGACAGAGAAACCTTCAAGCTAGTGATGGAGGCCGTGAGGATGAAACAAGGGACAGAGAGATGAAGACTGTGTGATCATTTTCTTTTTAAAAGACAGAGTAAAGGGAAACAAAGCGACGACCCAACTGTTTAAAATGCCTGGAGGACCGGCAGCAACCACTGGAATTGATCCAGACTTTCTCCTCCTCTCTTCCAGCTCTCGTCAACACCCAGAGACAATCAAGTTCAACCCAAAGACAATCCCTTCTTACCCAATATCCACCCTCAGAGCAAACACAAACTCAGACGGTTGATTCAGATTTAGCTGGCTTTACATACTTACAATAGTCAATCCACCCAGAAATCAGCTGTTTGGAATTATGAATTTAAGATTTATTTTGTATGTTAGAACTGGGAAATGTTATGCATTAGCTGTCTGAATGACTGTGGCATTCATAAACTAGGAGTTGGAGAGTAGATGTTAACTTTTCTTGTTTGTGTATTAATAAAGCAGTGCTTGTTCATGTCTTTGTCTTTCTAAATACTGTCTGACCATGACACAGTGTAAAGCCATGAACATGCTGAGACCAAAGCCTCCTCCATTGACATGCTGCTTCTATATACTCACGTCAGCTGGTATCCTGCTGGATCCTTGACTAATCCCAGTGTCTTATAAAGAGCTTTAATGTAGACAATGACCCGTGTGACTCAGGTGGAGCAATGACATGAGGACAGATGGTGTTGCTGTGTGAGCAAGGTGTGGGGGTTAACTCACGGGGCCATCGCTAGATAAAAAAGTGTGCATTTTTTGGCGGAACTCCGTCAGGGTCTCAATTTACTGTTGAGTTAGATCAGTAGAATGAATACACAAGGTGCAATTTTGAAATTTGGTTGTGCATAAGTTTCTCTTATGTCAGTCACTCAATTAGCCAACCAAATCCCCCAAAAGGTTGGGCCGGCCCTGTTACTTCAAACACTTGTGTCACGGGGCCAGCCTTCCAAATCTCTTGTTGACTTGTGAGAAGCTTAGTCTTCCAGGGCTAAGGAAACACAGACAAGGCGACTAGAGATATTTGTTTTATTTTTATAGTCTCACGTTATAAACGCTTCCTACTTCTCAAACATACACACACGGCTGCACCACTCCAAGACAAGTAGCATGTAAACCTGTAAAAAGCATGTTGAACTAAAACAATTTACAGAAGTGAACAAAACAAGAACAAAAGTGTAGAAGCAAACGGTCAGTTTGTCATTTAACCTATAAAAGGAAGGGGAGGGACAATGACCCAAAACACACCTCCAGGCTGTGCAAGGGCTATTTGACCAAGAAGGAGAGTGATGGAGTGCTGCATCAGATGACCCGGCGTCCACAATCACCCGACCTCAACCCAATTGAGATGGTTTTGGATGAGTTGGACCGTAGAGTGAAAGAAAAGCAGCCAACAAGTGCTCAGCATATGTGGGAAATCCTTCAAGACTGTTGGAAAAGCATTCCAGGTGACTACCTCATGAAGCTGGTTGGGAGAATGCCAAGAGTGTGCAAAGCTGTCATCAAGGCAAAGCATGGCTACTTTGAAGAATCTTAAATATAAAATATTTTTATTTGCTTACCACTTTTTGGGTTACTACATGATTCCATGTGTTTTTTCATAGTTTTGATGTCTTCACTATTATTCTACAAATGCGTCTCTGTGTAAAGTGGATTTAGAGTTTTTTTCCCTCTAGTTGCACACTGATAGAAATTAGGTCAAGCAGATTTCAGTTTTCCTGCATTACAATCCCTTTTATTATATGCTTATGGCCATATACAGCTCGTTGTGTGCAGTCTTAGTGCCAGCATCGGTTTGTGTTGGTAAATAGACAGTTATGAAAAATATAGATAAACTCTCTTGGGAAATAGTGTTGTCTACTGCCTTTAATGAGGTACTCTAGCTCAGGTGAGCAAAACCTTGAGACTTCCCTAATATTAGAGAAAGGCAGATTATCCACTCGTCAGGTAACCTGCTCACCGGCCTCATCTTACTAATGATGGGGATTTGGGCCTGGTCCGGGTAGAGCAGTATGTCCTTCGCATCCGACTCATTGAAGAAAAAATCCTTGTCCAGATCGAGGTGAGTACTTGCTGTTCTGATGTCCAGAAGATATTTTTGGTCATAGGCAACAATGGCAGAAACATACAAAATACCACACTTAGTCAGGAGCCTGTAAAATGACAGCTATCCCCTCCAGCGCCATCCAGTGTTAATATTGTTAAACATACAGCATGTCAATGTTCTAAAAAGAGTGCCCCAAAGGACACTGTTAAGGCCTAACCTATTTGCAAGACAACCACTGGTTGGATCTGGATCTGACAATTAATCTTGATGGTTGTACAGTCGACTCAAATAAAACTGTAAAGGACCTTGGCGTTACTCTGGACCCTGATCTCTCTTTTGACGAACATGTCAAGACTGTTTCAAGGACAGCTTTTTTTCATCTACGTAACATTGCAAAAATCAGAAACCTTCTGTCTAACAATGATGCAGAAAAATGTATCCATGCTTTTGTCACTTCTAGATTAGACTACTGCAATGCTCTACATTCTGACTACCCGGATAAAGCCCAAAATAAACTTCAGTTAGTGCTAAACATGGCTGCTAGAATCTTGACTAGAACCAAAAAATGTGATCATATTTCTCCAGTGCTAGCTTCCTGTTAAGGCTAGGGTTGATTTCAAGGTTTTACTGCTAACCTACAAAACACTACATGGGCTTGCCCCTATCTATCTTTCCAATTTGGTCCTGCCGTACATACCTACACGTACGCTACGGTCACAAGACGCAGGCTTCCTTATTGTCCCTAGAATTTCTAAGCAAACAGCTGGAGGCAGGGCTTTCTCCTATAGAGCTCCATTTTTATGGAATGGTCTGCCTATCCATGTGAAAGACGCAGACTCTGTCTCGACCTTTTTAAGTCTTTATTGAAGACTCATCTCTTCAGCAGGTCCTATGATTGAGTGTAGTCTTTAGTCTAGGGGTGTGTAGTCTAGGGGTGTGAAGGTGAACGGAAAGGCACTGGAGCGACGAACCACCCTTGCTGTCTCTGCCTGGCTGGTTCACCTCTCCACTGGGATTCTCTGCCTCTAACCCTATTACGGGGGCTGAATCACTGGCTTACTGTTGCTCTTCCATGCCGTCCCTAGGAGGGGTGCGTCATTTGAGTGGGTTGATTCTCTGACGTGATCTTCCTGTCCGGATGGCCCCCCCCCCCTCGGGTTCGTGCTGTGGGGGAGATCTTATTGGGCTATACTCGGCCTTGTCTCAGGGTAGTAAGTTGGTGGTTGAAGATATCCCTCTAGTGGTGTGGGGGCTGTGCTTTGGCAAAGTGGGTGGGGTTATATCCTGCCTGGTTGGCCCTGTCCGGGGTTATAGTCGGACAGTGCCACAGTGTCTCCCGACCCCTCCTGTCTCAGCCTCCAGTAATTTTGCTGCAATAGTTTATGTGTCGGGGGCTAGGGTCAGTCTGTTATATCTGGAGTATTTCTCCTGTCTTATCCGGTGTCCTGTGTGAATTTAAGTATGCTCTCTCTAATTCTCTCTTTCTCTCTCTTTCCCTTATCTCGGAGGATCTTAGCCCTAGGACCATGCCTCAGGACTACCTGGCCTGATGACTCCTTGCTGTCCCCAGTCCACCTGGTCGTGCTGCTGCTCCAGTTTCAACTGTTCTGCCTGCGACTATGGAACCCTAACCCTGACTCTCTACCGCACCTGCTGTCTCTAACTCTGAATGATCGGCTATGAAAAGCCAACTGACATTTACTCCTGAGGTGCTGACCTGTTGCACCCTCTACAACCACTGTGATTATTATTATTTGACCCTGCTGGTCATCTATGAACATTTGAACATCTTGGCCATGTACTGTTATAATTTCCACACGGCACAGACAGAAAAGGACTGGCCACCCCTTAGAGCCTGGTTCCTCTCTAGGTTTCTTCCTAGGTTCCTGCCTTTCTAGGGAGTTTTTCCCAGCCACCGTGCTTCTACATATGCATTGATTGCTGTTTGATGTTTTAGGCTGGGTTTCTGTATAGCACTTTGTGACATCGGCTGATGTAAAAAGGGCTTTATAAATAAATTTGATTGATATTCTTTAGTCATGGTCCATGTGTTTCACTCAAAACCCTGTATTTCCTCTTCTCTTTCTCTCCCTCAGTATCCATATCTCTCTCTGTCTGTCTGTCCGTTAGTCTCTCTCTCTTGCATTTCAGCTATGTAGTATGAGTTGATACATTTAGTAGGTACGCCCAATCCCATCACCACTCCACCGTCTAAACCACTCTCTCCCCATCCTACCCTCTACTGCTCCCTTACTCCAAGTTCGTCCCGTCTTTCTCCTCTCCCACACCCTACTCGCTACTTCGCTCCCACTCCACCTTCAACCTCTCTCTCTCCTTTCTCCTACCCTCTACCTCTCCCCCACCTCTTGTGTCTATCCCAGAGCAAAATAAGCGGTAACTGCGAGCTGCAGTTTTCCAGCTGTGCTGCACGTGTAAAATGTCCAGTGTTAATCCATAAATGTGTTATGTACCTTTGTTTGTAACAAATGTTTTTTCCCCCTTCTTTCTCACAGTGATGTGTGGCAGCCCCATGCCTAGGATGATGGCGTGTCATATGACTATGCCCAGGTCTATGGGCAGTGTTCATTTTGTGAACACCTATTTTTCAGCAGCAATTGAGGAGACTATAACTGACTAAATAAACCTAGAAAAACCATTCATTTGACTTAAACAGGAGGAGACTAAATTATCTGTGACTAAAATCTGACTACTGAGTGGACAGGACAATAGTTTTTGGAGAGATTGAGAGCTTTCCAGTGATAAGCACAATTATTATGTACAGCACAGATGCGCAACACAGTTCCGTTCAGCAGTGTGAAGGACGCGCCACACCCGACATACAGCCTAGCCTATATCAGCTTGTGAATTGATGGGGAGCAAGCGATGAGTGTGAGCAGACAGGCTCCGCCTCCTATTATACACATCACTTAGGCGACTCTCTTGCTTCACCTGTAGCTAACCAGTCACCAGCAGCCTGGTTAAGAAACGCAAGCTGTTTTACGAAATGAAAAACAATAGCAGCATTAAGTTTAAGAGTAAAACAACAGTCTAGCTATATTTCTGTCCCTTGAGTGTAGAAACGTGTAGTCTCTATCAACCCTTGTACTTTCCCCACTGCTTGTCATAGCCAGGTTCTGTAACCAACGAACTAGCCAAGTCTCCCTCTTTTCCTCTGAGGAAACGGTGTGATTTTAGCCATTACCGATCAAAAGATATGACCCATAATACCGGCGCTATTTTTTTTCTTTCTATCGTGCATTGGTGGGTCGCATTTTACATTCACAAAGCATAACCAGGCTACTTACAGACCGCACCGTTAACCACCTTGTTCAGTCATGTTACCTCATTAGCTAGCTACAGCTAACAACCTGGGGTGCATTCAGCAGGACACAATGTTTTGGAACGTTCAGATTGAAATATTCTATGTGGAACATAGACATGTTGAATAAGGAATAAAGTTGGCTCTATTCATGAATTTCTATCTGCAACATTCAAGAACGTTTTGCAACTGAATGTGGCTCTGGTAACATTGCCAGTAGCTTATATTATGCAAACATTTCGTGGCACAGAAAGAAAGGATATCAAACAATTTATGAACTAAATCCCTCTTGCCACTACCCTATATCTGTATTTTGAGTTAATGTGGACCCAATGACTCAGACTTCAGTACTTGGACCAGGACTTGAGCACGGGGACTTCAGCCATAGGGACATGTGACTCGATAATTGTTGACTCTTACTTGGACTTGGACACAGGGGACTTGGAACTCGATTTCGGACTCGAGGTTTAGTGACTCGACTACATTACTGGGCGAAACAGTTATCAGCTCCCTTTCTACTTTTGGACATCAATGTGGCTGTGTTGATAACAATGGCAATGACTTGGCCGAGTGATGGAGGTGCAACCCATACTACTTTTCCAATACTTTGCGACACCATCTGGTGATTGTGCTACTCTCAAGCATGTCTGTTTTTTAGTTAAATGTGCAATATCTGTGTAGGCTGAATTAGGACTTTACATGGCCGGATAATTGTTAAAGTATATATTCTTAGATAGTGAACAATAACAACAAATATAAATGCAACATGTAACAATTGCAAAGATTTTACTGAGTTACAGTTCATAGAAGGAAATCAGTCAATTGAAATTAATTCATTAGGACCTATTCTATGGATTTCACGTGGCTTGGTGCAGCCATGGGTGGGCATAGGCCCAACCACTTGGAACCTACCTACCTGGCCGCCCGGCCGGCATGACCTTCCTATCTGGCCAGCCAGACCTACCTGGCCGACCAACCTATCTAACCTACCTAGCTCGCTGGCTGGCCAGCTGGACCTACCTGGCCGGACTTATCTGGCAGACCTACCTGGCCGGAACTAGCTGGCCAACTGGCTGGACCTATCTTGCCAGCCTGACCTACTAACTGACTGTCCAGGTAGGTCCGGCCGGCAAAATAGGTCCGGCCAGTCGGCCAGCTAGTTCCAAAACATACCCTTAATAATAATGAATGCAAGTCATGCAGAGCCCCTGGTCTAGTGATAACCCAGCTTAGACATGTCACCCTTCTCCCACATTATGTTGTGTTACAGCCTGAATTTAAAAGTGATTAAATTGAGATTTATTGTCACTGGCCTACACACACTGTTTTTCAAACTATTTACAAATGAATTAAAACTGAAAAGCTGAAATAAGTATTCAACCCCCTTGTTATGGCAATAAGTTCAGGAGTAAAGATTTGCTTAACAAGTCACATAATAGAGCCCCACAGTAGAGGTGTCATAATAGCCATAAAACCTAGCAGTCAAACAGGGAAATGGTTCCAACCGTTTTTCAAACATATTTTTTCCCATAGGGGATTTTAGAAACACAGACTGTGTTTCATGTAGGTGTTGCGTGGTTCGTTCTGCTTTGTGTACTTTTAATTAGGACGCTGCCACAACTGAAGGTCTGCTAGTTGAATTATTTTTATTTGCCCTGCACACTTAGAGACAACACACATGTTATGTTAACGCTTGGCACAGTCCTAGCTCTCAGGCACCTTGCTAGCCGAAGGTCAGGCAAAAGAGAACCAAAAGGAAATAACAGGTGCTGCGTGCACACATTCGATGCACAACAGCACACCATACAATACAAGTAAAATGATACAGAACATAATTCGGACAAAATAAAAGACATACCTGCACACGAAGAGACAACACACATTATGTTAACCCTTGGTGCAGTCCTAGCTCTCAGGCACCTGCGCGAGCACATGGACACTCACTCAAACACTGTCCCAAGTACTCACAAGTTACAATAGATACCCTAGTTAGCGAGCTTTGTGAAACTTGTTAACATAAATCTTTTTATTATCCACATTGTAACAAACTTATGGTTGCATAACAGTACATTGTGTAACATTATGACGGTTTTATATTAAACAATTTCGGAGCCAAGGACAACATACCTTGCTAGCCGAAGGTCAGGCAAAAGAGAACAATAAGGGGGTACAGAAATACCAGTGGTGGGCCGTCAGGGCCTGCAAGGCCTTCTCTGCTGGCCTAAACATCATCAGAATATAATTTTTTTTTTAAATATATTTTCCCACAAATATGTATTAAATTATTCCCCAGAGTAAGAGTTATACTCTTCATTTCATAGCTTTCCTCTTGGTTGCACTGCTTCCAGCCCCAGGTTGAGATTTGGAGGGCTGGTCTTTATGTTAGATCTTTTATCCAATCATATTCAGCCATCATGTGTTGCCAGGGGTCTAAAATCTGCCCTCAGGCCTTCAGAATCAACAGTGCGGGCGCTTGTAGCTTATAGTGAATGGAAATGAAAATTTAGTGTCAACCAATCAGCTTTAGAGTTGGCTATTGTACGCCTGCTAGCTGGCTCCAGTGTTACACAGGAGCCAGCTAGCAGGCGTAGTGCGTGCACGTCTTTTGATTGGATTACCAATATTGAGAGGCAGGTCCTATTGGCAGGTCTATGCAGATCTAGGAAACAGAATTTGATAAACAAATTAATTCACGTACTACTAAGCTGTTTTTTCAACCCACAATGGCGGAAGGAGGAGAAGATATCGATTTGGTCGAGGATATAATTATAACGCCATTCTCAAGACGAACTTTTCAAGAAAAGTTAGACATTGTAAGGAGAGGTCGCCCGACGCCACAAAGCCTGTCACAGGCGGGAAAGCCACTTTCAAAGTTTCAACTACGAGCGCTGTCAATGGCTCACAGACTCCGAGAAGCACTGCAAACTGTACTGCTGGGAATGCCTATTATTTGCAAGTGATCGATTTGGTGTTTGGAGCCACACTGGCTTTGCAAACTTGAGTTGTCTAACCAAGGTATCGATTTGGTCGAGGATATAATTATAACGCCATTCTCAAGACGAACTTTTCAAGAAAAGTTAGACATTGTAAGGAGAGGTCTCCGAGAAGCACTGCTACGAATTAATTCACATACTACTAAGCTGTTTTTTCAACCCACAATGGCGGAAGGAGGAGAAGATATCGATTTGGTCGAGGATATAATTATAACGCCATTCTCAAGACAAACTTTTCAAGAAAAGTTAGACATTGTAAGGAGAGGTCGCCCGACGCCACAAAGCCTGTCACAGGCGGGAAAGCCACTTTCAAAGTTTCAACTACGAGCGCTGTCAATGGCTCACAGGCTCCGAGAAGCACTGCAAACTGTACTGCTGGGAATGCCTATTATTTGCAAGTGATCGATTTGGTGTTTGGAGCCACACTGGCTTTGCAAACTTGAGTTGTCTAACCAAGGCAGCAACGAGACTCCAAAGTACGGCTGGGCACTTACAAGCAATTGTGCTTTTGAAAACTTTTGGGGACACCGGAGTGGATCTACAGCTCAAAAAACAAGCGCACAGGGCAACGGAGCTGCACAATGAAAAGGTGAAGGGAAATATTGAAAAGACTCATTGATTGTGTCATGTTTTTGGGTAAACACTGTTTACCCAAAAATGTCAATTTGTCAATTTCAAGGTGACGCAACGCCTGGTTATACTGCGTTTCTGTCTAAATGTATAGTGTCTAGAGTCATGGCATCATAATGATGGTAATAAGAGGTGGATTAATTCGGGCGGGACTGTGTAGTACCTCACTGAAGGCCCAGGCCCCAGGCCCACGGCACACCACTGAGAAATACAGATAACCCGCGATGGGCCAAACCAAAATATACAAAACTTTTACAATCACAGGTATGTACAATATTGATATGAAAAAGTGTTTGTATACCAAATAAAAACATTAGCTATGCAGCTGTAATTCAATTTAAAAAATACACTGAATTATTATTATCAAATTATTAACATCCCCTCTTGACCTGGCCTATTTGAATTGGTCCTTGTGTGCAACTTGGTTGGTAATCTAGGGGAACAACATCACACTGCTACATAGGCTTACTCTGGCATGACGTTTTGATATCCATATAAAGTGCCTTTGGAAAGTATTCAGACCCAATGACCTTTTCCACATTTTGTTACAATACAGCCTTATTTTAAAATGGATTAAATAAAATGTAAAAAACTCTGCAATTTACACACAATACCCCATAATGAAAAAGCAAAAATAATTTTTTGAAATGTTTGCAAATTTATAAAAAATAAAGAACAGAAATACCTTATTTTACATAAGTATTCAGACCCTTTGCTATGAGACTCGAAATTGAGCTCAGGTGCATCCTGTTTCCATTGCTCATCCTTGAGATGCTTCTACAACTTGATTGGAGTCCACCTGTGGTAAATTCAATTGATTGGACATGATTTGGAAAGGCACACACCTGTCTATATAAGGTCCTACAGTTGACAGTGCATGTCAGAGTAAAAACCAAGCCATGAGGTCGAAGGAATTGTCTGTAGAGCTCCAAGACAGCATTGTGTCGAGGCACAGATCTGGGGAAGGGTACCAAAAAATGTCTGCAGCATTGAAGGTCCCCAAGAACACAGTGGCCTCCATCATTCTTAAATGGAAGAAGTTTGGAACTACCAAAACTCTTCCTAGAGCTGGCCGCCCGGCCAAACTGAGCAATCGGGGGAGAAGGGCCTTGGTCAGGGAGGTGACCAAGAACCCAATGGTCACTCTGACAGAGCTCTAGATTTCCTCTGTAGAGATGGGAGAACTTTCCAGAAGGACAAGCATCTCTGTAGCACTCCACCAATCAGGCCTTTATGGTAGAGTGGCCAGACGGTAGATATTCGTCAGTAAAAGGCACATGACAACTAGCTTGGATTTAGCCAAAAGGCACCTAAAGATTCTCAGACCGTGTGAAACAAGATTCTCTGGTCTGATGAAACCAAGATTGAACTCTTTGGCCTGAATGCCAAGTGTCATGTCTGGAGGAAACCTGGCACCATCCCTACGGTGATGGCAGCATCATGCTGAGGCAGGGACTGGGAGACTAGTCAGGATCGAGGCAAAGATGAACAGAGCAAAGAGATCCTTGATGAAAACCTGCTCCAGAGTGCTCAGGACCTCTGATTGGGGCGACGGTTCACTTTCCAACAGGACAACAAACCTAAGCACACAGCACACAGCCAAGACAAAGCAGGAGTGGCTGAATGTTCTTGAGTGGCCCAGCCAGAGCCCGGACTTGAACCCTATCTAACAGCTTTGGAGAAACCTGAAAATAGCTGTGCAGCAACGCTCCCCATCCAACCTGACAAAGCTTGAGAGGATCTGCAGAGAATAATGTGAGAAACTCCCCAAATACAGGTGTGCCAAGCTTGTAGCGTCATACGCAAGACATTTACATTTACATTTAAGTCATTTAGCAGACGCTCTTATCCAGAGCGACTTACAAATTGGTGCATTCACCTTATGATATCCAGTGGAACAACCACTTTACAATAGTGCATCTAACTCTTTTAAGGGGGGGGGGGGTTAGAAGGATTACTTTATCCTATCCTAGGTATTCCTTAAAGAGGTGGGGTTTCAGGTGTCTCCGGAAGGTGGTGATTGACTCCGCTGACCTGGCGTCGTGAGGGAGTTTGTTCCACCATTGGGGTGCCAGAGCAGCGAACAGTTTTGACTGGGCTGAGCGGGAACTGTACTTCCTCAGAGGTAGGGAGGCGAGCAGGCCAGAGGTGGATGAACGCAGTGCCCTTGTTTGGGTGTAGGGCCTGATCAGAGCCTGAAGGTACGGAGGTGCCGTTCCCCTCACAGCTCCGTAGGCAAGCACCAAGACGACTCCAGGATGTAATTGCTGCCAAAGGTGCTTCAACAAAGTACTGAGTAAAGGGTGTGAATAGTTATGTAAATGTGACATTTCTGTTTTTATTTTAATAAACTTGCAAACATTTCTTAAAACCTGTTTTTACTTTGTCGTTGTTGGGTATTGTTTGTAGATGACGAAAAACAACAATTTAATCAATTTTAGAATAAGGCTGTAAGTCCCTGCAAGCTCCTACATGTCATCTCTAGTTGACATCTTTGCTAACAGGTATTGTGTCAATTTAAAACTTGCACAAGACAGTTCACAGAATTGTTCATTTAAAGAAATGTATGCAATGTATTAATTACTACATTTAACTAACATTAGATAGATTAGATCCAGAGATTCTTACCTTTTCCCCGATTCGGCAGTCTCATCCAGATCATCATGGCATTTAGTTCTTTATGATAGCCACATTAACAGCTAATTAGCATTTCATTTTGGGGGGGGGAGTGTAAATACAGGCAAATATATTCATAAAAGCCACCTTGTCCTAGAGAGATTTACATGGTAATCCAAATGTCACGCCACAAAACATGAAACACAGCCCTTTAAGTGTTTCTAAAATGCCCTATGAGAAAAATTTAAGGTGGAAAAACGATTGGAACCATTTTCCTGTTTGACCGCTAGGTTATGGTTATGACTCATACTGTGATACTCTATAAGTTGCATGGACTCACTCTGTGTGCAATAATAGTGTTTAACATGACTTTTGAATGACTACCTCATCTCTTTACCTCACACTTACAATTATCTGTAAGGTCCCTCAGTCAAGCAGTGAATTTCAAACAGATTCAACCACAAAGACCAGGGGGGTTTTCCAGTGCTTCGCAAAGAAGGGCACCTATTGGTAGATGGGAAAAAATGCAGACATTGAATAACCCTTTGAGCATGGTGAAGTTATAAATTATACCTTGGATGGTGTATCAATACACCCAGTCACTACAAAGATACACGTGTCCTTACTAGGGGGCGGCAGGTAGCCTTGGGGTTAGAGCGTTGGGCTGACAAGATAAAAATTAGTCGTTCTGCCCTTGAACAAGGCAGTTAACCCCCTGTTCCCCGGTAGACCATCATTGTAAATAAGAATTTGTTCTTAACTGACTTGCCTAGATAAATAAAGGTTAAATAAAAAATAAAATACTAACTCAGTTGCCGGAGAGAAAAGAAACAGCTAAGGGATTTCACCATGGGGCCAATGGTGACTTTAAACCAGTCACAGAGTTTAATGGCTGTGATAGGAGAAAACTGAGGAAGGATCAACAACATTGTAGTTACTCCACAATACTAGCCTATTTGACGGAGTGAAAAGAAGGAAGCCTGTGCAGAATAAAAATATTCCAAAACATGCATCCTGTTTGCTACAAGACACTAAAGTAATACTGCAAAAAACGTGCCAAAGCATTTCACTTTGTCTTGAATACAAAGGGCAAATCCAATACAACACATTACTGAGTACCACTCTTCCTATTTTCAAGCATTGTGGTGGCTGCATCATGTTGCCAAGTCAACCAGCAGTTCTCTCAGCTCCTGTTTTTCCCAGTCTTTTTCTCATCCTCCTGGTTTTGACTCTTGCCTGTCCTGACTGAGTCCGCCTGCCTGACCACTCTGCCTGCCCTTGACCTCGCGCCTGCCTGTCTGAGACCAGCCACATGGACAGCCGATGAACCTGAGGAGTATTTCTGTCTGTATTAAAGCCCTGTTGTGGCCTATGCCCTTCCAAGGCCCACCCATGGCTGCGCCCCTGCCCAGTCACGTGAAATCCTTAGATTAGGGACTAATTAATTTGATTAAATTGACTGATTTCTTTATATGAACTGTAACTCAGTAAAATCGTTGAAATTGTTGCATGTTGAGTTTATATTTTTGTTCAGTATATACACTGCTCAAAAAAATAAAGGGAACACTTAAACAACACAATGTAACTCCAAGTCAATCACACTTCTGTGAAATCAAACTGTCCACTTAGGAAGCAACACTGATTGACAATAAATTTCACATGCTGTTGTGCAAATGGAATAGACAAAAGGTGGAAATTATAGGCAATTAGCAAGACACCCCCAATAAAGGAGTGATTCCGCAGGTGGTGACCACAGACCACTTCTCAGTTCCTATGCTTCCTGGCTGATGTTTTGGTCACTTTTGAATGCTGGCGGTGCTCTCACTCTAGTGGTAGCATGAGACGGAGTCTACAACCCACACAAGTGGCTCAGGTAGTGCAGCTCATCCTGGATAGCACATCAATGCGAGCTGTGGCAAGAAGGTTTGCTGTGTCTGTCAGCGTAGTGTCCAGAGCATGGAGGCGCTACCAGGAGACAGGCCAGTACATCAGGAGACGTGGAGGAGGCCGTAGGAGGGCAACAACCCAGCAGCAGGACCGCTACCTCCGCCTTTGTGCAAGGAGGAGCACTGCCAGAGCCCTGCAAAATGACCTCCAGCAGGCCACAAATGTGCATGTGTCAGCATATGGTCTCACAAGGGCTCTAAGGATCTCATTTCGGTACCTAATGGCAGTCAGGCTACCTCTGGCGAGCACATGGAGGGCTGTGCGGCCCCACAAAGAAATGCCACCCCACACCATGACTGACCCACCGCCAAACCGGTCATGCTGGAGGATGTTGCAGGCAGCAGAACGTTCTCCATGGCGTCTCCAGACTCTGTCACGTCTGTCACATGTGCTCAGTGTGAACCTGCTTTCATCTGTGAAGAGCACAGGGCGCCAGTGGCGAATTTGCCAATCTTGGTGTTCTCTGGCAAATGCCAAACGTCCTGCACGGTGTTGGGCTGTAAGCACAACCCCCACCTGTGGACGTCGGGCCCTCATACCACCCTCATGGAGTCTGTTTCTGACCGTTTGAGCAGACACATGCACATTTGTGGCCTGCTGGAGGTTATTTTGCAGGGCTCTGGCAGTGCTCCTCCTTGCACAAAGGCGGAGGTAGCGGTCCTGCTGCTGGGTTGTTGCCCTCCCTGCCCCAATCACTATTGTTTCTGGGGCAGGGCTCCCATAGCTAGCTCTGTTACCTCCCACCAAAATAATTAGACTAACTGGTTTTAATAGTTTTTGTTGCAGAGGCCATTGCACCTGTCTGGGAAGTATAACCACTGGTCTTTTTGACTCAAACGATTCAGTGTAAAACCCAACTTAAGTAAACCACCCCAACCTGTTTGTGGGCAGCAGTGTGGGAGTTATGTAATATGTAGGTTAGGGTTTTTTCACCCCTTGATGATTCTTCCTGTACTGTTATGACTTTTAATTCAGTCAACCCACAAGCACAAGAAAATGGTACATTTGGTTGATAGCCTAATTTTTGTATTTGACAAGGCAACATTAAACATGTCACCCCCCAAGGCGGTACGGACGGACAGACGGAGACCGATCCACAGTCCCTTCCCCGATTTCATCATGGGGGACAATAATACTGTTTCCTGTGTGTATCCCTGCCAGGTGCTTCTCCTTTAGGATCGGGGAGGATGCTGTGTGTGTGTGCATACGTAATGAGCGCAGTATTGGTTAGAACATATTTCTCTACTACTTTTTCTCTCCCTCTAATTTTTTTCATTTCCCATACGCAATGAGAAAAAAAGACTGTAAAAAAAAAAAATTGATCATATGTCATAAGGTTTTGACGTGTCTGTCCTAAATCTAGGAGATATAAGAAAGGTCAGGAAATATATATATTTTTACACACATTTAACCCCTTACTTTGTTGGCACAATACCTCCATACTTCCATTTGTTTGTATGGATTGCCTTCAGATTCTAGATTCTCATGACACTCTTGGGGGTCCTAGAGCAGAACACAATCGTATTCGTGAGTCTCCCCTTTCCATAGAGTTGTCAACAGTGTGTAGGCCAAACTGTTCAGACACAACATACGTTTTCGTCTGACAAACACCTTCCACCGCAGATGCGGGAGCCCGACATAGGCGGAGGAGGTGGATTGAGACGCAGCCCATGCAACAAAAAAATATATCTTTAGCTTAAACTGACAGATTTTGTGGAGGATTTTTAAAAATATGTTACGGGTGAGCCAATAGACAAAGATTTTAAACTGCAAAAGCACCGGTTTTATAATTGAATTGTGATTCAAGGAAAAACTTGGTTTAATTCTTTAGAGTCAAAGGCGTTGGAGGAAGGGGGTGCTAAGCTGACATATGGCATTGTTTTAAAATGGTCATACTATGGATCATTTTCCTATTAGATTTTTAATTTCAGGACACCTTAAGGTATCAAAAAAAAAATTTTTTTGATACGGAGAACACCATCGTGTTTGTGAGAATCTTCCCTTTCCACAGTGTAGGTCAAACCCTTCAGACACTAGACGTTTATGTGAGAAGACCGATTTTCAGGATGTCTCATGGTCTGACAAAAACCAGTCTAGCTCTGCCACCTTTCACCTCAGATGTGGATGTGTCACACTGGCGGATGCGGTGGATTGAGACGTGTCCAATGCAACAACAAAAAACATCTCTCTCTAACTTGACAGATTTTGATGGGGATTTTTTTGTCTTAGCTTGATGAACAGGTGCATCAAACGACTCTAGGGGGTTTAATGTAAAATACTACTTTTTCTGAAATATGCACTAGGTGTAATGTTTTGTGCAACAGGGTCTAATGAATGAAACATGAATCAAAATCCTTAATATGGCTACGTATTCAGAGGTTGTCTTTATCAGAACTATAGTTATGTATATAGAACTCTGTTTCTGACTACTGTATCAAGTTAATAAATCTAACTCTTTAGTTTAGAGGAAATACACATCTGTTATAAGGCCAAACTAAACATAGGGACTCTGCTTCATTTAAAGTCATGCCTCTTAGACACACTTCCTTAGAATATAAACATTTAAGATTTAATCCTTAGATTTGCATTATAAAGTACTTTGTGCATAGTTGTGCTGTTGATTGGGAAATAGAAATGTACACAATATTCATTTACAGCTATAATTAGATCAATATAGCTTTTTGAAAGAACACTGGGGAAAAAGTCTAATTTGAAACAGAAAAGCGATGCTGTAAAATCTCATACAGGCACCCCATTGTTCTAAATGCCAACATTAAGACACACACCTACACAGACAATATTAACAATATCAAAATACTTAACAAAGACATGGATTTAAGTTTCACTCCTTAAGGCTTCGATGCTCAAATAGTCAATGCCATTAGTCCAACAATGAGTATAGAAAACCGTGTAAAAACCAAAGACATCACCATTAAAAAACAGACTATAAAACAGCATGGAGCCTCGCATCTGGTCATGTAACAAAACCACAGATTACAATTCAGATTGTTAGGGTGATAGGGGAGGGGTAAACGGAATTCATTGAAAATACATGTCAGCTGAAGTTCACATCACTATTTTCTCTGTCATATGATTGTATCTGACACCTCATAAGCAGATAACAGACACAAAGAGAGGGAAAGAAGAGAGGGATTAAGACAGGTTTGAAGGTGTACTGATAAATCATATACATGTGTACTGTACATGTTTTAGCTCGTGCAAAATTGAGTTTAGCAGAATCTCCCTAGAAATTATTTGTGGTACATTAAAAGCTCATGTTCCTCATTCACAGGACTTGCAAATGTGGGTGACGATATTCCATACTTAAAATGACTGTCATTCAAATCATAATACCTATGCAAACCTGTTCTAAAACATGGATCATACAAACCAAAATGTAAATGTTATGTCACATTACAACGTCATGAGAATACGTGAAAAAAAACGCTATTGTGACAGGCTTTGTGAACACCCTGTGTCTGACAGTAGCCTGCTTCTGCCTTCAACCGTGCCACATCATTGCCCTTTCTAAACAGTCTTGACAGGGTGACATGTTTGCAACACAGAAACAGACTGGCACCACCCAGGCTATTCACTGGCCATGTCATGGCAAGGGTCGTTTTACACACAAGGGTCATTTTACCCACACCTGGGAGAGGAAACACATAGGAGAGCCGACTTTACAGACGAGTAAAGGACCGGTAGAAATCTATAATACTTACATTATGTAGTCTATTACTTTATCAATTCACGTTATAAACCAAATACTGTTAGTGCTCTGTAGAAGCTGAGGTTTGCTCCCAGGGAGAGCGTATAGGCACCGAAGACCAGGGCAGAGGGAGTAGGATGGCTTTATATTATGGCTTTATATTAACAGAAGTGCATAGCCTTAGGGTTAGTTTAGGGTGAGGATCATTATTTGCTCAATCTCCACAAGGTTAGTGGCTATTTGTCAAAGGAGGTGATAATAATGGTCCATTGTACAACCTGAGGCCACAGGTTGGTTTAGATTTCCTTTGTAGGTTAGGAATATGGTTAAGGCTAGGTTTAAGGTTGGGACAAAGGTAATGGTTATGGCTTCTCATAAATGTACCGAGGTATAGGGGCTTTTTCACACAAATTCAAGCATTACCAACACATATGCCCATTTGTCTCTGGTATAAATGGTGGGTGCGAGGTGTTTTGGTTTTGTTCTGATGTGGCCTCCCTACTAGTCTAAGTGAGGGCGTTACAGTAAGGACTTCATCTGTTATGGCAACAGTTACACACTTCCGAGAGCAGGGGCATGTTTCTGACAGACCTCACACTGCTTCATATATAATAGCATGTAGAAGAGGGGATTGAGGTTTGGGATTGATGTGAGGGTAAAGTTTCAGATGAGGGTTATGGTCAGGGTAGAGTTGGTGTTGGCAAGCAGAGAAGCCAGTTGAAGCATTTCCCATCTGAGGTGGTCTCCAACGTTTAACAAATGAAACATGTCACGAGCTACAAATTATTTTCTAGCTTTCAAATATATACATTATTCTTCTCTCCTCTACAGATCCTTAGTGTAAAGAGAAAGTAGTGCACTGTTTTCTGTCAATATACCTGGTAAAATAATGGTTAATAAAAACTAAGGAGGGCCCTATAAAAATAAAATAAAAATCCCCAAATTTGGTTTAATATTTTCCCAAATTCTGTTTTCTCCGTTTTATTTTTCTTGGTTTTAGATTTTTTAGTTTGTCACTCTCAAAAATTACTATTGTTCACAGAGAAACAACCAAACTGGATGTTCTGAATCAA
Organism: Salvelinus alpinus; assembly: GCF_045679555.1. Taxonomy (NCBI): domain Eukaryota; kingdom Metazoa; phylum Chordata; class Actinopteri; order Salmoniformes; family Salmonidae; genus Salvelinus; species Salvelinus alpinus. Next base: position 25,946,253 of record NC_092097.1, read on the forward strand.
TGTCAATGCTTAAAAAGAACAAACATTTAGATTTGAGTGAAATTCCTCTTTTTTAATATTTAATTGCGCATCTAGTGTGCCGTCTAATGTACCGGTCTAGCGGTGGTTCTGTAGTGCTGCTGCTCATTTCACGCAGTTTGCAAATAATAAATAATCGATACAAATTACTTACTTATTAATGATATACTCCTGCCAGGTAAGCCCATTTTGCAGTTAGCATTTAATTGAGAAGGTTTTGGGGAAAGTATTTCTGTCAACCCACAAGACGGTTATCACATGAACTGCCTACTAGTCATTCCGAGTCTTTTCTGTGAGCCAGATCATTTGGCGCCGTTCCCCTGAAATAGCCGTTAATTTGGCTCCCAAACGGCTCTTTGCTCTGTAATGCTTAGAAATTGACTTAAAACCATGAAAGAAAAGTCAATCTCTAATTTAAATCCTAAAACGTTGCCTATCATTATGTCAGATTGTGACAAAATTATTAGATGGCCTTAATGACGCTCTCTCCGCACTTATATTGTTCCTGCACTGAGGAATTACCATCTTCATAGAATGTTTTTATAATTTATCTTCAGATAATCGATGTCTGGAACTCAAAAGCAATAGTAAAAGTATGCAAATCAGGGAGCCAAATGAAGTGATGGGTTCGCGAATGACCCGTCACTAGTGGCTACACACAGAGTAAGACAAACGCCCGCACTACACAGACAGAAAGGGGCAATATTGCTGGAAATTCATTGGCAGATATTGTGTTAGGTTTGGCTTTTTAAGCCAATAGTGGCTAACCAGGGGTGGGATAATGTCAATGTTGCGTTGGTTAGATAGTAGCTGGGAGCTTGCAGTGTCCGATACTTGTGAGATTTGTTTATGACAGTTTGCAGTGAAACACGTGAAAATTGCATGTACTTTCAGAATTGTTTGGCGAGCTACTCATAGGTGGGCTGCGAGTTACTGGTATCTCGTGATTGACCTGTTGGAGACCCCTGGTTTAAAACATACAACAAATAGCAGGAACATTACCCATGAAAACATCTAAAAACTAAGTTGGAATTGACAACACAGCATCAAACTGAAAAAAAATCTGTAATATCATTGGTCTCAAGAACGGAGACACAATTGCCTGTTCCAGGTACAGATGCACATTTGTGACTGCTCAGCATGCAATCCGTGAACTTTGCAGCACCTGTTACTATGGCAATTCCTAAAAAGTCTGGCTAAGCCCTCTTTAGGGGAGTTGTGAACCACCGTGTCTTGTGTCTGTTTGGGGTGTGTGGGGGAGCTGAAGTAGGGCCTCAGTGTCTGGGTGCTCCACAGGTTCCAAGGATAAGGTCTCTTATGTCTTATGAGGGTCTGGGGTGAGGGGTCCAGGGGTGTTGGTCCCATCCAGGCTGTGTGTGGGGATATGGAAATGAGGGGTGAGCACCGAGGGGAACTGAAAGAGAACACATAAGAGAACACATGAGAACACAGAACTGCTTCAAATGGGTCATAAAGAGCAGAATTTGGGTCCATAGAATAGAGGACAGAAACAGACGACACAGTAAGGAGTAGAAACACAGGGTGTTTCTCAATATGCATACTACCGTGCTCCACACTCATGCTCAGAGTTCGTTCTCCGAGGACGCTAGTGTGGAGAATGCATAAAAAATTACATTTTGAGAAGCACTCCCCTGCTACTGCATTATCTTTGACCAATACAGACAAAGCAACTACATAAAGTAAATGCAAGCATGTAACTTCATAATTATCAGCCACCTATATGTGAAAAGTATTAATCTAGCCAGTCAGCTAGTTTTACATGTAAAAAACAACCTAAAACTAATGTAATGAAGAGGTAATGTAGATGGCCAACGTTAGCTACCAATTCTTTATCAGTTAGCCTACGCACACTACAGTGGCTATTCCAGGCAGTTAAACATTTCATAATTAACACAGTACGTATTTATTTTTAACGTATCAAGGCAACACGAGATGTGATTGGGCAACTTTTCATTCCAGTCTGAGGTAATTTTCTCACTTCAGCTCAAAACCAGCAGCCATTGTTTTCAAGAAATATTGAGTCGTTTTTTTACTTGGCTCGTCATATTACACCAACAATCCTGGGAATATTTCAATTGAAGCTTGAATCGATTAATACTGAGAAATTTGTACAAACGAAGTATGCATCTGCGAACAACCATCCATGTTCCATTTCATATACTTTGATTTGGACTCTGATTACCGTTCCATGCTCAAAGCACACTAGTATGCATATCGAACTGACAGAGAGGACAAGGACAGAAAGAGGGATAAGAGAAAGACTGAAGTGCAGTGGAGATTGGAGGGTTCCCTGAGAGAGGGATGAGTGAGGATAGAGTAATGAGAGTGGGGGTGTGTTCTGACCTGGAACAGGGTGTGTGCGCCCTGCTGGCGCCGGGTGGCAGGGCTGAGGGGAGCCACCGGGCTGAGCGTGCTCCAGAAGTGGATGTTAGACAAAAGGGGACTGGGGGTCAGCAACAGAGTGGGTGTCTGTAAATACACACACACAAAACACACAAGGAGCTAGTCAGCAATAGATTTGGACACATAAGTAGTCATTTGGGAATATCTCAAATGATGGCACAAAATTGTTCTCAAAACTAGAATTCCAGCTTTAAGTGCAAGTAGTCGTGCAGACTTGATAAAGACCAGAAGAGAAAAGATGTGCTCTTCTGTATCCATAATGGAGGCTTTGAGGGTTTCCCAGCAGCCCAAGGAAAAGTCAACCCAGAGGAGAAGCTGGCCTGGGGCTGGTTCAAACAGCGCTGTCTCATGACCACATTAACATATACGTTAAACCATAGAGGTAGAATCTGAGAGAATAATGAGACCATTGTCAGGTCCTGCTGATCTAATCTTAAGATCACAACAGGAACACATTGTCATGTGGTCAAACGGTCAACATCTCATTGTCATGGTACCTCTGTTCAGACTGGTAGAAGGGGTGTTCAATAAAACTACAAAATTGCTGCCATCTGCTGGGGGAAAACTAGCAATGAAATGTGTTGACATTTCACTTAGCCTTGTCCCTAATTGTAAATGTGTCTTCTCCTAATCAAGAACACATCTCAAACAATAATTCTGAGTGAGTGTGGAGTGTATAAGATTGCGTAAAAATGAATGTGTGTGTGTGTGCGTGTGTCTCACCTGTAGCAATGCAGGTGTGAGAGAGGCGGTGGGAAGGGAGGGGCTGTAGAGGTTCATAGGTGAGAGGTCAGAGGTGGTGACCACCAGTGTAGGAGTGGACAGCTCCAGGACTTTAGGAGGCTTGCGGGCCTTGCCCCCTGTGATATGGCCACTCACACACAACGGAGATAAACTCATCTCCCTATTCCCCCCCTTGTCCCTGTTCTCTACACACACCTCACCACCTGACACTTGGCCAAAACTCTGCACCTGAGAGATGGGGGCGGGGGGGAAGCAGTTGAATCACAGAAAGCAAAAACATGAATGCTAAATCCATCTTCATGTTTAGTAATCTGCGACTCTGTGGACTGGACGGAGATGGTCTCCATGTCGCAGTAGGTTTTGTGTGCATGTGTGTTTTCCTTACCCCCTGTATCTGCGTCTCTGTGGGCTGGGAGGAGATGGACTCGATGTCGCTGTCAATCACCAGCTCCTGGGTGGAGTCAGGCACCGTGATGGGGGAGGGGCTCCGAATGGGCAACTCTGATAGGCTGAAACTATTCAGGATTCGAAGACTCGAGGATTCCATGGGCTTGGCTTGCTCAAACGCACACACAGCCTGAGGCAGGAGGACAGAGTGTGTCATCACGACATCGCCCATGGGAGGGCACAATGGCGGATTAGGTGTTTCTATTGTAATCGGAGGGCTTCTCTTGGGAGGGGTGGTCCCGAACTTGATAACTGACGGCGACAGCATTGGCTGCTGAGAGGGCGGGTCTTGAGCCTGGGTATTGGACTTCCTGTCGGCCATCTTGTCTACAGGGTTCTCCATCTTAATGGACTTGAAGAGCTGGCGTCCATTTTGCAGCGAGGTGAGGGTGAAAGAGGTGTACAGGCCAGAGTGGATGTAGTCATTACGGTTGGATGGCTTAGTACTGGACCCCTGTGTCGCTGTCATACCTCCACCCCTGTCCCCACCTTCACCATCTCGGGAGTTGTTGTCGCCCCTCTCGGACAGGGGCAGGCTACCTCCTGCACCCCCCTCCCCTTCCGGCCGATCAGAGGCATCCCCTTTTAGGATGTCTGGGTAGGAGACGAAACGGTACACAAACTTCTGCCCGTTCACCTTCTTAATGATGTTCTAGAAGAGAGAGTAGGGGAGAGCGAGAAATGTTACGCTATGTGGAAAAATAGGCACAGAAGACAGACACTCTACACTCCCTTTCCTCCCCTCCCCCTCTCTCTCTTCCAAAAACAACCGACAGAGTAACCACTGTGTGGGACTGTTCCATTCTTCCTGTCTGTACCAAGCTAAATACAGCTCACCACCCCACCCACTGACAGAGGCAGGCTGTCTTTAGGCCAAACCACAGGCAGAGTGGACGAGACACACAGCGACATATGAACCCAGCAGTACTCTGGGTGGTGTGGTGACATCACAGGATGGCAAAACAGAAACTTCCCTGCCCATAGCTCTACCCAGCCCAGCATTAAACTAAACCCTGCACTCATTTTCAACAGGTCTCATCAAGGGGCCCCTTGTCAAAGTTAATGCATTGTGTGGGAGTGTAAGTTCGAGTGTATGTACCTTGTCATAGTATCTCAGTATTCTGCTGAGTTTGTTGTAATTCATGCTGTGTGTCTGTGTGTGTGTGTGTGGGGGGCCCTCTAAAATCTGTGATGCGGAGAACGCGGACGAGATCACGTAATCTAGACATTAAAACAGGATTCAACAATATAAAAAATTTACTTATTTGAAAATGTATTGACTTGCCCAAGATTATCATAGGACATGAACAAAATGCATCAGTGATTCTTATTTTCCTTCAACTTTCTGAAGAGGCAACAATGTGTGAATCCCGTCTGTGTGCTCGTTTGTGTATTCTGGTATATGGGAAGGCTTTTCAAAAAACCTTTGCAATTAAATGTTAACTACAAAGTAGCCTATGCCTACCTGGCAGAATGATATCAGGATTATTTTCATCATTCCAGAGGGTATTTGTTTAGCAAACTATGCAATCACATAAATGTGCACTACATAAAACAGCGCTAACCAAACAAGGCTCTTACATTTTTGTCATTTAGCAGACACTTATCCAGAGTGACTTACAGTAGTGGGTTCATACATTTTCATACTGGTCCTCCATGGGAATCAAACTCACAACCCTGGCGTTGCAAGCACCATGCTCTACCAAGTGAGCCAAGGACACTGTGTGCACTTGCTGGTGTGCACTTGAATCTTAGATTTTTCCCAGACCTCAAAAGTGGTCTGCTGATGTGGTTAAAGCATTGTTGTGGACTTAGAACATCCAATTGAAATGTTTCTACTAAAAATTGTGATCTTGAGAGCAAAAACCTGAAAACATGTTGGACAAATCAGAAACCTTGAAAAACAAAAATGGAGAAAACAGAATTTGTGAAAAAACTAAATGGAATTAGAAAAAAAAAAGTATAGATCTTATAGGGGTCTATGCATGCGTGTGTGTGTGTGTACCTTGTCGTAGTAGTATCTTAGGGCTCTGCTGAGCTTGTCGTAGTTCATACTGGGTTTGTTCTTCCGGGTGCCCCACAGCTTGGCCACCTCCTCTGCCTGCAGCAGCTTGAACTCGCCCTCCTCATTGGTCCAGCAGATCAGCTGATCATTGGTGGGGTCCAATAGGAGCTGGAGAAGGAACTGCCACAGGGTCACGGAGCTGTCCATGCTACCCGCTACAGAGAGAGAGAAAGGGGATGAAGATGCCAGACCAGACATGCAGTGTCACCAAAAGGCAGTTATTGGTGATTCCATGGTAAAGTCAACCTGAGCATGTAAAAATAAAGTTACATTTCCAAATGAAACCACATTCCAAATTATCATTAATGTTTATATGTTGGAGTTCAGGCTTTATTTGACCAATTAAAGCAGGAATTGCATGATTTCTTTATATTACAGTGTAGGAGGTCAACTCTCAAATAAGGCTTTTAGTCATTCATATTTCATTGCAATTAGAAAGGGCTCACAGAGCTTGTTTTTCCACTCACACCTGTCCCGCAGTGTTAATGAGGAAGATGAGATGTTAATGAAGCAATACAGAGCAAATTGAGTGTCTTGAGTTTTGTTTGCATGTTCTACAGTCTTGTAAATATAGGGGGAGTGACTGGGACAGTTTTGTAAAACATACACCTTACATCAGATTATTTAAACTTTCTCTGTAAAGCTAACTTTCATTAAGATTTTATATGGTCAACAAATGGGTCCTTTCTTTTCATTGTCAATACCCTTTTTCAGCATGATGAAATCTGTAACATTGATAAGTTGTGAATGTGATGGACATTGATTTATCAAATCGTAGCTTCACAGACTTGTGCATTCACCAGATTTTATATGCTTGTTCCGAGATGTATCCCGTAGACGTTTACTGAAGCAATTGTTGATATCTTGAAAATTGGGTTCAAGCTAAGAATATCTTGGAAAATATATGCTGAAATGCATTTCTCATATATGGCAGTACTGTTTTTTAGATAATATGTGAATAGTTTCATATGAAAGCCCTCCAAAATATACTGACTTCATCCAGTGTCCAGAAAAGTAGATTGGCAGCATAGGCACATGCATATGGTCTCACTTGCATATTTTGTTACAATGTTTCAGAAAAATTGTAATTACCCCAAAATATGATATTTTTGTGTCTACATTCAACTGGTAGGGGCTGATATTTATGAATAGCGAGGGAGAAAAATACATTTTAGGGTGTGGTACCTGGTCTTGTATACACTTTTTTATGTAACCTTTATTTAACTAGGCAAGTCAGTTAAGAACAAATTCTTATTTACAATGACAGCCTAGGAACAGTGGGTTAGCTGCCTTGTTCAGGGGCAGAACGACCGATTTTTTCCTTGTCAGCTCGGGGATTCAATCTAGCAACCTTTCGGTTACTAGTCCAACGCTCTAACCACCTGCCTCACGAGGAGCCCGCCTGTTACGTGAATGCAGTAAGAAGCCAAGGTAAGTTGCTAGCTAGCATTAAACGTATCTTATAAAAAACAACCAATCAATCATAATCACTAGTTATAACTACACATGGTTGATGATATTACTAGTTTATCTAGCGTGTCCTGCGTTGCATATAATCGATGTAGTGCGCATTCGCGAAAAAGGACTGTTGTTGCGCCAACGTGTACCTAAACATAAACATCAATGCCTTTCTTAAAATCAATACACAGAAGTATATATTTTTAAACCTGCATATTTAGCTAAAAGAAATCCAGATTAGCAGGCAATATTAACCAGGTGAAATGTCACTTCTCTTGCGTTCATTGCACGCAGAGTCAGGGTATATGCAACAGTTTGGGCCGCCTGGCTCATTGCAAACTAATTTGCCAGAATTTTACGTAATTATGACATAACATTGAAGGTTGTGCAATGTAACAGGAATATTTAGACTGATGGATGCCACCCGTTAGATAAAATACGAAACGGTTCCATATTTCACTGAAAGAATAAATGTTTTGTTTTCGAGATGATAGTTTCCGTATTCGACCATATTAATGACCTAAGGCTCGTATTTCTGTGTGTTATTATGTTATAATTAAGTCTATGATTTGATAGAGCAGTCTGACTGAGCGATGGTGGGCACCAGCAGGCTCGTAAGCATTCATTCAAAGAGCACTTTCGTGCGTTTTGCCAACAGCTCTGCTGTTTATGAATTCAAGCCTATCAACTCCCGAGATTAGGCTGGTGTAACCGATGTGAAATGGCTAGCTAGTTAGCGGGGTGCGCGCTAATAGCGTTTCAAACGTCACTCGCTCTGAGACTTGGAGTAGTTGTTCCCCTTGCTCTGCATGGGTAACGCTGCTTCGAGGGTGGCTGTTGTCGATGTGTTCCTGGTTCGAGCCCAGGTAGCGGCGAGGAGAGGCATGGAAGCTATACTGTTACACTGCCAATACTAAAGTGCCTATAAGAACATCCAATAGTCAAAGGTTAATCAAATACAAATGGTATAGAGAGAAATAGTCCTATAATTCCCATAATAACTACAACCTAAAACTTCTTACCTGGGAATATTGATGACTCATTTTAAAAGGAACCACCAGCTTTCATATGTTCTCATGTTCTGAGCAAGGAACTTAAACGTTAGCTTTCTTACATGGCACATATTGCACTTTTACTTTCTTCTCCAACACTTTGTTTTTGCATTATTTAAATTGATTTTATTGATGTATTATATTAAGTTAAAATAAGTGTTCATTCAGTATTGTTGTAATTGTCATTATTACAAATACATGTATAAAAAAAATTAAATAAAAAAAACGGCTGATTAATCGGTATCGGCGTTGAAAAATCAAAATCGGTCGACCTCTAATACAGTGCATTTGGAAAGTATTTAGACCCCTTCCCTTTTTCCACATTTTGTTACGTTACAGCCTTATTCTAAAATGGATTTTAATTTTGTTTTTAAAAAGCTTGTAGCGTCATACCCAAGAAGAATCAAGGCTGTAATCGCTGCCAAAGGTGCTTCACAAGGTACTTTGTAAAGGATCTGAATATTTATGTAAATGTAATATTTACAACATTTCTAAAAAACAGTGTTTGCTTTGTCATTATAGGGTATTGTGTGTAGATTGATGAGGGGGGGGGCACGATTTAATACATTTTAGAATAAGACAAAATGTAAAATGTGAAAAAAGTCTAGGGGTCTGAATATTTTCCGAATGCACTGTACACCTCAGACTTTTACTTATATGTTCAATCTCCCCAAAAAGTGTGTTTATGTCATGAAACATCCATAACGCTTTTTATTTTCTTTATTTCTTCAACATGCCACCATTGAAAAAAAAGTCTGCTTTTTGGGGTACACACTCCCCCCACGGGGTACCATAGACACACACATACGTTTAATTTTGCCTATATTTTGTTTGTTCATTCTGTGAGACATTAAAGTTGTGATTTTGCATGCAATTGTTATGTCCATAACACTTGAATCACCCTTATCAAACTGGTTAACTGCTCCTACTCATGGCCTTGTAAAGTCCCTCATTCAGAATCTACAGCCTCAGTCAACAAGCCTAGAGTATCTGCCCTTTTCTGCACTCAACAACGCAAAAGCAACAACAACAAAAAGTCTGGCACCAAGGCTATCAGATGTTAATGTCATTTGCAGCATTTGCTAATCTTGATCACCTAATAATGAGTTACTGTTTGGAATTCAAGGTGATTTGATGATCAGTGATTCTGCACAGCCCAGCTCCTTGGTCAGGCATATCATCTTGAATGTCCTTAAAAACAGTGTTTTTAAATTGAATCAGTCATGAAGAAAACATGTTTTAAACACCTTTTCACCTGTTCTCTAGAAATGCTGTACATTCATTCGCATACCACCCTGCATACCACTGCTGGCTTGCTTCTGAAGCTAAGCAGGGTTGGTCCTGGTCAGTCCCTGGATGGGAGACCAGGTGCTGCTGGAAGTGGTGTTGGAGGGCCAGTAGGAGGCACTCTTTCCTCTGGTCTAAACAAAGATCCCAATGCCCCAGGGCAGTGATTGGGGACACTGCTCTGTGTAGGGTGCCGTCTTTCGGATGGGACGTTAAACGGGTGTCCTGACTCTCTGAGGTCATTAAAGATCCCATGGCACTTATCGTAAGAGTAGGGGTGTTAACCCCGGTGTCCTGGCTAAATTCCCAATCTGGCCCTCAACCATCACGGTCACCTAATAATCCCCAGTTTACAATTGGATCATTCATCCCCCTCCTCTCCCCTGTAACTATTCCCCAGGTCGTTGCTGCAAATGAGAACGTGTTCTCAGTCAACTTACCTGGTAAAATAACGGTAAAATAAAATAAATAAATAAAATTCATAAGGCTTTGAGAGAGACAGAAACATTATATTTCTGAATTGTAAAGCTGCAGGGGACATCGGTGTTGTTTGGACTTCTCTAAAGGGGAACTAGAGGTGCAGCGGGAAAGCAGCCTTTCATACAACTCTGAATAACTCCATCACGCACCACTTCATGGACAACAACAAAGGAGCAGGGAGCTTCGTGCTGTATAACTCAGCTGTGAACTCGGCAGTGAGAGAACACACACAGAGGGGCTCAGAGGAGAGCTCTACTGTATGAGCCTGGCGTATGGAGGAAATAAGGCGGATTCTACTCCCCAGTCCAGGCCCATTAAATGGCTAGGTGGAGCCCACACCTATCCTGTCCCTTCAGATATTTAAATACAACAAGGATAGGGCCATAAACAGGACTTGGGTTGTTTTCAAACTGAGGAACAGCATTCGTTTTTAAAAATACAAAAAAGTGAATAGGCTAGTAAAGCTAAAAACTGATTTTGGTTGGTTGATTATGAATGCTAAACAAGACAGTTACACTAAATGTATCATAAACAACATACACATCAAAGCTATTAAGCACTACATACGTGCTCCTTCCCCTAAACAATATTATACTGAGATTGGGCCTGACACCATTTTAAAATCTCAATTTAAATAAGTTTGACTGCCTTAGATTTTTGTATTTTCTGGCATTCAATCTTCAATAGCTCTTATACAAAGCATGCCATGACTATGAAAATTATATATTCTGAATCAGGCGAGGATGGACAAAATCCACTTGTTTTTTTGTGGCTCTTAATCTTCAATAGTTTATATCATTTAAATAACACCATTTTTAAAAACATAATTCATTCTAAATGGATATCTAAAACACACTCCATACTGAAATCAAATACACTGCTCAAAAAAATAAAGGGAACACTTAAACAACACAATGTAACTCCAAGTCAATCACACTTCTGTGAAATCAAACTGTCCACTTAGGAAGCAACACTGATTGACAATAAATTTCACATGCTGTTGTGCAAATGGCATAGACAAAAGGTGGAAATTATAGGCAATTAGCAAGACACCCCCAATAAAGGAATGGTTCTGCAGGTGGTGACCACAGACCACTTCTCAGTTCCTATGCTTCCTGGCTGATGTTTTGGTCACTTTTGAATGCTGGCGGTGCTTTCACTCTAGTGGTAGCATGAGACGGAGTCTACAACCCACACAAGTGGCTCAGGTAGTGCAGTTCATCCAGGATGGCACATCAATGTGAGCTGTGGCAAAAAGGTTTGCTGTGTCTGTCAGCGTAGTGTCCAGAGCATGGAGGCGCTACCAGGAGACAGGCCAGTACATCAGGAGACATGGAGGAGGCCGTAGGAGGGCAACAACCCAGCAGCAGGACCGCTACCTCCGCCTTTGTGCAAGGAGGTGCACTGCCAGAGCCCTGCAAAATGACCTCCAGCAGGCCACAAATGTGCATGTGTCAGCATATGGTCTCACAAGGGGTCTGAGGATCTCATCTCGGTACCTAATGGCAGTCAGGCTACCTCTGGCAAGCACATGGAGGGCTGTGCGGCCCCACAAAGAAATGCCACCCCACACCATGACTGACCCACCGCCAAACCGGTCATGCTGGAGAATGTTGCAGGCAGCAGAACGTTCTCCACGGCGTCTCCAGACTCTGTCACGTCTGTCACGTGCTCATGTGCTCAGTGTGAACCTGCCTTCATCTGTGAAGAGCACAGGGCGCCAGTGGCGAATTTGCCAATCTTGGTGTTCTCTGGCAAATGCCAAACGTCCTGCACGGTGTTGGGCTGTAAGCACAACCCCCACCTGTGGACGTCGGGCCCTCATACCACCCTCATGGAGTCTGTTTCTGACCGTTTGAGCAGACACATGCACATTTGTGGCCTGCTGGAGGTCATTTTGCAGGGCTCTGGCAGTGCACCTCCTTGCACAAAGGCGGAGGTAGCGGTCCTGCTGCTGGGTTGTTGCCCACCTACGGCCTCCTCCACGTCTCCTGATGTACTGGCCTGTCTCCTGGTAGCACCTCCATGCTCTGGACACTACGCTGACAGACACAGCAAACCTTTTTGCCACAGCTCACATTGATGTGCCATCCTGGATGAACTGCACTACCTGAGCCACTTGTGTGGGTTGTAGACTCCGTCTCATGCTACCACTAGAGTGAAAGCACCGCCAGCATTCAAAAGTGACCAAAACATCAGCCAGGAAGCATAGGAACTGAGAAGTGGTCTGTGGTCACCACCTGCAGAACCATTCCTTTATTGGGGGTGTCTTGCTAATTGCCTATAATTTCCACCTTTTGTCTATTCCATTTGCACAACAGCATGTGAAATTTATTGTCAATCAGTGTTGCTTCCTAAGTGGACAGTTTGATTTCACAGAAGTGTGATTGACTTGGAGTTACATTGTGTTGTTTAAGTGTTCCCTTTATTTTTTTGAGCAGTGTATATTTGGGTCAGTATCAATGTGTGACGTCACGTCCGTAAAACAACCTGCACACGCATCAAGCTGACAATGGGAGGTGTCACAACTGGCCTATGAGGACAACCTTGGGTAAGATCATTTCTTACCTTAACATGAAAGTAGCCTAGACTATCCCTTTATGGTTTATTGTTATAGATCATTTTTGGGTGGAGTGAACTACACCTGCTGAAATTTTGCATGAAAGGAGAGTGTAATATGGGTGGTGCATTACAGAGATGAGCTGCTGTTAGAGCTGAGCGATTACACAGAAGTTTTTATTTTATCCCTCGATTATTAAACAACTAATTGACCGACGTAGGTTCAATTGCTTGAATTCAATTTAGTAGGCATGACAAATGTATTATAAAAATGTCAGTTATATAATCAAAATCAATAAATAAAGCATGTTTTGGGGCTCATTCTGTAGTCATGGCACGCTTTGTGTAAAAGCTATTGAAGATTGAAAGCACCCAAATCCTAAAAATAAACAAACACAAAAATAATTATATTTGTCCATCCTCCCCGATTGAGAACTTTAATGGTCATGGCACGCTTTGTCTAAGAGTTACTGAAGATTGGGGGCTTTCAAACAAATCCTAAAAGAAAATGTATCAAATAAAAAAAAACTGTGCATATTTGACCATCCTCCCCCAATTCAGAAAATGTTCATAGTCATTCCACAATGTATAAGAGCTATTGAAGATTGAAAGCTGAAAACATACTAATACAATTCTAATAAAATACAAAAAGCTGTGTATTTTTCTCCATCCTTCCCCGATTCAGACTATATAATTTTTATAGTCATGGCACTTTGTGTAAGAGCTACTGAAAATTGAAAGCCAGAAGAAAAATTATAAAACAACCCCCCCCCCCAATTCAGAAAATGTTCATAGTCATTCCACAATGTATAAGAGCTATTGAAGATTGAAAGCTGAAAACATACTAATACAATTCTAATAAAATACAAAAAGCTGTGTATTTTTCTCCATCCTTCCCCGATTCAGACTATATAATTTTTATAGTCATGGCACTTTGTGTAAGAGCTACTGAAAATTGAAAGCCAGAAGAAAAATTATAAAACAACCCCCCCCCCCGCAAAAAAACCCTGTGGATAATTGTCCATACTCCCCCAATTCAGAATATACAGTGCATTTGGACCCCATCCCTTTTCCCACATTTTGTTACGTTACAGCCTTATTCTAAAATGTATTAAATATATACATGTTTCCATCAATCTACAAACAATACCCCCTAACGACAAAGTGAAAAAAGGTTTTTAGAAATGTTTGCAAATGTATTAAAAATAAAAATAAAAAGAACAAAAATACCTTATTTACATAACTATTCAGACCCTTTGCTATGAGACTTGAAATTGAGCTCAGGTGCATCCTGTTTCCATTGATCATCTTTAACATGTTTCTACAACTTGATTGGAGTCCACCTGTGTTAAATTCTATTGATTGGACATGCTTTGGAAAGGCACACACACCTGTCTATATAAGATCCCACAGTTGACAGTATATGTCAAAGAAAAAAACAAGCCATGAGGTCGAAGGAATTGTCCATAGAGCTCTGAGACAGGATTGTGTCGAGACAGATCTGGGGAAGGGTACCCAAAAATGTCTGCAGCATTGAAGGTCCCCCAAGAACACAATGCCCCCATCGTTCTTAAATTGATGAATTTTGGAACCACCAAGACTTCCTAGAGCTGCCCGCTCAACCAAACTGAGCATTCAGGGAAGAAGGGAGGGGACCAATAACCCGATAGTCACTCTGACAGTTACTCTGTGGCAATGGGAGAACCTTCCAGAAGGACAACAACCTCTGCCACACTCCACCAATTATGGTAGAGTGGCCAGATGGAAGCCACTCCTCAGTAAAAGGCACGACAGCCAACTTCGAGTTTACCAAAAGGCACTTAAAGGACTCTGAGCATGAGAAACATGGTTCTCTGGTCTGATGAAACCAGGATTGAACTATTTGGCCTGAATGCCAAGCGTCAAGTCTGGAGGAAATATGGCACCATCCCTACGGTGAAGCGAGGTGGCAGCAACATGCTATTGGGATGTTTTTCAGCAGCAGTGACTGGGAGACTAGTCAGGATCAAGTGAAAGATTAACGGAGTACTGATGAAAACCTGCTCCAGAGCGCTCAGGACCTCAGACTGGGTCGAAGGTTCACCTTCCAACAAGATGACAACCCTAAGCATATAGCCAACACAATGCAGGAGTGTCTTCAGGACGAGTCTCAAAGTCCTTCAGTGGCCCAGCTAGAGGCTGGATAGAACATCTCTGGAGAGACCTGAAAATAGCTGTGCACCGACACTCCCCATCCAACTTGACAGAGCTTGAGGAGCTGGAGAGAAGAATGGGCAAAAACTCCCCAAAGACAGGTGTGCCAAGCTTGTAGCATCATACTCAAGGCTGTAATCACTGCCAAAGGTGCTTCAATAAAGTACTGAGTAAAGGTTCTGAATACTTATATAAATGTGATTTCAGTTTATTTTAAATAGTTTTGCAAAAATGTCAACCTGTGTTCGCTTTGTCATTATGGGCTATTGTGTGTAGATTGAGGGGAATCAATTTTAGAATAAGGCTAACGTAACAATGTGGAATAAGTCATGGGGTCTGAATACTTTCCGAATGCACTATCATTATCATAATGGCATTCTTTGCATAAGTTATTGATGATTAGAAATCGGAATATCTACCGAGTATCTAATAGAAAACGAATTGTACCTCGGTTTGATGTGGTACATCTGACTGCTTGCTCTCTGCATAGGTTTATGGGGCAAGAAGGCCTGATAGGGTTGTGTACTGAACACTGCCTACCTAATGCTTGTGCGTCTAAGAGGCTTAGATAAGTAAATCTGCCTTGACTCATCCAGGCCAGCTGGGACACACCCCCTACTCACAATCTGACCGTGTAAAAGGGGTCAAAACGGGACCAACTGGCTCTCAGTGCGGCCGCCAAGAGACAAGATTATTTATATATAAATATATATATGATTAGAGTTTATCCGACTATGTAACGACACAGCACTCACACACAGCTAGGACCCACAGAGAAGAGTGAGATGTCACTTGCAATATGTTTGTGGTGTTTTAGTTTGTCCACCAAAACAATATAATACCGTATAACAAATCACTAAAATACGGTGTTAATGTGATAGTTGACATTGCTTTTGTTAGTTACTAAATTAACTATCTTGAAATTCAGACAGCTAGCTGTTGGCTACAACATGGCCATTTCGCTAACGTTAGTAGTTAACCAACGCTAATTTAGCTAGCTGCACGAAAACCACCACTTGTTAGCTAGCCTAACGCTGAGATTGGATGTAACAATGCATTTACCCATATTGCAATTAGCTAGCTAGCATTTATTGTCATACCCTTTGTCACCAAGCTAGCTGGTTTACAGTATTGTAACTAGCGAACTACGCAAGCGTTAGTTACGGTACGTTGGTAGCTTACCTTGCTAGTATAGCTCGCTTAAAATATGAGCCGTCCAGAAGTGTCGATAAAAGTCCCAAAACATGACAGAAAATGAGCTTGCTATGTTCAGCAAGCCGAGTAGCAAATGGGTAACTACGTCATTTCAGTAAAAACTATAAATTGCCGTATACGTTTATGGCGATAAAAATACAGTGCGAATATTTAAGAACAGGAAATTAAAACCATGCTGTGATCACTTCCTTTTTTTGTTTGCGTTCCATAAACGCATTGTTTTTTGTCACCGCCGACTGCTACTGTGGTTTGAAGTGTCGTCGCGCCAACCAATTTTACTTTCAGCTAGTTACATTTGTCTTCCTGTCTTGACAAAAATTATATATATTAAACGATGCTGCAAGCTAAAATAAGTTCGCTGTCGACCCACAATCATATTGTGTAGGCCTGTAATGTAATATCGCAAGTTACAATTTAAAAGGCAGGTTTGCTAAGAAATAAGCATCTCGCTATTGTCATGCTTCTGAATCTCGTCTCGCATGAAGCATTGGTGCGTAGGAGACGTGGAGTGAGACATGTTGCGGCAACCACCCACCGCTGACGGCTATTCTAAAACAACTGGAAACATATTTAGTGCTTCTAGAATGTGTTGTCTGCCAATATGTTTTTTCCAGGTGTAAATATGCGTTATGTCACATTCTGCTTTTGACACTACTTTTCAGAGCAGAGATGGGTCAAAATAAAATCGGGCCAACCTGCTCAACAAATACCCCATCTGACCACTCTGTAGCAGCCTTGCACAACATTTACATTTGTTTGATCAGATTTTCAAAGGGCAAAGCATGTCCAGAGACAGAGTAACCAGTGTCTACTGTCGAGATGGATTGTAGGTTGCCTCTATAGATCATGCTCAGAAACCTATGGATCTCCTTTCCTTATCCTTATGAAAGAACAGCCTTTTCTGTACCGTGGAGGCATCTGGTGTGTGGTATTGGAGTGTCATACCTCTATTGACCAGATGCTTCAGTGGCAGTGGTGAACTGAAATTCAGCTATTTCCATACAGTGGATATTTTTCATGATTACAATGATCTAAGCCCCAAACAAAGTATATCGTCAGCTCACACCAAGCATAATGTAAAGAAAGGAAACTTGTATGAGACACACAGGCTAGTAGTAATGTAATACCAACCTGTGTAAGTAATGTGATACTGTAGTCATGTTATGGTTAGTGTATGTCTGTGAGTGTGTTTTACCAGTACAGTTCACCATATTGAGGGCACTAGGAGAGTAGAGAGGTTTTCAATGAAAGATAAAATGCAGGCTACACACATGACACTGGTTCAAGCACTGGACAGAAAACACACAGACTAGAGTGAACAAATGCTAAGATTGGTCAAAACATTGAATCACTCGAGTATATCAAATTTGTGGACAAATTATTCAACTTTTCAAATTCTGAGAGGGTTGTGGAGAGCTATAGATGGACTGTATATTTTTACTAAGATGGATCGAGAACTCACACAGAGTAGAAATAGCTGTTAAGCACAGATCTAGGATCAGTTGGGCTACCCTCCCTCCCCAATCTAAACCTCAACCATTACAGGGGGAAACACTAACCTGATATTTTGTATATAAATATACTGTATTTTACCATTCATAGACCAGCATCTGGTAGTAACCCTTCTCCATTGCAAACTTCATGTGAAATTCAGGACAATCTGAAGAACACCACCACAACATAAATGAAAAGATACCATAGACTACATTCATTCAGCTTGCCTGATGACTTAAACTGAATTATTTTGCAGAACCACCTTTTGCAGCAATTACAGCTGCAAGTCTCTTGAGGAAATGTCTCTATAAGCTTGGCACATCTAGCCACTGGAATTTTTGCCCATTCTTCAATGCAAAACTGCTCCAGCTCCTTCAAGTTGGATTGGTTCCGCTGGTGTAAAGCAATCTTTAAGTCATACCACAGATTCTCGATTGGATTGCGGCCTGGGCTTTGACTAGGCCATTCCAAGACATTTAAATGTTTCCCCTTAAACCACTCGAGTGTTGCTTTAGCAGTATGCTTAGGGCCATTGTCCTGCTGGAAGGTGAACCTCCGTCCCAGTCCCAAATCTCTGGAAAACAAACAGGTTTCCCTCAAGAATTTCCCTGTATTTAGCACCATCCATCATTCCTTCAAGTCTGACCAGTTTCCCAGTCCCTACTGATGAAAAACATCCCCACAGCATGATGCTGCCACCACCATGCTTCACTGTGAGGATGGTGTTCTCTGGGTGATGAGGTGTTGGGTTTGTGCCAGACATAGCGCTTTCCTTGATAACAGGGGAGGTTAGCATTTTTGATGGGGTGTGACATTTGTGCGTCTATAACTTTCTCACTCATCATTATTTATTCAGGATTGTCTAAACAGTGCCTTCGGAAAGTATTCAGACCCCTTGACTTTTTCCACATATTGGTACGTTACAGCCTTATTCTAAAATTGATTCAAAATTATTTTTCTTCATCAATCTACACACAACACCCAATAAAGACAAAGCAAAAACAGGTTAACAAAATTAACATAAGTATTCAGAGCCTTTACTCAGTAATTTGTTGAAACACCTTTGCTAGCGATTAGAGCATTGGGTCTTCTTGGGTATGACACTACAAGCTTAGAACACCTGAATTTGGGGAGTTTCTTCCATTCTTCTCTGCAGATCCTCTCAAGCTCTGTCAAGTTGGATGGGGAGCGTCCCTGTACATATTTTCAGGTCTCTCCAGAGATGTTAGATCGAGTTCAGTCTGAGGTACTGAGCGCTCTGGAGCAGGTTTTCATCAAGGATCTCCCTGTACTTTGCTATGTTCATCTTTGCCTCGATCCTGACTAGTCTCCCAGTACCTGCCGCTGGAAAACATCTCCACAGCATGATGCTGCCACCACCATGCTTCACCGTAGGGATGGTGCCATGTTTCCTCCAGACGTGTCGCTTGGCATTCAGGCCAAATCTTGTTTTCATCAGACCAGAGAATCTTGTTTCTCATGGTATGAGTGTCTTTAGTTGCTTTTTGGCAAACTCAAAATGGGCTGTCATGTGCCTTTTACTGAGCAGTAGCTTCCGTCTGGCCACTCTACCATAAAGACCTGATTGGTGGAGTGCTGCAGAGATGGTTGTCCTTCTGGAAGGTTCTTCCATCTCCACACAGAGGAACTCCAGAGCTCTGTCAGACTGACCATTTAGTTCTTGGTCACCTCCCTGACCAAGGCCCTTCTCCCCCGATTGCTCAGTTTTAGCCAGCTCTAGGAAGAGACTTGGTGTTTCCAAACTTGTTCCATTTAAGAATGATGGAGGCACTGTGTTCTTGGGGACCTTCAATGCTGCAGACATTTTTTGGAACCCTTCCCCAGATCTGTGCCTCGACACAATCCTGTCTCGGAGCTCCACAGACAATTCCTTCGACCTCATGGCTTGGTTTTTGCTCTGACATGCACTGTCAACTGTGGGACCTTATATAGACAGGTGTGTGCCTTTCCAAATCATGTCCAATCGATTGAAGTTCCACAGGTGGACTCCAATAAAGTTGTAGAAGCATCTCAAGGATGAGCAATGGAAACAGGATGCACCTGAGCTCAATTTCGAGTCTCATAGCAAAGGATCTGCATACTTACACTACCATTCAAAAGTTTGGGGCTACTTAGAAATGTCCTTGTTTGTTGAAAGAAAATCACTTTCCTTGTCCATTAAAATGACATCAAATTGATCAGAAATACAGTGTAGACATTGTTAATGTTGTAAATTACTATTGTAGCTGGAAATGGCTGACTTGTGAGGCGTCTGTTTCTCAAACTAGACACTCTAATGTACTTGTCCTCTTGCTCAGTTGTGCACCGGGGCCTCCCACTCCTCTTTCTATCCAGTTTGCGCTGTTCTGTGAAGGGCGTAGTACACAGTGTTGTATGAGATCTTCAGTTTCTTGGCAATTTCTCGCATGGAATAGCGTTCATTTCTCAGAACAAGAATAGAGTTGACAAGTTTCAGAAGAAAGGTATTTGTTTCTGGACATTTTGAGCCTGTAATCGAACCCACAAATGCTGATGCTCCAGATACTCAACTAGTCGAAAGGCCAGGTTTATTGCTTCTTTTATTAGAACAACAGTTTTCAGCTGTGCTAACATAATTGCAAAAGGGTTTTCTAATGATCAATTAGCCTTTTAAAATTATAAATTTGGATTAGCTAACACAACGTGCCATTGGAACACAGGAGTGATGGTATTCCATAAAAAATCTGCCGTTTCCAGCTACAACAGTAATTTACAACATTAACAATGTCTACACTGTATTTCTGATCAATTTGATGTTATTTTAATAGACAAAAAAAAATGCTTTTCTTTCAAAAACAAGGACATTTCTAAGTGGCCCCAAATTTTTGAACAGTTGTGTATGTAAATAAGGTATTTCTGTTTTTTATTAGTCATAAATTAGCAAAAATGTAGAACAATCTTTTTTCGCTTTGTCATTATGGGGTATTGTGTGTAGATTACTGAGGATGTTTAAAAAAAAGAAAAAGATTTTAGAATAAGGCTGTAAGTTGTCTGAATACTTTCCGAAGGAACTGTAATCATGGTAGCATCCACATTTATGTATGTGTTTAAAAATACATATTCTATTCTTGTTTACAACAAAAATGACCTTAAAAGGGTCATATTAGATTGTGTAGAAATGCAGGAAATTAGTTTTAGATGCCCAAGGAAAGTCTGAGCGAAGACCCCCAAACTCCGCCAGGTTATGCGGAGTTCTAAAACCAAAGTTGTGCCCCTGGCCACATGTCCTACCTATATATCAGTACACTCTTAATAACAACCTAAAAATTACGAAACGTATATTCGAGCAAATAAGCCATTACATTTCTTGTTGACCAAATTCGACACTTATTGACCGCTATACAAAAACTCCTTGCTTGGTTAGCAAAAGAAAAGAAATGGCACCTGCTGGAAAATACAGACTTTTGGCAGAGTTGGGACTCTTGCTTCACCTCTTCCTCTCTGACCCACTTTTCAATCAACTATTGTTTTCTCGAAGTAGAAAAACATGCTAACATTTAAAAATGAGATTCTACTTATCCTAATATCAAAACAAAATTGCACAATTAGCTGCATTTGTTTTGATAACCATCAATTTGGGATTCCACCCTGTAAACATAATTTGGCCAATGACATGCGGTTGGAGGAGTCTCATTTCATTCAAGCGCATTTTCACATACTTTCCCTCTCCTTGACTTTTTGACCTTTTTCCAAAAAGAGGCCAGAGGAAAGAGGACGCATGAGTTAAGCAAAACCAATTGACAAAAGCCCTAGGGTGAGTGATGGAGGCTTACAGCTACCCAGATATCTCAGGTTTGTAAAGGGGAATGAAAAAGGGCAGGGGATGCTATTTAAATTTAAAAAATGAAATGCAACCCAGACTTCTTCTAGACATTCCCAGAACAACTCAGCTCCACACAGAGCCAGACATTCCAGTTTTACAGGCAGGCTGGCTTCTGAAGCGCACAGGGAGAATTCCTCTCTCTCTCTAGCATTGAACACCCACATTCCTTCACCCTGTAACAGCGGAATCAATGGTAGAAATATGCCATCATTCACAGTACTGGAGTCTACGGCATTCTCTTCCCAGGCAGTCTTGTAGGAACGGCCTACCGCTGTGGTTGCTGTGCCACCACCTACCCACTGTCACAATCCTCCCCATTGTTTGGAGAAAAGAAAAATAAACACTTTTACAATCTTTGGATCTTTCCAATGAAAGCATGGATCATTTTGTGTGTTGAAATTCACAAAACATAAGCCATGATGACTCAAATAACGACGAGGATGATGCTTTAATTTTCTTAGCCTTTATTATCATACATAAGAAAATAGCTTTTCTGGTATTTGAAAAAATAGAACCTGTATTTCAGCAAACATACAGTACAGTTGAGTGTGTGTATACTTTGGATGATATAGTTATTGGGAGAGAAACCCATGGTTAAAGGTAAGGCAGGAAGGGGAACACACAACAGGACTGAATCAGAGGAACTAGACCAGCCATGGACACACAGCTGGGTCAGACTTCTGAGTGGGATTGTGATCTATTCAAACTAGTTATGCTCAAAGAACAACAAACTTTTTAAGAGGCCATGTGATGGTGATGATTACCAGTGATGCTGTTGATGAAGGGCGGTGGTATGTTGGAGTGCTCAATTCTGAGTTGACCCATCCAAAGGCAACACAACGTGTGTTTTAACCAAAAGTTCTGAACCACTGTGATGGGTGGCAAATGTGAGTACAATTCACTCAAGGGATGTTGGCCAAGACTGCTACCCTGAAAAGTCCATAGTTCTCTATATGATTTCCTACGTCCAGTAGCCTGTTGAAAAAGCACCTTTTACAATTTTAAACTCAAACACATAGATACAGCTTACATACCCATAACAGAGCCCTCCAGTGCTTGGCATAGCATTTCTCCATGCTAAACCCCCTCCTGCTAACATACAGTAAGTGCACTTGAGAACAAAGGGCTCATCTTGATGGGATGTGATGGGTTAACTCATTAATGTTAGAGTGGGTCTCATAATTAATTCCTGTCTGGCTGACCTGATAACCCCTCAATAACATTCTACAGGTTCACCAAGATACACTACATGAGAGAATCAAGCACAGACACCCCTGGATAGCTTAATATACTGACTGGGGGGGTTGTCTCGGGATAGGAGCTCCTACATGTTCTGTACATGTAAATGTGATATTTGACGGACACAGATTGGACAAAGATCAGCTGCTCTTTTCAGGTACAGTATGCTACTATACTGTAAATTATTAGCTTTGCTTGCTGACCTAACATACTAACCTCTACTACTGTAAATGACTAAGCAGTTCCTTACAAAATTGGTTACTTTGCATTGTAAAGCCAATGTACAAATACAGTATACACAACTAGCTTTCGCCAAGTCATTTCAACATTGATTTTAAAGACATAGAAATAAAGTAAAATAGCTTATAGGTTCTACATCATACAATGTGTGAGCAGATAGCACAAAAAGGTGACTAAAAAGTCAAATAGGACGTTTGGTTTGGCAATATTTTGTTTTTAAACTCATTCCAGTCGTTTAAGAGCATGGACCAGGAGGGCTGTGATTTCTGCTGGTTTTCACTCAGTCACTCTTACCCTTCAATCAGTATCTGATGCAAACCTGGGAAACCAGGTGGGTGTGAGTGGACTCTTAACGAACCAGTTATTACATAATGGAACAGTGAAGTACCATGGTGAAAACCAACAGACACCAGTCTGCAGCCCAGAGGTCTTTTGTGGAGTGGGAGGAGGCACGAGGTCAGGGAAGCGGTGGTAAAAGTACTGGATTGGCCCTTGTAGGGTCAGGTAGGGATGTGATTGGGACAGAGGTTTAGCACCGTGGGGAGCAGGAGGGGATATTTAAGAGATTTAGACTCATCACCTGTTCTCTGAGAGAATCTCTAAACTCACATATCAACACAGTAATTTCATCTGGGCTAATAGCACAGATTACAGGCTAGAATGAGCTGGGTTATTTACGGTGGATTGCCCTCTAAAACTGTTTTGTAGAGAGTAACTCATGAAGCAGATTCACAGAACAATAAAATATGTAGAATAGAATGTGTGACAGTATAGGGTTTTAAACACAATTAAATTACATTTAAAACAGTGTTATACAGTGAGCAACTGCCTGTCACAATTTGTCATCTGCTCAGGGTAACGAGGTGTGTGTATATGTATGGCGGGGGGGCTGAGCAGGATGCGATTTAGCCTTAAGGCCTGAAATCCACTTTAAAGGAGATGTTCACTTTATTTTAACCAAATCTGTATGTACACTACCATTCAAAAGTTTGGGGTCACTTAGACATTTCCTTGTTTTTGAAAGAAAAACACATTTTTTGTCCATTAAAATAACATCAAATTGATTAGAAATACAGTGTCAACATTGTTAATGTTATAAATAACTATTGTAGCTGGAAATGGCAGATTTTTTATGGAATATCTACATAGGCGTACAGAGGCCCATTATCAGCAACCATCACTCCTGTGTTCCAATGGCACATTGTGTTAGCTTATCCAAGTGTATTATTTTAAAAGGCTAATTGATCATTAGCGGGCACTATTTAATGAAGCTGACAGTTGAGGACTCCCACTCCTCTTTCTATTCTGGTTAGGGCCAGTTTGCGCTGTTCTGTGAAGGGAGTAGTACACAGCGTTGTACGAGATCTTCAGTTTCTTGGCAACTTCTCGCATGGAATAGCCTTCATTTCTCAGAACAAGAATAGACTGACGAGTTTCAGAAGAAAGTGCTTTGTTTCTGGCCTTTTTGAGCCTGTAATCGAATCCACAAATGTTGATGCTCCAGATACTCAACTAGTCTAAAGGCCAGTTTTATTGCTTCTTTAATCGTTACAACATTTTTCAGCTGTGCTAACATAATTGCAAAAGGGTTTTCTAATGATCAATTAGCCTTTTAAAATGATAAACTTGGATAAGCTAACATAACGTGCCATTGGAACACAGGAGTGATGGAGCGACCTATGTAGATATTCCATTTTTTTTTTTTATCTGCCATTTCCAGCTACAAAAGTCATTTACAACATTAACAATGCCTACACTGTATTTCTGATCAATTTGATGTTGTTTTAAAATTGACAAAAAAAAATGCTCGTCTTTCTAAAACAAGGAAATTTAAGTGACCCCAAACTTCTGAACTGTAGTGTAAATAGCATGTTATAGAAGTACCCACTTTTTACAATAAATTGTTTCTGAGAACCTTACACCACCAGCGATATACTTCCTCATGCTCGTTCTGCAGTTGCAGGGGCGCTAATTAAACATGAACAAAGGCTCCAAAAACACCCAAATACGTCATTTTAGAAACAGCAACGCTCTCAGTATTGTGATGCAGGTCTTTAGATGTTTCAGACATGAAATTGTGTCATTGAGAACTTTATCCGCAACGTTATATTCCATTTTGTGCGACTCGAGCGATAATTCTCTGTGTAGCCCACAAGACTTTTCCACACGGAGAAGCAGCACATCTGCAGAGGGGAAACCGTTTAGAATGACACAGTATCATGTGTCTGGGCACTTTTACAACATGCCATTTACATTCAAAATACAGATTTGGTTCAAATAAAGTGAACTTCTTCTTTAAGCTGAACAATCACATCCCTGAAATGGCCGTTACCTGTTAGTTCACTGTGTAGCACCAGGACAACCCCTCATCTGCTCCGGTTGCAGGAAGGAGGGGAGGCGGCAGAGGCCGGTTAGGGTCTGAATCAGATTCAGAGCCCTATTCCAGGGTCCTGGGGGCCCCTCTGGGTACACATTTTGGTTATTGCCCTATTACTACACAGCTGATTAAACTAACCAACTCATCATCAAGCTTTGATTATTTTAATCAGCTGTGTAGTGCTAGGGCAAAAACCAAAACGGGCACCCAGGGGGGGCCCCAGGACCAAGTTTGGGAAACCCTACCCTACGTTCTGGCCCAGGACTGCTTCTATAGCACCAGAGTCCTGATGAGGACCCAGACTCTCTGGCAAGGCCTCCCCGGGGTAGGCCTGGGTGGATGAGTCTCATGAGTCTGTCAGCCCGTGGTGGGGTTGAGATTGTACTGAGCTGGGTTGGGCTGGGCAAGAACAGCCAGGGTAAAGGTAGAGGACCAGGCTGCTCTGAATTCTGAATGCAGGTACTTATAATTCTGCCGTCCTGGTCAAGTGCTGTAACAGGGTTAAGGGTGAGTGAAGGTGGGTGGGTGGCATCAGGATCCAGACTGGGCTGGCTGGGTCAGACGGTAGTTCTGATGTTTTTGCCAGGCCGGGGGCTGCGGTGCACCTTGGTGTGTTTGGAGAGGTGGTCGCTGCGGGCAAACTTCTTCTCACACAGAGAGCACTCGTAAGGCTTGACCCCGGAGTGGGAGCGCCGGTGACGAGACAGCTCATCAGAACGAGAGAACCTACAGAGACAGAGGAGCACAGGTCAACACCCAAAGCCCTGCGATAAAACAAGTTGGTGTTTTGATCATTTCTCTGAATTCAAAATGTTTGAGTTAAACATTCAGTCGGTTACAGCTAAGTGTGTCAGGAGGCCGGTTTTTCCCACTGTTTGATAGCCCCCCGACTAGCGCTCAGACTCAACTCTGAGGGAAATAGAAACACTAAATGGTGGGTCAAACAGTATTTACAATATACACTGAGTGTACAAAACATTAGGAACACCTTCCTAATATTGAGTTGCACCCCTTATGTCCTGAGAACAGCCTTAGTTCATTGGGGCATGGACTCCACAAGGTGTCGAAAGCATTCCACAGGGAGTCAACATGCTGGCCGATGTTGACTCCAATGCTTCCCACAGTTGTGTCAAGTTGGCTGGATGTACTTTGGGTGGCAGACCATTCTTGATACACACGGGAAACTGTTGTGTGAAAAATCCAGCAGTGTTGCAGTTCTTGACACTCAAACTGGTGCGCCTGGCACCTACTAAAATACCATGTTCAAAGGCACATAAATCTTTTGTATTGCCCATTCACCCCAAATGGCACACATACACAATCCATGTCTCAAGGCTTGAAAATCCTTCTTTAACCCGTCTCCTCCCCTTCATCTACACTGATTGAAGTGGATTTAACAATTGACATAAATAAGGGATCATAGCTTCACCTAGATTAACCTGGTCAGTCTATGTCATGGTAAGACCAGGTGTTTCTAATGTTTTGTACACTCAGTGTACAAACAACATTATAAGCATATCCTTTCACATCCTCTAACTACCTCAATAACACTAACCCTTCCCTTAGGAAGCTCACTGCAGTTGCTTATAGGGATATTAGAAACTGTGAGCGTGTTGTAATATCTCATATTTGCAGAACCTCTATATTGTCTTATAAAAGCTCTATTCCCTACCTTCACAGACAGATATTATTTTTCTTTATGCTAAGCTTTGCAAAATAATTACAGTGGAATACTGTGTCAACATCCTAACAAGGGGTATAGAGCATTTTTTCTACTATCATCATTATACCTACTTCATTTTGAACCAGTCATTACAGGCTTTCTTCTCTCTGTTTATTATCCTATCACATGTTAATAACTAGCCTATATGATAATGAACTAAACAAACCTAAGCTTTCTGTGTTTTCTGCATGTTGACTAGCATTGTTATGATATAACCCACCTCCAGCCACAGTCAGGCCAGCTGCAGGTGTAGGGCTTCTCTCCGGTGTGTCTGCGGAAGTGGGCCTTCAGATGGCTGCTCTTGGTGTACATCTTCTCACAGCCTGGATGAGAACACTTGTGCACCCTCAGCGTCTCTGTAGGAGGGGGTCTGTTCACCTTATGTGGGGCCACAGCTTTCACCACGGCCCCTCCACTGTGACCCCCAACCACCGTTGCCCCAGCAAGCCCCCCGGCAATCCTCACGGTGATCGGTAGAGGGGCAATCTTCACGTACTTCTGGTCTGGAACTCCGGCGTCCATGCTGGCTACGTTGAGAAGGGTGGCTGGGGCAGAGGGCACCTGTGAGGCAAGCAGGGTAAAGTTCTGCCCTCCGTGGAGCCCCAAGACCAGGTGGGCCAATCTCAGCCCACTGGACGCCCCAGGAGGAGAGCCTGTCTGGGGGAGAGGCTGGGCCAGCGGCAGCGACTGGACCTGGAGTACCAAGGGTGCTCCCAGGAGCACTGAGGGGGTGGAGGGGGACGGGGAGGGGCACGGGGCTGCTGGGCTGTGGGTGTGAGGGATGTTGGGGGTTTGTGGGGTGGGGGGTGACAGGGCAGCGCTGGTCCCTGGGTCACTTTGTCCCCCTGGGGAGGAGAGAGGTTGTTCAATGGAGCTGGAAGGGGAGGGAGCGGGTTCCTCCATGGGTTCACTAGAGAAGAGAATCCCCTCTCTCACCAGCTCCATCTTCTCCCTGAGGAACTCCTCGATGTCCTCAAGGGTGGGAGAGAAGGGCGAGGGCAGGCGGGGACTGAAGTCAGGCAGCCTGGGGACCTGCAGCATGCCTTCTTCTTGCTTCTCCCTATCCCGCTCTATGGGGGTAAAATCCTCCTCCTCCTCCTCTTCCTCCTCTCCGGGGCTGAAGCTGAGCCGAGCACCCATGTCCCCGGCATCTGGGCTGTAACCAGAGGCAAAGCTATCCCCCTCGCTCCTCCCCTCACTGCCCTCTCCCTCCTCAAGCTCCAGGGAGACCAGACTAACACTGTCCCTAAAGAGGTCATTATCAGAGACCAGCGCTCTGCTGCTTAACGACACCATTGATACAGTCCAGATACACAGGAGAGATGAGCAGAGAACCACGCTTCTCACTACACCTGCACAGAAAATGTGAGGGATAGCGCAGTTAAAAATGTGAACGGTTAAACATGAATAAGAATACAATATTTAAGACCTAGCTGTATTTGAAGGAACAGCAGAAATGTGGAATGGTCCAATGGAAATGCGAGTGCAAGGTGAGAGGATGTGTCAGCCAAGGTGGTGTGTGAAAACAGCATTAAAGTGTATCTTTTGGATTTGAAAGATTCTTTCTCGCTTATACTAACGTTAATAAGTTCCAAAGGTTTCCAAAACCATACTGCAAGTGAAGCGTATTTGCGTTTAGACAGAGTGTTGGGATTGTAGTTCACATGGAGCCAGCTGTGGTCCATACCATCAGCTGAGAACCCAAAAGTGGGGCCGGCTGTAAAATGTGTATACCCCCATTGGGTTCTCCAGAGCTAGGTAATAATAGGCTGAAAGCTAACAATCAACAAATGATTAGGCCAAACATCTAATCCGAATGGGATCAAGGCCTAAACACATGTGCTAAAACAAAGCAATAATATCTATCATCAAATGAAAAATAATAAACCTAATGTGTCACTTGATTTAATTAATTCGACCATCATAACAATAAAGCAACACGCGGGATAATTAAATGGATACATTGTGCACAATGACATGTCCAGCGTAAACACTTCCCACATGACGCCCATATGTGTCTCGGGCGCTAAACAACATGGTGCAGGACTGTAATAAGTGCGTAATTACACCAAAGTGAATCATGTTATACAATCGATAAACCTTATTCGACGTCAGCAAACAGTATTATTTAAAACTTCAACTGCTTTTAACCTCAGCGCATGGGCAGGCGAGGCGCATGGCAAGCCACCTGACTGCAACAGCCAGACAGGAATTCACGAGTCTCAAGTTCGAAGGGTTCTATAAATACAAATCTAAGCATCCAGCGCAAACGAAAAGAACAACTAACATTAGTAATGGCGAACTTACCGTCTATTATCATGAAATATATTAAGAGCTTTCGAAATACACCGTCCTCGAAGTTTTTGTCCGTCGTGTTATTGTTGCAGAGGGATCCCGTCATTGCCAAGGCTCCATGTTGGCATTCTTTATGAGCCCATCACATGACTGCATTTCTGTACACTCAGAGGCAAGGATCCAATTCCGGCTGTTTGGTTGGCTAAGGTTACGGAGGCTCGCCCTAAAACAAGAGATTTAATTGGTTTCCGCTTGATGGACGCTGTTTTTCCCCCAATATTTTGGAAACGTCATTGATCTAGGCCTACTGTCCCTATGCCACCGGGAAAATTAGAATTAACGCCACCACAGTTTATGTATCCAGTGTTCTCAAAATGATATCGTACATACAACGTGGCTCATTCAGAAACCATGTGTCATGAACTGACAAGATGGCAGAGTTTTGAACTGCAGCAGGTGGTACGATGGACATTTTGTTAAATTATAGCCTATGCATTGCTTAATTAGGATTAAGAATTATAGCCTTTTTCATGGTTAACCAAATGTTGGAGTGGCTGTCAGCCCTGTGGAGAGCACATGTATAAACACTAGACTCAGACTGGTCTCATAGACTAGACATAACATAGTTCATGTAAATCCGGGATACTCAAATTATTATATGTCACGTTTGGTATGGTTACATAAATTAGAAGGTTACTTAAGTAAAAACGAAAGGAGGGTGGTTGGTCGGGGTGGGTGGGTGGGTGTATGAAGCAAACATCTAGCAACCCTTGGGGTGGGGTGGGTATAAAGCGAATGACTAGCACGCCAAAGGTTGCATGTTTGAATCTCATCACAGACAATTTTAGCATTTTAGCTAATTAGCAACTTTGCAGTTACTTACTACTTTTTCACTACTTTGCAACTTAATTAGCTGTTAGCTAACCCTTCACCTAACCCTAACCATAACCCTTTTATCTAACCTGTCCCCTAACCCTAACTCCTAGAGCCAACATGGCGCCGACAGAGATGGTCGCCTCGCTTCACGTTCTTAGGAAACTATGCAGTATTTTAATTTTTTTAATGTATTATTTCTTACACTGTTACCCCAGGAAATCTTAAGTCTTATTACATACAGCCGGGAAGAACTATAAGAGCAACATCAACTTACCAAAATTACGACCAGGAATACGACTTTCCCGAAGCGGATCCTCAGTTTGGACCACCACCCAGGACAATGGATCGGATCCCAGTAGGCGACCCAAAACAATAGCGCCGCAGAAGGGGCAGACGGAGCGGTCTTCTGGTCAGGCTCCGTAGACGGGCACATCGCTCACCACTCCCGAGTATACTACTCGCCAATGTCCAGTCTCTTGACAACAAGGTAGACGAAATTCGAGCAAGGATTGCCTTCCAGAGAGACATCAGAGATTGTAACATTCTCTGTTTCACGGAAACATGGCTCACTCGGGATACGTTATCAGAGTCGGTAAAGCCACCCGGTTTCTTCACGCATCGCGCTGACAGAAACAAACATCACTCTGGTAAGAAGAAGGGCGGGGATGTATGCCTTATGATTAACGAGTCGTGGTGTGATCACAACAACATACAGGAACTCAAGTCCTTTTGTTCACCTGACCTAGAATTCCTTACAATCAAATGCCGACTGCATTATCTACCAAGAGAATTCTCTTCGATTATAATCACAGCCGTGTATATCCCCCCCAAGCAGACACCTCGACGGCCCTGAAAGAACTTCATTGGACTCTATGTAAACTGGAAACCACATATCCTGAGGCTGCATTTATTGTAGCTGGGGATTTTAACAAAGCTAATGTGAAAACAAGGCTCCCTACATTTTATCAGCATATCGAATGCGCTACCTGGGCTGGCAGCATTCTGGATCATTGCTACTCTAACTTACGCGACACATACAAAGCCCTCTCTCGCCCTCCTTTTGGCAAATCTGACCACGACTCCATTTTGTTGCTCCCAGACTATAGACAGAAACTAAAACAGGAAACGCCCGTGCTCAGGTCTGTTCAACGATGGTCCGACCAATATGATTCCACGCTTCAAGACTGCTTCGATCACGTGGACTGGGATATGTTCCAGATAGCCCCAGACAACAACATTGATGTATACGCTGATTCGGTGAGCGAGTTTATTAGTAAGTGCATCGGTGATGTTGTACCCACGGTGACTATTAAAACCTTCCCCAACCAGAAACCGTGGATGGATGGCAGCATTCACGCAAAACTGAAAGCGCGAACCACTGCTTTTAACCGTGGCAAGGCGACCGGAAACATGACCGAATACAAACAGTGTAGCTATTCCCTCCGCAAGGCAATCAAACAAGCTAAGCGTCAGTATAGAGACAAAGTAGAGTTGCAATTCAACGGCTCAGACACGAGACATATGTGGCAGGGTCTACAGTCAATCACGGATTACAAAAAGAAAACCAGCCCCGTCGTGGACACTGACGTCTTGCTCCCAGACAACCTAAACAACTTCTTTGTTTGCTTTGAGGACAATACAGTGCCACTGACACGGCCCGCTACCAAAACCTGCGGGCTCTCCTTCACCACAGCCAACGTGAGTAAAACATTTAAATGTGTTAACCCTCTCAAGGCTGCCGACCCGGACGGCATCCCTAGCCGCGTCCTCAGAGCATGCGCAGACCAGCTGGCTGGTGTGTTTATGGACATATTCAATCAATCCCTATTCCAGTCTGCTGTTCCCACATACTTCAAGAAGGCCACCATTGTTCCTGTTCCCAAGAAAGCTAAGGTAAATGAGCTAAATGACTATCGCCGCCGTAGCACTCACTTTCATCATCATGAAGTGCTTTGAGAGACTAGTCAAGTGTCATATCACCTCCACCCTACCTGACACCCTAGACCCACTCCAATTTGCTTACCGCCCCAATAGGTCCACAGACGACGCAATCACAATCACACTGCACACTGCCCTATCCCATCTGGACAAGAGGAATACCTATGTAAGAATGCTGTTCATCGATTACAGCTCAGCATTTAACACCATAGTACCCTCCAAACTCATCATTAAGGTCGAGACCCTGGGTCTGAACCCCACCCTGTGCAACTGGGTCCTGGATTTTCTGACGGGCCGCCCCCAGGTGGTGAGGGTAGGAAACAACATCTCCACCCGCGAATCCTCAACACTGGGACCCCACAAGGGTGCGTTCTCAGCCCTCTCCTGTACTCTGTGTTCACCCATGACTGCGTGGCCATGCACGCCTCCAACTCAATCATCAAGTTTGCAGACGACACTACAGTGGTAGGCTTGATTACCAACAGCGACGAGACGTCCTACAGGGAGGAGGTGAGGGCCCTCGGAGTGTGGTGTCAGGAAAATAACCTCACACTCAACGTCAACAAAACAAAGGAGATGATTGTGGACTTCAGGAAACAGCAGAGGGAGCACCCCCCTATCCACATTGACTGGACAGTAGTGGAGAGGGTAGTAAGTTTTAAGTTCCTCGGTGTACACATCACGGACAAACTGAATTGGTCCACCCACACAGACAGCGTTGTGAAGAAGGCGCAGCAGCGCCTCTTCAACCTCAGGAGGCTGAAGAAATTCGGCTTGTCACCAAAAGCACTCAAAAACTTCTACAGATGCACAATCGAGAGCATCCTGTCGGGCTGTATCACCGCCTGGTACGGCAGCTGCTCCGCTCACAACCGTAAGGCTCTCCAGAGGGTAGTGAGGTCTACACAACGCATCACCGGGGGCAAAATACCTGCCTTCCAGGATACCTACACCACCCGATGTCACAGGAAGGCCAAAAACATCATCAAGGACAACAACCACCCAAGCCACTGCCTGTTCACCCCGCTATCATCCAGAAGGCGAGGTCAGTACAGGTGCATCAAAGCTGGGACCGAGAGAGTGAAAAACAGCTTCCATCTCAAGGCCATTAGACTGTTAAACAGCCATCACTAACATTGAGTGGCTGCTGCCAACATACTGACTCAAATCTCTAGCCACTTTAATCTACTTGGTACTCATCCCGGATCTGGGAGCACCCTCATCAGTAAAATAGCTGACTAGCCTAGCATAGCGCCACAAGTAAATACTAGCATCTAAATATCATGAAATCACAAGTCCAAGACACCAGATGAAAGATACACATCTTGTGAATCCAGCCATCATTTCCGATTTTTAAAATGTTTTACAGGGAAAACACAATATGTATTTCTATTAGCTAACCACGATAGCAAAAGACCCAACCGCATATTTTCACATTTTTTTTACTGCATAGGTAGCTATCACAAATTCGACCAAATAAAGATATAGTCACTAACCAAGAAACAACTTCATCAGATGACAGTCTTATAACAGATTTATTGTATAGCATATGTTTTGTTCGAAAAATTTGCATATTTCAGGTATAAATCATAGTTTTACATTGCAGCCACCATCACAAAATCTCACCAAAGCAGCTAGAATAACTACAGAAACCAACGTGAAATACCTAAATACTCATCATAAAACATTTATGAAAAATACAAGGTGTACAGCAAATGAAAGACAAACATCTTGTGAATCCAGCCAATATTTCAGATTTTTTAAGTGTTTTACAGCGAAAACACAATATAGCATTATATTAGCTTACTACAATAGCCTACCACACAACCGCATTCATTCAAGGCACGTTAGCGATAGCGAATAAACCAGCAAAAGATATTAGTTTTTCACTAACCTTCTCAAACTTCATCAGATGACAGTCCTATAACATCATATTACACAATACATATATGGTTTGTTCGAAAATGTGCATATTTAGCGGTACAATTCGTGGTTGAACAATGTGAATACGTAGCCAAACTGCACAAAATTATCCGGATATATTTCTGACACTCACATCATCTAATCAAATAACTAATCATAAACTTTACTAAAGAATACAGGTTGGACAGCAAATGAAAGATACACTAGTTCTTAATGCAACCGCTGTGTTAGATTTTTAAAAATAACTTTAGTACGACATACAGCTTACGTTATAGCGAGACAGCGCCCGAAATCTGGGCGGAATATACGTCTAAACATTTTCGACAGAAATACGAAATAACATCATAAATTGTTCCTACTTTTGATGATCTTCCATCAGAATCTTGTACAAGGGGTCCTTTGTCCAGAATAATCGTTGTTTGGTTGTAGAATGCCCTCTTCATCTGTAGAACGCTAGCAAACGCTAGCCATGCGGCACAGAAGTGTCCAACTCACCAGAACGCATAACAAAGAAAATACCGAAAATCTATATCTAACGCCTATAACGAAAGCTTTTCAGAATGCAATCCAGGGGTCCCCTTCGCGCCATGCAGAATAAAGGAAAGAGTGGTCGCGTCATTCCAACAGGTCTTGTTCGGCCTGAGATAGAGCTGTACACCCCATTCCAACTCTCACTGCCTACTGACATCTAGTGGAAGGCGTATGCAGTGCATGTAGACCCATAGATTCCATGCAAATTGATAGGCTGACCCTGGAACAGAGCCCCCGATTTCAGATTTCTCACTTCCTGACAGGACGTTTGCTGCAAAATGAGTTCTGTTTTACTCACAGATATAATTCAAACGGTTTTAGAAACTAGAGAGTGTTTTCCATCCAATAGTAATAATAATATGCATATTGTACGAGCAAGAATTGAGTACGAGGCAGTTTAATTTGGGAACGATTTTTTACAAAGTGAGAACAGCGCCCCCCCCTATTGAGAAAAGGTTTTAATTATAAAAAATTGGATGTAATAAATGTATCACTAGTCACCTTAAGAAATGCCACTTTATATAATGTTTACATACCCTACTCTTACTCACCTCAAATGTATATACAGTGAGGGAAAAAAGTATTTGTGCAAACCTGGTCAAGAACTACAGGAAATGTATGATCTCTGTAATTGCAAACAAAGGTTTCTGTACCAAATATTAAGTTCTGCTTTTCTGATGTATCAAATACTTATGTCATGCAATAAAATGCAAATGAATTACTTAAAAATCATACAATGTGATTTTCGTTTTAGATTCCGTCTCTCACAGTTGAAGTGTACCTATGATAAAAATTACAGACCTCTACATGCTTTGTAAGTAGGAAAACCTGCAAAATCGGCAGTGTATCAAATACTTGTTCTCCCCACTGTATATGTACATATTCTTATTCATTCCTTTACACTTGTGTGTATAAGGTAGTTGTGAAATTGTTAGATTACTTGTTAGATATTACTGCACGGTCGGAACTAGAAGCACAAGCATTTCGCTACACTCGCATTAACATCTGCTAACCATGTATGTGACCAATACATTTGATTAGATTAGCACTAGCTAATGTTAGCATTAGTCACCTAGCTAACGTTAGCCACAACAAATTGGAATTCATAACATATCATAATTTTTTCCTATTCGTAACATATTTAACTTTTTCAAATCCCTAACAAATTGTACGAATTACAATTCGAACATATACAAATTGTAATTCATAACATATCATACGAAATGGATGATGGACAATTACAAATTAATACATACCATACCAAACATAACAGATCATACTAAATAGATCATACTAACGGTTTTACGTACAGAATAATATGAAATGCCCTGAGACCACATTGCAAGACTAGAGAGCCTACCTCCATTATCATGTTTGGGAGTGTTTTAGCGATACAACGGGGACCTCTGCTGGAGATTCAGGATATTGGCCACAATGATCCAGTCTGCTGTGATTTTAATCCCTTCATTGTGTTGGTGTGGATTTGGGTGGTGTTATCTGAATCCAGCCCAGTCCTTATGAATAACTTCTGTATCAAACATAACGGACAGTCAAACTCAAATAATTTAGTTTACATATGAAAAAGAATGTTTGATGTTTAAAATATTTTATTCACAAGATAAAAGGAAGGAGAAAGAAGCTTGCAAATAAAAATGAAATTATGTAAGGCACTACTACCTGCTATTACCTTGTGTAACAACTTAACCTTTCCCTTGATACAATTACAAACGGTTTAAAACCATAAAAAAATATAAAACAATCCAATATATTATCAAAAAAGTTTGAGCATTAGGTAAAATTCAATTGATTGGACATGATTTGGAAAGGCACACACCTGTCTATATAAGGTCCCACAGTTGACAGTGCATGTCAGAGCAAAAACCAAGCCATGAGGTCGAAGGAGTTGTCCGTAGAGCACCGAGACAGGATTGTGTCGAGGCACAGATCTGGG
Organism: Salvelinus alpinus; assembly: GCF_045679555.1. Taxonomy (NCBI): domain Eukaryota; kingdom Metazoa; phylum Chordata; class Actinopteri; order Salmoniformes; family Salmonidae; genus Salvelinus; species Salvelinus alpinus. Next base: position 25,982,644 of record NC_092097.1, read on the forward strand.
GAAGAGTACCAAAACATTTCTGCAGCATTGAAGGTCCCCAAGAACACAATGGCCTCCATCATTCTTAAATGGAAGAAGTTTGGAAACACCAAGTCTCTTCCTAGAGTTGGCAGCCCGGCCAAACTGAGCAATCGGGGGAGAAGGGCGTTGGTCAGGGAGGTGACCAAGAACCCGATGGTCACTCTGACAGAGCTCTAGAGTTCCTCTGTGAAGATGGGAGAACCTTCCAGAAGGACAGTCATCTCTGCAGCACTCCACCAATTGGGCCTTTATGGTACAGTGGCCAGACAGAAGCCACTCCTCAGTAAAAGGCACATGACAGCCTGCTTTGCCAAAAGGCACCAAAAGACTCTCAGACCAGAAACAAGATTCTCTTTGGCCTGAATGCCAAGCACCATGTCTGGAGGAAACCTGGCACCATCCCTACAGTGAAGTATTGTGGTGGCAGCATCATGCAGTGGGGATGTTTTTCAGCTGCAGGGACTGGGAGACTAGTCAGGATCGAGGCAAAGATGAACATAGCAAAGTACAGAGATATCCTTGATGAGAAACTGCTCCAGAGCACACAGGACCTCAGACTGGGGCAAAGGTTCACCTTCCAACAGGACAACGACCCTAAGCACACAGCCAAGACAACGCAGGAGTGCTTCGGGACAAGTCTCTGAAATCCTTGAATGACCCAGCCAGAGCCCGGACTTGAACCCGATCGAACATCTCTGCAGAGACGTGAAAATAGCTGTGCAGCAACACCCCCCATCCAACCTGACAGAGCTTGAGGGCATCTGCAGAGAAGAACGGGAGAACTCCCCAAATACAGGTGTGCCAAGCTTGTAGCGTCTTACCCAAGAAGACTCAAGGCTGTAATCGCTGCCAAAGGTGCTTCAACAAAGTACTTAAAGGGTCTGAATCCTGTGATATTTCAGTGTTATATTGATATCACTCAAATCAGTGTAGATGAAGGGGAGGAGATGGGTTAAAGAAGGATTTTTAAGCCTTGAGACATGGATTGTGTACGTGTGCCATTCAGAGGGTGAATGGGCAAGACAATAATTATAAGTGCCTTTGAACGGGGTATGGTAGTAGATGCTAGGTACACCGGTTTGTGTCAGGAACTGCAACGCTGGGTTTTTTCTGTTTGTATCAAGAATAGTCCCCCACCCAAAGGACATCGAGCCAACTTGATACAACTGTGGGAAAGAAGCATTGGAGTCAACATGGACCAGCATCCCTGTGGAAAGATGGACCAGAATCTATGTGGAAAGCTTTCGATGCCTTGTAGAGTTCATGCCCTGATGGATTGAGGCTGTCCTGAGGGCAAAAGGGGTTGGGGGGCAGGGTTCAGCTTAATATTAGGAAGGTATTCTTAATGTTTTGTACACTCAGATTAGGTTAGTATTGAATCTACTGGTTATTAACCCGCAAATCACCAGGTCCTGGGAAAAAACACTTCTCTCTCCTTTCTCTCAAGCTGTAGTGTTTGAGGACATCATTGGTAGGAAATTTGTAGAGGACCTTGCACACGATGGTGTTGTGGTCCCTTCCCCCCAGGGAATGGATGTAATGGATCTAAAATGACAGACAAAATTGAGAGGCAGTTATCCCATCATCCTGAATACTGTGATTTACAACAGATTGCTATGGGAAGTTCTTGGAACATTTTCAAAGATTAAGATATATACCATCTCTTTATGTCTTGTGATGGCCTCCTCCAGACTCTTGCAAGGTCCTCTAACTCCTCCTTGGTCCTACAAGGTCTATGCAGGACTCCGTTTTGCAGGTCTTGCGCTCCAGCGGCTAGCAGCTGTCGCTGAATTGCCAGTAGTTCCACTTGGTTCTCGATTATTGTTTCCAGCTTCATCAGCACGGTTGTTTGGAATACTGTAATAACTTTAAGTCGAGTACAAAGGGTATAGTTAATAGTAAAATTCATTTAAATGTTTTCTATTCTTAGTGAATAATAATCTCACCATAACATCACCAAAATACACTACGGAATTTGGCTGTGATCTGTGATTATCCAAGTTAAATAGTGTCCATGATACTTTTATGCAGTAGGTCTTAACCTAAAAACATATCGGGAACTCATACGAATAAAGGTAGAATCTTGGGCATCCCGAGTGGCGCAGTGGACTCAGGCACTGCATCGCAGTCTTGCGGCGTCACTAAAGCCTGGGGTTCAATCCCAGACTGTGTCACAACCGGCCATGACCAGGAGGCGCACAATTGGTCTAACTCCCCCGAGTTAGGGGAGGGTTTGGCCGGGGGTGCCTTACTTGGCTCATTGTGCTCTAGCAACTCCTTGTGGCAGGCTGGGCGCCTGCAGTTTGACTTCGGTCGTCAGTTGAGCAGTGTTTCCTCTGACACATTGGTGCTTCTGGGTTAAGCGAGAGGGTGTTAACTTCTCTGCTCTACGGATCCCTTTTACGGGATCATTTTCCTAAACAACCGCTGAATTGCAGGGCGCAAAATATTTTAGTAATATTTATAATCATGCAATCACAAGTGAAATATACCAAAACACAGCTTAGTTTGTTGTTAATCCACCTATCGTGTCAGAGTTTGAAAATATGCTTTACAGAGAAAGAAATCCAAGCTTTTGTGAGTGTATCAATCAATGCTAGAACAGCTAGCCCCAAATTAGCATGGTCACGAAAGTCAGAAAAGCAATAAAATTAATTGCTTACCTTTGATAATCTTCGGATGTTTGCACTCACGAGACTCCCAGTTACACAATAAATGTTCTTTTTGTTCGATAAATATTACTTTAATTAATTTTTTTTAAACGCCATTTGGGTTGCGCGTTATGTTCAGAAAACCAAAGCCTTGTTCCGTTCGACGAAAATTCCAAAAAGTATCCGTAATGGTCGTAGAAACATGTCAAATGTTTTTTATAATCTATCCTCAGGTTTTTTTAACAAACATAATCGACAATATTTCAACCGGACCGTAACCTATTCAATAAGAGAGAAAAAGAAAATGGAGAGCTACCCTCTCGCGCGCAGGAACTAATCAGAGGACACCTGACTAGTTTTGAAAAATCTCGCTCATTTTTCAAAATAAAAGCCTGAAACTATGTCTAAAGCCTGATCACAGCCTGATGAAGCCATTGGAAAAGGAATCTGGTTGATACCCCTTTAAATGGAAGAAAGACGGGCCAGGAAACACAGATAAAAAAAAACAAAAATAAACACTTCCGGGTTAGATTTTCAGACGGATAACTCGATCTCTCCCGAGCCCGTTGGGGAGTTGCAGCGATGAGACAAGATCACGAAAAAGGGGGTAAAATTACACCATTTTTCTTTTTTGAAACTGTCCACCCTCTGGAGAGACCAGTGGTTGCGGGTGGTGCAGTTGCCGTACCAGGTGGTGATACAGACCGACAGGATGCTCTCAATTGTACATCTGTAATCTGTAAGTTCGTAAGGGCCTTAGGGGCCAAGCCAAATTTCTTCAGCCTCCTAAGGTTGAGGAAGCGCTGTTGTGCCTTCTTCACCACACTGTCGGTGTGGGTGGACCATTTCAGATTGTCATATATGTACTGTATATGCAGAGAAACTTTAACGTTTTCACCTTTTCCACTCCTGTCCCGTCAATGTGAATAGGGGCCTGCTCTCTCGGTTGTCTCCTTCATTTTGTTGAGGTAGAGGTAATTTTCCTGACACCACTACACCAGGGCCATCACCTCCTCCCTGTAGGCTGTCTCATCATTGCTAATCAGGCCTACTACTGTTGTGTCGTCTGCAAACTTGGTGATTGAGTTGGAGGCATGAGTGGCCACTCTCTCATCGGTGAACAGGGAGTACAGGAGTGGGCTGAGCACGCACCCTTGTGGGGCCCCTTTGTTGAAGATCAGTGTAGTAGAGGTGTTGTTTCCTATCTTCACCACCTGAGGGTGGTCTGTCAGGAAGTCCAGGACCCAGTTGCAGAGAGCGGGGTTCAGACCCAGGGCCCCAAACTTAATGATGAGCTTGGAGAGTACTATGCTGTTGAAGGCTGAGCTATAATCAATGAACAGCATTCTTACATAGGTATTCCTCTTGTCCAGATGAGATAGGGCAGTGTGCAGTGCAATGGCGATTGCATCATCTGTGGATCTATTGGGGCGGTAGGCAAATTGAAGTGGATCTAGGGCAGGCCTGGGAAACTCCAGTCCTCGGGGGCCTGATTGGTGTCACACTTTTGCCCCAGCCCCAGCTAACACACCTGACTCCAATAATCAACTAATCATGATATTCAGTTTAGAATGCAATTAGTTTAAATCAGCTGGGTTTGCTGGGGATGGGCGTAACGCATGACACCAATCAGGCCCCTGAGGACTGGAATTGCCTAGGCCTGGTCTAGGCTGTCAGGTAAGGTGGAGGTGTTATGATCCTTAACTAGCCTCTCAAAGCACTTCATGATGACACAAGTGAGTGCTACAGAGCGATAGTCATTTAGTTCAGTTATCTTTGCCTTCTTGGGTATAGTGGTAGAGATCTTGAAGCAAGTGGGGACAGCAGACTGCGAAAGGGAGAAATTGAATATGTCCGAAAACACTCCAGCCCGCTGGTCTGTGGATGCTCTGAGGACGTGGCTAGGGATGCCATCTGGACCTGCAGCCTTGCGAGGGTTAACACGCTTAAATGTCTTACTCACATTGGCCATGGAGAACGAGAGCCCACAGTCCTTGGGAGCAGACCGTGTCGGTGGCACTGTGTTATCCCCAAAGCGGGCAAAGGTGTTTAGCTTGTTCGGGAGCAAGACGTTGGTGTCCGCGACATGGCTGATTTTCCCTTGTAATCCGTGATTGTCTGTAGACCCTGCCACATACGTCTCTTGTCTGAGCCGTTGAATTGCAACTCCACTTTGTCTCTGTACTCACGTTTTGCCTGTTTGATTGCCTTACAGAGGGAATGATTACACTGTTTGTATCTGACCATATTTCCAGTCACCTTGCCGTGATTAAATGCAGTGGTTCGCGCTTTCAGTTTTGCGCGAGTGCTGCCATTTATCCACGGTTTTTGGTTTGGGTAGGTTTTAATAGTCACAGTGGACACAACATCCCCTATACACTTCCTGATGAACTCAGTCACTGTGTCTGTGTATATGTCAATGTTATTCTCTGAGGCAACCCAGAACATACCCCAGTCCACGTGATTGAAACAATCTTGAAGCATGGATTCTAAATAGACCTTAGCAAGGGTACTTCCTGTTTGAGTTTCTTCCTATAGGAAGGGAGGAGCAGAATGGAGTTGTGATCTGATTTGCCGAAGGGAGGGCGGTGGAGGGCCTTGTAGCTGTCCTAGAAGGGAGAGTAACAATGTTTGAGAGTTTTTGTAGTGTGAGTGCTACAGGCAATGTGTTGATAGAACTTCGGTAGTGTTTTCCTCAAATTAGCTTTGTTAAAATCCCCAGCTACAATAAATGCGGCCTCAGGATATGTGGTTTCCAGTTTTAAAAAAGTCCAGTGTAGTTCCTTGAGGGCCGTTGTGGAATCGGCTTGAGGGGGAATACAGACGGCTGTGACTATAACTGAAGAGAATTCTCTTGGTAGGTAATACGGTCGACATTTGATTGTGAGATATTCTAGGTCAGGTGAACAAAAGGACTTGAGTTCCTGTAGATTATCACAATCACACCATGAGTAGTTGATCATGAAACATACACCACCGCCTTTCTTCTTCCCGGAGAGTTCTTTATTCCTGTCTGTGCAATGTACTGAGAACCCAGCTGGCTGTATGCACGGGGACAGTATATCCAGAGAGAGCCATGACTCTAAGTTGCTTAGGAGCTAGAAGCAAAGCTACCATGTCTTTCGGCGCCATCTTCAGTTTGAGTGCCCATCTTCAGTTGGAGTGCTGAATGAACACTTCAGGAGAAAGTAGATTAATGGAACAAAGGAATTTTGGAGTCGACACAGACTCCTGACTATCAAATTTCATATATATATATTTTTTTAAGTGCCAGGTTTAGAATACTGTAGCTGATGTACTTTGTGATCTTGGATGTGCTGCCGTTAATTATTTCTCTCTCTTGTAACTATTACCTAAGGGACAGAGATGTGCTCGAGACCACCCGGTTTGTTTCTCATTCATCAATGCCCTCCCTTCCTTTGACCTGATTTCAACTTTATCCACACAGCATCTCCTGCCCTGTCGGCACCATTGAGAGCATCTTGAATGGCTGCATCACCGCTTGGTATGGCAACTGCTCGCATCCGACAGCAAGGCACTACAGAGGGTAGTGCATACGGCTCAGTGCATCACTGGGGCACGAGCTCCCTGTCATCCAGGACCTCTATACCAGGCGGTGTCAGAGGAAGACTCCAGCCATCCAAGTTACAGTCTGTTCTCTCTGCTACTGCACGGTAAGCAATCAATCAATCAAATGTATTTATAAAGCCCTTCTTACATCAGTTGATGTCACAAAGTGCTGTACAGAAACCCAGCCTAAAACCCCAAACAGCAAGCAATGCAGGTGTAGAAGCACGGTGGCTAGGAAAAACTCCCTAGAAAGGCCAGAACTTAGGAAGAAACCTAGAGAGGAACCAGGCTATGAGGGGTGGCCAGTCCTCTTCTGGCTGTGCCAGGTGGAGATTATAACAGAACATGGCCAAGATGTTCAAATGTTCATAGATGACCAGCAGGGTCAAATAACAATAATCACAGTGGTTGTCGAGGGTGCAACAGGTCAGCACCTCAGGAGTAAATGTCAGTTGGCTTTTCATAGCCGATCATTGAGAGTATCTCTACCGCGACAGCAGGTCTGGGACAGGTAGCACGTCCGGTGAACAGGTCAGAGTTCCATAGCCGCAGGCAGAACAGTTGAAACTGGAGCAGCAGCACGGCCAGGGGGACTGGGGACAGCAAAGAGTCATCAGGCCAGGTAGTCCTGAGGCATGGTCCTAGGGCTCAGGTCCTCTGAGAGAGAGAAAGAAAGAAAGAAAGAGAGAAAAAGAGAGAATTAGAGAGAGCATACTTAAATTCACACAGGAAACCGGATAAGAGGAGAAATACTCCAGATATAACAGCCTGACCCTAGCCCCCCGACACATAAACTACTGCAGCATAAATAGTGGAGGTTGAGACAGGAAGGGTCGGGAGACACTGTGGCCCCATCCAACGATACCCCCGGACAGGGCCAAACAGGCAGGATATAACCCCACCCACTTTGCCAAAGCACAGCCCCCACACCACTAGAGGGATATCTTTAACCACCAACGTACCATCCTGAGACAAGGCAGAGTATAGCCCACAAAGATCTCCGCCACGGCACAACCCAAGGGGGGGCGCCAACCCGGACAGGAAGATCACGTCAGTGACTCAACCTACTCAAGTGACGCACCCCTCCTAGGGACAGCATGGAAGAGAAACAGTAAGTCAGTGACTCAGTGACTCAGCCCCTGTATTAGGGTTAGAGGCAGAGAATCCCAGTGGTGAGAGGGGAACTGGCCAGGCAGAGACAGCAAGGGCGGTTCGTTGCTCCAGAGCCTTTCCGTTCACCTTCACACTCCTGGGCCAGACTACACTCAATCAGCGGTATAAGCGGTACTGGTACCGGAGTGCCAAATCTGGGACCTAAGTGCTTTTGAACAGATTCTACCCCAAAGCCATGACTGCCAAGCAGTTAATCAAACGGACACCCAGACTTTCTGCTTTTTACCCATAGCTAGATGTCCATAGTACTTCAATCACCTAACCAAACCTACATGTACATATTACCTCAATAAATCAACCCAAGTACCTCTTACTTCAGTGATTTGTATTAACTTTTTAAAAGTTAAGTTGGCACTCTTCTGTATGGCACTCTTCTGTAGAAAACATACATAAGGGTAGTTATTGAGAACGGATTGTAGGAACAAATTTCTTTTTTTTCTTTTTTATAAATTGGCAAAAATGTATAAAACTTGTTTTTGCTTTTCTCACTATGGGGTATTGTATGTAGATTAATAAGGGGAAAAAACGATTTAATTAATTTTAGAATAAGGCTGTAACATTACAAAATGTGGAAAAAGTCAAGGGGTCTGAATTTCCACTGGATATCATAAGGTGAATGCACCAATTTGTAAGTCGCTCTGGATAAGAGCGTCTGCTAAATGACTTAAATGTAAATGTAATACTTTCCAAATGCACTGTATTTACATGATGGGTCATGTGACTTGGTTACCATCGTCAGGTACTAGCCAAGTAGCCTCGTCAATCAACAAATCAAATATATCGCCATCCGTTTCAAAATACTCAAATTCTAACCCAATTTATGACATAGCAAGACGTTTATCAGACCTCAATTGTCACTCTCCATGGAAATACGTTTTTTAAATAGTTTTATGGTCAGACCTAGCTAGCAGCCAATGCAGCTGGAGGACATGCTAGCTAAGCTAGCTAACTTATGCGTAAAAAAATAATCTACACACACATGTTCAAAAATAACTGTATTACCCCCTAACATGTTAATATAAACACGTGTTGTAGATTTGTATGTTTCTCTGACTCCTTACCTGTACAAATACTAATATTAGCAGTACTTGAAACAAGCTCAACTGCCTGGCAGCCATTTCCCCAACCATCAACAGTTGCTATGGTGACCAAGGTGTCACAAGACCGTTTGTATTGTAAATAAATTGTAAAGGAGAGTTCAAATGTTTTTGGGGGGGAAATAAAAAACTAGCTAGCTATTTACGAAATGATGGTCACTCACCACACACTTTATCTTCTCTTTCAGCAGTTTGATCCAATGGAACTTCGATACGGAACATTCCCAGAACTTTTTTTCTTCCAAAGACCAAACGGGAACCACAAGTCCCATTTGGCCAACATAAAAGTTCAAATTCACCAAAATAATAACGTTATTTAATGAGGTTATTTGAACGTTCTCAGAAAACAATTTGTTACTACCTTACCAAAATAGCAACGTTCCCTTAAGGTTCTCCCTTGGTTCTTAGTAAAAATAACTTTCCCAGAATTTTGGTTTATTGTTTGGGGGCTTATTTTTCTAAAATGCAAAGAAGAACCTTTAGGGAATATTACAAGAACGTTCTGTGCTAGCTGGGAAGCTTGTGTGTGCAGAGCAGCACTAGAATAAAAAAAATATATTTTTGTAGTTAAAAAATCTAATGTGAAACATGATAACTATAGTATCCTTAACTAGCGTTGAAAAGGTCAATCCATTCTATTTAAACATCTTTCCCTAATTTCTGAATTCGTCTACGCTTGTAATGTCATCAGTAGGCTACAGTAACCTATGCTTCAGATGGGCGTGGCAGGTAACCTACACACACACACACACCCATTGGCAAAGATTTCCAGCTGGCAGGCAGACTCTGGAATGAGTTTCTGAATGACAGCAGAGAGGAAAAGGAAGAGAGGCCTAACTCAGCGGAGAATCTGTCTCGCGCCAGCAGGTGGCGTTTGTTCATTATTTCGCCCTCCAAGCAAGGAGTTTTTGTTTGACGGTTAATGAGTGTCGAATTCCCCTCCCCACCAAAAAATCGATTGGCTTATTTGCTACATGAGGTTGATTTGATCGAATAGAAATGTCATAATACTTAAGCTGTTACGAGTGTACTGATATAAGTAGGACATCCCAGCAACTTTGAGAAAAAACACTTTATATCGGAGTTGTCTCAAGATGGCTATGCATATTAATGGGATGAGGTTAGTAGCATCTCTCTCTACTGGCGGTTGACGTCAATAACCCTCATCGAATATTTAAAAAAGGTTTACAATAATTAGATGTATGCACCAATCCAAAGAAAGGATAGGCGGGAGCTAGACAGCCCGCCATGCCGCGTTGTGGACAATGACTCCCATTGTTAGGTTGGAGAGACATGTATCTTGTCAGTATATCCATAATCTTTGGTGACAGAGTGAGGGCATTGCATAGGCACTTTGTTGAGATTTTTGTGGGACTGGAAAAAAATGCCTGGGACTTAACAGAACATTATTAACTAGTTCCCATGCTTTTAAATTAACAGTTCTGTTCCGGAACATTATAGGTCTCTTTAGTTTTTGGTTCGGGTTCTGTTCCTCAAATAATGTATTTTTTTCCCGGTTAATTTCCGACCCTTGCTTACCATATAATTACAATCAGCAAAATGGACATACAGTTGAAGTCGGAAGTTTACATACATTTAGGTTGGAGACATTAAAACTGTTTTTTCAACCACTCCACAAATGTCTTGTTAACAAACTATAGTTTTGGCAAGTCGGTTAGGACATCTACTTTGTGCATAACACAAGTAATTTTTCCAACAATTGTTTACACAGATTATTTCACTTATAATCCACTGTATCACAATTCCAGTGGGTCAGAAGTTTACATATACTAAATTGACTGTGCCTTTAAACAGCTTGGGAAATTCCAGAAAATGATGTCATGGCTTTAGAAGTTTCTGATAGGCTAATTGATATCATTTGAGTCCATTGGAGGTGGACCTGTGGATGTATTTCAAGGCTTACCTTCAAACTCAGTGCCTCTTTGCTTGACATCATGGGAAAATCAAAAGAAATCAGCCAAGACCTCAGAAAAAAAATTGTAGACCTCCACAAGTCTGGTTCATCCTTGGGAGCCATTTCCAAAAGCCTGAAGGTACCACATCTGTGCAAACAATAGTATGCAAGTATAAACACCATGGGACCACTCAGAAGTCATACCGCTCAGGAAGGAGACACATTCTGGTTACTTTGGTGCGAAAAGTGCAAATCAATCCCAGAACAACAGCAAAGGACCTTGTGAAGATGCTGGAGGAAACAGGCACAAAAGTGTCTATATCCACAGTAAAACGAGTCCTATATCGACATTGGCCTTTCAGGTTCTCAGCAAGGAAGAAGCCACTGCTCCAAAACTGCCATAAAAAAGCCAGACTACGGTTTGCAACTGCACATGGGGACAAAGATCGTACTAAATGTCCTCTGGTCTGATGAAACAAAAATAGACCTGTTTGGCCATAATGACCATTGTTATGTTTGGAGGAAAAAGTGGGAGGCTTGCAAGCTGAAGAACACCATCCCAACCGTTAAGCACGGGGGTGGCAGCATCATGTTGTGGGGGTGCTTTGCTGCAGGAGGGACTGGTGCACTTCCCAAAATAGATGGCATCATGAGGAAGAAAAATTATGTGGATATATTGAAGCAACATCTCAAGACATCAGTCAGGAAGAGCTTGGTCGCAAATGGGTCTTCCAAATGGACAATGACCCCAAGCATACTTCCAAAGTTGTGACAAAATGGCTTAAGGACAACAAAGTCAAGGTATTGGAGTGGCCATCACAAAGCCCTGACCTCAATCCTATAGAACATTTGTGGGCAGAACTGAAAAAGTGTGTGTGTGCAAGGAGGCCTACAAACCTGACTCAGTTACACCAGCTCTGTCAGGAGGAATGGGCCAATATTCACCCAACTTATTGTGGGAAGCTTGTGGAAGGCTACCTGAAACGTTTTACCCAAGTTAAACAATTTAAAGGCAAAGCTACCAAATACTAATTGAGTGTATGTAAACTTCTGACCCACTGGGATTGTGATGAAAGAAATAGAAGCTGAAATAAATCAGTCTCTCTACTATTATTCTGACATTTCACATTCTTAAAATAAAGTGATGAACCTAACTGACCTAAGACAGGGAATTTTTACTAGGATTAAATGTCAGGAATTGTGTAAAACTGAGTTTAATGTATTTGGCTAAGGTGTATGTAAACTTCCGACTTCAACTGTACATGACAGACAAGTGAGATTGAAGAGGAGTCTCTGCGAGTACTGTACCACAGAGGTTTTAAACCCAGAAGCGCAACATCAAGAGACTTCCGGGAACACTTGCAAAACAGACAAAACAGACTAGGCAGGGGTTTGAAAAGGTAGAGGTAATTTTTAGTTGTTAATTTCTTTGAAATCTAAAGCCACAGCATAGAGTCGAGCCAATGTCTTAAATAGTTACACATGTTATTCCTCCAACCTCATAAAAGTGACAAACTGACACGTTTTCACCCCCCCCCTCCCCCCCCCAAAAAGGAGTGCCTTTGATTTGAAGGTCTGCTCATGTGCAGTTCGGTGCGAGACAACCGTTAGACCCGATGACGTGTTTCTACGCTAGCCAAAGTCACCCACAAGTGTGATTGGGGATTTCTATTAGAGAAGCAGTTTTAGCCTATCTTCATATTGTACTGTATTTAACTGTACTATGTTACATATGGCACTCCTTATGAGAGTGGAACCAGATTGCTTCCCTAGCAACAGAGCACAGCAGGATCGGATCAGACCAATTATGTTTAAAAACCCTGGTGCTGTATAGAAGCCACCCGGGCAGCCATCATGGCACTCCTCAATTGACTTGTTTATTCTATTACAGACACCTGAATGCATACTTTTAAATTATATTATGTGCGCTAAACAAAGATTTTAAAAAAAGAAAAAATATATTAAACATTTACCTTAAAGTTTTTTTTTTTGTACTAATTATACTGTCCCCAGTACGACAACAAAATACTTAAATGTAATGTAATTTTGTCCTTGAAACATTTAATTGAAATACTGTAGAATTCCATTCATTCCTATGGAGGACTGCTCCTACTGGGGAGTGCCAATATGGCCTGCCGGTGGCGTTAAAGCCTCTCAATGGCCAATACATAGCATTGTCAATCGAGGATTTATAATAGTCTTGGATCAGACACACTGAGAGGAGTCCACTGACCCCCCCCCCCCCCCCCCCCCCACCAGGAATTATCATTACCATGGAAACATGGGGGGAAAACACAAACAAAAACACATCACCTCTCCTCCTTACCCCTCAACCCCAATGCAAATAGCAGAGTGGGAGTCATACCCCAACTTTCCCTCTGGCCCTGGGGCTCACATAAATACATACATCCATATATACATCAAGTAAACTTACTGTACACAAAGGCACAACAGACTTCAGAATACTCTCATGGCCTTAGATAGCAATCATGCTACATTTTAGTTATAGCAGTAAACAAAGTGTACTTTGACACATATTAGATTGCAGTAACCAATAGCAAACATAATACATTTCAGACATAGCAATAAGCAGTATAACTTTATCCTCCTTTACTGTGTCAGAGGAACAGTAGCCTGTCTCAGCATTCCCCCTGATATATTGAAGCATCTATGACCAGCATATATGGTGACCAATCTAGGAAGGAAAATTATTTTACTGTCCATTACAGTGTTTCCCAGGATTGACCTACTCTCTTGGTTGTGCCAGCACACTAAACAAGAAGTACCTGTCCTTTCAGTCAGTCAGTCAGTCTCAGAGGTGCTGATGTCAGGATTGCAATCATCAACCCTTGGTTCTTTAACCCCTGATGCATTTGAGGAGTCAGGTGGCATATTTTGCAATCTACAGGATTCCATACCGGATTTTACAGGATTCCGGATTCCATTCGATGATAATGGACAGACAAAATCCAATAGAAATCTGCAATTCCACAACACAGATACATCCACAATGGGTTAACTCTTTAGCCCCGTCAGTGTTGGAGCGCTGTCCTTTGAGCCTGTGAGCTTGTGGAGGTCACTGCGTGTGAAGACGACACCGGTGGAGCAGAGCATGGCCATGATGCTGAGGGAGCAGGCTGAGGCCATATAGGCACTGACACTGTGAGACTGCTGCACTATGGAGCCCAGAAACAGAGCAGGCAGCACCTGGACAGAGAACAGAACACAATAGAATAACCATTATTGTTGAGGCAAATAACACACACTAGTCTGTTCACTGGTCAACTGGTCTAACCTGTAGAGCCTAGCTTTAGTGTTTACCTGTGAAAGCAGGTAGGCACTGTCTAGGATAGCCATGTCTAGACACATCCCTCTCTGAGGCAGGGGTATGGGCTCTCCTTCTCTCTCCAGGGGAAGGGACACGTGGGGGGAGGTGGAGGAGAGAAGGGGGGCCCCGGGGAGATTGACCCCTTCTGGATACCTGTTGCCATGGATATGGATGGAGTCAGGGGGAACGAGGGGCTTGGAGTGGATGTGGTCATCACTATCTCCTGGGTGAGAAGGTCTGGATTTGGAACTGGAGAAGAAGACCTGAAAGTGTGTGTGTGTGAGAGAGAGAGGAGAGAGAGAGAGAGAGAGAGAGAGAGAGAGAGAGAGAGAGAGAGAGAGAGAGAGAGAGAGAGAGAGAGAGAGAGAGAGAGAGAGAGAGAGAGAGAGAGAGAGAGAGAGAGAGAGAGAGAGAGAGAGAGAGAGAGAGAGAGAGAGAGAGAGAGAGAGAGAGAGAGAGAGAGAGAGAGAGAGAGAGAGAGAGAGAGAGAGAGAGAGAGAGAGAGAGAGAGAGAGAGGAGGGTGGGATTGAGTTTATCTACTGTGATCACTTCCCTGTCAGAACATGTAGTGGTAATCTGTCTCACCTGTCTGTCAGAGTGGTACAGACACAGCAGGGTGTAGGGCAGGACCTGCAGCACACAGAAGGTATATCCAGTAGCTGCGGCCATGACAGTGACCATCACTACACTCTTTGAGAAACTCATCACAGCTGTAGCTAACGCTAGCAGGACCACACTGCTAACATACACAGCCCGGGTGCCTAGCAACACTATCCAGCGCTCCATCAGGATGGAGCAGACCACTGAGGTCAGGCACTGCAGGAATAGACCCACACTCGCCATGCGCACACCTGGGGAGATACGGGGGAAAGTAGGTGTATGAGTGTATTGAAATGGATGCATTGACAATCTAATATGAAAATGTTACAAGGGTTTAAGATAAGGAGTGGAAAGGAAAAAAGGAGAAGACAAAATTTGCTGCAAACATTGCGGTAAATGAAAAGATGAGAATCAAGTAAAAGTCTGTCCATCCTACCTTCATCGTATCGTAGTCTCTCCTGTGTTCCAGGTGTAGCGTTGGGTACTCCCCGGTACAGCCCCACTCCCATAAAGTCTGTGTAGAACAGCATGAAGCTCATCAGAGCCATCCAGCTGAACAGTTCGGCTACAAACAGCCTGCGTATGACTGCCGGCACGTGCATACACACACTGTACATGCGTGGCAGCGCTGACACACACAGCGACACACTCCGCCCCACCGCCAGCCGCACACACTGAGGCCGCGGCAGCAAGGAGTGTGCACAGTATCGGTTCAGGGCGGAGCTAACACTATCATCCTTCCTGATTGTCTCTCCCCCTCTGGTGTATCTTTCCTCTGAGATGAAGACTGTGCTGAGGAGGCAGGTGAGGAAGATGAGGGTGAGCAGGGCATAGATGAAGGCCTCCTGGCCGCCCAGGTAGGCTGCTGTCGGGGCATGGCTCCAGTCCAGGGCTGGCAGCAGGTACCTAGGATGAGACCGAGAGGGCTACCACAGGAGGACTCTGGTCTCTTTTATGATACGATCTCTGTCCAATTCACTATCTCAGAGAGATGGAGAGAGTTACCCTGCCCCAGGCAGCACCTGAGGCTGATCTTTAGGGAATAGACAGAGAGAGAGAGAGAGTGAGAGCGATAGATAAGAGACAGAGAGGTCCCTTACCCCAGGCATCCTCCCAGGCTGATCATCAGTGAGTAGACAGAGAAGGCCCTTCTGCTCTCCTCCTCTCCTGGGAACTGGTCTGAGATCAGAGCTTCCAGCGGCGTGAAACAGGCCTGTGGATCACAACAGTCATTTAGCTGCTATAAACACCACACACACAGACACAGACACAGACACACACACACACACACACACACACACACACACACACACACACACACACACACACACACACACACACACACACACACACACACACACACACACACACACACACACACACACACACACACACACACACACACACACACACACACACACACACACACACAGTAAGGAGCAAAAAATACAGTTTGAATTCAAATAAAGAATTCAAATATAGTCAGAAATATCTACATAACAATGTTATCTAAGAAAAATGCAGGTAAACTACAGCAATTACAAGCCTATGAACTACTTCATTTCAACTCAATCAGATTTATATAGGCAAGTCAGTTAATTTAAGAACAAATTTGTATTTACAATGATGGCCTAACCCAGATACAGATACAGCACTAGTGTATTTATACTATTTAACAATATATTTTCTGCTCTACCTGCCCAGAGAACTCCAGCAGACAGGCTGACACCGCCAGCAGGACCCTCTCCATCCAGCGGGGGTGCTGCGGGTAGAGCAAGGCAGCTAGGTGAGAGGCCTGGGGCATCACCTGCAGGCCCAGCAGAATCCCCACACAAAGGAGCCAGATGAATGGCCGCCGCCGACCAAAACGTCCACGCCACGAGTCACTATACAAACCGATCATGGGCACGAAGATCAAACCCAGAACTGGCCCCACTCCTGAGAGAGCGAGAACGGGAAGGAAGAGAAGGAGATCTACTTCAGAGCTGGAGAACAAATCATTTATTCAAACCATGGTCATACAGTGTTCACACTACAGTCATTCAAGAACGACAATATGGTCATAGAGTGTTGCCTCACCCAGCACCATGGTCATGTAGCGTTCCTCCATGCCGGCCTGCAGCAGTAGAGGGGGGATGTAGAAGGTCCCTGCAGCCATACACACCTCCAGACCACAGGTCAAAGCATTCACCAGCAACAGCTGACACACACGGCCCTGCATGACTCAAAGATGCTTCCTCTGTCTATACCTCTATATCTATCTATCTCGCTCTCTGGTCTATCCCCTACTTTCTGTCTCTCTCCCACACAGTTTCTGAGACAACTGTGATACAGAAGTTTATAGTGACTGTGTGGACAGGACAGAATGCTCTTTTCTATCCATGTGATCTAAGGGTCTAGGCTTACAGGGGGTAGTCCTTGAGTGACCTGCGTATGTAAATGAGTACGTGGGGCAGAGTGAAAGGAGGCTGGTGTTTGTGTCCCATGCTGCTGCCCGGAGGTCTCAATGTCTCTTTACTCAAGATAGTGGATAACAGACAAGGCTTCCCCATGTATAATGTTGTCTGTACTCACATTGCACTTCTGGCAGACAGAGATAGTGGGAGAGTTGTATGTCTAGCTCTGTCTATTTCTCTCTGTCCTATGGAGGTAGTAGAGAAGGGTCAGTGAAGATAAAGGGTACCAGTCTTGTGGTCATGCCTGGTGAGTGTAGGTGTAGTTAACTCAACTCTGCCAATCGACAGAGAAATCCACACACGGAAACATGGGCCCTGAGAGAAGTAAGGGAGAACAGGCTAACATAAATAGTCACAACATGATGAAGGATAAAATATCATAAGTCATACTGGACGCAACAAGCTTCCAAATTATTTCTACAGTCATTTATACATGTGTTTCCCTACTGGTGGGCCTGGACTTGGGACTCATTGGTGGGCTTTAGATGGGTCACAATGCTGAAACTTTAGTAACCACTGGAATAAACTGGTTATAAACAGGTGTGGAGTTAAGCTACAGCTTAACACTTATGACAGAGAAGAGGCGGGAAAGCAGGGTTCCGTTTATCTATCTGCCTCATCCTGTAACTCGCAGGGAAAACAGGATGGAAAACGGTTGATTAAGATTCCAAGATGTGATATATTAAAATAAGACACTTCAGGTGAGCTGGAATATACTGTACCTTTCCAGGAAGGAATCAAATAAATCACTGTGTACATACACCCTTTCAGGTTTATGTACCTTCAGTCATCCGACATTTAACTTACAACACTTTGTCCAGATAAAATGAAAGCTTTAAAGAACTGAGAGACAGGATTTACAGTTGATCCAATGTGGGAGTGTCGCGTGTGTGTGTGTGTGTGTGTGTGTGTGTGTGTGTGTGTGTGTGTGTGTGTGTGTGTGTGTGTGTGTGTGTGTGTGTGTGTGTGTGTGTGTGTGTGTGTGTGTGTGTGTGTGTGTGTGTGTGTGTGTGTGTGTGTGTGTGTGTGTGTGTGTGTGATACTTCTGTGGATCAGCTCAGTCATTTCATCAGTAGATGAAATTTCACTTCCTTATGTTATAAAATACATTTTACCAAGACAAATAGGATTCTTCATGTTCTGAATCATTCAGTGTGGCCTTTCTCTAACATATCATTAACATTATATGCCAAAAGTCAGATTTAGACTTTTTCAATAATAAGCACTGAGCTCGAACCAGGGACTGTAGTGATGCCTCTTGCACTGAGATGTAGTGTCTTAGACCGCTGCACCACTCGGGGGCCCTCGGGAGCCCTGTTGATAGTGCGGTGCTGCTTTTTCAAAGTAACATTTGAGGGTTTTACATGTTGTGGTGGTCGTCTGCAAAGTTGTTTCTGATGTTCACAAAAAGCTAAATCAGCATGACACAAGCTGATTTAAATATAAAAGGCTTTGAAAATAAAAAGCTTGCGGTATGCTCAATGCGCCGTTGACATTTCACAGAGATAAGATTGTTTGTGTGAGATATCCTACAGTTTGTACACTGAGGTGTGTCCTCCTCTTTCAGCCTGGCTGCCAGCTCACCTCACACACAACGCAATCAAACCCTGACACAATACTTGGATACCTAGTGTACTGTGCCTAGATAAAGCTATCTGACTTATATCAGGAACAAGAAACTGACTTACAAAGACTTGGCATCACAATTGAGACAACTTGACAAATTAAATGAGGAATATACATAGTCCTGTCATGTCAAACTATCATTTTTTCTGTATGTTTTTGTTTGTGACATTGAGGAAGAGTCAGGAACATCTTAGCAGATCTCAGAAAGCAGCTCTGCTTGAAATTAAGATTTCATGTACACTACCATTCAAAAGTTTGGAGTCACTTAGAAATGTCCTTGTTTTTGAAAGAAAAGCACATTTTTTGTCCATTAAAATACATCAAATTGATCAGAAATACAGCGTAGACATTGTTAATGTTGTAAATGACTATTGTAGCTGGAAACGGCCAATTTTTTATGGAATATTTACATAGGCGTACAGAGGCCCATTATCGGCAACCATCACTCCTGTGTTCCAATGGCACGTTGTGTTAGCTAATCCAAGTTTATCATTTTAAAAGGCTAATTGATCATTGGAAAACCCTTTTGCATTTATGTTAGCACAGCTGAAAACTGTCGTTCTGACTAAAGAAGCAATAAAACTGGCCTTCTTTAGACTAGTTGAGTATCTGGAGCATCAACATTTGTGAGTTCGATTACAGGCTCAAAATGGCCAGAAACAAAGCACTTTCTTCTGAAACTCGTCAGTCTATTCTTGTTCTAAGAAATGAAGGCTATTCCATGTGAGAAGTTGCCAAGAAACTGAAGATCTCATACAACGCTGTGTACTACCCCTTCACAGAACAGCGCAAACTGGCTCTGACTTGAATAGAAAGAGGAGAGGGAGGCCCCGGTGCACAACTGAGCAAGAGGATTTTCTAATGATCAATGAGCTAATCCAAGTTTATCATTTAAAAGGCTAACACAACGTGCCGTTGGAACACAGGAGTGATGGTTGCTGATAATGGCCCTCTGTAAGCCTATGTAGATATTCCATTAAAAGAATCAGCCGTTTCCATCTACAATAGTCATTTACAACATTAACAATGTCTACAGTGTATTTCGGATCAATTTCATGCTATTTTAATGGACAAAATGTTTTGCTTTTCTCTCAAAAACATTTTCTACGTTTTCTAAGTGACCCCAAACTTTTGAACGGTAGTGTATATATAATAAGATTTCACAGTAAGCTCTCTTTCATTTCATTATTATATACAGGTAAATCAATTATTTATTAAAAAACGTCTTGAGATTTCTAATTCCCACACTTAAATGATTAAATGAATAAATACATTTTATAGCTTACACTTCTTCAATTCTGTTAAGTATGGCCTAATCCATCCCTTAGAATATTAACACTGTAATGTCAATACAAATACAAAACTCACAGTCTAATGTTCCTCTGGGTCACTCGTAGAGCTGTTTCTGTCCACTCATGTGCCTATGTCTGTCAACTCTCAGAAGGAAGTAAGTCCTGTGTGTGTGTGTGTGTGTGTCGTTTCTGATAAGCCACGCAATGCTAGGCGTAATCAGAAATTGACCTAGGTAACACACCTGTTGTGATGTGTGTCGCACCTGTGGTGAGGTAACACACCTGTAACACACCTGTCTTCAGCTGACGTGGGAGCTGTCAGGAGTGCCAGGCTCAGGCTCAGGTTGGGTACTGGAATATCAGCATTCCCATTATATGTCCTAGAGAATTGACTTGTAGGGGCGGGGCTAACCACCACAAGACAGCCAAAAGCCAAAAGCAGAACAGCGGCTGTCACTAATAGTAGAAAACACACTTCTCAGGACACATATTCCTAGGAACACACCGCTTAGGAAAATGGTTTCTAACCCTAGTTCTGGAGAGCTTTAGGGTGTGCAGACTTCTGTTCCAGCCCAACACAACTTCTGTTCCAGCCCAACACAATTGACTCAAAGAATCAAGGTCATAATGATTGTTTGACTAGTGCTAGGCTGTAACAAAGGCCTACACACCCTGTAGCTCTCCAGGACCAGGGTTGGTGACCACTGCTGTAAAAACAGACAGACTCTTTGTATCTGACTCTCAGTTTAAAGACCTGATTATGTCCCAGCAGAGAGGTAAAGCAGTTGTCAGTCAGTCACTACACAGCATGCCCGGAGTGACTGTTTACTGAGGCCGCCATAAAGCTGAGAATCACATCCCGGTCCCACACCTGCCAGCGAAGCGTATCAGTGACAACAACAGGTAAGTAACCTAAACCACCAGGACAGTCAGTCGGAGGTCACTGCTTCAATAAATCCAAAATGAGAGGGATTTAATAGTTATTATGTTACAAAAGAAGCACAGCTCTGAGCCGCAACTACCTTTGACTGGCACAGAAATCCCAGATGGACATGAATAATGTTCAAGTCAGGATAATCAAGAAATGCTTAACATGAGCAGAGAAATGAGTCATGTAGTAGGGCAAATCATGACAGTGCTCAAGCTGAAACAAGCACTTTGAAGGAGAAAAACACATCAAAGATGAGATGAGTGAAATGTTTTGCTCAGACAGTGGCTCGGCCATCCATCATCTCTGCTTTACCGAACTCTCTGCTTTTTCAGTCTGTCTTGATTTAATGGCATTTGTAGCTAGAGAGTGCCAGACCTCTGTCCTTTCTCAATGATAATAGACTGTTTGAGCTCTAGGTTAACTGACTGACTGAAGTGCAGTATATCCACACCGCATCAAACTCTACAACATTAGAGATGCGTTTAAAGTTACTGTACCTTTTAAACCCCAGTGGTTGAACCTGCAGCTTCATTCTGCAGAGGTCGTGGAGACAGTGCGCGTACTTGGAGATGCTTCCAAGTTTTGTAGCTGAGTCAAATTAATATGTAACAGTCTGCCTGACTGTCTACTGCAATTGCATTGGGGGGGAAAAGTAAGTTGAATAACAAAATACTTTCCATAACAATATGCACAAAACATTTGATATTGATAGGCCATGATAACAGAATGATTGACATACCGGTACATTGTCTGCAAAAGCAGAGCTTCTGTATAGTGGAATGCCCTCTTTATGTCCAGTCCTATTGATGTGAAATGTCCACCAACGTATTTGCAGCTGCCAATCAGATGTTTGTGTTTCATGATTGTTCAATCAAGTTTAATGATTCAGATTGGCAGGGCATAGAGGATTCTAGTCTATTGATAGGGTGCATCTCAATAGTCTACTCAACAGTGGTTTGCTCTTGTCTCCTCTCCTTCCCTTCATCTGTACTGATGACTAGACAGGTGATATTTCCAGTGGGAATCTACCATATTGTTTTCACCTATTCTGTGACTACAAATGAGTGTTAAAGGGGATGAGGCCACTAGACTAAATTACTGTGATGCACCCGTAGACTGCATGGAAACAGTGCCACTTTGTGGCTAACAGTGTGTAGTGCCAAGGTTGGGCCCTTGGAGAAAAAGTCCCCTGGAATAGAGCCCCGCAGTGAAGGTTCATAATACCTATAAAACCTAGCGGTCAAACAGGGAAATGGTTCCAATCGTTTTTCCACCATTCATTTATCCTATAGGGAATTTAGAAAACATTTAAATAAGGGCATTGTTTCCCGTAGGCTTACCCTGGCGTGATGTTTCGATAACCGTGTAAAATCTCTCGGGCAAGGTGACTTTTATCAAAATATTCGGCACTATTTACTCTCAGATTCAAACATTCTAATTAGCATAAAAGTAGGCATGCAAGACTACAAATCCCTGCAAGCTCCTGCACATCATCTCTAGCTGATACCTTTGCTAAGAGTTATTGTTTCAATTTAAAACTTGCATAAGGCATTTCACAGAATTGTCCATTTAAAGAAATGTATTCATTACTAAATTTAGCTAAAATAAAATAGTTAATCCAGA
The DNA here is from genome assembly GCF_045679555.1 of Salvelinus alpinus. Lineage (NCBI taxonomy): Eukaryota > Metazoa > Chordata > Actinopteri > Salmoniformes > Salmonidae > Salvelinus > Salvelinus alpinus. The sequence continues at coordinate 26,004,928 of NC_092097.1, forward strand.
GAATCTTACCTTTGGCTCGATTTGGCAGTCTCATCCAGATCATCATGACATGTGTAGGTCTTTATGATAGCCACATTAACAGCTAATTAGCATTTAATTTTTGCCGGGTAAATACAGGCAAATATATTAATAAAAGTCACCTTGTCCGTGAGACATTTACATGGTTATCAAAATGTCACACCAGGGTAAGCCTACACAAAACACAGGCCTTATTTTAAGTATTTCTAAAATCCCCTATGGGAAAAATGAATGGTGGAAAAATGATTGGAACCAATTCCTTGTTTGACCGCTAGGTTTTGTGGGTATTATGAATCTATGAGCCCCACATCACTCACACATAAAACACAGAGGTCGACATCAGAAAACAACTAGTTAAATCCATATAAAAAGTAGGTTGCCTTTATTAGAAGCTGGGAAACCAAAACGTCTTCAACATCATTGTTGTCGATAATATTTTGTAAGACCACAATATTGTTTTCTTCATCATCATCACTGCTCACTTTTCCACAACATGCAAAAGATTCAACAGTTCAACGTTCCCTTTCCACACCACTGACAAAAGCTTCTCGGCACCATCACCTGTAAGAATCACAATTTTGCTTAAATTGTACTAGCAATGTAAATGTAAGCTACATAGAAAATACGAATGAAAAGCAATATAAATGCAGGGATACTGAAGAAAGCATGGGAAAGAAAGAGCAAATCCATGATTTATCATGTTTATGTCTTCATGTTAAACAGGGGGATTCAAATCTGGGCCTGGAGGTCCCCAGCACTGCTTGTTTTCATCCTTCCCCTCTAATAAGGGCCTGATTCAGACCTGGGACACCAGTGACAATCATTCGGTTATCGAGCATAAAAAAGCCCAGCAGTATGGATCTCATATTCCTGTGTGGGAGCCCCTGCTGCCTGGACACAGAAACCCCATACAGTACAAGCATTCAGTGACATTCAGGAATATGATAGAAGTCCTATACTAAGATGACCAATCTAAATGAACTCCTAACCCCAAGGCCTTCGTGTAGAAAAGGATTGAATAGATATAATCAATATGGTCAAAGGGCTAGCGGTCGTTTTGGAATTAGGCAAATAAACTTATCCACTGCAGTCAGGAGGGTAACAGTGAAAGTGCACCAGAACCAGGTTCAGTTTGGGTCTGCTCAAACAGCTTCTAGGGCATGTGTTTGCAGTCTTGGGGTCTTGAGTGATTTGGTATTGGTCAGAACACATTATTGGGCCTGAAGGATAGACCAACAAAATATATACATATAGTCCTCCCCTGGTATGACAGCTTCGATCTTGGTCAGCTAGGTCTTTTATTTGATTACATGTCAGACACCCCCTCCTCATCCTCTTTTTCTATGTCAGATATATGGCTTCAGTTGGTCATTATCAAAGAGGCAGAGCAGTCATTTGCTGAAGTCCAAAGTTACCCCTAATGCCCTAGGCAGTACTGTAGACTAGGTGGAATCATTTCAGATCTACAGGATTGTCTGAGGATTAGGGGGCTAGGGATTGGTTTAGTATTCACCCTAAACACAATAACATCCCCTCCAATCCACATGTATCACACCATAACACAGTGCCTCTAGTTCAGCAGGACCAAGGGAAAATAAAGCAATAAGAAACAGATTCAATCTTTAAGCATCCAAACTCATTTTAATAACTGGTAGAGTTCATTCTCAGCTAAAACAATAATGAATCCATTTAGACCAAGAACACTTTTTGATACCATAGGTTTGGCTCAAAAGTTTTTCAACCCAGGGAGGAGTTGAAAAACAGCACTCATTTCATGCTGTCTCTCACCTCTGCACTATTTGCTGATCAGAAACAACCAGGAAGGCATAAGCAGTGGTTTGACCTATATTCCTTCATATTGCTGTCACCTATCCAGTCATATCAGATCTCTGCAGGGCAGAGTAGGGGAAATACAGCTAGTGTTTCTTGGTTGTGGAGGAGAGCAGAGGTGTGGAGCAACACATTAGCTGGCATCAAGCTTCTGTGAGAGAGGGAGTGAGTATGAACTGAGTGAAGGAGCAGGAGATGAGAGAGTAATAGAATGAGAGAAAGGAAGTGAGTGGAACAGAAAGGAGGGATTTCTGGGTCTGCTCTCCCAGACAGTTATAACACAGCAGAAAAACAGATGGATAGGGTCAACTTTTCTTTAAAATCAAGATACATTTTATTTCTTTTCTTAAAAAACAAACATTACAAAAAAATCTGAATAGAGAAGTAAAGCCAACCCCCCCAAAAAAATCTATTTGGGGACTCAAAAAAAAACACATTCTCGATTCAATTTAAAAAAGCTTGGGGATGCCTGTCACAAAGGGTTGAACAAGAGAGGATGCTCTGTGTGTATGTATCATGCCCAGCACAGAGGCATCCAAAGCATCTAACATCTCTGAACCACAAACCAAAGGTAGAGGGCATAGGTTGAGGAAACGCCAAACCCCTTGAGCGTGTGCTCCATCACACCCTCGCACTGTAGTAATACCAGCACACAGTAAAGACACATAAAGAAGAGGTTCTCGGAAGGCTGATCTAGGACCTGCTTCCATGACCCCCTCAATCACCACATCATTAACCGTTTACAGCTCATAGCAGAAGCTCAGAGCACTCACTCTGTCTAAAGCACAATAACACACTGCTACTCCAAAGCAGTGATCTTCAACTCTGTTCCTTCTAGCACATTACTGAACCGTTACATATTCAATAACAAAACAAGCTTTGTGTATGTGTTAAACTGAAGGTCCTTGACACAGGACCAGGGCATGACCTCAGAGTAGGGGGAAATATAACATAGCATTAATTCAACTAAGTTAACATTAAAATAACAACCATAAAACCTTCCTGTTAAAACGTGTTGTGTTTGAGAGTTTCAAAAGCACAGTGTCTGTTTGCACAGTGCCATGGGGTTAGTTGGCCTAGGGCCTCAGTGAAGGCAATCTAGATACAGGGAAATAAACAGACAGGAAACACAGACATCATATCCTCCCTCAAGAGTCTCCAGTGTGGCCCTCTCTGATTCGTCACCAGTGGGTTCCGACTGAACCAATGGGTAGTGTTGCACAGTGAATAAAGTGCTTTGATTGAACACCAGCAGTCCACTGACAAACCAAGATGGAGAGGGAGACCCTAACCCAGACTGGCTGAACAAACCCAGGGCTCAGTTAGTAATCCCTGATCTAACACTACTGGATAGGCAAAAGCAAGGGTTACACTACATTGCTTGCACCTATCCAGTCATGTCAGACCAGAGATTACTTGAGGAGGAGAGGGGGGACGGAGAACAGGAGTAGAAAGAAAATGGCTGTAGAAAGTGTATTTTTTTTAATAGAAGGCTCACTTGCACACACACCTGCAGAGTGAAAACTAACGACTCTACACACCAAGCGACTGTTGAGGACGGATCCCTACTAGCACTGAGCACTCAGAAAGGCAAACTAACAAAGCCGAAATAAACTGTTTTCTGATATTCACACAGACTTGTGTAGGAAAGACTAATGCAGCCACTGCAGAGAAGGAGATGAGAAATGCGAGGAAAGGTGAGCCAGTGGAGGTGAAGCTGAGCAGAGCAGACAGTGATGGGGGGATGGGACAGAGAGTCAAATCTCACACGTTCTTCCCTTCCGTCCCTCACAGCCATATGGTGGTATACATGTTCTCATGCACAGACACTGTCCTCAGTCAGTCAGTCATTCATTCATTAGGGGAAGATAAAAACTAACACTAAACAACAAAACCACGAGGTTCAAACCATTGAGCCAGGCCACCACGGAAACCGAAATAAAACCCTCTAAACCAAGAGAAACAAAACAAAAAACATAAGGTTAAGAGAGAAAGACGTGGAAGGGGAGAGAGGTGGAACTTCTGTGGGGCTAGTCTTCCCCAGAGGGTGCGTCCTCTTCCGAACCGTCCTCCTCTTCCTCCTCCTCCTCGGCGTCTTCCTTCTTCTCCTTCCCAGGTGCCTCCTTTGTTTTCTTGGGAGCGGGGGAGGAGTCTTTCTTCACCACCTCCTCCTCCTCCTCTTCTTCCTCCTCCAGAGGGCTCTCTGGCTCCTCCTCTTCCTCCTCTTTGGGCGAGCTCTTCTCCGGGGCCTTGGCGGCGCTTGGGCGACCTTTACCCTTTCCTTTCATTGGGCTGGGGGTCACTGGGAGAGGAGATGCACACACACAGTTAGAGATACACATTCATTCAATTATGTTTTGAGGCTGGGAGGATACAAAACCTTTATCGAAAAACAGCCTGTACAACAACCTATGCTTTTAGTTCTGAAGGATATGGGTGATTGATTCATAGTGAGCAGTCCTACCGGTGGCCTTTAGTCTTGGTTTGGGGGATTTCTTCTCCTTCCTCTCCGGCCTGCTCCGTCTGATCACCTTCTTGCTGCTCCTCTTGCTCTTGGAGCGGCCGTAGTCACTATCATCATCATCCTCAACCATGAAGTCTTCATCACTGCCCGACTCATCAGCTAGAGAGGAGAGGGGGACGAGCTGGTGATTATTGGTCATTTCACCCGACAAATGTCACTTTCCATATTGGTTTAATTTACGCTCCATGAAAACTATTCATGTGGTTTATTCATAGTTTGTAAAGCACTGTGGTTGATATACGCGCGATGTAATATTGAGTGATTGACTTACGATCCATGTAGGCCGGCTCAGTGCTGTGTGTATAACTTAAAGTTTCAGTGTACATTTTTGTGGTTGTGTCAGTAGGACTATAGTGTAGAGTGGTTGACTTATGGTCCAAGTGGGTCCGTTTTGAGTGGTTGACTTACGGTCTGGGAAGGCCTCCTCTTGGTCTTCGCGTTCCTCGTCCTCGCTGCCCCCGTCTCCCAGCAGGATCTCTCTCTGTTTGGACACGGCCTTGGTGGCAGCCTGGCGCACCGTACGCACCTTACGACTCCCCTCCTCATCACTGTCATCTACACACAGAAAGATGTAGTCAGCTTATAACACAGTCGTTATAACTGGCACACACACACCTCAGTGTATGAGTCTTACCTGCAGGTCGTTTTCTCTTGGGTGTTCTCTTGGTGGGCTTTGCCACTTTGGCTGTTTTTCCCTTTTCCCCTTGTTTAGCTTCAAAGTCACTCCCTCCATCCTCCTCATCCTCCTCTCCAAAGTCGTTGCCTTCATCACTACCAAAGTCATCTGCACCCAAACAGAAACATTCACCACTAGCACGGCCCCAAAACATCTCCTATCCCTAGTCCCCTTTCAATAGCCCATGCACCTAGTTAGACCCAAACCCCTATAACCTTAGCATCATAGATTTATCAGAAATGAAGATTTAACAAACATAACATTGTTAATCAACCAGAATGGCTTACCTGCCGAATCATTTTTGGATTTTGAGAGTTTTTCATCAGAATCCTCACTGAAACCAAAAACAACAACTGAGCAACAAGCACCAAAGGAGGCAGATACAGTTCCTCTACACATCAAGGCCGGATATTATAGAACCGCTTAATCTTGAGTTGAGCCCTCAACTCGTATTTCGAAATAATGCTTGACGACAACGTGAGATGTTAACTGAAGTGTGAGTTAGGATTCAGCCTTGTGCTGCTGTTCTCTGGGCTCACCTGTCCTCCTGCGAGTTCTTTGAACGCTTGCGCTTCACCTCACGAGGAGCCGCACGAGGCTTCTTAGGCTTGTCTGAGTTCCTCCCATACTCCTCATCTACAAGGGAAGGGAAAAGGGGTTACACACTCACAGTTTAGCTACAGGGGAGAGGGGTTGCAGTTGCACACACACACACTCTCTTGCCCTCTCACCTGCATCATCAGACTCTTGGAATTGGGAGTAATTCACCACCTTCTTGTTCCTGTGAAGTAAACAAACAGCCAATCAGAAATTCCCTTTCCTGTTTCTAGTCAGTTAGGAGGACTGTCGTTGTAGGACAAAACATGCAGAAATAATAATCATCACAGCCGTTCACTACCGTAAAGGTTACATGCTGTCAGGGGGACCCAGTCATCTTACTCAGACCTCTCCTCACAGAGGACACAATAAGGCTAAAGGGTACAAATTAATAGTCTAATGTGGCTATTCATCTGCACCAATCTCAACACACAGGGTTGATTAAAGATAAATGGAGGATCATGTCTTTTGAATGTCCAATGCTTTATGCGAGTCCAGATGGGCCCAATTATATAATGTTAGCTATGTAGGCCTACCTAGCTCTACTAATTCACAAATACGCTTTTCACAAAATCATGCTGCTCTGAACAATACCGTGCTGGCTGGAATATTGGCCTGATAATATCTTGTGGTGGTGACTCAAGACCATGCTAGCCCACTGATTTTATGATCGGCATTGGCCCTAGGAAGTAACAGAAGTCTTCAGATTAGAGATTAGACAAACATAACACCCCATCTGGTTCATATAAAATGCCCAACTCTATATGGTTCTTATCTCTAGTAAGAGGATAATATGTGTCAAAATGCAGCCAAAGATTTCAGGAGCAACAGGGTTATCAAATCTCAGCTCCCTCTATTCTACCACACTCAGCGGTCAACCATGTATCAGCAGCATGTGTTGCATGCGTTTTAATAATCAATCCGTTTTAGTAAACTGGTGTCCCACTTCTCCAGTTTCAAGGGCTCATTTGGGAATGTGGGTGAGTGGAATGGTTGAACGCACGCAAACACACACCCCACATTCTGAAATTAAATGTTTGCCCCCCCCCCCCCCAGTTTTATCATTGCACTGTGATACAAAAAGTGTCATCTGTGCCTTAAGAGTGGTAGGATAGGCTGTTTGGCAGTATGAGCTGCCTGGATTTAAGATGGACACTACAGAATGTGCGAATGGAAGTTGTTGTCTGTGTGTGTTGTGTTTTTCTCTGACTTGTAAAAGCAAGCAGAACAAAAACTGGCTACTTTTATTTGACTGATGTAGCTGGCAAGGCAACTGCTGTTTGACATAACAGAAAAAAGTATTTATTTCCAGTGCTGAGTTAGTAGTGTAACTGACATGTAACATTAGCTAATGCGTTACATGTTTCAACCCCTCTCGACTGAAGTTCTGTCTGAAGTGAATGAACTAGTTTGCTAGTTAGTAGCTACTACAGCCAGTTCAGCTTTAGCCGCTAGCTATCTGTCAGGTAGCAGTATCTAACAGCTGTTGTGTGCATGGAAATGTTTTGTAGCCTTTGTTTTGTCCCGTTTCAAAATAAGTAAATTAACTTAGCTAGTTTTCACCAGCTGATGTACCATTAGAGCTAGCCAAAGGTTGGCTAATGTTAGCTAGATAGCTCACTAACTTTAGCTATTATTTTTGCCTCAATCACACTAGACCTGAATCAAACGCTGAAACCTGCAGCCAAATGATTGAAGACCAATATTCTGACATTTGACAGAGCAGTGTGAGTTTTTATTAGAAACTGCAGAGTCAGGCAACCACGTCTGACTGTGCCGAGGCAAACTTTTGCAGGTTACATTTCTATTCTAGGCAAGTCTGATTGTGCCGAGGCAAACTTTTGCAGGTTACATTTCTATTCTAGGCAAGTCAGTTAAGAACAAATTCTTATTTACAATGACCGCCTACCCCGGCTAAACCCAGACGACGCTGGGCAAATTGTACGCCACCCTATGGGACTCCCAATTATGGCCGGTTGTGATACAGCCTGGAGTCGAACCAGGGTGTCTGTAGTGACGCCTCTAGCACTGAGATGCAGTGCCTTAGACCGCTGCGCCACTCGGTGCAACACTTTATTCTCTCTTTGCATCTAACACTAGCCAGAAGATTTAAAGATTTAAAATAGTTTCAGGCAGTCTGACAAAAGTTGATTTCCAAACTGTATCAAGGGTTGATAGGCTTTTTCCAATGACAGAAAAATCTGAGGAAGACACATTTAATGATAATGATTCATATATGCCAGTGAAACTGAATATCATGGACTCAAATGTAATTCCTCTGCAGGAGGTGTAAAACACAAAAAGGGGACCTATCTGCATATGTTGTGCTCTTGTGAAGGCTGGCTGAATTCAGCATGTTTACAGATTCTCCCTTCCCGCCATTTTTGTTCGCTTGGAAATGTTGATACTGGAGACTTATCAGAAGTGTAATCTAGCATTTATAGTGGCTCAGAAATGCATTACCATTAATTGGAAGGTTGGTTATCCTCCCACAATGGATGGCAGAAATGTAATGCATCACCAGATTTGATTCAATACAAGATTAAAGGTATACTGTGCAACTTTCATAAGGTCTGGATGCCTTATATGGAATACTGTACAACAAAAGGAGTCAATTTTGAAAACATGCCCACTTAAGGGGAGATACATATTCAGGCAATCCCTAACTGCTGGGCTGCCCAGTCATGGCCCTGGGGGTTTGCCGTACTGTTGGTTAATGAATATTTCACTAAGATCCTAAAGCTGAGTGGGGTGTGCTGAGTTGGGGCGCTGCAGGGTGGTGGATCCCTAGGGGCAGGACAGGGCAATCCAGCTATATAGTGCGCAAGTAAAAACAGCTCTACAGTACTATTAGGCCTATATGAATTACAGTGCCCTCCATAATTATTGGGACAGCTAATCATTTTTTCTTCTTTTGTCTCTATACTCCAAGTTTGGATTCGAAATCAAACAATGACATTTAAGTGCAAACTGTCAGCTTTAATTTGAGGGGGTATTTTCATCTGTATTGGGTGAACTGTTTAGAAATTAGAGCACTTGTTGTACATAGTCCCCGCCCATTTTAAGGGATCAAAAGTATTGGGCCAAATTCACTTGTATGTGTATTAAAAGTAGGAAAAAGTATTTGGTCCCACATACATAGCACACAATGACTACATCAAGCTTGAGACTCTACACATTTGTTGGATGCATTTGCTGTTTGTTTTTGGTTGTTTCAGATTATTTTGTGAAATAGAAAGTAGAAATGAATGGTAAATAATGTATTGTCATTTTGGAGTCACATTTATTGTAAATAAGAATAGAATGTTCCTAAACACTTCTACATTAATGTGGTTGCTACCATGATTACCGATAATCCTGAATGAATCGTGAATGATGATTGGTGAGAAAGTTAGATGCACAAATATCATACCCCTTCAAATGCTAACCTCCCCTGTTATTGTAATGGTGAGAAACAGCTCTACAGGGGGTAAAAAATAAAAAGTAAAAAAATGTAACCTTTATTTAATAGGCAAGTCAGTTAAGAACAAATTCTTATTAACAATGACGGCCTACCCCTGACAACGCTGGGCCAATTATGCACCACCCTATGGGAATCCCAATCATGGCCAGATGTGACAGCCTGGATTTGAACCAGGGACTGTAGTGACACCTCTTGCACTGAGATGCAGTGCCTTAGACAGCTGCACCACTCAGGAGCCCGTATCTATAACTTTCTCACTCATCATTACTCATGATTCATTCAGGATTATCCATAATCATGTTAGAATCCACATTCATGTTGAAGTGTTCAGAAACATATTATAGGCTTAATTACAATTAAAGTGACCGCAAAATGGTCATATTAGACTGTGTAGAAATGCAAAATTATCTTTAGATGCCTAAGAAAATTCTGAGGGAGGAACCCCTGTCAGGTTATGCCCCCCACTTCTAAAACCAAAGTTTTGCCTCTGCACACACACTACAGGAGACCAGCACTTCAGGTGACACACTGCTGACCACAGACCATGCTCAATGTAATACACACCTTCAGAGCTGTGCTGTAATATACACACACAGGCATTCAAAACCTACATATAGTTGTCTTGTTCTGGTAAACGTACACACATGGATCAGAACCAAAAACCTTGGATTTTGTATTATATTTTGCCACCACCCTGACCTCCCAACACACAATAGTCCTGGAAGCACCCTTATTGTAATAGTATAGGCTAACAGTACCACACATGGTTAAATTAGCTAACGGGAGCGAGGAAGAGTCGTCAGGGCAATAAGTAATTTTACAAGCGGTTAGATTGCAAAGCCAGGCCCTGTCGCCACCTTGCAACACAGACAGACAGACCGAAAGCTGACCACCACTAGAACAGTGACCATAATGAGCCAAAATATCGAGGGACTGGGACCCGCGAATTACCTGGAAGGAATAGAGCCTGGGTTACCTGCGACGCCACATTGCAAATTTTTCTTTTTGCATATCAGTGGGCGCAATATCGGTTTCATTGTTTGTGGCAGCCAAATAAACTCCACGATTTACGACGGAATTGAGCGGCGACTAGTGTAATGACTGGACCGATGTCACAAATGTACGTTTATTTATATATATAAAAAACGACTGATTTCAGCACCCAAAATAGCCCGCAGTTACACACGACATTGTTCAGTATAAATGGGGCCTGAAATGTGTATTTTATATATATCAAAACGTAATTTTATGTGACCTCTGCCGTCCACACCAGTCACCGCTCAAATCATCATAAACCGTTGAGTTTAATCAGCTCTTTGCGGTTACAGTGTTGCAACATTCGGGTGGCGCGTGCTTCGCATCCGATAGTATGCTACATTGTATCAACAAGTATCGTCCATTTGTTAGTGGTTATCTTGAGATACAAAGACGATTTCTTTCTTCGCTCAAATGCGACCCTTTCGGTCTTTTCAGGCAGTGAAGAGCTAGGCATGGGGGTGTGGTGACTTCTAAAGCCACTCCGCCCCCTCTGACACACTTCCAGTGTTAATTTACTGCCATCAGTGAAAATGTAGTTCCTCCGCTCTCCCCTTCTCCTACCGCGTTTTCACTGAAAACCAACAAGGCTGCCTCGGCCTTTTTACATTTCATTGTTCCCTAGTAATAAGACTATTAAAATATAAGACAATTGCATTTTAAATGTAGATATTTGTAGTTAGTGCACACGTCGCAAGGCTGCGCGCTAACAATAGTACATCCCATGAGCCGATGTCTACCTCCAGCCCTGGTTTTTATTAGCTTTTCAGAGTCCCCCGTGGATGAATGGGTAGCCATATTCCCCAGTCTGTCTCCTTCCCCTTTCACGCAAAATACCAGGCCATGCCACAGTCCAGGGACATATAAAACAATGGTAAATCCGACAAAACATTAAGGTTAGTGCACCAAATGATGCTCGCGTTGGATCGTTTTTTAGGCATGATTTGCACCAGATGCACGCACACACGCCAAGGTACGCGCATTATAGACATTTCAACCTAACCATGGCGAACAGTCCACATAGTAAGGAATCATGCTATCAAGTGCGTGCACGACAAGAAAAAAAAAACATTTACATAAATGTTTAATCAAATAAACGCAACGGTGACCAAAATGCACAACATGGTAGCGACGTGCGTGTTGCCTGCGAAAGGCAACGTGCACACCGTGCAGTCTCAGCGGAGGACATATTAGGAAAAACCTACCTCACTGGTCTTGACATTTTGCAGAAATACTGTAGAGGTTAAGAATGTAAGAAAGGGGAAAGGAAATCCAGAAAAATAAAAACAAAATCGTCCCGCTCTGCAACTCCAAAGGGCGCAACGAGACCTTCCAACTCCAACGCCCCGGCTACTGCGTAAAACTAAATCTACGGCAACGATTTGTCTTCCAAACGCGATTTTAGTTAAAAATGTTACCTTCAGCTACTCAAAATGGTGAATAAAACAAACTGAAACTGCAGCCTATGCGCAACCTAACCAAGTGGCCCTTGGCATAAAGGACCGCCCATCGTCGCCACTGAGAGGAGAGCATCAACACTCCAAAGCTTCCATTGGGCAGTTTGAATGATAATTTACTTTTTGGTTGGATGTTTTAGTTGCTCATCAAACCCGTGGTACAACCCATTTACCCTCCCCCCTTTGAAAGATAGGTTGAGAAGGCACTGCTAAGAAAACAAAAAGAGGCCCTCAGTGTGGATGCAAGTTGCCCGAATTTGTGTTCGAAATTACCACAATTTAACTTTCTACTGGGAAATATGCGCGGCCTGCCAGCATGTAGTTACATGAGTGTCTATAGAAAGCTATGCATTTGTAATGATTTTATTTTCCACTGAGGAGGGCTTGGGGTACTGGCACTGTATCCCCAGGCACTACATTGTAAGCTTAATTGCACAGAAGACAGTCAGGTATAGATGTGGTTCTACTGTTTGATAAATTGTGCAGAGTAATAGCCTCCTCGCCAGTATCAGAATGTCCAAACAACTATGATGTTAAATGCAAAGAATTTGAAACAGAAAAAAACACATCAGGTTTTAGGCTACGTCTACAGTATAACTTTTCCCTGTCAATATTTGAAGGTGAGGGACATGGGCTGTGCCTACAACAAATGCCTTAATTTTATACTGATGACAATACAGCTTGGAGGGGGGTATTCTGATACTGTCTTTATTCATAGCTTTTCTTTGTTGACAAATATCCTTGACATTTGAAGAGATTGTCTCGTGATGAATGAGAGGATTGTGCTGAGACTGTTTGATTGTTAGAATATGTGTAGTATCTATTTCACGTGTGTTTTTCTCCCTCCATAGCAAAGTGAGGAGCTGGAAGTATTGTGGATCTCCAAGGACATGAATCCATTAATCGCTTGAAGGCCTCCATTACCTGCATTAAGCCTCCGCTATACAGCCACAGAGCACTAGAAATGATAGTGTAATTCATTTCAATAGAGAACATTTAGAATTAGAATAAAGAGAACTCCACGGAGGATGCACAAGTAGAATGGACTGAGAGTTGTTTTCTTGGAAAAGGGGATTTTAAATAACCGATGTCCATCACTAACAACCCAATGGGCACACCACGTAATTTCAATGTGGAGAATTTGGTAATATTTGGTAGATAGGTTCATCAATGAGATTCCAACCTATTTTTACCCACTCAAAAAAACTGCCTAAAGTTTGTTGAGTTCCCAATTTGTTATCACTATGCTTTCAACCATCTAACAGCACAACCACATTGGAATGGAAAATCTATGTCGGATTTTTGTTTTAGTTGTCACCAAAATGTGTTACCACTGTGCTTTCAACCATTTAAAAGCACACCAAAGTTCAAATGGGATGCAATGTCAGATATTTTGTTAATTTATACAACAACTTAATGTGTTATCCCTGTGCTTCAAATTATAGCACAACCAAATGGCCTAGATTGCAATTGAGATTATTAAAGTACATGGTGCAAGTTCTCAATGCCATTTGAGATTCTGTGCAGATTATTATAGCAATTGTGAAGATTTCCACACCCCTGCGACCCTGAACATGCACACTTTCTATGATTACATAAGAAGTCATTTATTTTTCCAGTAACCTCACAATGTGGCCAATGATGTGCTACTCATTTTAAGGTTAAATAAATACTGTTACATTAGTTTGTAAGACAGCCTTAAAGGTAAACTTCGGGATTTTGGCAATGAGGCCCTTTATCTACTTCCCCAGAGTCAGATGAACTATGAGATACAGTCTTTATGTCTCTGCGTGCAGTTTGAAGGAAGTTGCTAACTAGCGCTAGTGCAATTGCTAAATTGTTAGACTTCCAGTCATTGCGCTAACGCTTATTAGCATTGGACACAGAGACATAAAAATGGTATCCACAAGTTCATCTGACTCTGGGAAAGTAGATAAAGGGCCTCAATGCCAAAATCCTGAAGTATCCCTATAAGATTAGGCTATTTACTGTCTTACAAAAGTAAAATTGAATTGTGTTTGGTTGACAATGCAACTAAATAACAACACTTAAAGGAGACGTATCTACTGCTTGAATAGTTACATCTGAGCCACTGGCTTAATCCTATTTTTTTACTTTTATTTTTGGTTGAGATGGAGATGTGAAACCATCGTATAATTTGTTAACAAGTTAATATGCTGTTTACCATATTGCAAAAGTGACATTGAATTGTGTTTGTTGTCAACGCAATAAAATATACACTTTTGAAAGAAATGTATTTTCTGCTTGGATAGCTCCATATGTGCCACTTAGTGTGGCTTTATTTCCAGTTTGTTTACAAATTAATAATTGATATGTTGGAATCAAGTCTCCATTTCAAACAAAAATCTAATTTAAAGAATATAATTAAATCAAATCAAACTTTAAATGCACTTATATAGTTTGATTTGATTCCAAACTATTCTTTAACTTGTAGTTTTGGTTAAGATGGAGATGTGAATCCAACATATGTATTATTAACTTGTAGATTCCATTTGAAATCAACCAAACCTTGAAACCCTAGGCCTGTATGTATTGTTTATTTTTAGTTGAATCCTGGGCTGAATTTAAACAATAGTTGTTGATGACTTCCCAAATGCTGTACATGCTTAAATAGAATAATTGATGATATATGATTGATAAAGTATGGTTACTCTGTTGAACCTACTGTTTAGAATGACTTCGATAGCAACAGTTAATCTATTAAGTGTAGATTGTTCAACAATCATTCTCACAATAGCACATTGGTAATAGTCAGTGACAAATATCAAAGCTAAGCAGGAATGGGAGACTGATGGGGTAGCTGTAAATTTATCAACTCTCTAGTAGGAGGGGCGTCCCACCCAATTTCTTATTTTTATAGCGGGTATTACGTTGAAGATCTGACGTTGTTTCAAAGGTACAAATTCAGCATATTTTATACAAGGTTTGTCTATGCTGAAAATTGGTTACCATGATGACGTAATCCTGCGGTTGAAATTTTACCCTCAAAACAACAGTTGAGGACTTTTTTCAAATCCAATGTATTTTCCACATAGATTCCACATCACAATACGTTGACATTGACCAATTGCGTAGAAAAAAATGTTGATTTAATCATTTTGTGCCCAGTGGGAATGTCCCAAAGGGCTATGTAGTAGAGGTTTCAGTAACTCAGTGTCAAGGGCCTGTTCAGGGGGATGTAACGTTGCACAATGTCATTCAGATGTAGAACAAATATCTGTATTTTTCATAGAATAGGGAATCATGTCAGCTCCATTCATTCTATTTCTATCTGCATCTTTTACGTTCCACATCACTAAACACAGACCTAGTTGTTCTATTTGATTTGTCCCATGCCAGATTTGGTTGAATTTTGCTTCTGTGTAAAATGAATAAGCTCAATTGTTGAGCACGAAAGTTCCCAATAACAGCCCCAGGAATCAGTGGAAGAATAGAGGGCCAGCCATTTTACTTTACCGTTAGGAGCTAGTTACACGCATTTTGCAGCACCCGCTACAACATCTGCTAAACATTATACTTGACCAATACACTTTGATTTGATTTGTTGTAAAGTCATACCATTATAAGGGCAAATGGACCTCTGCTCTCTCACCTTTCATTTCTTTAACATCTGGTGTCAATCATTGTTGTGCACCAGTCATGGATGAATCTGAGATATGCTATGAATTATGTCAAATAGCGATGAATTACGCACAGCTAGATGTAACACTGTGGGTAAATCTCAAAATAGGGCTACTTAACGTTAGATCCCTCACTTCAAAGGCAGTTATAGTCAATGAACTTATCACTGATCATAATCTTGATGTGATTGGCCTGACTGAAACATGGCTTAAGCCTGATGAATTTACTGTGTTATATGAGGCCTCACCCCCTGGTTACACTCGTGACCATATCCACCATGCATCCCGCAAAGGGATGCCTCTCAGTCCGGACTGAGAGGCAGCTCTGTACTGAAAGGCAGCTCTGTACTGAAAGGCAGCTCCGGACTGAAAGGCAGCTCCGGACTGAAGGACAGCTCCGGACTGAGGGACAGCTCCGGACTGAGGGGCAGCTCCGGACTGACGGACGGCTCTGGCGGCTCCTGGCTGACGGACGGCTCTGGCGGCTATGGACAGACGGGCGGCTCTGGCGGCTCTGGACAGGAAGACTGCTCAGGCGGCGCTGGACAGGAAGACGGCTCAGGCGGCGCTGGACAGGAAGATGGCTCAGGCGGCGCTGGACAGGAAGATGGCTCAGGCGGCGCTGGACAGGAAGACGGCTCAGGCGGCGCTGGACAGGAAGACGGCTCAGGCGGCGCTGGACAGGAAGACGGCTCAGGCGGCGCTGGACAGGAAGACGGCTCAGGCGGCGCTGGACAGACGGGAGACTCATGCCTGCCGAGGCGCACAGTAGGCCTGGTGCGTGGTGCCGGAACTGGTGGTACCGGGCTGGGAACACACACCTCAGGGCGAGTGCGGGGAGCAGGAACAGGGCATACTGAACCCGGGAGGTGCACAGTAGGCCTGGTGCGTGGTGCCGTAACTGGTGGTACCGGGCTGGGAACACGCACCTCAGGGCGAGTGCGGGGTGCTGGAACTGGAGCCCTGGTACGTGGTGCCGGCACCGGAGGGCTGGTGTGAGGGGCTGCCGCAGGAGAACTGGTACGTGGGGCTGCCACAGGAGGGCTGGTGCGTGGAGAAGGCACCGGATAGACCGGACCGTGGAGGCGCACTACAGGTCTCGAGCACCGAGCCTGCCCAACCCTACCTGGCTGAATGCTCCCCGTAGCCAGGCCAGTGTGGCGAGGTGGAATAGCCCGCACTGGGCTGTGCTGGCGAACCGGGGACACCATGCGTAGGGCTAGTGCCATGTACACCGGCCCGAGGAGACGCACTGGAGACCAGATGCGTAGAGCCGGCTTCATGGCACCTGGCTCGATGCCCACTTTAGCCCGGCCGATACGAGGCGCTGCTATGTACCGCACCGGGCTATGCCTGCGCACAGGGGACACCGTGCGCATCTCTGCATAACACGGTGCCTGCCCGGTCGCTCTCTCTCCACGGTAAGCACGGGGAGTTGGCTCAGGTCTCCTACCTGGCTTAACACCACTCCCCGTGTGCCCCCCCCAATACATTTTTGGGGCTGCCTCTCTGGCTTCCAGCCGCGCTTTCGTGCAGCCTCCTCATACTGCCGCTTCTCCGCTTTTGCTGCCTCCAGCTCAGCTTTTGGGCGGCGATATTCACCAGCCTGTGCCCAGGGTCCCTTACCGTCCAGAATTTCCTCCCAAGTCCATTTCTCCAGATATCGCTGCCGCTGCTGCTGCTGCCCGTTACCACGCAGCTTGGTCTTAGTTTGGTGGGTGGTTCTGTAACGGCTTTCTTCTTCCTCCTCTGATGAGGAGTAGTAGGAAGGATCGGAAGACCAAAATGCAGCGTGGTACGTATCCATAATGACTTTTAATGAGAATGAATACGACAAAATACAAACTAACAAAGTGAAACAAAATGAAAACCGAAACAGTCCCGTAACGTGAAACACACAAACACTAAACAGGAAATAACCACCCACCAAACCCAGGTGGAAAAAGGCTACCTAAGTATGATTCTCAATCAGAGACAACTAACGACACCTGCCTCCGATTGAGAATCATACCAGGCCAAACGAAAAAACTAACATAGACAAACGAACATAGATTACCCATCCAACTCACGCCCTGACCACACTAAAACAAAGAAATAACAAAAGAACTAGGGTCAGAGCGTGACATGATGGTTGTACAGTCGTCTCAAATAAAACTGTGAAGGACCTCGGCGTTACTCTGGACCCTGATCTCTCTTTTGACGAACATATCAAGACTGTTTCAAGGACAGCTTTTTTCCATCTACGTAACATTGCAAAAATCAGAAACTTTCTGTCCAAAAATGATGCAGAAAAATTAATCCATGCTTTTGTTACTTCTAGGTTAGACTACTGCAATGCTCTACTTTCCGGCTTCCCGGATAAAGCACTAAATAAACTTCAGTTAGTGCTAAATACGGCTGCTAAAATCCTGACTAGAACCAAAAAATGTGATCATATTACTCCAGTGCTAGCCTCCCTACACTGGCTTCCTGTTAAGGCAAGGGCTGATTTCAAGGTTTTACTACTAACCTACAAAGCATTACATGGGCTTGCTCCTACCTATCTTTCTGATTTGGTCCTGCCGTACATACCTACACGTACGCTATGGTCACAAGACGCAGGCCTTCTAATTGTCCCTAGAATTTCTAAGCAAACAGCTGGAGGCAGTGCTTTCTCCTATAGAGCTCCATTTTTATGGAATGGTCTGCCTACCCATGTGAGAGACGCAGACGCAGACTCGGTCTCAACCTTTAAGTCTTGACTGAGGACTCATCTCTTCAGTAGGTCATATGATTGAGTGTAGTCTGGCCCAGGAGTGTGAAGGTGAACGGAAAGGCTCTGGAGCAACGAACCGCCCTTGCTGTCTCTGCCTGGCCGGTTCCCCTCTCTCCACTGGGATTCTCTGCCTCTAACCCTATTACAGGGGCTGAGTCACTGGCTTACTGGTGCTCTTCCATGCCGGCCCTAGGAGGGGTGCGTCACTTGAGTGGGTTGAGTAGCTGACGTGATCTTCCTGTTTGGGTTGGCACCCCCCCTTGGGTTGTGCCATGGCGGAGATCTTTGTGGGCTATACTCGGCCTTGTCTCAGGATGGTAAGTTGGTGGTTGAAGATATCCCTCTAGTGGTGTGGGGGCTGTGCTTTGGCAAAGTGGGTTGGGTTATATCCTGCCTGTTTGGCCCTGTCCGGGGGTATCATCGGATGGGGCCACAGTGTCTCCTGACCCCTCCTGTCTCAGCCTCCAGTATTTATGCTGCAGTAGTTTATGGGTCGGGGGGCTAGGGTCAGTCTGTTATATCTGGAGTACTTCTCCTGTCTTATCCGTGTGAATTTAAGTATGTTCTCTCTAATTCTCTCTTTCTCTCTTTCTTTCTTTCTCTCTCTCGGAGGACCTGAGCCCTAGGTCCATGCCTCAGGACTACCTGGCATGATGACTCCTTGCTGTCCCCAGTCCACCTGGCCGTGCTGCTGCACCAGTTTCAACTGTTATGCCTGCGGCTATGGAACCCTGACGTGTTCACCGGACGTGCTACCTGTCCCAGACCTGCTGTTTTCAACTCTCTAGAGACAGCAGGAGCGGTAGAGATACTCTCAATGATCGGCTATGAAAAGCCAACTGACATTTACTCCTGAGGTTCTGACTTGTTGCACCCTCGACAACTACTGTGATTATTATTATTTGACCATGCTGGTCATTTATGAACATTTGAACATCTTGGCCATGTTCTGTTATAATCTCCACCTGGCACAGCCAGAAGAGGACTGGCCACCCCTCATAGCCTGGTTCCTCTCTAGGTTTCTTCCTAGGTTCTGGCCTTTCTAGGGAGTTTTTCCTAGCCACCGTGCTTCAACACCTGCATTGCTTGCTGTTTGGGGTTTAAGGCTGGGTTTCTGTACAGCACTTTGAGATATCAGCTGATGTAAGAAGGGCTATATAAATACATTTGATTTGATTTGAACACAGGACCTGGAAAAATAATATGAATAAAGTACATTGCCAAAAAGGGAAGTGAATCCTTCCAAGCTGGTCCCAAGGGTCAAACATCTTTATTTGAGCTTTTGATACAACTACTATAATTCACCAAATAAGAAACTACATAGTTCTTGTGTAGTTCCAACAGCACATTCCCTCTGTGTGATGACATTTTGAAGCTGGTCTAATTTAAAGTGTAGTACACGTGTAATAACGAAGAGTAGGGCTTTGCTCAAATTGTAGACTATGTTCTGTGCTGGTTTGGAAAGGGAAGTGTTGTCAACGAGCAGTGTGTGTGTGTCTGTGTGTGTGTGAAATGTTTTCAGTAAGAGTTTGAAGTTGTGTAGAGCTGAGAACTGGGCGACACTGGTGCAGGGGTGACCGATATTATTATAACTGCTGTATGTAGTGCCCTGAGTAACAGCGAAGAATAGATCCATGATCAAGATACAGTTGTAGAAAATAATGTTGAAACACAGGGATTTAAACATATTATTGAATAAACAATTAATTAACTTATACATGACAAATATTGAGGGGTGTTTCAGAGAAGTCAGAAGCATTGTGTGGTGTGTATGGAAGGTGTGTGCATGATACCTGTGGGTTGTAAATGTATCAGGTGAAGCAGCTTTAAAAATGCATGCTGTCTGTCTTCTGTGTGAGATCAGACGGACCTCTGTCTCTCTGGGCTTAGGGATGATACTGGAATAAGGAGAAGACATGTTTCCATGGTAACCAGGTGAGATAGTTTCTCCCCTCAACCTCACCCCTTATTATGCTTTTTGTCCATTGCGCAATGCTCCAGCATCTGAGATTAAGCTTACCTAAAATGGATGGAATTAGGTCTTCAGATTTCTCGGGGGAAAAAATAAACATTGATTTTGGGGTGTAAGGTTGCTAAAGGTTGTATCCAAGGTTGCTAAAAAATAAACAGTTTGTCACTTACCCAACATGCCAAAGCAGAGATATTTCATTGTTTCAGCTTTCTGTAAACCTCAGGTACATAGAAAATAGAATTGATCCTCTCTGCCACCATGCCTTGCATCCAGAGCCATTTCATACTTCAGTCTTTCTGGATTCTTGAACTACAGGGAACAGCTACTCTATTTCACGATGCACTAATACCCTCACATTCCTTCTGCCTCAAATCAGTTACAAATTTAGGCCAGGAAACTGTGGCAATTTGTGACATGAATGGATGAAAGCCAGTTCCCAACACCAGGAATTTCCTACCCCTGGACTAAGAGCTACGTAAAGTGGCTAGGGACAGGAATAGAACCAGGCCAGCCACAGTAGAGTTGCTGGATCAGTAATACATCTGCCGGTGTTGTACTGCCATCTACTGGTTAGAGAATGGTATTACAAACCATCCATTGAAACTTTCCGATCTTGTACGTGAATGCTCTTTTTTCAAGTTGAACGCACATAACAATGAAATCACACTGAAATCACACGGGGGCAGTGCAAGAAAGCCATTGGCAATGTGCATAATCAAGTTTCTTCCTACATCCCATAGCCTACTGTAAAGCCTGACTCACATGATAGCTGACCTGAGAAGATTCTGGGTTATCTGTGCCCAATAATGTTTGTACCATGTTTTGTCCTGCTACCATGTTGCGCTGCTGCTATGTTGTAATGCTACCATGTTCTTGTCATGTTGTGTCATGTTGTGTTGCTATCATGCTGTGTTTTCATGTGTTGCTGCCATGTTGTCGTCCTAGGTCTCTCTTTATGTCGTGTTGTGGTCTCTCTCTTGTCGTGATGTGTGTGTTGTCCTATATTTTATTACATTTTTATTTTCAATCCCAGCCTCGTCCCTGTAGGAGGCCGTCCCTGTAGGAGGCCATTGTTAATAAGAATGTGTTCTTAACTGACTTGCCTAGTTAAATAAAGGTTAAATAAATAAATAAAATCAGGGTTATCTGTTGATAACCTTCAACTTGTCTTTCAGCAGCTTATGTCTGTGTCCTCCTGGTGGAGAGAGAGAGTGAGAGAGAGAGAGAAAGAGAGAGAGAGAGAAAGAGAGAGAGAGAGAGAATGAAAGAAAAAAAAAGCTCAGGGATAAATTCATTTCGGTGAATGAATTTCCTATTTAAAGACTTACAGTTGAAGTCGGAAGTTTACATACACTTAGGTTGGAGTCATTAAAATTTGTTTTTCAACCACTCCACAAATGTCTTGTTGACAAACTATAGTTTTGGCAAGTAGGTAAGGACATCTACTTTGTGCATGACAAAAGTAATTTTTCCAACAATTGTTTACAGACAGATTCTTTCACTGTATCACAATTCCAGTGGGTCAGAAGTTTACATGCACTAAGTTGACTGTTCCTTTAAACAGCTTGGAAAATTCCAGAAAAATATGTTATGTCTTTAGAAGCGTCTGATAGGCTAAATTACATAATTTGAGTCAATTGGAGGTGTACCTGTGGATGTATTTCAAGGCCTAACTTCAAACTCAGTGCCTCTTTGCTTGACATCATGGGAAAATCAAAAGAAATCAGCCAAGACCTAATAAATAAAATTGTAGACCCCCACAAGTCTGATTCATCCTTGGGAGCAATTTTCAAACGCCTGAAGGTACGACGTTCATCTGAAGGTACCACGTTCACCACGTTCAAAAGTACGCAAGTATAAACACCATGGGACCACTCAGCCGTCATACCGCTCAGGAAGGAGAAGCGTTCTGTCTCCTAGAGATGAACGTACTTTGGTGAAAAAAGTGCAAATCTATCCCAGAACAACAGCAAAGGACCTTGTGAGGATGCTGGAGGAAACAGGTACAAAAGTATCTATATCCACAGTAAAACGAGTCCTATATCGACATAACCTGAAAGTCCACTCAGCAAGGAAGAAGAACACTGTTCCAAAACCGCCATAAAAAAGCCAGACTACGGTTTGCAACTGCACATGGGGACAAAGATCATACTTTTTGGAGAAATGTCCTCTGGTCTGATGAAACAAAAATAGAACTGTTTGGCCATAATGACCATCGTTTTGTTTGGAAGAAATAGGGGGAGGCCTGCAAGCCGAAGAATACCATCCCAACCGTGAAGCACGGGGGTGGCAGCATCATGTTGTTGGGGTGCTTTGCTGCAGGAGGGACTGGTGCACTTCCCAAAATAGATTGCATCACGAGGAAGAAACCTTATGTGGATATATTGAAGCAACATCTCAAGACATCAGTCAGGAAGTTAAAGCTTGGTCGCAAATGGGTCTTCCAAATGGACAATGACCCCAAGCATACTTCCAAAGTTGTGGCAAAATGGCTTAAGGACAACAAAGTCAAGGTATTGGAGTGGCCATGACAAAGCCCTGACCTCAATCCTATAGAAAATGTGTGGGCAGAACTGAAAAATTGTTTGCAAGCAAGGAGGCCTACAAACCTGACTCAGTTACACAAGCTCTGTCAGGAGGAATGGGCCAAAATTCACCCAACTTATTGTGGGAAGCTTGTGGAAGGCTCCCCGAAACATTTGACCCAAGTTAAACAATTTAAAGGCAATGCTACCAAATACTAATTGAGTGCATGTAAACGTCTGACCCACTGGGAATGTGATGAAAGAAATAAAAGCTGAAATAAAACATGCTCTCTACTATTATTCTGACATTTCAGATTCTTAAAATAAATTGGTGATCCTAATTGACCGAAAACAGGGAATTTGTACTAGGATTAAATGTCAGAAATTGTGAAAACTGAGTTTAAATGTATTTGGCTAAGGTGTATGTAAACTTCCGACTGAAACTGTATGTAATTTCTTCTGGCAGAGAAGTCGTTTTTTTATCCCTTGCTTTTTCTGTTTCATCCCTTACTTTCTCAGTTCTTCCTCTAAATGCGTTGCTCTAGGGGGGTTATTGGACGAGTGGACCCTACTTCAGAAGAGAGAGTCGGGGAGCGAGGGACATGAAGAAAGCGAGACAGAGACAGAGACAGAAACAGTGTGTGTTTGTTTCTGTCACAATGAGAACTCTGCAGTTTTATGAATTCAGCTAACCAGTGTTATGACAGGGATTGCATCCCCTGCCGAGAATTGCTTTTCTCATCATGTCACCAGCTCTCCATTTAACCCTTCCATTCTTATTCTAGTACCAATAATAAAGGGTGGTGGTGGGGTTATGGAATGGGGTTATGGTAAGCTACAGACAATGAACACAATCGCATTTTATCGATGGCAATTTGAATTTACAGATATACCGTGACGAGATGAGGCCCATTGTCGTGCCATTCATCCGCCGCCATAACCTCATGTTTCAGCATGATAATGCACGGCCCCATGTCACAAGGATCTCGGAAGCTGAAAATGTCCCTGTTCTTCCATGGCCTGCATACTGCATCAGGCTCCTTTGGAGTCACTCCTAGGACCAGCAGGAGGAGTCTGCCCGGTTCCATCCATGAGAGGAACACATTGACCTCACTTTGTCACTCCTCCACTGGGCCTGACTCCCTTCCAGTGTGTCCTGGGGTATCAGCCAGCCGTGACCCTGTGGACCTAGAGCCAGACCAAAGCCCCTGCGGTGGACGAGTAGTTCCGGAGCACAGATGAGGTTTGGAGCACTGCCCACGTGAGGCTCCGGGCATGCCGTCCACCGCCAAAAGGAGCAGGCGGATCGCCACCGCAGTGAGGCTCCTGTGTTACATCCCGGTGTTTGCGTCTCGCTCTCCACCAGGAACCTCAAGCTCCACCTGCCCTTCCAGAAGCTGAGCCCCCAGTTTGTGGGGCCCTTTAAAGTCCTCCAGTGGATCAATGAGGTAACTTATCGCTTTCAACTCCCCACCAACTACCGGATCTCACCCTCTTTTCATGTTTCCCTCCTCAGGCCAGTGGTTCCTGGTCTCCTGGCTGATGCCAGGGGACCAGGAACACCCCACCATCTCCCCTGGACATTGATGGGACCCCCCACCAATGCTGTCAAGTCCCTCCTGGACTCCTGATGTCATGGGGGTCGGATCCAGTACCTGTTGGACTGGGAGGGGTACGGCCCAGAGGAGCTCTGTTGGGTCTCAGCGGCCGACATCCTGGACACCAATATCACCCGGGATTTCCATCTACACCATCCGGACCGGCCCGCTCCTCGCCCTCGGGCCGTCCTCCTGGCCGGCGTCGTCCTAAGGCTGGGGGGTTTACTGTCACGCCTACCCCGGCTCCGGTGCTCGACATCGCCGGTCTACTAACCAGCCATCACCTTGATTACTCTCCCTTTATTTAGCCCTCTGTAGCCTAAGTCATCAAGAAGTATTGGTTTGTGTTCACGTTCAGTACGCTTCTACTATTTTGCTTAACAGCCTTTTCTTATCATTAAATATTCACCTTCTGCACCTGCTTCCTGTCTCCCAGCGTCTTCGTTGCTCCCTCCTCTCAGACTGGCTGCCAGGTGCAAATCAAATCAAAGTTCAGTTCAAGAAATAGAGTTAAGAAAATATTTATGAAATAAACTAAAGCAAAAAATAAATGTTTTAAAATTAAATTAAATAACAATATCGAGGCTATATACAGTCAATATGCGGGGGTACAGGTTAGTCGAGGTAATTTGTAAAGTGAATATGCATAGATAATTAGCAGCGAGTAGCAGCAGTGTAAAAACAAAGGGGGGGGGGGGGGGGGGTCAATGTAACTAGTCCAGGTGGCCATTTGATTAATTGTTCAGCAGTCTTATGGCTTGGGGTAGAAGCCTAGAGTAGGTACTGTAGTACAGTAGGTACTGGATGTCAGGAAGCTTGACCACAGGGATGTACTGGGCCGTCCACACTACCCTCTGTAGCGGCTTATGGTCAGATGGTGAGCAGTTGCCATATCAGGCGGTGATGCAACCGGTCAGGATGCTCTCGATGGTGCAACTGTAGAACTTTTTGAAGATCTGGAGACCCATGCCAAACCTTTTCAGTCTCCTCAGGGGGAAAAGGTGTTGTCATGTCCTCTTCACAACTGTCTTGGTGTGTTTGGCTCATGATAGTTTGTTGATGATGTGGACAAGAAGGAACTTGAAACTCTCGACCCGCTCCACTTCAGCCCTGTCTATGTAAATTGGGCCTGTTCGGCCCTCTTTTTCCTATAGTCCACGATCAGCTCCTTTGTCTTGCTCACATTGAGGGAGTGGTTGTTGACCTGGCACCACACTGCCAGGCCTCTGACCTCCTCCCTATAGGCTGTCTTATTGTTATCGGTGATCAGGCCTACCACTGTCGTGTCGTCAACAAACTTAATGATGGTGTTGGAGTCGTGCTTATCCACACAGTCGTGCGTGAACAGAGAGTAAAGTAGGGGACTATGCATGCACCCCTGAGGGGCCCCAGTGTTGAGGACCAGCGTGGCAGATGTGTTGTTGCCTACCCTTACCACCTGGGGGCGGCCTGTCAGGAAGTCCAGGATCCAGTTGCAGAGGGAGATGTTTACTCCCAGGGTCCTTAGCTTAGTGATGAGCTTTGTTGGTACTATGGTGTTGAAAGCTAAGCTGTAGTCCATGAACAGCGTTCTCACATAGGTGTTCCTTTTGTCCAGGTGGGAAAGGGCAGTGAGGAGTGCGATTGAGATTGCGAACTGGAGTGGGTCTAGGGTTTAGGGTTTCCGTTATGATGGTGTTGACATGAACCATGATCAGCCTTTCAAAATACTTAATGGCTACCGACACGAGTGCTATTGGGTGGTTATCATTTAGGCAGGTTACCTGTCAGTGAAGACACTTGCCAGTTGGTCCATGCATGCTTTGAGTACATGTCCTGGTAATCCGTCTAGCTCTGCGGCTTTGTGAATGTTGACCTGTTAAAAGGTCTTGCTCACATTGGCCTGTAAACCATGGCTTCTGGTGGCATATGTATGTATGGTCACTGTGGAGATGACGTCGTTGATACACTTATTGATAAAGCCGGTGACTGAGGTGGTGTACTCCTCAATGCCCTTGGATGAATCCTGGAACTTATTCCAGTCTGTGCTAGCAAAACAGTCCAGTAGCGTAGCATCCACGTGATCTGACCACTTCCATATCGAGCGAGTCACTGGTACTTCCTGCTTTAGTTTTTGCTTGTAAGCAGGAATCAGGAGGATAGAATTATGTTCAGATTTGCCAAATGGAGGGTGAGGGAGAGCTTTTCTATGTGTCTCTGTGTGTGGCGTAATGGTGGTCTAGAGTTTTATTTCCTCTGGTTGCACATGTGACATGCTGGTAGAAATGAGGTAAAACGGACTTAAGTTTGTCTACGTTAAAGTCCCCGGCCACTAGGAGCGCCACTTTTGGATGAGCATTTTCTTGTTTGCTGATGGCCTTATACAGCTCGTTGAGTGTGGTCTTAGTGCCAGCATCGATTTGTGGTGGTAAATAGATGATAATATAGATGAGAACTCTCTTGGTAGATAGTGTGGTCTACAGCTTATCATGAGGTATTCTACCTCAGGCAAGCAATAACTCGAGACTTCTTGAATATTAGACATTGCGCACCAACAGTTACTGACAAATAGACACACACACCAGCCCCTCTTCTTACCAGACATACTGTAGCTGCTCCCTCTTGCCGATGTACGGTGGAGCCAGCCAGCTCTATATTATCCGTGTCGTCGTTTATCCACGTTCCGGTAAAACATAAGATATTACAGTTTTTATTAATGTCCCGTTGGTAGGATATTCTTAATCGTAAATCATCCAGTTTGTTTACCAATGATTACATGTTGGCCAATAAAGCGGAGTGTAGTGGTGGTTTACCTACTAGACCACAGTTGATTAGGAGTCCGTAAAATGGCAGCCATCCCCTCCAGGACCATTAGTCCAGTAAAAAAACTAAAAAGCAAATTATTATGCTCAGTCAGCTGTGCCACACAAGTAATACAAAAATGTATATATTACCACTGTGATCATATACCAAACACTTTTTAAATATACTTTCAAAATGGTCGGAGAAGAACATCATTGGCATGGGAATTCAAGCATAGCCAATATGCAGTGACAATGTATTGGGCCTATAGCCTACTGCACAAACCTCATTCCTACAGAACTGTTTTTAGTTGGTTAACATTCCACTGCATTGGGCAGTAAATCAGTGTCACACAGAGTGTTTCTTGGTAGTCTTAAACAAATCCATTTTGAAACAAAGTATACACCTCACACACATGGTTAAGGACGGAAAAATGAAGGCACCAAGTCAGATATTGAGTTGAAGTGTATTCAATTTTGAGTTTGCATCCCAATATTACACTTTATATGCATCACAGAAGAATGAAATATAACAAAACCGTTTGACATAGAAATACCGGATTTCTGGTGGATTATTGAAATAATGAAAAATATGAATAAGATTCCCTCCATTAGGCCGCCAAATGGCGATTCGGTAATTTGACTGCAGGAAAGGGTTTAATGTTGCATAGGCTTACGTTTTTAAATAATATTTTATAAAAATATGAACTTTAGATCTCGGCTTGCGTTTTGACAGTAATCTTGATTCAGAAAAGGTTGGTGACCACTGTTGTAGAGGAATGGTATGTATGTCTGTCTGTGTGCGCGGTAGGGTGCGTGGGTGGTTGGGTGCGTGCGTGCGTGCATATGTATGTGTGTGCCTGTGTATTCTGGAGGATGTGTTGCATTTAACCCAGCTCCAGCACTGTTTGATGCCACACGTCTCACCTCATGATAAGCACCTCAAAATATCTCTCTTCCCTCTCTCTTCTGTTTCCATCTACTCTCTTCTCCCTCTTCTCTCTTCTCCATCGCTCCAGATTGTTGAGGAGCTGTCATCTTTCCCGCGCATCTGCAAGGGCGGATCAAAGAGGGGCGGGGTGGAGACAGAGAGAGGGAGAGGAAGTGTGTCTGTTTTGGGATAAAAGAGAGGACACGGTGGCTCTCTAACATAGATTCAAAACCCAGCAGCAGATGTGTATTGAAGATTAGCTGCAGCTTCTATAAACCTGTTCCTTTGTACCTTCGTATCCCAAACTAAGGGAACGCTTGATTTAAAAATGGGGTCGCAAAAGAAACTAAACATTTTAAATCGTGCTTGGTTCATAGACCCTTGTTATGTCAGAAACCTCAGGTAGCCGCTAGAAGTGGTTGTAATAAACAGAGTGGTTTCTGTTTTCTTCCTACAAATGTGGCTCTATCCGTTGAACGGTTAAGCTACAAAATATTATGACCCCATCACTGAAAGATAGGACTCTCAGGAATACGCATGTGTGTTCTGTTTCCCTTTATAATGTCCACAAGTTGCACAGGACTTATTAGAACAGAGTGGAAAAGACCAGGCACTAAATCAGACTGAGGGAAAAAGAACATCTCAGAAGGTCATACAAAATGATCTGAACTTCCCAATACCTTTCTGATTCTGATTTTGTCGTGGAAATATTCAGTCAATAATATTTCCCAAATACCAGAGCTTGTGAGTTCAAATAGACTTTATTACAAAGTAACAAGAGCCGAGCTGGTTCATGAAGCAACTGCCTCTCCAGCCTCGGCACACACTTTTTATACAGTTTTCATCCTTACGTCACACACATAGTAACTCCTCTTTATGTTAATGATTCATCTCCTCTGGCATTTGGCCACCATTATCTTTTTGTCTTGCACCAATTTTAGCTTGGTTTCACATTACGGCATAGATTCCATTGGTGGCGTAACCATAGCAACAGTAAACAGGCCATAGCAAGGGTACAAAAATAAACAGACATGCACACTCCCAAGGCAGGTGCATGTCTAATGGTGCTTAAGTAATACAAACCTATGCTCCTAATGCACGTCTAACGAACCTCACTGGACTAGGTAATGGCTTCCTTAGCCCAATGACCTAGACACACACATAGAGTGCACTTATTCTGCTTACTACTTACTCTAAGATGTATAATGTGCACACATGTAATGGAAAATTCCCAATAATTTCAGTTACTTAAAACCATACTTCCTTCAGATTGAAATATTTTCAAAAGTATTGTCAGACTGATTTGTAATAGACTGTCATAGCCCCAATTTTAAAAAGTATTCAAATCTGAAGGAAGTATGGTTTGAAGTGACTAAAATCAAAAGGTATTGCATATTTATTTTTACATGGTGGGGTCATAATTTGTTTTTAATATCAAAATGGGGTCGCGGACATAGAAACGGGAAGTAGGGGTGCTGAGGGTGCTGCAGCACCGCCTAAATGACAATACAAAGATAAATAATATGAAAATTAAAAAAAATGTCACCAATTTATTGCACTAGGCCTTTATTAGCCAGCAGCATACCACCCTGCATACCACTGCTGGCTTGCTGCTGGCTTGCTTCTGAAGCTAAGCAGGGTTGGTCCTGGTCAGTCCCTGGATGGGAGACCAGATGCTGCTGGAAGTGGTGTTGGAGAGCCAGTAGGAGGCACTCTTTCCTCTGGTCTAAACAAAGATCCCAATGCCCCAGGGCAGTGATTGGGGACACTGCTCTGTGTAGGGTGCTGTCTTTCGGATGGGACGTTAAACGGGTGTCCTGACTCTCTGAGGTCATTAAAGATCCCATGGCACTTGTCGTAAGAGTAGGGGTGTTAACCCCGGTGTCCTGGCTAAATTCCCAATCTGGCCCTCAACCATCACGGTCACCTAATAATCCCCAGTTTACAATTGGCTCATTCATCCCCCTCCTCTCCCCTGTAACTATTCCCCAGGTCGTTGCTGCAAATGAGAATGTGTTCTCAGTCAACTTACCTGGTAAAATAATGGATAAATAAAAAAAATAAAATAAATAATTAGCCTGCATGAGCGATGAAAAATAATAGTCAGCAGAGCAGGGAGCAAAGTACCACATCCCCCCTCGAAAAATACTCATCAGCAGAAACCCCCCCCCCCAAAATGCTTTAATTATTTGTTATATTTCAAAAATTGTTGATAAAGGGCTTGTAAGTAAGCATTTCACCTGTTGTATTCGGCACATGAGACAAATAACATTTTATTTTATTTTATTTTGATACATTTTCCAAGTAGATTCCATGTCACAATTTGTTGACAAATTACATTGAATCAATGTTGATTCAACCAGTTTGTGCCCAGCAGGTGGGATTTATGGATGGGTGAATTAGCAGCATTTAGGGGAAAAGAGAGAAACGAGATCCATCATCCATCTATGATGACCCCCCACTGAGGATTGCTGTTGCATTGTTTGTTTAGTTAACAGGATTCATGTTCGTCTGAATTGTTAATGTATCAAAGCTGTATAGTTGAAGGGTCCTCCTCCTCATCTCCTCCCTCTGTACTCTATCTCTCTCTCTACTGTCTATTCCCCCCCTCCATCCGCAGTTCACTATAGATTATGCTTTTATCTTTTTAAGCTCTGTTCTGTTTTTAACACTCAACACTGTTTTTGACAAAGATCATACTTGTGTGGTTATTTAATGTTATTTAAAGTTTCTCAATAAAGAACAGTTGAAATGGAGTTCAGTGTTTTATCCCAAACCTCTATACATCCATAAGGACCTGGGTTAGCTTCCCACTGTCATAAATCAGGATCAATCGGAACCCTCATCAACAGACAGAGTTATGTGGTTGGTTCTCCTGAAGGGGTTTTAAGAAGCCTTTTTGACCTAGACTTGGCGCTCCGGTACCACATGCCGTGCGATAGCAGAGAGAACAGTCTATGACCTGGGTGACTGGATTCTTTGACAAGTTTTTGGGCCTTCCTCTGTAGCGCCTTAAGGTCGGATGCCGAGCAGTTGCCATACGAGGCGGTGATGCAACCGGTCAGGATGCGCTCGATGATAAAGCTGTAGAACTTTTTGAGGATCTGGGGACCTATGGCAAATCTTTTCAGTCTCCTGAGGGGGAAAAGGTGTTGTCGTGCCCTCTTCATGACTTTCTTGGTGTGTTTGGACCATGATAGTTTGTTGGAGATGTGGACACCAAGGAACTTGAAACTCTCAACCTGCTGCACTACAGTCCTGTCAATGGGGGCGTGTTCAGACCTCCTTTTCCTGTAGTCCACGATCATCTCCTTTGTCTTGCTCACGTTGTCTTACTCACATGATAGTTTGTTGGTGATATGGCAGATGTGTTGTTACCTACCCTTACCAATTGCAGAGGGAGGTGTTTAGTCCCAGGGTCCTTTGCTTAGTGACAAGCTTTGAGGGCATTATGGTGTTGAACGCTGAACTGTAGTCAATGAATAGCATGCTCACATAGGTGTTCATTTTGTCCAGGTGTGAAAGGGCAGTGTGGAGTGCAATAGAGATTGCATCATCTGTGGATCTGTTGGGGCGGTATGCAAATTGGAGTGGGTCTAGGGTTTCTGGGATAATGGTGTTGATGTGAGCCATGACCAGCCTTTCAAGCACTTCATGGCTACAGATGTGAGTGCTACGGGTCGGTAGTCATTTAGGCAGGTTACCTTGGTGTTCTTGGGCACAGGGACTATGGTGGTCTGCTTGAAACATGTTGGTATTACTGACTCGGTCAGGGACAGATTGAAAATGTCAGTGAAGACACCTGCCAGTTGGTCAGTGTTACGCACGCCTCTGTGAAGAGGGAACGCAACACCCTGCTGCAACTCAACTCCCCGTGAAGTGAAAAAGGTATGGGCTGTAGGTGCGAGTAAGGATGACACAAAAGCAGAATTGACCGTTTACTAGGATTTTATTCCTTACACGGTAATATGGGGAAAAGGGGCTGGACGGGACCAAAGCAAAGAAAGTAAATATCAAAGCTCCCCCTCTCCT
This sequence comes from Salvelinus alpinus, assembly GCF_045679555.1. Classification (NCBI taxonomy): domain Eukaryota; kingdom Metazoa; phylum Chordata; class Actinopteri; order Salmoniformes; family Salmonidae; genus Salvelinus; species Salvelinus alpinus. The sequence goes on from NC_092097.1 coordinate 26,036,762, forward strand.
ATCTAACCTGCCTACCCACTTAACTTACCTAACTTAGTACCACCTGGTGCCCTAACCAAAATACAGGGGGTGGTCCGCCCAGGTCTTACCTAGTGTGCCTAGACAGTGAATATACTACGGGTATATGTATGCCCGCGGGCCTCTTGCCTAAGCACTCCCTAGGTGCCTTCCCCTTCCCCCCTGGGAACAAATGAAACAGAATATGAAACAATCCACTTCACAACAAAACTGAGAAAACTAACTCAGGCCACTAAAGAAGCTCTGTCAAAGCACAAACACAGAACATACCAAAGCTGCTACCAACAACAACAACTAACATAATACATATTTACAATCAACATGCTATACCACTCCGCCATCAACCTTCTCTCTCAGCAATGATCTAAGCCTGCCTATCTCTCACAATCAAACTCTCTGCATTCCTCAGCCTTCAATGATCTCACCCTGCCTATCATCTCTCTCCCAACAACAGAACACTGGCTTTTATAGCTTCAGGTGGCAATGGTGATTAGAAACAGCTGTATCCTGACGAGGGGGCGGGCTCAGACCAATCAGCTGCCTGGGGAGAACTTCAGGAAGCCATCTCCTGAAACACACACACTCAAATACAAACTAAAACACAGAAACTGGGGAACGTAACAGTCAGCGCAAGCTCGGAGTACACGTCCTGGTAATCCATCTCGCCCTGCGGCCTTGTGAATGTTGACCTGTTTAAAGGTCTAACTCACATCGGCTATGGAGAGCGTGATCACACAGTCATGCGGAACAGCTGGTGCTCTCATGCACGTTTCAGAGCCATTTGCAATGAAGCAAGCATATAAGTTATTTAGCTCGTCTGGTAGGCTCGTGTCACTGGGCAGCTCGCGGCTGTGTTTCCCTTTGTAGTCCGTAATAGTTTGCAAGCCCTGCCACATCCGACGAGCGTCGAAGCCGGTGTAGTACGCTTCAATCTTAGTCCTGTATTGACGCTTTGCCTGTTTGGTGGTTCGTCAGAGGGCATAGCGGGATTTCTTATAAGCGTTCGGGTTAGAGTTCCTCTCCTTGAAAGTGGCAGCTCTACCCTTTACCTTAGTGAGGATGTTGCCTGTAATCCATGGCTTCTGGTTGGGGTATGTACGTACGGTCACTGTGGGGACGACGTAATCGCTGCACTTATTGATGAAGCCAGTGACTGATGTGGTGTACTCCTAAATGCCAGCGGAAGAATCCCGGAACATATTCCAGTCTGTGCTAGCAAAACAGTCCTGTAGCTTAGCATCTGCGTCCTTTGACCACTTCCTCATCGGAGGGCGAAGGAGAGCTTTGTACGTGTCTCTGTGTGTGGAGTAAAGGTGGTCAAGAGTTTTTTCCCTCTGGTTGCACATTTAACATGCTGGTAGAAATTAGGTTAAACAGATTTAAGTTTCCCTGCATTAAAGTCCCCTGCCACTAGGAGCACCACCTCTGGATGAGCATTTTTCTGTTTGCTTATGGCCCTATACAGCTCGTTGAGTGCCATCTTAGTGCCAGCATCGGTTTGTGGTGGTCAATAGACTGCTACGAATAATATAGATGAAAACTCTCTTGGTAAATATTGTGGTCTATAGCTTATCATGAGATACTCTACCTCAGGTGAGCAAAACCTTGAGACTTCCTTAATATTAGATTTCGTGCAACAGCTGTTATTTACAAATAGACACAGACCGCCACACCTTGTTTTCCCGGAGGCAGCTGTTCTATCTTGCCGATGCACAGAAAACCCTGCCAGCTGTATGTTTTCCATGTCAACGTTCAGCCATGACTCGGTGAAACATAAGATATTACAGTTTTTAATGTCCCGTTTGTAGTATATCCTTGATCGGAGCTCATCCATTTTGTTATCCAACGATTGGCACGTTGGCTAATAGGACTGATGGTAGAGGGTGTTTACTTACTCGCCTATGAATTCTCAGACGGAAGCCCAACCTCAGCCCCCTTTTTATCTGTCTTTTCTTCACGCAAATGATGTGGATTTGGGCCCATTCTCGAGAAAGCAGTATATCTTTCGCATCAGACTCATTAAAGAAAAAATCTTTGTCCAGTTCGATGTGAGTAATCTCTGTTCTGATGTCCAGAAGTTATTTTCGGTCATAAGTGACAGCAGCAGCAACATTATGTACAGAATAAGTTTAAAAATAAGTTGCAAACAATGCAAAACATTTTACAAAATAGCACAGTTGGTTAGGAACAAGTAAAACGGCAGCCATCCGTTCCGGCACCAATACATTGGATTTGTAAACATTATTATTTTGAGGGTGAATTTTCAACCACAGGATTATGTAATCATGGTAACCAATTTTCAACATAGACAAACCTTGTATAAAATGTTGAATTTGTACCTTTGAAGCAATGTCATAGATTCAATATTGCATCCAATACCAGAAAAAAATTATAGACCGGGCAGACCCTCCTACTGGAGAGTTGATCTATCTACAGCTATCCCTTTGGTCTCCCATTCAGGGTTTTAACCTAGCGCAGCCCTGCTTAGCTTTGATAATTGTCACTGACTACTACCAATGTGCTGTCATAACCAATGTGCTATCACTTAACAACTAAATAGTTTCACTGTTGCTATCGAAGCCATTCCAAAGGGGTGAGAAGTGGGTGCGAGGGTGGTGCTGTTGGCTTATTTAAGATACTCTTTGAAGAGGTAGGCTTTCAGATGTTTTCGGAAGATGGGCAGGGAAGCTGGTTCCACCATTGGGGTGCCAGGACAGAGAAGAGCTGGGCTGAGCGGGAGCGGACCCTCCCATATGGGTGGGATGGCTAAGAGATCAGAGGTGGCTGAACGGAGTGCACAGGTTTAATTTTTTTAATTAACATTTATTTAACTGGTTGGGGTGTAGGGTTTGAGCATAGCCTGAAGGTAGGGAGGGGCAGTTCCTCTAGCTGCTCCATAGGCAAGTACCATAGTCTTGTAGTGGATGCGAGCTTCAACTGGAAGCCAGTAGTGTGTGGAGGAGTGGGGTGACATCTGAGATTGGGAAGGTTGAACCCCAGGCGGGCTGCAGTGTTCTGGATAAGTTGCGGGGGGGTTTGATGGCACAAGCGGAGAGCCCAGCCAAAAGTGAGTTGCAGTAGTCCAGACGGGAGATGACAAGTGCCTAGATTAGGACCTGCACCACTTTCTGTGTGAGATAGGGTCGTACACTATGGATGTTGTAGAGCTTGGACCTTCAGGAGTGAGTCACTGCTTTGATGTTTGCAGAGAACAACAAGGTGTTGTCCAGAGTCACGCCAAGGTTCTTTGCACTCTGGGAGGGGGACACCGTGGAGTTTTCAACCGTGATGGAGAGGCAGGCCTACCCGGGGAGGAAGAGCAGCTCCGTCTTGTCGAGGTTGAGCTTGAGGAGGTGGCCGACACCCAAGTTGAGATATCTGCCAGGCATGCGGGTCACCACCTGGTTGTCAGAAAGGGGGAACGAGAAAAGTAGTTGAGTGTCATCCGCATAGCAATGATAGGAGAGACCATGTGATGATATGACAGAGCCAAGTGATTTGGTGTATAGAGAGAAGAGGAGAGGGCCTAGAACCGAGCCTTGTGGGACACCAGTCATGAGAGTACGTGATGCTGACACAGATCCTCTCCAAGTCACCTGGTAGGAGTGGCCTGCCAGGTAGGAGTGGCCTGCCAGGTAGGACGCAATCCAAGAGTGTGCAGAACATGAGACGTCCAGCTCTGAGAGGGTGGAGAGGAGGATCTTATGGTTCACAGTGTCAAAGGCAGCGGATAGATCTAGGAGGATGAGAACAGAGGAGAGAGATTTTGCTTTGGCAGTAAGGAGAGCCTCTGTGACAAAGAGAAGAACAGTCACGGTTGGGTGACCGGCCTTGAAGCCTGCCTGAACGGGATATGATAGTAGGTGCCGGGCGCACCGGTTTGAGTGTCTCAAGAACTGCAGTTTCCCGTGTGTATCAAGAATGGTCCACCACCCAAAGGACATCCAGCCAACTTGACACATTTGTGGGAAGCATTGGAGTCAGCATGGGCCAGCATTTCTGTGGAACGCTTTCGACACCTTGTAGTCCATGCACCGATGAATTGAGGCTGTTCTGAGGGTTAAAAGGTTGCAACTCAATATTAGGAAGGTGTTCCTAATGTTTTGTACACTCAGTTTATTTGGGTAGCATGTGAGATGGAGGAGGAGATGTTGATTGTATAGTGTAGTGGTCCCTGGTGCCACTAGGTGTCATCCTTGGAGTTGTCCACTGGAACTAAAGGATCATTACCCCTTTCTGACTGACTTGGACTGCTGTGCCTTGGTCAGGCTGATTATTCAATATGTACTTAAAAGGGGATAGAGGAAGTTTTTACTGTATTAGCAAAACATAGAATAGAAAACAGATACAAAGAGGAATTAAAATCCTTTCTATAATCTGGTGTTCAGAGTTAGCCCCAAGCTCTTTCCTGGCTGTCTCACTGTTCAAAGACTGAGTTAGCAAAGATGTCACATTTACCCTTACACAAACTCACACAGTTTGACAGTCAGCTACTGTAGCACACTAGAGCTAGGGTAAAATATATGTAAAAAGGACAGTATAACTGTCTAAATCAGTGTGTCCTATATAAGAATACTGTGTCTTATATTCCTATACAGATATGTATACCATAGAAAGCCATGGATATGTATAGGGTGAGTGCATCCTGCCTGATATCCTTGTACCATGCATCTGCTCATTTTGTGGGATGAGTATGGATCCCAGACACCTACTGTATATACTGTAGGTCTCGCTCTCTGTGTGTGTGTGTGTGTGTGTGGAGTCACACAGACTCAGAAACAATCCATCTCCACTGTCCTGCAGTGTGTGTAATTATAAATGGCCTCCTCCACAGATTTCATCATCCCGGTGTGAGTTTGTGTCCATTAGTGTGTGTACTTGTGTATGTGTGTCTGCGTGTGTGTCTGCATGTATGTGTGTGTTTGTGTGTCTGCGGGTGTGTCTGCAGTGCGTGTATGTGTTTGCATCATGATTGTGTGAGCCACAGGAGCAGACAGGACAGGTAGGTAGGTTAAAGAGGGTGAGGTAAGGAGGAAAGAGGACGGGATGACTCCTCTTTTCTCTCTCTCTCTCTCTCTCTCTCTCTCTCTCTCTCTCTCTCTCTCTCTCTCTCTCTCTCTCTCTCTCTCTCTCTCTCTCTCTCTCTCTCTCTCTCCTCTCTCTCTCTCTCTCTCTCTCTCTCTCTCTCTCTCTCTCTCTCTCTCTCTCTCTCTCTCTCTCTCTCTCTCTCTCTCTCTCTCTCTCTCTCTCTCTCTCTCTCTCTCTCTCTCTCTCTCTCCAGCTTCCCTACCCTCTGTTTAGCTCATTTAGCTCGCCCTGCCTCTCGTCTTTCTTTCCCTCCCTATTCCACCCCCCCATCCCTCTCCAGTGTTAATAGCTTTTATTGCCTAAAACAGACACTATCAGTCAGTAATGTCTAAAGAGACTGTCTAAAGAGTCTGTGTGTGTGTGTGTCCTGTATCAAGCTGCTCTGCATGTTTACCTAGGCAGTTACACTGTCATTATGTCTCTTGCATGCCTAGACTGTGTGTGATGGTGTGTGTGCAGGGGTGTCATGCACGCCAAAAAACTAAGGGGGCACAAAGTAAGTGAGGATAGCTGAGGGGTGGTTCATAGGGGGGCTATGCCCCCTGTCCGTAACTTGGATAATTTTGCAACAGTCTTTTCCTGCAATCTAGAGTCATAGTCATTATGCTTAATTCTATTTAAAAAATATGTATATTTTCCTGCATATCTAAGCATACCTCTTGAGCTGTCTGTATCCTCCTGACTGGTGATCCTTTTTTTTTAAGAAACTAAATGTGCTTCTCTGCATCTCTGCTAAAATCTGGGTAAAATATTGAACAGAATGTGGATCTTATTCAGTACATTTAGCTATTGCTTGCTTTTCAAAAGTCTACCAAACTTGCCAGCAGGTATTCCAGCTAAGATAATTAGACAAGCTAGCTACTCTAACTTGACTGATACCCTGAAATGGCTTCTTGGTAGCTAGTTATGAGGTTGGGAGATTGGGAACTTATCTGGGCTGGCTAAAGCCAACTTGATAAAAGTGGCTAGTAGTATTCCAGAGAAAAAACAAACAATCCTCAAAAATGTAATGCCCTGTGGGCATGACGCCTCTGTGTGTGTTCGTGATGCGCACGCGCGCGCGCGCGCGCGTGTGTGTGTGTGTGTGTGTGTGTTGTGTTTAGTAGAAACACATGCACAGAGACAGCACTCAAACTCTTCAGTTCACATAGATTGTATGTGGAAGGTTTGACAGTTACTCAATTGGAGAGTGTGAGGATTGGGGAAATTTAAAAGATGAAACATTCTCATTTGCTCAATACAGAAAAAAGTCCTGTCAGAACAACTGTCATACCTTCACTATGTTGCAAAATGTTTTTGTGATTAAGAAGTCATGTAGGAACCAGAAGCAATTACAAGTCAACATGACACACTGTCCATCATTTAATAACGTTGAAGTCATACTTCTGCTTCAAAACCAGGAAACGTTAATGAAGAACAAGTTCAGTCAACTAGCTTTAAATAACAAGATACATCCATCAATGTAGCTATCAGATTCAGTTATCGCATGAAGTTCCGTGTGCTGGAACTCACACTACAGGCATCTCTGCTTCTACTGCTTGGAGTACTGTGAGAAATGGCAGTATTGTGTGTGTGCGTGTGTGTGCATGTGTGTGTGTGTAGCGTGTACGGAGGGAGTTTTCTCATGGAGCTAATATAGTTCAATAAAGAATAAAGCTTGCCTGTATTTGCATAGAGGAACAGCCCTTATTTTATCTGCAGATCTATTATAGGCAGATAGGACTCTACCGTGTAGTTCATTATAACTGTGTGTGTGTGTGTGTGTGTGTGTCTGTTTTGCTCAGAGAGTGATGTATCGAACCAATCACGAGTGACGTCTCATACATAATTTTTATTGCAGCATATTGCCCCCAATCCTCTCCTTCCCTCTTTCCCTCTTTCCCTCTTTCTCTCTCTTGTTCCCCCTCTCTCTCTTTCCCTCTTCCTTTGCTATTTATGGTGCACATTGTAGAAAAAAATGATAAATAATGAAGTTTTCATGAGACTTTGTAATTCTCAGAGACAAAGAGGTTCAGTGCCATTTTTTGATAGTCTGGAATGTGTTAGGTGGGAAAACAGTCTAACACATCGAATTCTTTATTATTATTATTTTAACCTTTATTTAACTAGGCAAGTCAGTTAAGAAAACATTCTTATTTACAATGACGGCCTACCCCGGCCAAACCCGGACGACGCTGGTCCAATTGTGCGCCGCCCTATGGGACTCCCAATCACGGGCAGTTGTGATGGATTTGGATTTGAGCCAGGGTGTCTGTAGTGACACCTCTAGCACTGAGTTGCAGTGTGTTAGACCACTGCGCCCCTTTATACTGAGTATAAAAATATATTTTGGCAAGTCACCTCTACAGTATTGTGTTGTATGTTAAAAGCTCCCACACAGACTTAGATACTGAAAGAAAAAGAGAAATCAGGAAAAGTGGATGCATCTCACTTCTGTGGTCAGAGTGAAAAATCGGATACTATTTTGTTGATGTTGGAAACAGAATAATGTCAGGACATAGCGTTAGGTTCAGTATCAACCAGCTATCAATCGCTCTGCTGGCCTTGCTGAATGAGGTGAATCAGGTTAAATCAGGTGAATCAGGTGAATCTGGTAAATCAGGGGAATCAAGTGCTGGATTGGAACAAAAAGTCTGCCCATTGCATAGCACTCCAGTGCTGAGTGGTTAGCTAAGTGTTTAGAGTGTTGGACTTGTAACCGAAAGGTTGCAAGATCAAATCCCCTAGCTGACAAGGTAACCCACCGTTCCTAGGCTGTTATTGAAAATAAAAATGTGTTCTTAACTGACTTGCCTAGTTTAAAAAAATTAAAGATCCCCCAAAAATCAACACATAGGCAGCTCAGTAGCAGATTCTCCTAAAAGCTCCAGAGTAGACTTGTAAGAACTGAAATCAATTTGGACTGTAGACAAAGCCAGCTGAGACATTGATTACTGCTATTTATAACACTGACAGTATCTTGGTGGAGGGACAACCTTATCTCTCTCTCTCTCTTCTCTCTCAGGGAGCAAAAATAATTCACAGACAACACTACCCCACTGGGCACAGTCGTCAATCTCTATTCCATGTTGGTTGAATTCATTGAGATGACGTGGAAGAAAGTTGATTCAACCAGTGCTCAGTGGGATGTGATCAAGAACACAGAAGTACACATGGAATTCCCATATGTGTTTCTGTTATGTTGAACAGCATACACCTTAGAGTTTGAGAAAGGCATTAGAGCAGACAAAACAACAGGGCCTCATACCCAGCTGGACATTCTTAGCGATTAGCTTCCAGACCGGTATGCCTGGACAGGTGTCACCAAGGAAAGGGGAGGCCTCAAATCTATTTCCAGGCTTCAGCCCCACTAGGCTGAGACAAGAGGGTCATTATAGCCTGCTCTAGCTCCCATAGGAGGTCGGAGTGGGGATAGAGAAGGGGAGATAGAGGAATGAGGGGTGGGGAAATGAGGGGTGGAGGAATGAAGGAATGGATGGGGGATCAAAGGGATGCAGATAGACTCTCAGACCTCAACAGAGAGACACAAGATGGTGCAGCAGTCGGACGTGTGTTTGTCTTGTCCCGTGTTAATAGTCTGTAAATAGTCTTTTTTTTTTTTGTGTGTATATATTTTAATCTCACTTTCCATCTACGAACTAAATATACTTTCCGCAACCCGCCTCACCCAATGTGGTACGGATCTGCTATTTTTTATACATTATAACTGCTCCATCAGGAGCTAGCCAGCAAACTAGCTACTAGCCATTGTTAGCCACTGCTAGCGGTCTTCACCTTTAGCTCGGACACCAGCCAGCTTTATCTCAGACAATTACCTGCCAGTCTGCACAGCGCGATATCAAGCCAGAGCATATCGGATTTCTTTTCTCTACCACATCACCGGATTCCTGCCGCAAGCTTTGGACCATTTACACTGGATAATCGCAGCTAGCTAGCTGCAACCGAGTGGTTATAGTTGGCTGACGCCTCTGTCCCGAAGCAAGCAACAGTTAGCCTTGAGCTAGCTTCGAGCTAGGCTCATCTCCTGGCCAGCCGACGGAGTATACCAGCTAATTCTTTGGCTACAATACCTATTTTGCCAATTGGCCTGGACCCTTTATTGTCAATACGGAGCCCCGCCGATCCATCACGACTGGTCTGCCGACGTAATCGTCTGATGTGGTTTCAACAGGCTTTTCTGTTGCAATGTCGCCGAAGACCCATCTGCTAGCCCCGGCCCGCTAGCTTTCTGAACGCCGTGTCCCCCGCTCGCCTAGCGTAGTAGCAACTACCAAACGGCTCCCTGATTCACCTGTTGCTGTTCATTGGACCCTATGATCACTCGTCTACACAGCTGATGCCTGCTGGACTGTTCATTAACACTGTACCTTATTTTGTTTATCTGTCGGCCCCAGCTTCAAACTCAGGTCCTGTGTGTACCTAACTGACCCTCTCTGCCCATTCATTGCCATTTACCCATTGTTGTTTTAGCTCTCCCAACCAACACCTGTGATTGCTTTATGCCTCTCTCTCTAATTTCAAAATGCCTATTCTACTTCTGTTTCGGGTAGTTCTTATTGTTTTATTTCACGGTAGAGCCCCCAGTCCCGCTCAACATGCCTTAGATAGCTCTTTTGTCCCACCCCCACGCATGCGGAGACCTCACCTTGCTTAACTTCTTTATGATAGGGGGCAGCATTTTCACTTTTGGATGAATTGCGGCCCATAGTGAACCGCCTCCTACTCTGTCCCAGATGCTAATATATGCATATTATTATTACTATTGGATATAAACACTCTGAAGTTTCTAAAACTGTTTGAATAATGTCTGTGAGTATAACAGAACTCATATGGCAGGCAAAAACCAGAGAAAAAATCCAAACAGGAAGTGAGAATTCTGAGACTGGTCAATGTTCAACTCATCGCCGATTCAATTCCCTGCAAGATATGGATCTGTTTGCACTCCCTACGCCTTCCACTAGATGTCAACAGTCTGTAGAACGTGGAATGAAGCCTCTAGTGTGATGTGGGGCCGGATGGGAGGTGTTTCAGTCATTGGTCTGGCAGAATACCAGTTCCTGGTCATGCGCTTTCCTCATGATATCGCCTTGCGTTCCATTACTTATACAGACATGAAGGAATGCTCCGGTTGGAACGTTATTGGATATATATGATAACAACATCCTGAAGATTGATTCTCTACTTAGTGTGACCAGTTTATTCAACCTGTTATATAACTTTTTGAAGTTTTCGTCCGAGTTCGCCTGCATTTGCGCAAGCGTTTGGACATGTGCACTAAACATGCTAGCAAAAGTAGCTACTTAGACATAAGTAATGGATATTTTCGAACAAAACAACGATTTATTATGGAACTAGGATTTCTGGGAGTGCATTCTGATGAAGATGATCAAATGTAAGGGAATATTTATGATGTAATTTTGTATTTCTGTTGACTCCAACATGGCGGAGAAATGTTGTTATGTTTGAGCGCCGTCTCAGATTATTGCATGGTGTGCTTTTTACGTAAAGTTTTTTTTAAATCTGACACAGCGGTTGCATTAAGAACAAGTGTATCTTTAATTATATGTAAAACATGTATCTTTCATGGCGCCAATGTAAACCGAGATTTGTGGATATAAATATGCACATTATCGAACAAAACATAAATGTATTGTGTAACATGATGTCCTATGAGTGTCATCTGATGAAGATCATCAAAGGTTAGTGATAAAGTTTATCTCTATTTCTGCTTTTTGTGACTACTATCTTTTGCTGGGAAAATGGCTGTGTTTTTCTGTGGCTATGTACTGAGCTAACATAATCGTTTGGTGTGCTTTCGCCGTAAATCCTTTTTGAAATCAGACATGTTGGCTGGATTCACAACATGTGTAGCTTTAATTTGGTGTCTTTCATGTGTGATTTCATGAAAGATTGATTTTTATAGTAATATATTTGAATTTGGCGCGCTACATTTTTTTCTGGCTTTTGCCAAGTGGGACGCTACCGTCCCACATATCCCAGAGAAGTTAAAACCTGTTATGGCTGCAGGGAAAGTATTGAGTAGCCAGATAAAAGGTGCCCATTTCAAACGGCCTCGTACTCAATTCTTGCTCGTACAATATGCATATTATTATTACTATTGGATAGAAAACAATCTCTAGTTTCTAAAACCATTTGAATTTTTTCTCTGAGTGGAACAGAAGTCATTTGGCAGCACTTTCCCTGACCAGGAAGTAGAATGTCAGAAATCTATTGCTCTCTTCAACGTTCTGCCTATACATGGTCATGATACGTAGGACCCTACGTACACTTCATACGCCTTCCTCTGGGTGTCAAGAGGATGTGAGAGAAGAAATTTTGTGTTCATCTTGTTCTGAGGTGGAATAAAAGCTATTTCTTTGACGTGACCGTCCACTTCCGGAACTCTGAAGCGCGCGACTTGGAAGTGAGATTGCGTTCTGTTTTGCTGCCGTTTCGGACGACAACTATCTCCGGCTCGGATTTTATTTGATAAATGTGACCATATCATCGTAATGTATGTTTTTTCAATATAGTTTAATCAGATTATTTGAATTTTTTCGGGAGTTTTGCCGTGTTCCGTTCTCTGACTTTTTTTTTACGTTGGAGAGATCCGTGCCACTCGACTAGTACCCATGCTAAATGAAGAGGGAAAGTTGCCATTCTGAATCCAAACAACGACTCATCTGGACAAAGGACACCTTGATCAACATTCTGATGAAAGATCAGCAAAAGTAAGACCCAATTTATGATGTTATTTCATATATCTGTCGTGCATGTGAACTGGTCGTGGGCGCCCAAGTGTTTCTGGCTATTGTGGCTATGCTAATATAGCGCTACATTTTGTTTTCGCTGTAAAACATTTAATAAATCGGAAATATTGTCTGGAATCACAAGATGCCTGTCTTTCAATTGCTGCACAGTATGTATTTTTCAGAAATGTTTTATGATGAGTAATTAGGTATTTGACGTTGGTGTCTGTAAATGTTATGGCTGCTTTCGGTGCAATTTCTGATTGTAGCTGAAATGTAATTTATGATTTATACCTGAAATATGCACATTTTTCTAAAAAAACATATGCTATACAATAAATATGTTATCAGACTGTCATCTTATGAAGTTGTTTCTTGGTTAGTGGCTATATATATCTTTATTTGGTCGAATTTGTGATAGCATACTGATGGAGTAAAAAACTGATGGAGTAAAAAAAGTGGTGTCTTTTGCTAACGTGGTTAGCTAATAGATTTACATATTTTGTCTTCCCTGTAAAACATTTTAAAAATCGGACATGTTGGCTTGATTCACAAGATGTGTACCTTTCATATGCTGTATTGGACTTGTTAATGTGTGAAAGTTAAATATTTAAAAAAAATTGATTTTGAATTTCGCGCCCTGCACTTGAGCTGGATGTGTCGGGCTGCAGCCATAACAGGTTAACTGGAGCCTCCAGAGATGCAACCTCTCTCATCGTCACTCATTGCCTAGGTTTCTCTCATCTTACCATACCCTTGTCTGTACATTATACCCTGAATCTATTCTACCACACCCAGAAATCTGCTCCATTTATTCTCTGTTCCCAATGCACTAGACGACCAGTTCTTATAGCTTTTAGCCGAACCCTTATCCTACTCCTCCTCTGTTCCTCTGGAGATGTAGAGGTTAACCCAGGCCCTGTAGCCACCAGGACTACACCTATTCCCCAGATGCTCTCATTTGTTGACTTCTGTAACCGTAAAAGCCTTGGTTTCATGCATGTTAACGTCAGAAGCCTCCTCCCTAAGTTTGTTTTATTCACTGCTTTAGCACACTACGTCAACCCTGATGTCCTAGCCTTGTCTGAATCCTGGCCTCGGAAGGCCACCAAAAATTCTGAAATTTCCATCCCCAGCTACAACATTTTCCGTCAAGATAGAACTGCCAAAGGGGGCGGAGTTGCAATCTACAGAGTTCTGTCTTACTATCAGGTCTGTGCCCAAACAGTTTGAGCTTCTACTTTTAAAAAGCCACCTTTCCAGAAATAAGTCTCTCACCGTTGCCGCTTGTTATAGACCCCCCTCAGCCCCCAGCTGTGCCCTGTGAATTGATTGCTCCCCATCTATCTTCAGAGTTTGTACTGTTAGGTGACCGAAACTTAACACCCCGGCCATTCCTACAATCTAAGCCAGATGCCCTCAATCTCACACAAATTATCAAGGAACCTACAAGGTACAACCCCAAATCCGTAAACATGGGCACCCTCATAGATATAATCCTGACCAACTTGCCTGCCAAATACACCTCTGCTGTCTTCAACCAGGATCTCAGCGATCACTGCCTCATTGCCTGCGTCCGTAATGGGTCCGCGGTCAAACGACCACCCCTCATCACTGTCAAACAGTCCCTAAAACACTTCAGCGAGCAGGCCTTTCTAATCGACCTGGCCCGGGTATCCTGGAAGGATATTGACCTCATTCCGTCAGTAGAGGATGCCTGGTTATTCTTTAAATGTGCTTTCCTAACCATCTTTAATAAGCATGCCCCATTCAAAACATGTAGAACTAAGAACAGATATAGCCCCTGGTTCACTCCTGACTTAACTGCCCTTGACCAGCACAAAAACATCCTGTGGCGTACTGCATTAGTATTGAATAGCCCACGCGATATGCATCTTTTCAGGGAAGTCAGGAACCAATACACAGTTAGTTAGAAAAGCAAAGGCTAGCTTTTTCAAACAGAAATGTGCATCCTGTAGCACTAATTTCAAAAAGTTTTGGGACACTGTAAAGTTCAAGGAGAATTAGAGCACCTCCTCCCAGCTGCCCACTGCACTGAGGCTAGGAAACACTGTCACCACCGATAAATCTACTATAATCGAGAATTTCAGTAATATTTCTACGGCCTGCCATACTTTCCACGTGGCTACCCCTACCCCGGCCAACAGCTCTGCACGCCCCGCAACAACTTGCCCAAGCCCCCCGCTTCTCCTTCACCCAAATCCAAATAGCTGATGTTCTGAAAGAGCTGCAAAATCTGGACCCCTACAAATCAGCTGGGCTAGACAATTTGGACCCTCTCTTTCTAAAATTATCCACCACAATTGTGACAACCCCTATTACTAGCCTGTTCAACCTCTCTTTCGTATTGTCTGAGATCCCTAAAGATTGGAAAGCCGCCGCGGTCATCCCCCTCTTCAAAGGGGGAGACACTCTAGACCCAAACTGTTACAGACCCATATACATCCTGCCATGCCTTTCTAAAGTCGTCGAAAGCCAAGATAACAAACAGATCACCGACCATTTCGAATCCCACCGTACCTTCTCCGCCATGCAATCTGTTTCTGTGTTGATCATGGGTGCACCTCAGCCACCCTCAAGGACCTAAACAATATCATAACCGCCATCGATAAAAGACAACACTGTGCATCCGTCTTCATCAACCTGGCCAAGGCTTTTGACTCTGTCAATCACCACATTCTTATCGGCAGACTCAATAGCCTTGGTTTCTCAAATGACTGCCTTGCCTGGTTCACCCATTACTTCTCAGATAGAGTTCAGTGTGTCAAATCGGAGGAACTGTTGTCCGGATCTCTGGTAGTCTCTATGGGGGTGCCACAGGGCTCAATTCTCGGACCGACTCTTTTCTCTGTTTATATCAATGATGTCGCTCTTGCTGCTGATGATTCTCTGATCCACCTCTACGCAGACGACACCATTCTGTATACATCTGTCCCTTCTTTGCACACTGTGTTTGCAAACCTCCAAACGAGCTTCAATGCCATGCAACACTCCTTCCGTGGCCTCCAACTGCTCGTGAATGCTAGTAATACAAAATGCATGCTCTTCAACCGATCGCTGCCCGCACCCGCCCGCCCGACTAGCATCACTACTCTGGACGGTTCTGACTTAGAATATGTGGACAACTACAAATACCTAGGTGTCTGGTTAGATTGAAACTCTCCTTCCAGACTCTAAATCTAGAATTAAATCTAGAATCAGCTTCCTATTTCACAACAAAGCCTCCTTCACTCATGCTGCCAAACATACCCTCGTAAAACTGACTATCCTACGATCCTTGATTTCGGCGATGTCATTTACAAAATAGCCTCCAATACTCTACTCAGCAAATTGGATGTAGTCTATCACAGTGCCATCCGTTTTGTCACTAACACCCCATATACTACCCACCACTGCAACCTGTATGCTCTCGTTGGCTGGCCCTCGCTACATATCCGTCACCAAACCCACTGGCTCCAGGTCATCTATAGTCTTTGCTAGGTAAAGCCCCTCCTTATCTCAGCTCACTGGTCACCATAGTAACACCCACCCATAGCACGCTCTCCAGCAGGTAAATTTCACTGGTCATCCCCAAAAAGCCAACACCTCCTTTGGCCGCCTTTCCTTCCAGTTCTGCCAATGACTGGAACAAATTGCAAAAATCCCTGAAGCTGGAGACTTATATCTCCCTCACTAACTATAAACATCAGCTGTTAGAGCAGCTTACCGATCACTGCATCTGTACACAGCCCATCTGTAAATAGCCCACCCAACTAACTTATCCCCATATTGTTATTTCTTTGCTCTTTTGCACCCCAGTATCTCTACTTACACATCATCATCTGCACATCTATCACTCCAGTGTTAATGCTAAATTGTAATTATTTCACCACTATGGCCTATTTATTGCCTTACCTCTCTAATCTTACTTCATTTGCACACACTGTATATAGATTTTTTTATTGTGTTATTGACTGTACGTTTGTTTATCCCATGTGTAACTCTGTGTTGTTGTTTTTGTCGCATTGCTTTGCTTTATCTTGACCAGGTCACAGTTGTAAATCAGAACTTGTTCTCAACTGGCCTACCTGGTTAAATAAAGGTGAAATAAAATAAATACAAATAAATAAACACACGACACCACTGAGAATGGAGAAAGAGAGAGGCGGAGGAGAGTGAGAGAGAGGGAGAGAGAAAAAGGGGAGAGAGAAAAAGGGGAGAGAGAGAGAGAGAGAGAGTACAGGTACCTGGCATCAACCACCACTGAGGTACACTAATTGGAGACAGGGTGGCGCATCAATTACTGAACACCAAAACCTCCTGTTTCTATTAGAGCACTTATTTCTTTAAATATCACTGAGCATCACAGCCAATCCAGATAGGCCGTTCGCTCATTATAGTGTCTATGTCAAATCCCCCCTCCAACCCTCTACCCCCTCTATCTCATCTGGGGATAAAAATAAGTATGGGATCAAAGCGTCCATGCTGCTGATCAAGCCTCATGACAAACACACAAACGTACACACATAGAGCCCCTTCATCTCAAAACCAGCACGAATCATCCTCAAGAAGAGGTGGAGAGAGTGATGGAATGATGGAGAGACAACCGCTTTATGTCTGCACTCTCACACTCGTCATAATCAATGGTCACAGTGACAGATTTTTTTCTCCTCCTTTCCCTCCTCTTCCTTCCTGCTTTCACAGGCCTGCTGTGTCCCCTCTCCAACTTAAACTCTCCTGTGATAAGTGTGTGTTGTGTTACAATTTGTGTGTATGCAAGTTAGATGAGAGAGTGGTGTGTCTTTGTGAATGTGTGTGTGCCTGCATGTGTGTATGTCTATCTGTGCATGTG
Organism: Salvelinus alpinus; assembly: GCF_045679555.1. NCBI lineage: Eukaryota > Metazoa > Chordata > Actinopteri > Salmoniformes > Salmonidae > Salvelinus > Salvelinus alpinus. The sequence goes on from NC_092097.1 coordinate 26,053,469, forward strand.
TGTGTGAACAGAGGGAGTGTGAGCTGTCATATCTGAGGTTCTCTGCAGGTTCATGGTGAGGTTAGGTGTTAGAATGAAATATCAGAAAACAGAGAGAGAGGAGAGGAATGGAGAGATTAACTCTGCTCTTGCACTGGCATCCCACCAGCCCAGCCCCCCCGCAGGGTACGTACGTGTGTATGTGTGTGTGTAGCCTCTTCCCTTCCAGGTAGCATTGTTCAGGGCATTTCTTCTCCCATTTCAGATTTGTTATAGAGCAGTGGAAGCTGGTGGGAGGAGCTATAGGAGGATGCGCTCATTGTAATGGCTAGAATGGAATGAATGGAATGGTATCAAATGCATCAAACATATGGAAACCACATGTTTGACTCCGTTCCTTTTATACCATTCTAGCCATTACAATGAGCTCGTCCTCCTATAGCTCCTCACACCAGCCTCCGCTGTTGTAGAGAGAAAGTGAACTGACACACACTGGCAATGGTGTATCAGAAACCCAAGGTTATTCTGAAATTAGTTTCACTACTACAGCTTTGCTATAATAGTGAGTGTTGCAATTACACCAGAGTCAGTGTGTGTGCACATGTGTCATTAAAGCTATAATCCTTAGTTGCTATATCATTTTTGGACTTATAAATGAATGGTATATACCCATTGATTCTTGAAGAATATAACTTATAAATATTACGGTGGCATAAATTAGTCCCCATGATTCACCCTATTTTAATCTATGGCATGTGTAATTAAATGTGGTGCTGAATACTTCAGTTGAATAACTTGGTGTCATCAGACAAATTTAAATTTGCGCAATATGGGTCTTTATTTCAACCAAATCACATCAACGCCATCACAGGAATGCAGTGCGAGTCGATCAGGGCCAGATGCAGCTGCCGAAGTTGCGGCGCCGTCGGATGGACCAGTTGCTGAAGTTGTGTTGTCGGATGGACCCATTGTGGCGATGTCAGGCGGGCTGTCTCCCGGTCGATTATTCTGTCATGCTGGCATGAATGATTCGGGAGAGAGCTGTAGGAATGCGTAATAGTTATTATTTTATTTCTTAACAAAATTACGGCATGCCGTGTAAAGGCAAGGGGACGAAGAACAAACAAACACTATACAAAACACAGGGTAGAAACCCAAGAGGAGTACATCGAATAAATAACACAAGCGCCCAATGATTAACCCACGGGAGGAGACCCGTAATCATCTACGCAATCCACAATGGCATGAAAGCCAAAACACACAGCACAGGTACTCACACGCACCAACGGACATTGTAACAATAATCGACAACCCAATGGAAACCAAAGGGCATACTTATACAAGTCCTAATCAGTGGGAATAGGGAACAGGTGTGCGCAATGATCGTGACAATAAATCGTGACAATAAATGCCTCATGAGCTTAGTTCAACTGTCATACCCCATCAGAACCTAAAGGGTGCATTGCAACCAACAGGCAGAATGTAGCGCTGTGCTACATATTACCGCTGGATTTCTTAAAACGCTACTAACGGGAGATTACATGCACCTGCGTGTTAAAGCGAACGTGCTTGCAAACAAAAACCAACAAGAATAATCAGCAGGGCCCAGTTTCTCAAAGGCAGTTTAAGGCTACGTTCATCTTTAGAACCTTCTTAGCAGCGTTATTACATCTCAGAGCTGTTTCCCAAATCCATCGTTGCTAAAGTTGCACTTGAAAACGCTTGTTATTTACTGAATGTCTCAGACCACTCGTAGAACAGCTAAGTGCGTCGTTTGAATCTTAGAATCATGTTTATCTGTGATTGCGGATAACTTTAGAATGAAGTTGACTACAAATACAAAGTTGCCTATGTATTTGCAATTGTTACAAACAAGTGAATGATAAAAATATTAAATGAAAACCGAGATGACTGCGTTAAAAGATAAATACTACAGTATAGGATATAGGCTAAGGCCAGACAAGGCCAGTCTTAATTAATTGTTAAATTTAACCACAGAGTTGTTTTCATGTTTTAATCCCATCCCAACCTTAATCCTTAATTTAACCAATCAAAATGAATGCCTGCATTTAATTTACCCTATCCCGAACCTTAATCCATAGTTTAACCAATCAGAATTAATGCCTGGACATGATCCTAGAGTTGTTTCTGTTTCAACCCTATCCCAAACCTTAATTTAACCAAGTCGGAAGTAATGCCTTAATTAATTGAACTGTAGAGTTGCTTCTGTGTGCCTAAATACAGGATGTCGGGAGATTAAGTCAGTTTACTAGTCAAAAATAGACAATGCTTATAAGCATTAGAATAAGCTGCCGCAATATTTGCAGCCATAGGTGATAAAATCTCTCTAGAAACTGATCCGTTTTTGGTATTGTGGAATCATTCAATTGTTAAGGTAAGATTTTCATGGAAAAAGCTGATCCGAGAGCAACTCTGCTTTTCTTGTTGACTCCATGTTGACTCCAATGCTTCCCACACTTGTGTCAAGTTTAGCGGTGTAAAGTACTTAAGTAAAAATACTTTAAAGTGCTACTTAAGTGTTTTTTTTGGGTACTTGTACTTTAATTTACTATTTACATTTTTTTACAACTTTTCCGGTTACTTCAATACATTCCTAATGAAAATAATGTACTTACAAAAATATATATATATTGTATTTTACCCCCTATTTCGATAGGAGAACTCTAAACGGGCTCGGGAGGCGAAGGTCGAGTCATGCATCCTCCGAAACATGACTCGCCAAACCACGCTTCTTAACATCCGCCCGCTTAACCCAGAAACCAGCCACACCAATGTGTCGGAGGAAACAAAGTTCAACTGACAACCGAGGTCAGCCTGTAGGTGCCCGGCCCGCCATAAGGAGTCGCTAGTGCGCAATGATCCAAGTAAAGCCCCCCCAGCCAAACCTTCCCATAACCCGGACTACGCTGGGCAAATTGTGCGCCGCCCTATGGGACTCCTGATCACAGCCAGTTGTGAAACAGCCTGAAATCAAACCCAGGTCAGTAGTGACACCTCTAGCAGTGCGATGCAGTGCCTTAGACCAATGCGCCACTTGGGAGGCAATAATGTACATTTTCCCTGACACCCAAAAGTACTCGTTACATTTTGAACGCTTAGCAGGACAGGAAAATGGTCCAATTCACGCACTTATCAAGAGAACATCCATGGTCATCCATCCTGCCTCTGATCTGGCGGACTCATTAAACACGCTTCATTTGTAAATTATGTCTGATTGTTGGACTGTGCCCCAAATTATTTAATTTTTTTTTTTTTTTTTTTAAATACATCAAAATGTTGCCTTCTGGTTTGCTTAATATAAGGAATTTGAAATTATTCATTTTAACAAATATTTTAGGAATTTACTTTTGATACATAAGTATATTTAAAACCAAATACTTTGACTTTTACTCAAGTCGTATTTTACTGGGTGACTTCCACTTTCACTTGAGTCATTTTCTATGAAGGTATCTTTACTTTTACTGAAGTATGACAATTGGGTACTTTTTCCACCACTGGTCAAGTTGGCTGGATATCCTTCCGGTGGTGGATCACTCTTGATACACACGGGAAACTGTTGAGCTTGAAAAACGCAATAGCATTGCAGTTCTTGACACAAACCGGTGTGCCTGGCACCTACTATGATACCCTGTTCAAAGGCACACATCTTTTGTCTTGTCCTTTCACCCTCTGAATGGCACACAAACACAATCTATGTCTCAATTATTTCAAGGCTTAAAAATGATTCTTTAACCTGTCTCCTCCCCTTCATCTACACTGATTTAAGTGGATTTAATGAGAGACATCAATAAGGGATCATATCTCTTACCTGGATTCACCTGGGCAGTCTATGTCATGGAAAGTGCAGGTGTTCTTAATATTTTGTACACTCAGTGTAGAAGTAGTAGTAGGCCTATATTTCATTCAAACATTTCACCTTAAATGGCAAAATAATATATGTAATTTCAAATAACTTTATTAGCCTACATTTACATTTGATTAAACAAAATATAGATTATATAACTCAATCACGATTGACTTGATTTAGTTACACATTTCAAATATGGACAGTCCTGGGATATATTACCCCCGACCTTGATAAGAAATGATTGTACCAGACCACTTTCTTTTAAAGACAGTTGTATTTAATTACATCAATTGGAAACAAATCAAATAATAAGAGCAGGCTACTGTACAGCAACGTTAGTTTTCCATTCATACAACGTGTCAGGTAAATTGCCACAGTAGATTTGCCGTGGAAAACAAGGAAATACTGTATTTCAGTTGTACGGAATGATTGTCAAGTAGATGATTCGCCTTTAGTCTGCTCAAAAAGTAGGACTATGCTGTACCGATGATAATACCTACCAGAGGACGAACATATCTTGAAAGACTTTGGTAGCAAGCAGGACTAAAGTAACACAGACATCAGCTTTTAGGGAGTGGTAATGAGGTGACCAATAATGGATGCAATTGAGATCAGTTGTGGAGCAGGGTTGGGCTCAATTCGAATTGAAGGCAGTCAATTCACTAAGTGATCTGAATATACAATTCAGAAATGTAACTTTTGAATAAATAGCTTCTTCTTTTCAGTTTACTGAGAAGTCATTGAAAATAAATGCACTTTTTCAATTATTGAATTGTAATTTTAGTTTACTTTCTGAATTAACTGCCTTAAATTCAAATTGAGCCCAATCCTGCTTTGCAGGTGAATTTAGCACTTATTGATGGTGATAATCGATGAGCCATCGATGGTTGCAATGTAAGCTTGTTTTACTCCAATTTTTGTAAACATTGTAAATGTGAACACTGTATAGCCTAGGCTACATTTGATATCATGGATGGTCAGTGCTTGCATCCATAGTTCTGTCTATGATTTTGATTGAGTGGTTATATTTCTCCAGCCCCATCCCTTAGCTTTTTAGCGAAACAGGGGGGCAGGCTTTATTATTGTTTCAAATAAGGTTTCTAGCTTTAAAACTCCTGATTACTAAACCAGTGGATTCTCCCAAATAGACATCTCTATGAGTAAACTGAAGCATCTCATCAAAGTCCTACGTTAAGAAACATGAATGTTTGAGAAAAAACGACGGAGAGAGCTTTTTTATATAACATGTTTTTATATAGCATGTTTTTATATAACATGTTTTTATATAGCATGTTTTTATATAGCATGTTTTTATATAACATGTTTTTATATAACATGTTTTTATATAACATATTTTTATATAACATGTTTTTATATAGCATGTTTTTATATAACATGTTTTTATATAGCATGTTTTTATATAACATGTTTTTATATAGCATGTTTTTATATAACATGTTTTTATATAACATGTTTTTATATAACATGTTTTTATATAGCATGTTTTTATATAACATGTTTTTATATAGCATGTTTTTATATAACATGTTTTTATATAGCATGTTTTTATATAACATGTTTTTATATAACATGTTTTTATATAACATGTTTTTATATAGCATGTTTTTATATAACATGTTTTTATATAGCATGTTTTTATATAACATGTTTTTATATAGCATGTTTTTATATAACATGTTTTTATATAGCATGTTTTTATATAGCATGTTTTTATATAACATGTTTTTATATAGCATGTTTTTATATAACATGTTTTTATATAGCATGTTTTTATATAACATGTTTTTATATAGCATGTTTTTATATAGCATGTTTTTATATAACATGTTTTTATATAACATGTTTTTATATAGCATGTTTTTATATAACATGTTTTTATATAGCATGTTTTTATATAACATGTTTTTATATAGCATGTTTTTATATAGCATGTTTTTATATAACATGTTTTTATATAACATGTTTTTATATAGCATGTTTTTATATAACATGTTTTTATATAACATGTTTTTATATAACATGTTTTTATATAGCATGTTTTTATATAACATGTTTTTATATAACATGTTTTTATATAGCATGTTTTTATATAACATGTTTTTATATAGCATGTTTTTATATAACATGTTTTTATATAGCATGTTTTTATATAGCATGTTTTTATATAGCATGTTTTTATATAACATGTTTTTATATAGCATGTTTTTATATAGCATGTTTTTATATAACATGTTTTTATATAACATGTTTTTATATAGCATGTTTTTATATAACATGTTTTTATATAACATGTTTTTATATAGCATGTTTTTATATAACATGTTTTTATATAGCATGTTTTTATATAACATGTTTTTATATAGCATGTTTTTATATAACATGTTTTTATATAACATGTTTTTATATAGCATGTTTTTATATAACATGTTTTTATATAGCATGCCAACAGAAAGCCTGTAGGGAGTAGAGGGGAATTTCAGAACAGACTATTGCTCACAGAGCCTCCCACAGAGAAAGTCAGACACCAGGGATTTAGAATAATCCTGTTATCATGATTATTATGGCCCTGGTATGAAGGATGACAGAGAGCAGATTTGAATGTAATAAAAATAATATGGTCATTTAGCAGGCGCTTTTATCCATCTCTAAAACATATATTCAGTATATGTGGCCCATGAGGGATTAAAACTACCACTTTGTAGGTTTAAACACCATTCTACCAACTGAGCTATGGGAACCGAGTTTATACTGTATCTACACTTCCCATGCTCATATATGTAACTGTAAGTTCTACTCTTCATCTCTAGCGCAAAAAGGGTGCTGCAAGCATCCAATTAGCAACCGACAACCCAACAAACCTGTCAAGGTGGATTAGCCCAACAAGCTCTTGCAAGCTCTTTCCCAACAATGCAGTAATCAATAACACTAGTACTATAAAAAAAGTAAAGTAGTACGTAAACACACGAGAAATATAAATAATAAGAACACGAGAAAGTACGTTTTCTACTGTATGTTTGCATTACTATGTTTGTGTTTGTGTGACTGTAATGACAATAAAATCTCGAAACTATGCCGGTATTATTTTGATTGATAAATTACATCATAGAGGGTTCTATATGGATCCAATGTTGGTTCAGTGAAGAAAAACCTTTGGGGTTTAATATTTGGTTCAGTGAAGGAGAACCCCTATGGTTCTAATCAAAGAACCCTACAAAAGCGTTCTATATAGAACTTTTAGGGGTTCCATATACAGTTCCTTCAGAAAGTATTCACACCCCTTGACTTTTTCCACATTTTGTTGTGTTACTGCCTGAATTTAATTAAATTGAGATTTGTTTTGTCGCTGGTCTACACACAATACCCCATAGTGTTTTTTGAAATTTTTACAAATTAATAAAAAATGAAAGCCTGAAATGTTTTGAGTCAGTAAGTATTCAACCCCTTAGTTTTGGCAATCCTAAATGGGTTCAGGAGTAAACATTTGCTTAACAAGTCACATAATAAGTTGCATGGACTCACTCTGTGTGAAATAGTAGTGTTTAACATGATTTTTGAATGACTATCTCATCTCTGTACCCCACATATACAATGATGTACTGTATTTCCCTCAGTAGAGCAGTGAATTTCAAACACAGGTTCAACCACAAAGACCAGGGAGGTAAAAAAAGCAGGCATTGAATATCCCTTTGAGCATGGTTATGTTATTAATTACACTTTGGATGGTGTATCAATACACCCAGTCACTACAAAGAGAAAGGCGTCCTTCCTAACTCAGTTGCCGAAGAGGAAGGAAACCGCTCAGGGATTTCACCATGAGAGCAATGGTGACTTTAAAACAGGTACAGAGTTTAATGGTTGTGATAGAAGAAAACTGAGGATGGATCAACAACAGTGTGAAAAGGAGGAAGCCTTTACAGAATAAACACATTCCAAAACATGCATCCTGTTTGCACCAAGGCACTAAAGTAATAATGCAAAAAATGTGGCAAAGCGATTAACTTCTTGTCCTGAATACAAAGAGTTATGTTTCGGGCAAATTCAGTACTACACATGACTGAGTACCACTCTCCTTATTTTCACAAGAATAGCGGTGGCTGCATCATGTTATGGGTATGCTTGTAATCATTAAGGATTGGGGAGTTTTCCAGGACAAAAAAGAAACGGAAATAGAGCTAAACACAGACAAAATCCTAGAGGAAAACCTGGTTCAGTCTGCTTTCCAACAGACACAGGGAGATTAATTCACCTTTCAGCAGGACAATAACCTAAAACCCAAGGCAATATCTACACTGAGTTGGTTGCCAAGAAGACAGTGACCGAGTTACAGTTTTGACTTAAATCTACTTGAAAAACTCTGGTAGGATCTGAAAAACGTTGTCTAGCAATGATCAACAACCAATTTGACAGAGCTTGAAACATTTAGAAAATAATAATTTGAAAATGTTGCACAATCCAGGTGTGAAAGCTCTTGGAGACTTACCCAGAAAGACTCACAGCTGTAATCACTGCCAAAGGTGGCTCTACAAAATATTGACTCAAGGGCGTGAATATTTACATACATTTGATATTTCTGTATTTCATTTTAAATACATTTGTAAAAAAATAAATAATAATAATTGTCATGATGGGGTACTGTGTGTAGATGAGTGAGGAATTCAGGCTGTAAAAACAAAATGTAGGATAAGTCAAGGGGTATGAATACTTTCTGAAGGCACTGTATGAAGCGATAGAACCCTTTTTCATATGAGTGTACAGTGATAAATACCGCCGTTCTCTCTCACACGTGTGCATGCACTCACACGCACACACATATATACACATACACCACACACACACTGTCAAGGGGTGTGTAACTGGTGGCATGGAAGTCAAACGCAGTAGAGCAGAACTTGGCAAATGGCCAGAGCCGTTTAATGCACTTAACTACCGGCTTACAAAAATCACAAAAAAACACATGGGCACAAAACCCGCCTTGCACCAGTCACAAAAGGCACACGTACTTACAATGAACAATTCCCGACAAGGACATGGGGGGGGAACAGAGGGAACATATACAACATGTAATTAGGAAATTGAAACCAGGTGAGTGTGACAATCAGACAAAACAAATGGAACATGGAAAATGGATCGGCGATGGCTAGAAGACCGGTGACGTCGACCGCCAAACACCGCCCGAACAAGGAGAGGAACCGACTTCGGCAGAAGTCGTGACACACACACACACACACACACACACACACACACACACACACACACACACACACACACACACACACACACACACACACACACACACACACACACACACACACACACACACACACACACACACACACACCCTGTGCAATTAACTCTGCAACTCATCACATCACATTAAATTGCATCGCACTGAAGCCCCACTGTAGAGTGATGGGTGATGATAAACACAGATGCCTCAGCGGCTCTAATTGAGCCAAGATGGTTGCCAGGTGCCAGTCTCCAGCATGCTGAAGTGTCACGTATTGTGAAGCTGTCAGAGCTCGTTCCACAGATGGCCCACAGCGTTGTTGTCTATAGTTATGTGTTAATAACGAGCAGCAATAATCATCATCTCTAATTCACCTGGAGACGCTGCCAATTTGGCACTTAGAGACTAAGATCACCAATGCTTCTCCAAAAGTACCTTTGTTATTACACTCCTATGTAAACATTTGTGCAGTTTAAAACACCTTAAGATGAATCATCTAATTTCTAAGGGTCCCTGACAACAATGTATACATCTGATAATACAAATAATAAACAGTTATCGTGTAGCTATAAAGTAATAATGTAAACAATGTATAGAATAAATAATGTATACATAGCTTTATAATATCTGTTGTCTTGGTGTTGTGTTAGTGGTGTGTTAACCACAGTGATGATCCAATAAGATCCCAGAGCAGCAGAGACCGTGAGACAGTCTTCACCAGCCAGCTCATCAATAATGAGGTCACACTGATTAAACAGAGAGCTAGGTGTGTGAGTGTATGTGTTTGTGCATGTGTATGTGTGTGTTTGTGTTTGTGTGTGTTTGTGTGTATGTGGTCAGTTTTGTTGTTTTCCTGAATCAGGATAATTAAGGAGTGTTTTTCAGCCTCAAGCCTCCTCTCACAATGAGGAAACACTGTACATCTAACAGCAAAACAAAGTGGAGACTGATGTAGGCCGACTCTGGTTGGGCTTCCTAACAAGCTCATACAATATAGGTAGGCACTTTGAGAAGCAAAGCAATGCATTATTTATAATCCTCATTATGTGTTTTCTATCTAAACCTTGATCTTGTTTTAAATCAGTTCTTTAGATGACATTTCAATAAAAGAGAGAACGGGATATCAGACAACATTTCCATATAGGACACACAGTACCAAATTATGGTGGGGGAGAGAGAGCTGTTATCTTGTCAAGTAGAAAACACTGGTGACTTGCCTTGACTTGTTTTCAGACCCTGAAAGTTGACAGACTGACAGAGAGTTATCCATAGAGACCCAAACAGACTCTCTCTCTGTATGTGTGCGCGCGCGTGTGTGTGTTATAGGGAGGTTCTGGGTTGGAAGATGTGGAACTGAGGAGAGGATAATGGGAGAAAGCGTGTCACTTTACCCTTGGGTTCCGCACTTTCGGAAACAGCAGCATTATATAATTTTTTAAGGTGTTATAAAACTCCCATTTTCAGAGTCTTAACACACACACACACACACACACACACACACACACACACACACACACACACACACACACACACACACACACACACACACACACACACACACACACACACACACACACACACACACACACACACACACACACACACCCCTTTATGGGAGAATAAAGGGAGACTGAAATAGATTGCTGGATTCCTGACAGACAAGGAGCAATACACTGCTGAGGAGACAGCTAGGATCTACCTTTGATCTGTCTACAGGTGTAGGATCTTAATTTGAGCCAGTTTTCTACAGTAGGAAAATAATCCTGTAGCAACCGGAAATGTGAAATATTATGTGTATTATAATTTGATAAATGTTTTGATATGGCAGAAACAAGTATGACATTTTAAAGTGGAAATTACAACATTTAGAAGCCTTTTAAAATATTGAATACACTACAAATGTGCATTTCCTGTTGTGCAGGAAAATTCTCAGCAACAAAAGAGTGATCAAATTTAGATCCTACATCTGTGCCTCTCTCTCTCTCTCTCTCTCTCTCTCTCTCTCTCTCTCTCTCTCTCTCTCTCTCTCTCTCTCTCTCTCTCTCTCTCTCTCTCTCTCTCTCTCTCTCTCCCTCTCTCTCTCTCTCTCTCTCTCTTTCTCTCTCTCTCTCTCTCTCTCTCTCTCTCTCTCTCTCTCTCTCTCTCTCTCTCTCTCTCTCTCTCTCTCTCTCTCTCTCTCTCTCTCTCTCTCTCTCTCTCTCTCTCTCTCTCTCAGGACCCTTTATCGCTGATAAAGAGAGATTTTAAGGGAACAGGAGCAGAGGAAGGAGAGTGCAGAGTGAGAAAGAAGAGAGAAACGCAGGAGGGAGAGAGGAGGAAAGGGGGAGGATATTGGGTAAAAAGAACTGTCACTATGCTGCTGGGCTCTTTGTCACTTTGAGAGTAAAGCGATACTGGAGAGCGAGGGGCGGAGGGGGGTGCAGTGAAAGCAAGTGCGGAGTAAGAGATTATGGGGAACCGTGGGAGGCTGGAAACTAGGAGTGTGGCATCATGGGAAGTGGGGTGAGAGAGAGTTCAGCCTGGTAGATCACTGTAGTATGTTCCTGGGATCAGGGATGAGTCCACAGTTTGTCATTCCAGCACAGGGATGGCCACAGTCCGATAATCCACAGACTGCACGCACACACACATACGCATGCACGCACGCAGCCACGCTTGCACGCACACGCAGACACACACGCAGACACACGCAGACACACGCAGACACACGCAGACACACACACACACACACACACACACACACACACACACACACACACACACACACACACACACACACACACACACACACACACACACACACACACACACACACACACACACACACACACACACACACACACACACACACACACACACACACACAGCAGAGGGACATAAAACACCATACACTAAAAAACTGTGTGTGGTTGGCTATGATTCATCTGCATGGTCAACTCACTATAATGATTCAGTACTAGCCAGAAAATCCTTAAACACACACACATATACACCCGCACACATCAACACACACTGCCAAACACAAACATCTTTCCAAGCATATCAGGTTCTAGACTAATGTTACTAGGGTCAACTTTGTTAAAATAACATTATTACCCAGAAGCATATTCCCATTCACACTTTCATTGGACAATGTCTTCAACAGCAAAGAGTGACGGACAATGATCATTTAGCATGCTTTACCTGCTCAAATAAGGACAGTGTGACTTCTTACAGTTTTTTACAATCCCTTTTGCACTAATTTCAGAACCTTATGGTCATTTTTTAAAACTCTAGACACAAAACTCAAAACGGTCATCACTTGTAACACAGTCTGTCCAATGTTCAAAACATTGCATTGTGCATTCAAATCTTTAAAGAAACCTTGCACTTGCAGAATCATTGGTTCAATTAACTCATTTATCATGAAATACCATAGGAACATTCATTTAGATCACCCACACACAAGATACCGATAGTTTCACTGTGTAGTTGTTCGTTCAATCATTAAATATTGTAGTACAAAATATGTGATACATGTCTCATTATGGTACGACACGTAAATACAACACTGTAAAAGGACTAGTAAAGAGAATACTACAGACACAGTAGAATCATTGAACAAAATATGAAATTTATTGATGAAGTACAATAAAATCACTCATAGGTTTCTTTGAATACTTATTTTCCACTATAATTTGCAAATTAATTAATTAAAAATCCTATGTGACTTTCTGGATATTTTTTCTCATTTTGTCTGTCATAGTTGAAGTGTACCTATGATGACAATTACAGGCCTCTCATCTTTTTAAGTGGGAGAACTTGCACAATTGGTGGCTGACTAAATACTTTTTTGCCCCACTGTACCTTCCACCTCTATGTGGAGAAAAATTCCTCAATCGGGTTTTAGGAAAGGAGAGTATGGGGGTAAGTACAGGGTGGTAAATTGTGGATGGGCCTGAAACCATGCTTGCACCATTTGAGCATGGTGGAACCTGACATTTTCCCACACAATGACATAGGTCATGCCATCAGCTCTACAAACCTGATTTAGCCCGTCAAGGAAGGTTACATTCGAACAGCGAATCATGTGACTACCTGCAACTGAATATATAGAGTATATAGAGTAGAGAGCTTTAGATGTTGTTCGACCAAACATTAGAAAGGGTAAGATGCGTAATCTAAGCAACTTTGACCGTGGTATGATTGTTGATGACACACATGGTGATTCTAGCCTCTCAGAAACAGCTGATAAGATAAGATAAGTAACTGTTGCATTAAGAGTAATGCAACAGTTACTTATCATTTTGAGCCGTTGTATCAATTGATAGTTAGATCATTGTAATGAAATTAAAAGACAGTCATCTCAGATGTAATGTGAATTGCATTTTGAAATGGTAATACTTTGATGTTAAGTTGTGTCATTTTGAACAGGTGATTTTAGTTCAATGAACAAATGATCTTAGCTTTATGTGTATTGTATCCAAGCAATTGGAAAAAGTGTTAGAGTTTTGAAAAATTTGCATTTTGATCATAGGTTGTGAGTTTTGTGTCTAGAGTTTTGTATATTGACATCAAGGTTCCAAAATTAGTGCTAAAGGGATTGTAAAAAACTGTAATTAACACACTCAAACACATCTACACATTATTTTTTGTGCATTTAGGTGCATGTGTCTGTTCGTGTTTGTGTGTGTGAGTGAGTGTGTGTCTGTCCATGTGTGTATGTGAGCACGGCAGGAACAGTGGAGTAATGTTCCTCAGCACACAGCTGCTAACTGACAACAAAATCCCTGTCAGTGTGATTAATGGCAGAGAATGTCTCTGTATGTGTTTTCTGTCCACTACTGTACAGGAGGAGAGGAGGGGAGGGGAGGACAGGATAGGTTTAGGAACCACAATAATACATCTGATTAAATAATCTTCCAACTAATGGGAAAAGAGTGAACTATCAGATAAGAGAGAGCGAGAGAGAGAGAGAGAGAGATAGAGAAAGAAAGAAAGAAAGAAAGAAAGAGAGGGGGTAGGTGGGTGGGAAGAGAGGTAATAAGAACATAAATTAAGACCAAAATGTTCTCTCTTCTGGCTAAACGTGCTAAATGTCGTTATATAAAACCTGAATCCCAGTGACATCGGCAACCTGGGTCGTGTTCATTAGGTACAAACAGGAGAACAGAAGGTTTTGCTATCTTATCTATCTGAATGAAAAACCCTCACTCATACACACACACTCACATTCAATTTTTAAACAAAGGTCACAAGTCCGTGTTGGCATTACCTACGTGAGGGAGAAATAGCAGCACAATAACAGCTGTTGTTGTGAATGTGTACCAAGTGTCTGGTTGAACACAGCGTGTGTGTTACTGAGGTTGAACATGGCGTGTGTGTGTGTGTGGAGCGGAGGGGGGTATTGTGGTTGAACAACGCAAGCGGATGTGTTTGTGTGTGCGTTATTTTGGTTGAACACAGTGTGTGAGTCAGCGGAAGCTCCTCAGAGGGGGAAGGGGAGGACCATCCTCCTCAGTGAATTTCATAAAAATATAACTAGTTACACATTTAAATTAAATCCCTTTTAGATAAAACTATACTAAATATATTGACAGGTCACCAAATAATTGATTAAAACACCCTGTTCTGCAATGAAGGTCTACAGTTGCCTCAAAGGGACTCTGTGTGGTAGCACCATGGTGTGGCCGGAGGACAGCTAGCTTCCGTCCTCCAACCCACCAGAGCTCTTGTAGCATGAACTGACATGTTGTCCACCCAATCAAATGATCAGAGAATTATTCTAGTACTAAACTCATAAGCTGCAGGTAGCTACCACTGCAGTGAATAAAATGCAGTGAGTAGTTGACTCAAAGAGAGAGAAAGACAATAGTTGAACAGTTTTGAACACATTAATTTCTTTGAAAATGAAGGAGAAGCAAGAGACAGATAGAGAGAGATTTTGTGATTTTTTTCTCAATTTCAGTTTTACGTACTTAGCTAGCAAATGCAGCTAGCTAGTTTAGCCTACTCAAACACCCTGCTCAAACAGAGGGATGCTGTGTTAGATAGCTAGCTATGACTATCCAACACAACACTAGAACTCTTCCAAGTCAAGGTTTTACTAATTTAATGCCGGTGTAAGTGCTAAACTGTTTACTGACTACACTGTAACATTACTGCATGATTGTAGCAGGTTTACTAATGCATTAGTTCTATTAGTTATGTTGACTATAATGTTACTTTAGCTAAAATGGTGAGAACGATGTAGGCTGTGTGTAGCGGTTATGATATGGTTTGGCTTGGATATTTTTTTTTTCCTGGTCACATACAGCTGATGTGTTGTGCATTGAAGTCCACAAGCGAAGGGAAAAGGAGAGGAGGAGAGCACATATATGCGAGAAGGAATACAACATGGCTGCTATGAAAGTGAACTGTGTTTACATGTGATCAGTGGTGTATTTATTCTGCTAATTCTGTTGAATTTGTCCAATAGAAACTCTTGTTTGCAACTGTTGGACTAATTACTACACCCTAGATCAGCTAGATGCAGGCAAGAGTGTGCAAGGCGGTATTGAATGTGTCATCGTCTGTCCAAATGTTTCTCCCGACCTGCGTGCATCTACGTTGTAAACTTTGATTCATAGGCTATGTTGTAGAAACCTCATGACGGGTATAGGGAACATTTGAACGTCATGCACTTGCCTAAACCTATCACTGTTACATTGCACTGGGTGAATGGAGTATGAATGGCAGTCATCCAATATGCTGCAACAGAAATAAGGCCATGCTTATAAAAAAATAAACCGCCCTCCTTCATCTTAAATGTCACCGACTGCCACTGTTGTGTGTGTGTGTGTGTTATTGCGCGGAGGAGAAAGAGCTTGGCGAGAAACACTACAGTGGCTCAGTCCCTCTCCTGCTTGCCCTGAACACTGGGGAGACTGAGCACCAAGGTTGTTGTAGTTTTGTGATTTAATATTCATTTTCATTTCTATATGCTTTTTGATTATTGAAATTCAGTTTAGTTTCAGTTAGTTTTCAGACTTGATTTACTCGTTTTTATTTAGTTTAATTTCTATAATATTTGTTTATATTATTTCGTTATAGTGTTAGGGACACAAAGTAGCCTATGTGTCCAAGGCTAGGAGCCATTTATGTGTTGTAGTACAATAGTTCCTTTTTTGGGATGTCACTTCTTGCCACTGGGGGGCAGTAATACATAAGGTATTGGCCAGGACCATAGCCTTGGATAAACATAAAATCTCTGTATCTGTGTCATGATGGCATCTCTGAGAGCATGTGCAGTGCCACAGAGACCATCTCAATCTTAAAATAGTAAATGTTCTTCTTCACAAGTACATTTTTAATTTTTAAATGTAACCGTTATTTAACTAGTAACTAGTAAAATTCATTGGCTGAGCCCTCCTGATGACCTGCCTGTCATGACTCCAACCCCATCATCAGGGGGATCAGCCAATGAAGTTGGAAATCCCGCCCAATTGACTAAATCAAAATGGAGAAAGTCCTCAATGGCACTACACATGCTAACACAGGCTTTTGGCCACTAGAGGACTCCATACAACTCCATGGTCAGGACATAGGTTTGGTTAGGTTTAAATTATAAATCAATCCTAATGTGACTTGGATTTAAAGGATAAGCATCTAGACTAATGTAAAAATAATGGTGGAAAAAAACTCTCTTTCCCATGTTTACACTAATCCAACTGTTAGTAGTAGATGTAATAAGAATCAAGTACCTTTAACCTTATCTGACAGAAAGAGAGAGGAAAAAACAACAAATGAAGTCATGGCACATTTGACATGTTATGTTTATGTAATATTAAACATGTATCACTGACTTAAACCTTCAAATAGGGTTAAACAACTCTGCTTCCCTCATCAGTAGCTCCATCTCTGTTGAGCGAGGTGCCAGAGACACACTTGTGTACATCAGGCAAGCTGCTGCAGGGGTTGTATTGAAGTTGGCTGCAAAGGATTCAGTATGCATGCAAAGCACTCATGCAGTGACTTCAGGAAGACCTGGGCCAATTATTTTGCAACAGTAGTTAACTGCAAGTGTGCCTCAAGGTTGAGAAGGCAAAGCACCACATCCGACAGCGACTGGCTGTACATTTGAAGTTGGTCGGTGTGCATTGCGAACAGCTCCAGAAACTTCACAAGCTGTTCTAGCTTGGCTCAGTCATTGGTCAAAGAGTTGGTCAGTGTGGATTGCAAATGGCTCCACCAACTTCACAAGCTGTTCTAGCTTGGCCCAGTCACGCTCCGTGGTCCCCCTTGGATTTCTTCCCTGTTAGCTAGTGATAGCTAGTGATAGTGATGCACAAGCTAGGCCTATTTGAAACTATTTGAAACGAATCTACTGGCAACATTTACCCGCCAGATTCAGAAGCTCAAAAATCCCATTAGAGCAAAAGCTTGAAAACCCCATTTGATTTTTGGCCAAAGATTAGAAGAAAAAAAGAAACATAACTTATTATGTTTTTTATTTTAGTTCCTTTGCATTCAAAGATAATATTTTCAGTATAGTTTTAGTTTTTCAAATGTTTTCCATTTTTATTTTAGTTTACTAAATAGACTTTACAATTGTATTTTGTATTTTAGGTTCAGTTTTCGTTTACTATAATAACCTTGCTGAGCACAATTAAAACAACCCAGCTGCAATTATTAGAAGCCTCTTTTATTCCTTCCTTCCCTACTTCTCCTCTCTCTCCTCCTCTGTCCAAAACAGAGAGATAAAGACTAGCCCCTGATGCCTGTAATCTTAGGCAGAGTTACTTTCAGAACTGGTGAAATTACAGAAGGGAGAGAGGGAGAGAGGGACTGGGAGAGTTTGACATCGAAGCTGAAGGGAGGAGAGGAGGCTGGGTGTTCCTAATCTTAGCTGGCGGCGCGCAGCTCTGTTGATGTAACAGTGTTTAGGAGAGGCTTATCTCAAACTCCAGCTCTAACGCTACACACACCGGCCCGCCACACACACAAACGCACAAACACACACGGCAAAGGGTGCAGAGACAAAAAGCAGAAATGGAGAGAATGAAGATGAATAGAAATTGTAGCTGTAAGACATCATACAGCCATACAGAGAAGCCGTGGAGAGGAGGAGGACAGGAGACAGTAGTCATGGTGAAGTCTATACCCTGGAGGGTGCTTGACTCTCTGCTCTACTCTCTCTCTCTCTGCTCTACCCTTCTTGCCATAGCATCTCCTTCCATGCCTCAACCCCATCTATATTCTGCTTGGTACCTCTCTCTCTTGCTCTATCTATCTTTCTTTCTCTCTAGGTCAGTTACTGACAGAGCCCAGCTCCTCACAGTGTCCCTACTGACCTGCACTAACACCCAGCTATCCTATAACACTGTCCTGCCCTCCCCTCTTTCCTTTCTGCCCATCCATCATGTCAACCCTCTCCAGCCCCTAACATTCCCTTCACTCACCCTTCACCCCTTTCACTCACCCCTCACCCCTTTATCTTATCCCTCAACGTCTCATTTCACCCCTCACCCATTTCCTGCCATGTCACAGGCTCTGTCTAGGCAGCAACTGGGATTTCCACCCCAGAGTCCAAAGTTTGTGTTTCCAACATGTCCGTGTGATTCTTGCATTTGATGTGTTCATATGTCGTTTACATGCATGTTTCTATGGGGTTGACATGCATGTTTGAGAATGGGTGACATGTGTGATCATGATCATATGGCGAGTGACAGGGGTGTGGCAGAGAGCTCATGGATTGCCGCCCCTACCCCTCCCTTCCTGGTAGGATTGAGTACAGTTCATTAGTTCAGCTTACATAACTATGCTAATGAGTCACTGTTTTTATTGGCCTAATTATACCGGTGGGGATTAAAGCAGATAAAAAGTGAATTACATAAGAGAGCAGAGAGATGAGAGCTTTAACATCTGCTCTGCCACATCGTTAGCTCCGCCAGCAAAGCGGCGTGTTGCTATCGCACAGACGCTATCTCAACATCACAGTGGGAGGTGTGTGTGTGGGAGTGTGTGTGTGTCTGTGTGTGTCTGTGTGTGAATGCACACGCATGCGTAGGCCTAACTCAAGTCTTTGAGAGTTTTTCTTACCCATTAGAATTTGTTCAGTTTTCAGTCTGAATAAATTACAGTTGAGCTCAGTTTGTCATATAGCAGTCCTTCTGTAGACTGAAATACACACGGTGCCTTCAGAAAGTATTCATACCCTTTGACTTATTCCACATTTTCTTGTTACAACCTGCATAAAAAAAATCTCACCCATCTACACACAATACCCCATAATGACAAAGTGAAAACATGTTTTTAGAAATGTTGGCAAAATTATAGAAAATCAAATACAGAACTATCTAATTTACATGTTATAATCACCTTTGGCAGCGATTACAGCTGTGCGTCTTTCTAGGTAAGTCTCTAAGAGCGTTACACAACTGGATTGTGCAACATTTGCATATTATTCTTTTTTAAATTATTTAAGCTCTGTCAATTGCTTGTTGATCATTACTAGACAGTTGTTTTCAAGTCTTGCCATAGATTTTCAAGCCGATTTAAGTCAAAGCTGTAACTTAGGCCACTCAGGAACATTCACTATAGTTTTGGTAAGCAACTCAGGTGTATATTTGGCTTTTTGTTTTAGATTATTGTCCTGCTGAAAGGTGAATTTTTCTCCAAGTGTCTGTGGGAAAACAGACTGAACCAGGTTTTCCTCTAGGATTTTGCTTGTTTTGCCATTTATTTTTATCCTAAAAACTCCCTAGTTCTTGCCGATGACAAGCATACCCATAACATGATGCAGCCACCACCATGCTTGAATATATGAAGAGTGGTACTCAGTGATGTGTTGTGTTGGATTTGTCCCAAACATAACGCTTTGTATTCAGGACATAAAGTTAATTTCTTTGTCACATGATTTACAGTTTTACTTTAGTGCCTCATTGCAAACATGATGCATGTTTTTGAATATTTTAATTCTGTACAGGCTTCCTTCTTTTCACTCTGTCATTTATGTTAGTATAGTGGAGTAACAACAATGTTGTTGATCCATCCTCAGTTTTCTCCTATCATAGCCATTCAACTCTGTTACTGTTTTAAAGTCACCATTGGCATCAAAGTGAAATCCCTGAGCGGTTTCCTTCCTCTCCGGCAACTGAGTTAGGAATGACCTTACTTTGCTACCTGACAACTTTACGGTTTTTACTTTTTAAATTACCGTTTATAATTTTAGTTTTTCCCTCACTCAACTTTTTTTTTTCATTCAACTTTTTCCCTCCGGATGCTTTATCTGGACATGGTTCGTCAGGGCTTCCAACAGCCGAAGCTAAGTAGTAACATTAACATGATGCCTTCTAATTGCAGTCACTGTACTCATAATATACAAGAGAACGATCGCCTTACGGCAAGGATAGCTGTGCTGCAAGCCCAGCACAGTCAGTGTAGACAGCTCAGCTATCCCCATTGAGACCGTGTCTGTGCCTCAACCTAGGTTGGGCAAAACTAAACAAGGCGGTGTTCGCCTAAGCAATCTCACTAGAATAAAGACCTCCTCCATTCCTGCCATTATTGAAAGAGATCGTGATACCTCACATCTCAAAATAGGGCTACTTAATGTTAGATCCCTCACTTCAAAGGCAGTTTTAGTCAATGAACGAATCACTGATCATAATCTTGATGTGATTGGACTGACTGAAACATGGCTTAAGCCTGATGAATTTACTGTGTTAAATGAGGCCTCAACTCCTGGTTACACTAGTGACCATATCCCCCGTGCATCCCGCAAAGGCGGAGGTGTTGCTAACATTTACGATAGCAAATTTCCGACATTTTCGTCTTTTAAGCTTCTAGTCATGAAATCTATGCAGTCTACTCAATCACTTTTTATAGCTACTGTTTACAGGCCTCCTGGGCCATATACAGCATTCCTCACTCAGTTCCCTGAATTCCTATCGGACCTTGTAGTCATAGCAGATAATATTCTAATTTTTGGTGATTTTAATATTCACATGGAAAAGTCCACAGACCCACTCCAGAAGGCTTTCGGAGCCATCATCGACTCAGTGGGTTTTGTCAACATGTCTCTGGACCTACTCACTTTCACAGTCATACTCTGGACCTAGTTTTGTCCCATGGAATAAATGTTGTGGATCTTAATGTTTTTCCTCATAATCCTGGACTATCGGACCACCATTTTATTACATTTGCAATCGCAAGAAATAATCTGCTCAGACCCCAATCAAGGAGCATCAAAAGTTGTGCTATAAATTCTCAGACAACCCAAAGATTGCTTGATGCCCTTCCAGACTCCCTCTGCCTACCCAAGGACGTCAGAGGACAAAAATCAGTTTATCATCTAACTGAGGAACTCAATTTAACCTTGCGCAATACTCTAGATGCAGTTGCACCCCTAAAAACAAAAAACATTTGTCATAAGAAACTAGCTCCCTGGTATACAGAAAATACCCGAGCTCTGAAGCAAGCTTCCAGAAAATTGGAACAGAAATGGCGCCACACCAAACTGGAAGAGTTCCAACTAGCTTGGAAAGACAGTACCGTGCAGTACCGAAGAGCCCTCACTGCTGCTCGATCATCCTATTTTTCCAAATGAATTGAGGAAAATAAGAACAATCTGAAATATATTTTTGATACTGTCGCAAAGCTAAATAAAAAACAGCATTCCCCAAGAGAGGATGGCTTTCACTTCAGCAGTAATAAATTCATGAACTTCTTTGAGGAAAGGATCATGATCATTAGAAAGCAAATTACGGACTCCTCTTTAAATCTGCGTATTCCTCCAAAGCTCAGCTGTCCTGAGTCTGCACAACTCTGCCAGGACCTAGGATCAAGAGAGACACTAAAGCGTTTTAGTACTATATCTCCTGACACAATGATGAAAATAATCATGGCCTCTAAACCTTCAAGCTGCATACTGGACCCTATTCCAACTAAACTACTGAAAGAGCTGCTTCCTGTGCTTGGCCCTCCTATGTTGAACATAATAAACGGCTCTCTATCCACCGGATGTGTACCAAACTCACTAAAAGTGGCAGTAATAAAGCACCTCTTGAAAAAGCCAAACCTTGACCCAGAAAATATAAAAAACAATCGACCTATATCGAATCTTCCATTCCTCTGAAAATTTTTAGAAAAAGCTGTTGCGCAGCAACTCACTGCCTTCCTGAAGACAAACAATGTATACGAAATGCTTCAGTCTGGTTTCAGACCCCATCATAGCACTGAGACTGCACTTGTGAAGGTGGTAAATTACCTTTTAATGGCATCAGACCGAGGCTCTGCATCTGTCCTCGTGCTCCTAGACCTTAGTGCTGCTTTTGATAGCATCGATCACCACATTCTTTTGGAGAGATTGTTAACCCAAATTGGTCTACATGGACAAGTTCTGGCCTGGTTTAGATCTTATCCGTCGGAAAGATATCAGTTTGTCTCTGTGAATGGTTTGGCCTCTGACAAATCAACTATACATTTCGGTGTTCTCCAAGGTTCCATTTTAGGACCACTATTGTTTTCATTATACATTTTACCTCTTGGGGATGTCATTCGAAAACATAAGGTTAACTTTCACTGCTATGCGGATGACACACAGCTGTACATTTCAATGAAACATGGTGAAGCCCCAAAATTGGCCTTGCTAGAAGCCTGTGTTTCAGACATAAGGAAGTGGATGGCTGCAAACTTTCTACTTTTAAACTCGAAAAAAACAGAGATGCTTGTTCTAGGTCCCAAGAAACAAGGAGATCTTCCTGTTGAATCTGACATTTAATCTTGATGGTTGTACAGTCGTCTCAAATAAAACTGTGAAGGACCTCGGCGTTACTCTGGACCCTGATCTCTCTTTTGACGAACATATCAAGACTGTTTCAAGGACAGCTTTTTTTCATCTACGTAACATTGCAAAAATCAGAAACTTTCTGTCCAAAAATGATGCAGAAAAATTTATCCATGCTTCTAGGTTAGACTACTGCAATGCTCTACTTTCCGGCTTCCCGGATAAAGCACTAAATAAACTTCAGTTAGTGCTAAATACGGCTGCTAGAATCCTGACTAGAACCCAAAAATTTGATCATATTACTCCAGTGCTAGCCTCCCTATACTGGCTTCCTGTTAAGGCAAGGGCTGATTTCAAGGTTTTACTGCTAACCTACAAAGCATTACATGGGCTTGCTCCTACCTATCTTTTCGATTTGGTCCTGCCAAATCGCAGGCCTCCTAATTGTCCCTAGAATTTCTAAGCAAACAGCTGGAGGCAGGGCTTTCTCCTATAGAGTTCAATTTTTATGGAATAGTCTGCTTACCCATGTGAGAGACACAGACTCGGTCTCAACCTTTAAGTCTTTACTGAAGACTCATCTCTTCAGTAGGTCATATGATTGAGTGTAGTCTGGCCCAGGAGTGTGAAGGTGAACGGAAAGGCTCTGGAGCAACGAACCGTCCTTGCTGTCTCTGCCTGGCCGGTTCCCCTCTCTCCACTGGGATTCTCTTCCTCTAACCCTATTACAGGGGCTGAGTCACTGGCTTACTGGTGCTCTTCCATGCCGTCCCTAGGAGGGGTGCGTCACTTGAGTGGGTTGAGTCACTGACGTGATCTTCCTGTCTGGGTTGGCGCCCCACCTTGGGTTGTGCCGTGGTGGAGATCTTTGTGGGCTATACTCGGCCTTGTCTCAGGATGGTAAGTTGGTGGTTGAATATATCCCTCTAGTGGTGTGGGGGCTGTGCTTTGGCAAAGTGGGTTGGTTTATATCCTGCCTGCTTGGCCCTGTCCGGGGGTATCATCGGATGGGGCCACAGTGTCTCCTGACCCCTCCTGTCTCAGCCTCCAGTATTTATGCTGCAATAGTTTATGTGTCGGGGGCCAGGGTCAGTCTGTTATATCTGGAGTACTTCTCCTGTCTTATCCGGTGCCCTGTATGAATTTAAGTATTCTCTCTAATTCTCAATTTCTCTCTTTATTTATTTCTCTCTCTCGGAGGACCTGAGCCCTAGGACCGTGCCTCAGGACTACCTGGCATGATGACTCCTTGCTGTCCCCAGTCCACCTGGCCGTGCTGCTGCTCCAGTTTCAACTGTTCTGCCTGTGGCTATGGAACCCTGACCTGTTCACCGAACGTGCTACCTGTCCCAGACCTGCTGTTTTCAACTCTCTAGAGACAGCAGGAGCGGTAGAGATACTCTCAATGATCAGCTATGAAAAGCCAACTGACATTTACTCCTGAGGTGCTGACTTGTTGCACCCTCGACAACCACTGTGATTATTATTATTTGACCATGCTGGTCATTTATGAACATTTGAACATCTTGGCCATGTTCTGTTATAATCTCCACCCGGCACAGCCAGAAGAGGACTGGCCACCCCTCATAGACGGGTTCCTCTCTAGGTTTCTTGTTAGGTTTTGGCCTTTCTAGGGAGTTTTTCCTAGCCACCGTACTTCTACACCTGCATTGCTTGCTGTTTGGGGTTTTAGACTGGGTTTCTGTACAGCACTTAGAGATTTCAGTTGATGTAAGAAGGGCTATATAAATACATTTGATTTGATTTGATTTGATGCCTGTATCCTTGTAGTGACTGGGTGTATTTATACACCTTCCAAAATGTAATTAATAACTTCACCATGCTCAAAGAGACGTTCAATGTCTTTTTTTTATTCTTCTTTTTCCACCAATCTACCAATAGGTGCATTTCTTTGCGAGGCATTAGAATACCTTCCATTTCTTTGTGGTTGAATCTGTGTTTGGAATTCATTGCTTGACTGAGGGACCTTACATATAATTGTA
Organism: Salvelinus alpinus; assembly: GCF_045679555.1. NCBI lineage: Eukaryota > Metazoa > Chordata > Actinopteri > Salmoniformes > Salmonidae > Salvelinus > Salvelinus alpinus. The sequence goes on from NC_092097.1 coordinate 26,078,314, forward strand.
TGTATTTTTTTAACCTTTATTTAACTAGGCAAGCCAGTTAAAAACAAATTCTTATTTACAAAGACGGCCTACCGGGGAACAGTGGGTTAACTGCCTTGTTCAGGGGTAGAATGACAGATCTTTACCTTGTCATCTCTGGGATTTTATCCAGAAACCTTTCGGTTACTGGCCCAACTGCTCTAACCGCTAGGCTACCTGCCGCCCCTACATGTTTGGGGTACAGAGATGAGGTAGTCATTCAAAAATCATGGTAAACACTTTTATTGCACACAGAGTGAGTCCATGCAACTTATTATGTGACTTGTTATGCAAATCGTTACTCCTTTCAGATTTTCGTTTGTAATTCATTTGTAAAAACATAATTCCACTTTGACATGATGGGTTATTGTGTGGAGGCCAGTAACATAAAATCTCAATTTAATCCATTTTTAATTCAGGCTGTTACAATTTTTGGGGAAAAAATCAAGGGGTTTGATTACTTCCTGAATTATTTAAAAAAAAATGTATTTAAAATGTATTTAACTAGACATGTCAGTTAAGAACAAATTCTTATTTACAATGACAACCTAGTAAAAGGCAAAAGGCCTCCTGCGGGGATGGGGGCTGGGATAAAAAAAAAGAAAAGAAAAAGGACAAAACACACATCACGACAAGACAGACACCACAACACTACATAAAGAGAGACCTTAGACAACAACATAGCATGACAGCATTGCTGAACGCATTATAGATATTCTATCAAAACTGTCCCTGGTGCCAAATACTTGGAAATTAAACATATCATATTGGAATTAGTTTGGGTATTTTCCTTCACTAACCTCGGACAGCTGCCCTTTAATTTACTACAATATCACCACCAAAAAATGAAATGATTGCTCTGTCTCGTATCTTGAATGAATTTGCTTTAAACACAGAGAGAATCTATTGGATGTGTTTATGAGAGGAGATTGCTAAACATATCAATTAATTGGTTACTTCATTACGGTTGGCTTTGTGTGTTTCATCAAAGACACACCTTGGGACTGGGACACTAATTACCTGGGATGATGGAGTCATTCTTACAGACACACTGGCAGAATAACTCCACACATACATTTGAAGTCAGAAGTTTACATACACTTTAGCCAAATACATTTAAACTCAGTTTTTCACAATTCCTGACATGTAATCCTAGTAAAAATGTACCCCTGTCTTAGGTCAGTTAGAATCACCACTTTACTTTAAGAATGTGAAATGTCAGAATAATAGTAGAGAGAATGCTTTATTTGAGCTTTTATTTCTTTCATCACATTCCCAGTGGGTCAGAAGTTTACATGCACTCAATTAGTATTTGGTAGCATTGCCTTTAAATTGTTTAACTTGGGTCAAACGTGTCGGGTAGCCTTCCACGAGCGTCCCACAATAAGTTGGGTGAATTTTGGCCCATTCCTCCTGACAGAGCTGGTGTAACTGAGTCAGGTTTTGTAGGCCTACTTGCTCGCACATGCTTTTTCAGTTCTGCCCACAAATGTTCTATGGGATTGAGGTCGGGGCTTTGTGATGGCCACTCCAATACCTTGACTTTGTTGTCCTTAAGCCATTTTGCCACAACTTTGGAAGTATGCTTGGGGTCATTGTCCATTTGGAAGACACATTTGCGACCAAGCTTTAAATTCCTGACTGATATCTTGAGAGTTGCTTCAATATATCCACATCATCCACCATCTATTTTGTGAAGTGCACCAGTCCCTCCTGCAGCAAAGCACCCCACAACATGATGCTGCCACCCCCGTGCTTCATGGTTGGGATAATGTTCTTTGGCTTGCAAGCCTCCCCCTTTTTCCTCCAAACATAACGATGGTCATTATGACCAAACAGTTCTATTTTTGTTTCATCAGACCAGAGGACATTTCTCCAAAAAGTACGATCTTTGTCCCCATGTGCAGTTGCAAACCGTAGTCTGGCTTTTTTATGGCGGTTTTGGAGCAGTGTCTTCTTCCTTGCTGAGCGGCCTTTCAGGTTATGTCGATATAGGACTCGTTTTACTGTGGATATAGATATGTTTGTACCTGTTTCCTCCAGCATCCTCACAAGGTCCTTTGCTGTTGTTCTGGGATTGATTTGCACTTTTCGCACCAAAGTACATTCATCTCTAGGACAGAAGGCATCTCCTTCCTGAGCGGTATGACGGCTGCGTGGTCCCATGATGTCAACTTTCTGAAGATGCAACGAAGGGCAATGCCGCTGTCTGTCTGTATGTGCTGTGTGCAGTTTGCGCGTATGTCTACCACTTTGTGTAGAAGTTAGCTATGCTAATGATAACTGCCTTCTGGTAGTTGGAAAGGCTTTCCCAAAAAACTTCTCAATTAAATGTTGACTACAAAGTAGCCTATGCCTACCTGACAGAAAGATATTGTGATTATTGGCATACATCCACTGGGCATTTGTTTTGCAAACTCTGTGGTCTACAGAAACACTGCTAACTAAACAACAGTATATTGCTATAGGTGGATGGTGTGCCCTTGAATTAAAGGGTAACTAAACTCAGAAATACAAATGTCTTCAAAAGTGGTCTCCTGATTTGGTTTAAGCATTGTTGTGGACTTAGAACATCAAATTTTGTAGTTTTTCAACAACAAAAAATTACTGTGATTTTGAGAGAAAAAACCTGGAAAAAAAACCTGGAGAAACCTGAATTTCTTTTACAGAGAAAAAAAGATTTGGCACAAAACAAAAAGTAATTTCAAATCACATTTTATTTGTCATATGCTTGGTAACCAACAGTTATAGACTAACAGTGAAATAAATGCTTACTTATGGGCCCTTCCAAACAATGCGGAGAGAAAGAAAATTGAGAAATAATAGGAAAGTAAGTAGCACATAATAATAAAAGTAATAATAAATATACAATGAGTAAAGATAAGTTGGCTATATACATGGGGTACCAGTTCCAAGTCGATGTGCAGGAGCACAAGGTTATTGAGACAATGTAGATTTTAACATATAACTAGGATAGATAATAAACAGTTGTAGCAGCATATGTGATGAGTAAAAAAATATTTAAGGCCTTCCTCTGACACTGCCTGGTATAGGGGTCCTGGATGGCAGGGAGCTCGGCGCTAGTGATATACTGGGCCATATGTACAACCCTCTGTAGCACCTTGCAGTCGGATGCCAAGCAGTTGCCATTACAAGCGATGATGTAGCCAGTCATGATGCTCTCAATGGTGCAGGTGTATATCTTTTTGAGGATCTGAGGGCCCATGCCAAATCTTTTCCGCCTCCCGAGGGGGAAGAGGCAATGTTGTGCCCTCTTTATGACTGTGCTGGTGTGTGTGGACCATGAAAGATCCTTAATGATCTGTATACAGAGGATCTTGAAGCTCTTGACCAGCTCCACTACAGCCCTGTCAATGTGTAGTTCACGATCAGCTCCTTCGATATTTCAATGACAGGTATTTGTATCAAAATATTTGCTTTTTATAATAAAACAAATCACATTTTATTTGTCACATGGGTCTACACCCGAATACAATGGGTGTAGACTTTACTGTGAAATGCTTGTTTAAGAGTTCTTATTCCCAAAGTGAATAAAAATAAATAGTAACACAAGAGGAATAAAATACACAAGAATGGAGATATATACAGGCAGTACCAGTACCAGATCAATGTGCAGAGGTACAAAGTATTTGAGGTAGATATGTACATGAAGGCAGGGTAAAGTGACTAGGCATCAGGATCCATAATAATAAGAGTAAAATAAAGAACAGAGTAGCAGCAGCAAATGATGATGTAAAAGTGTGTGTATTTGTGTGTGTATGTGTGTGCGTGTGGTGTGTATGTATGTTAGTGTTGTGTCATTATGCGTATGTAGTGTATGTGAATGGGTGTGAGAATGTCAGTGTACTGTGGTGTGTGACTGAGTGTGTACTGGACAGTCTTGTGAGTGTGCATAGAGTCAGTGCAGATAGTCCTAATGTATTTAAGAATGTATTTGAAAAGTTACCTATTAGATTCTAGGGCACAATATGTGCTTCAGAAGTACCTCAAATGTATATAGGCCCAATATAGGCTATAGGCTATATCTCAATCAGTAATTTCTAAATGTTATGTTGTGCTCTTTTTAATTTAACTTTTTAATGTTAGGAGCACCAGTGCTAACAATTATTATTTTTATTTGGAGTCCTGGATGTGTGGCAAAGTAATGAAATGGAGCCATTGAGTGACATTAAAGTAGATGTTTTAAGAAAACCAATTGTAAAATGTGTAGTTTAAAAGAAACCATTTCTTACAGATGTTTACAAATGTTTATAGCCATTAAGCCAATTAAGTTGTATTGCCATTGAGAGTAAGTAATTAGACTAGTACAAGACTATATTTAGGGCAGAGTCAAGTACAGCTGATCCTCTAAGGATACAGCATTTACTGTAGAATACCAGTGACCTTTAAAGCATCCCAGCATGCACAATGTTATCCCCTGTGAAACAGATGTTAACGAACAGGCACCAGCCGCACCGTCCTCTCAACTACACTCCACAAACTACTATATCCCCGGAAAGTAAACTTTTAAAGAAAAAGTGGGTACATCACATGCACTGTTAGATTCACATAGATTTTATGATTGCAATAGTATTTTCAAAAGTAATCAATTTTGGACGTTTTTCATGAGTAGCTCCTATTTGGTGACCATTGCAATGTCATCGACACAAACATAGGGACACCCTGTCACCTCTAAGAGTCAGTGAGGTGTGTGTGTCTGTGAGTCCGTGCATGCGTGCGTGTCTGCGTGTTTACAGAGTAAAAACAGGATTCTACGTAGTCCTAATGAACTTCAGCCCAGTAGCCTCTCCATGACTCTGTCCTCACTGCGGGAAGAGCCATTGTCCCAGTTCACTGTGCCTAAAGTCCATTATGAACGCAGCTCCCAGGCTGTCCCCATGGAACATTCACATAAACAGCATAACAACAGACAGTACAGCTGATTATTTCACACAAGAAGTTCACTTAGGAACTAAGGAAAATCATGAATACATTTTTTCAAAGTTCACTTTATGTGGGTTCTAATGTTTGGGGACCTAGGTTGCTGTTTTCTTAGGCTACTATGCAACTACGATCTGACTGGGGATTGAACCTAGGTTGCCAGTCACAGTATAACAGAGAGATGGTGCAATGAACTACTTTCGCATGATGAAAAGACTTGCCTGTTTGTGTGTGCTTGTGTGTCTGCTTTGGAAGTGTGTGTGGAGATAGCTCACCCTCAATTAAAGATTGAGAACTGCAGTATCACATCATTATCTATCTTACAGTGAGAGGGAAACAGCTGTGTGTGTGTGTGTGTGTGTGTGTGTGTGTGTGTGTGTGTGTGTGTGTGTGTGTGTGTGTGTGTGTGTGTGTGTGTGTGTGTGTGTGTGTGTGTGTTTGCATGCGTGAGTGCATGTGTGTTCATTTCAGCTTGAACTCGTTAGCAGGCCGGAGAGAGATAGTATAAAATTATGATGATGAATATTCAAACTGCTGCAGCAGAAGAACTATGGTTTTGGAACTTCACTGCAGTGGTTCTCTAACTTCTTTCATTATGCTCTAGCCCACTTAAGAGGCCTTTCACAAAAAGAAAAATATTGTCTTACATCACATCCCAGTGTCTAAAAAGGGTACATTCAGACAGTGGGTCACAATTCTGACCTCAGTCTTTTAGGGCATGGTTCTTTGCCATCTATAAGAAAAACAAGTGCTCTTAAGCCAGTAGAGCGGCTCCCCTTTCAAGGACAGGGACATAGCACATTAGTAGAGTTAACAGTGAGGAAACACTGTAGTCATTCTGCAATCAGAAGATTTGATTTCTGCTTGGACCAAGGCTTTGTGTGTTACTGTGCGTGTGTGTGGCTACATTTCTGCATATGTGTGCATGTACTGTATGTCTGAGCAGCTGAATTGTTACACAGGCCTTAATTCTTCTGTCAAACAAAACCAGCCATGTCACCCGTGATACAAGTCAGTATTTGACGTCCATCCATGTCTGAGGATGTCAGGAGACGACGTGGAAACCGGCCACTAGGGGCAAAAGTGAGTGCTGTTACCTCCAAGTAGGTTTTGGTTTTGCTAGTGTTGTGGATGGGGATGGGGATGGTGGATGGGCGTAATCATCTGCCTCTGATTGCAAAGATTGCAAATTTGAATTTTTCTTTTAAGCCTATCCCAAAACTTAACCCTTACCTTAATAACCATTCAGAGTTAATGTCTAACCTTAAGGATTTGGAGTTAATGCCTGAACTTAACCCTAACCTTATAAATTCAGAATGAATGTCTAAATTTAACCTTAAACACTTAAAAATGTGATGTTTGGAACAACTAATTCTGACGTGAGACAGTGAGAGCAGGTAGAACAAAGCACTGCTCACACACCGATAACGCATGGCACACACAAGACATACACTGATAACAAAATTAGTGACTATACAGGTACCACCAAGCTGCTTACGCTCTACTTGGGCCACTGCACTCCAAGGCCCAGTTTTTCAAAAGTTATCTATCTGGATTTTGCCTAATGGATAGGACTACATGTATAGAAATAGAATGAATAGATTAGACAAATCATTGACTTGAATGGGGACCCCAGTTCTATTAATTATATTTCTATGAATTTAATCCTATCTAATAGGGGAAATGCTCAAAGAAGTGTGTGTGCAGCCAGGTCGCTCAAGATTCACTTCGAAATTGGACATCTGTCCCAGTCTTGAGGACGTTGGGAGATGCCTTCAAAACCCACCATTAGGGGCAACTTGAGCACTATTACCATCAAGAAGGCTGTGTGTGTGTGTGTGTGTGTGTGTGTGTGTGTGTGTGTGTGTGTGTGTGTGTGTGTGTGTGTGTGTGTGTGTGTGTGTGTGTGTGTGTGTGTGTGTGTGTGTGTGTGTGTGTGTGTGTGCATGTGTGTGTGTGTCTCTGTTTGTGTGTCTGTGTGTGTGTCTGTGTGTGTGTCTCTGTTTGTGTGTCTCTGTGTGTGTGTCTGTGTGTCTGTGTGCTTGGGTATGATGTGATTGGTTGTGTTTGTATTTACAGTATGACAGTATTTGCAAGAATATAATGCATACTGTATGTATAGCGTGTGTATGTGGGTGTGTTTGTTTTGAGATCTAGCATGTGTGTGTGATGTATTGCTTGCGTGAGTGAGCCTGTGTCCTTGTTGCTTCCGTGACTTGCCAGGGAGCCCCCTGCTGTGCTACTGAGTGCCTCCCCTTCAGATGCATTAAAATATGATGTGAGTGTGTGTGAGTGAGTGTGCATGAGTGTGTGTGTGAAAGAGAGACATTTCAAGTGCACATTCAGTATATCGTGAGTTTATTTACACACACATCTGCCACTGCGCATGCGTGCCTCTGTGTCTGTGATCGTGTGTGTCTCAGGGCCATTAAAGTAAGATGAGAGCCATGAGGGAAAGGAGGAAGAGAGGATAGAGGGAGGGAGGAGGATTGTACTTGGTGGGTAATTGTCTCTTAAGTGCTGCACATGCCTTTACCCAAGAGTCTCTTCTCCCCTGCTCTCATGGCCGCGGCAAACTCCAACCACTTATCCTCTCCACTGGCAGTCACTACAACACACACACACACACACACACACACACACACACACACACACACACACACACACACACACACACACACACACACACACACACACACACACACACACACACACACACACACACACACATAAACATGCGCACACAGACACACACACACACACACAAACAGACACACACACACACAAACAGACACACGCACAAACAGATACAGACACACAGACACACGCACTCACACACGCACACACAGACGCAGACACTGCTGAGACAGCCGCTGAGGGACTAGGGGAGATGCAGTGGGGCTTATAGAGAAGTCAGAGGAGGGCCATGGGAGAAGCACTTGAAGGACACTAGGGAACATTAAACTGACTGTTACTGTCTAAGCTATTAGACCTCTCCATTCATATTTATACTATCCGAACTAGGGCTGTGGCGGTCATAACATTTTGGCAGCCGGTTATTGTCATAAAAATAACTGCCGGTCTCAAGGTAATTGACCGTTGATGAACATAAACAGTTTTAGCATCTCCAGGCCTCCAGGCCTCCTTGCATACAGTGGGGCAAAAAAGTATTTAGTCAGCCACCAATTGTGCAAGTTCTCCCACTTAAAAAGATGAGAGAGGCCTGTAATTTTCATCATAGGTACACTTCAACTATGACAGACAAAATGAGAAGAAAAAAAAATCCAGAAAATCACATTGTAGGATTTTTTATGAATTTATTTGCAAATTATGGTGGAAAATAAGTATTTGGTCACCTACAAACAAGCAAGATTTCTGGCTCTCACAGACCTGTAACTTATTCTTTAAGAGGCTCCTCTGCCCTCCACTCGTTACCTGTATTAATGGCACCTGTTTGAACTTGTTATCAGTATAAAAGACACCTGTCCACAACCTCAAACAGTCACACTCCAAACTCCACTATGGCCAAGACCAAAGAGCTGTCAAAGGACACCAGAAACAAAATTGTAGACCTGCACCAGGCTGGGAAGACTGAATCTGCAATAGGTAAGCAGCTTGGTTTGAAGAAATCAACTGTGGGAGCAATTATTAGGAAATGGAAGACATACAAGACCACTGATAATCTCCCTCGAACTGTTTTTTTTGTTGATACATTGTGGATGGGCCTGAAATTAATAGACAGTCATTTCAGATGTAATTTGTGAATTGCATTTTGAAATGGTAATAATTTCATGTTAAGTTGTGTCATTTTGAACGGTGATTTTAGTTCAATGAACAAATTATCTTAGCTTTGTGTGTATTGTCTCCAAGCAATTGGAAAAAGTGTTAGAGTTTAGAAAAATTAGCATTTTGATCATTGGTTGTGAGTTTTGTGGCTAGACTTTTGAAAAATTACATCAAGGTTCCGAAATTAGTGCCAAAGTGATTGTAAAAAACTGTAATACAAACTGTCACACCAGCCATCGCTTAGGCTCCCCCTCCTGGCCAGCTCAGGCGTTCGGCAATGCCAGCTCTCTAGCTGCTGCCGAACCTGCTGCTGGCAAACGCCCTTCACTCATCAACCCCGGACTTTTCTCGTCATCATCTCACACACCTGGTTCATATCCCCCAAAAAGTTTGGAGTGTAGCATCAGGTAACCAGTCCATCTAGTATGCATAATAATACAGTCCACACTCAAAGGTGATTACTAGAATGTGTTGACTTTGGAGAATATTTTTTTAAATTTTAATTTCACCTTTATTTAACCAGGTAGGCTAGTTGAGAACAAGTTCTCATTTACAACTGCGACCTGGCCAAGATGAAGCAAAGCAGTTCGACACATACAACAACACAGAGTTACACATGAATAAACAAACATACAGTCAATATTACAGTAGAAAAAGTTTATATACAGTGTGTACAAATGAGGTAGGATAAGGGAGGTAAGGCAATAAATAGGCCATGGTGGCGAAGTAATTACAATATAGCAAATTAAACACTGGAATGGTAGATGTGCAGAAGATGAATGTGCAAGTAGAGATACTGGGGTGCAAAGGAGCAAGATAAATAAATAAATAGAGTATGGAGATGAGGTAGTTGGATGAGCTATTTACAGATGGGCTATGTACAGGTGCAGTGATCTGTGAGCTGCTCTGACAGTTGGTGCTTAAAGCTAGTGAGGGAGATATGAGTCTCCAGCTTCAGTGAATTTTGCAGTTTGTTCCAGTCATTGGCAGCAGAGAACTGGAAGGAAAGGCGGCCAAAGGAAGAATTGGCTTTGGGGGTGACCAGAGAGATATACCTGCTGGAGCGCATGCTACAGGTGGGTGCTGCTATGGTGACCAGCGAGCTGAGATAAGGAGGGGCTTTACCTAGCAGGGTCTTGTAGATGACCTGGAGCCAGTGGGTTTGGAGGTGAGTATGAAGCAAGGGCCAGCCAACGAGAGCGTACAGGTTGCAGTGGTGGGTAGTTTATGGGGCTTTGGTGACAAAACGCATGGCACTGTGATAGACTGCATCCAATTTGTTGAGTAGAGTGTTGGAGGCTATTTTGTAAATGACATCGCCAAAGTCAAGGATCGGTAGGATGGTCTGATGGTCAGATTTATGAGGGTATGTTTGGCAGCATGAGTGAAGGATGTTTTGTTGCGAAATAGGAAGCCGATTCTAGATTTACTTTTGGATTGGAGATGCTTAATGTGAGTCTGGAAGGAGAGTTTACAGTCTAACCAGACACCTAGGTATTTGTAGTTTGTAATATGCTAGACCAATTATGTACCAAAGATATCATAAATCAATGTTTTTTTCTTCTTCTGTGCCTAATATGCCATAGGCTATTAGGCTATGTATTGTATAACAGCACCATCATTATTTTAATTCAGTTTTTTTTTCAGGCTTGGGCTCATATATAGGTCATGCGTATGTTTAAAAAAAATGTATCATCACCTTAGAAAGCACTATCCATTTCATTGTGTTTGTCTTTGAAACAACATCCACAACGACCATGTTTTCCACTCACTTTCAACCTGTTGTTGAACTTCTTTCTTCAAACTGATTGATCACAATCAGGTGAGTTTTAAAAGCATGATACTGTTTTGATGATCAGTGTTTGATGTAATTTTCAATGGCATTTGTACTGATGTTAGAGTGGTTAGCGGGGCAAAAGAACACTCAGTACCAGGTCATTAGCGACCGGACGGTTGTTTGCGAGTTGGGTACTACCAATGCATGTTCAGAGTGCATAAAATTAGATTACCGTGGCTCAACAGTCACGTGGAATTTGACTGCGGTCATGACTCATGACTGCCGGCAGTGTGGCGGTAATACAGTCACCGCAACAGCCCCAGTCTGGACATTTTCAGCTCTACAGAAAATGTGTATTTACAATGTAAACCAACACATGTAAATCCCATGAAACAACTTTTCACATGAGTAAAAGGACTGATATTGTTTAAGCATAAAGCTAAAATAGCGCTGATCAAGGATACATACAGCACCACTGAAGCGGACAGCGAAGTCATTGGAATTCTGAAGTACAGCACCACATTACAATGGACAGCGACCATTTAAAATGCGGTCAGCCAGTCACATTTAAAATGCGGTCAGCCAGAATACCTGGAAATATATCCAGGAAGGCTTAACCAGGAAGTGAGAAGCCTAAAAGCCTGGACTGGGAACTCTGTTTGATAGCCTGTGTGACGAAAAATATTGTTATGTGACTGAGCAAAGTAGTCAAAGCATCTGTGAAGTATTTTATGGGCCACATGAGAAAACACTCAAGCTCTCTCCCACTTCCTCTTCCTTTGTCCCTCTCTCTCCCTCTCCCTCTTCCTTCGTCTCCCTCTCTCTCCCACTCCCTCTTCCTTCTTCACTCTCTCTTTCTCTTCTTCCGTCCGTCCCTCTCTCCCGCTCCCACTTCCTTCGTCCCTCTCTCTCTCTCTCCTTCACCCTCCCTCTTCTATATACTCCCTCTTTTTCCTTCATCCTATGCACACACACATATCTAAGTGTGAAACAGAGTGGGAGAAGCGCTCTTCATGAGCTGAAATAAAACATCCCAGAAATGTTTCATACGCACAAAAAGCTTATTTCTCTAAAATGTTGTGCACACATATGTTTACATCCCTGTTAGTGAGCATTTCTCCTTTGACAAGATAATACATCCACCTGACATGTGTGGCGTATCAAGAAGCGAATAAAACAGCATGATCATTACACAGATGCACCTTGTGCTGGGAAAATATAATGCCTCTAAAATGTGTAGTTTTGTCACACAACACAATGCTACAGATGTCTCAAGTTTTGAATGAGTGTGCAAATGGCATGCTGACTGCAAGATATGTCCACCATAGATGTTGCCAGAGAATTTAATGTTCATTCCTCTACCATAAGCTGCCTCCAACGTTGTTTTAGAGAATTTGGTAGTATGTCTGACCAGCCTCATAACCTCAGACCATGTGTAACCAAGCCAGCCCAGGACCTCCACATCCTGCTTCTTCACCTGCGGGATGGTCTCAGAGGAGCCACCCGGACAGCTGATGAAACTGTGGGTTTGCACAACAGAAGAATTTCTGCACACAAATCTAAAGGGGTGAATGAGAATATGTACATATAAGTACATGGATGAGCGATGGCCGAGCGACATAGGCAAGGTGCAGTAGATGGTATAAAATACAGTATATACATGTGATATGAGTAATGTAAGATATGTAACATTATTAAAGTTGCATTGTTTAAAGTGACTAGTGATCCATTTATTAAAGTGTCCAGTGATTGGGTTTCAGTGTAGGCAGCAGCCTCGTTGAGTTAGTGATGGCTATTTAACAGTCTGATGGCCTTGAGATAGAAGCTGTTTTTTAATCTCTCGGTCTCAGCTTTGATGCACCTGTACTGACCTCGCCTTCTGGATGATAGTGGTGTGAACAGGTAGTGGATTGGGTGGTTGTTGTCCTTGATGAAGTTTTTGGCCTTCCTGTGACGTTGGGTGCTGTAGGTGTCATGGAGGGCAGGTAGTTTGCCCCCGGTGGTGCGTTGTGCAGACCGCACAGCCCTCTAAAGAGACTTGCGGTTGAGGGCGGTGCAGTTGCGTACCAGGATGTGATACAGCCCGACAGGATGCTCTCGATTGTGCATCTGTAAAAGTTTGTCAGGGTTTTGGGTGACAGGCCAAATTTCTTCAGCCTCCTGAGGTTGAAGAGGCGCTGTTGCGCATTCTTCACCACACTGTCTGTGTGGGTGGACCATTTCAATTTGTCTGTGATGTGTACCCTCAGGAACTTAAAACTTTCCACCTTCTCCACTGCTGTCCCTTCGATGTGGATAGGGGGGTGCTGTGACAATACAGAGGCGGATGCAAGATGCAAGCAACGATGGTTTAATGAATACAGTTTACAGCAGCAACAGGACAGACAGACTGTACTCAGACGGAATCCGACCCAGGGACTAGAGCGCATCTTCCGATGATAGCGTGCTGAGAAATCCAGGGGAGTGTGTCCGGATGGGTAGGAAGGAGCACAGAAGATAATCCACACAAGGGCGGCGAGAGAAAGAGCACGGACACACGACACAACCTCAGGGAAGTAACAACGATCTGACAACAAGAAACACTGGTTACAGAACATATAAAGGGAAGATAAGTGATTCCAGCTGGCGCAGACAATCAGGCCGAGATTGGGAACCACGCCCACACAAACACGGGAGAGAGAGAGAGAGAGAGAAAAAGAGAAAGAGAGAGGGAGGCAGTGGATTCATGAACCGTGACAATACCCCCCCCCCTAGGAACGCCTCTTGGCGTTCCCAGGCGAATTTACCTGTCGATTGAAATCATCGATAAGGGAGTGATCCAGAATGTCCCTAGCAGGTACCCAACTTCTCTCCTCCGGACCGTAACCCTCCCAGTCCACCAGGTACTGGAATCCGCGTCCCCTCCTTCTAGAGTCCAAAATACGATTGACAGAAAAGGTGGGTTCCCCATCAACAAGTCGTGGCGGCGGGGGAACCGGGACCGGCGGGTTAATGCGTGCCTGAAACACAGGTTTTATTTTAGACACATGAAAGGTAGGATGAATTCTCCTATACGCCGGAGGAAGCTTGAGCCGGACCGCCACCGGACTAATGATCCTGGTGACTTTGAACGGCCCGATAAATTTGGGGGCAAGCTTGTTCGAAACGGATCGGAGTGGAATGTTCTTAGTAGAAAGCCACACTCTTTGGCCAACGACGTATACCGGAGGCTTCGACCGGCGGCGATCGGCCTTAGCCTTGGTGCGCGCCCCCACCCGGAGAAGAGTCTCACGGGCTCTGCTCCATGCGTGACGGCACCTCTGGATGAAAGCGTGAGCGGAGGGAACAGTGACCTCGGACTCCGTACTGGGAAAGATAGGTGGCTGGTAACCTAAACTTCACTCAAACGGAGAGAGACCCGTGGCTGCCACTGGCAACGAATTGTGAGCGTACTCAACCATAGAGAGTTGTTGACTCCAGGAAGAGGGATTCTTAGAAACCAAACATCGCAACACTCTCTCCAAATCTTGGTTGGCCCTCTCCGTTTGACCGTTGCTCTGGGGATGAAACCCTGAAGACAGACTGACACTCGCTCCCAGTAACCTACAAAACTCTTGCCAAAACTTGGACACAAATTGGGGCCCCCTGTCAGAAACTACGTCCATCGGCAGGCCATGTAAGCGAAAGACGTGATCCACGACAGTTACCGCTGTCTCCTTGGCAGATGGTAATTTAGGCAAGGGAATAAAATGAGCCGCCTTCGAGAACCGGTCCACCACGGTCAAAACAACCGTCTTGCCCTGGGAGGGCGGGAGGGCGGTAACAAAATCTAGCGCGATGTGGGACCAGGGTCTCGAAGGGACCGACAGCGGTTGGAGTAACCCATCTGGGGGTCGATTAGAAGTCTTCCCAGTGGCACAAACCGAGCAAGCCGAGACAAAACTGTGAATGTCACGAGCCATCAGTGGCCACCAAAAGCGTTGCTTAACCAAAAAGCTAGTGCGGCTGACTCCTGGATGACACGCTACGTTGGAGCAATGCCCCCACCGAATAACATCGGACCGACACCCCTCCGGCACAAACAACCGATTAGGCGGGCAACCGGGCGGAGGCTTTACCCCTTCTAAGGCCGTTTTGACCCTCGATTCAACCTCCCATGTGAGTGTGGAGACCACTAGGGTCCCGGGTAGGATGCACTCGGGAGTGGATGGGCGTTCGGAATGGTCAAAAATGCGAGAAAGGGAATCGGGTTTGACATTCTTGGAACCCGGGCGATACGAGAGAGAGAAGTCAAAACGTCAGAAAAAGAGTGCCCCCGCGCCTGCCTGGAGTTGAGTCGCTTGGCGGTTCTGATATATTCCAAATTTTTGTGATCGGTCCAAACTATAAAAGGTACCCCCGAACCCTCTAACCAATGGCGCCACTCCTCCAGTGCTAACTTCACTGCCAACAACTCTCTGTTGCCAATGTCGTAGTTGCGTTCCACAGGTGATAACCGATGGGAAAGGAACGCGCAAGGGTGCATCTTGTCGTCAGAAGAGGAACGTTGGGAAAGTACCGCACCTACCCCCACCTCTGAAGCGTCCACCTCCACCACGAACTGACGCGAGGGATCGGGAGCTATGAGGATGGGGGCCGAAACAAAGCGGCTCTTGAGTTTGGCGAATGCAGCCTCGGCTGTATCGGACCACCTGAACGTCACTCTGGGGGAGGTTAAGGCGGTAAGAGAAGCGACTATCTGGCTAAAGTTGCGAACGAAACGCCGGTAGAAATTGGCGAATCCCAGAAACCTCTGTAAGGCCTTACGGGAATCTGGGCTTGGCCAATCCACCACAGCCTTAACCTTGTCAGGATCCATACGAATACCTTCAGTCGAGACGATGTAACCTAGGAATGGAACGGATTGTGCATGAAAAATGCATTTCTCCGCCTTGACAAAAAGTCCATTCTCCAACAACCTCTGAAGCACTCGTCTGACGTGCTGAACGTGTTCCTGGAGAGAAGAAGAAAAAATCAGTATGTCATCCAGGTAAACATATATGAACTGATCAATCATATCTCTCAGCACGTCATTGACGAGTGCCTGGAAAACCGCTGGGGAGTTGGATAGCCCAAAAGGCATGACCAAATATTCGAAGTGCCCTCTGGGGGTGTTAAACGCGGTCTTCCATTCGTCCCCCCTCCTTATGCGAACCAAATGATATGCATTACGTAAATCCAACTTAGTGAACACGGATGCTCCCTGTAACCTTTCAAAGGCTGAGGACATCAACGGTAAGGGATAGGTATTCTTCACTGTGATGTTATTCAACCCACGGTAATCAATGCAAGGACGCAGAGATCCGTCCTTCTTCCCCACAAAGAAGAACCCCGCCCCCGCTGGAGAAGAGGAAGGACGAATGAATCCAGATGCCAGAGAATCAGAGATGTATCTCTCCATAGCCTCCCTCTCAGGAACAGAGAATGAATATAACTTGCCTTTAGGCGGAGACTCACCTGGCAATAATTCTATTGCACAGTCATAGGGACAATGCGGAGGAAGAGAAGCAGCACGGGACTTACTGAACACCTCCTTCAGGTCGAGGTATTCAACGGGCACGTTAGACAAATCCACTGCCTCCTCTAGAAACACAGAATCAGACACAGATGAACAAGCAGACACTAAACAGGACTCAAGACACTTGTTACTCCACATGGATATAGAGTTATGACCCCAGTCAACTCTGGGGTTGTGTTGGGTGAGCCAAGGGTGGCCGAGAACTAATGGTGCAAGGGGTGAGTCCATGAGTAGAAATGATAGTGTCTCAGTGTGATTGCCAGAAGTGATGAGTGTGATAGGTTCAGTGGTGTGAGAAATGTTGGGGAGTTCTTGACCATTGAGAGCGTTGACGGATATCTTGTGCGTGAGTGAGGTGATAGGAATCTGGAGTTTGTGAGCGAGCTTGAAGTCCATGAAATTACCCTCTGCTCCTGAGTCCAGTAAGGCTTGGGTGTCGTGCGTGTGGGTGGCCCATCTTAGTCTTACCGGGAGGAGAGTAGATGATGAGGTCTTCTCTGTGGTGACACCACCCGATAGTAGCCTCATACTTACTACCGGGCCTGATCTTTTACCGGGCAGGAGTGGATAAAGTGGCCCGCTCTACCACAGTAGAGACAGAGTCCTTGGGATCTCCGCCTCTCCCTCTCTTCCCGGGAGAGGCGAGCTCTCCCCAGCTGCATGGGTTCGTGAGCGGAGGCTGAACTGGCCGTGTTCCCGCCGCTGGCATGCCAGCCCTCCGTGTCGTTATACGGTCTGTTAGGGCATGCTCGGCGGCCAATACGACTCAGACGAGCGTCGACCCTCAAGGCTAGTTCCACTAGTCCATTTAAACTCCTGGGAAGGTCCAGAACATAAATCTCCTTCTGGATCCGGTCCTCCAGCCCATGCAGGAACATGTCCCACTGCGCCTCCTCGTTCCACTGACACTCTGCGGCCAGAGTGCGGAATTGGATGGAGTATTCCGATACTGAACGGTCTCCTTGGCGAAGGTCAGCGAGTAGTCTGGCCGCCTCCCTACCCGCCACGGCCCGATCGAAGACCCTTCTCATCTCCTCGGAGAGTGTCTGGAAAGAGGTGCAGCATGGGTCCTGGTTCGCCCACACCGCCGTTCCCCAAAGAGCCGCTTTGCCTGATAGCAGTGTGAGTACGAATGCTACCTTAGACTGTTCACGGTTGAAGGTCCGTGGCTGCAACGAGAAATGCATGGAACATCTCGTAAGAAAAGCTCTGCAATAGTCAGGATCACCTGAATAACCCTCTGGTGTCGGTAGCCGTGGCTCTAGCTGGGAATCCGGCTCTGGCGGGGCGGGTTGAACTGCCGGTGTAGGTGGCGCAGCGAGACCCCTCAGATGTTGTAATTGTTGGGTCAGCTGGGATACCTGCGTCGCAAGGGCTTGTACTGCCCGACCTGTGCTGGAGATGTTCTCCTCTTGTTGATCCATTCTCGTGATACTGCGGGAAATGAATTCGGTCAGACTCGTTGAACTCGCTGCATCCATGGTCTGGTCAGATCGTTCTGTGACAATACAGAGGCGGATGCAAGATGCAAGCAACGATGGTTTAATGAATACAGTTTACAGCAGCAACAGGACAGACAGACTGTACTCAGACGGAATCCGACCCAGGGACTAGAGCGCATCTTCCGATGATAGCGTGCTGAGAAATCCAGGGGAGTGTGTCCGGATGGGTAGGAAGGAGCACAGAAGATAATCCACACAAGGGCGGCGAGAGAAAGAGCACGGACACACGACACAACCTCAGGGAAGTAACAACGATCTGACAACAAGAAACACTGGTTACAGAACATATAAAGGGAAGATAAGTGATTCCAGCTGGCGCAGACAATCAGGCCGAGATTGGGAACCACGCCCACACAAACACGGGAGAGAGAGAGAGAGAGAGAGAGAGAGAAAAAGAGAAAGAGAAAGAGAGAGGGAGGCAGTGGATTCATGAACCGTGACAGGTGCTCCCTCACTGTTTCCTGAAGTCCACAATCATCTCCTTTGTTTTGTTGACGTTGAGTGAGAGGTTGTTTTCCTGACACCACACTCCGAGTGCCCTCACCTCCTCCCTGTAGGCTGTCTCGTCATTGTTGGTGATCAAGCCCACTACTGTTGTGTTGTCTGCAAACTTGATGATTGAGTTGGAGACGTATATGGACACACAGCTGTGGGTGAACAGGGAGTACAGGAGAGGGCTGAGCACACACCCTTGTGGGGCCCCAGAGTTGAGGGTCAGCGAAGTGGAGATGTTGTTTCCTACCTTCACCACCTGGGATGGCCTGTCAGGAAGTCCAGGACCCAGTTGCACAGGGAGGGGTTGAGACCCAGGGCCTCCAGCTTGATGATGAGCTTGGAAGGTACTATCGTGTTGAATGCTGAGCTGTAGTCAATGAACAGTGTTCTTACATAGGTATTATTTTTGTCCAGATGGGATAGGGCAGTGTGCAGTGTGATGGCGATTGTGTCATCTGTGGACCTGTTGGGGCGGTATGCAATCTGAAATGGGTCTAGGGTGGCCGGTAAGGTGGTGGTGATATGATCCTTGACTAGCCTCTCAAAGCACTTCATGATGACAGAAGTGAGTGCTACGGGGCGGTAGTCATTTAGTTCAGTTATCTTTGCCTTCTTGGGTACAGGAACAATGGTAGCCATCTTGAAGCATGTGGGGACAACAGCTTGGGATAGGGAACAATTAAATATGTCTGTAAACACACCAGCCAGCTGGTCTGCGCATGCCCTGAGGACGCGGCTAGGGATGCCGTCTGGGCCAGCAGTGAGGGTTAACACGTTTAAATGATTTACCCACGTCAGCCACTGAGAAGTCTTTGTTAGCGATCCGCGACGGTGGCACTGTATTATCCTCAAAGCATGCAAAGAAGGTGTTTAGTTTGTCTGGAAGCGTGAACTGGGGTGTCCGTGACGTGGCTGTTTTTGTTTTTGTAGTCCGTGATTTCCTGTAGACCCTGCCACATACGTCTCGTGTCTGAGCCGTTGAATTGAGACTCCACCTTGTCCCTGTATCAGCATTTCACTTGTTTGATTGCCTTGCGGAG
Source organism: Salvelinus alpinus (assembly GCF_045679555.1). NCBI lineage: Eukaryota > Metazoa > Chordata > Actinopteri > Salmoniformes > Salmonidae > Salvelinus > Salvelinus alpinus. The sequence continues at coordinate 26,097,409 of NC_092097.1, forward strand.
CAAATAACTACACTGTTTATATTCAGCCATATTACCAGACCTCTTTCCATGATTAAATGCGGTGGATCGCGCTTTCAGGTTTACGCAAATTCTGCCATCCATCCATGGTTTCTGGTTAGGGTAGGTTTTAATAGTCACGGTGGGTACGACGTCTCCAATGCACTTATTTATAAACGCACTCACCGAGTCAGCGTATAGGTCGATGTTGTCCTCTGTGGCTGATCGGAACATATTCCTTGTCCGCGTGATCAAAACAATCTTGGAGCGTGGCTTCTGATTGGTCAGACCAGCGTTGAATGGTTCTCGTCACTGGTACATCCTGTTTGAGTTTCTGCCTATAAGCCGAGACGAGCAAGATGGCGCCGTGGTCGGATATGCCGAAGGGAGGGTGGGTGAGGACTTTACATGCATCGCGGAAGTTAGAGTAGCAGTGGTCGAGAGTATTAGCCCTACGTGTTGTGCAATCAACATGCTAATAAAATGTAGGTAGCATTGTTCTCAAATTTGTTTTGTTAAAATCCCCAGCTACGATAAATGCAGCCTCCGGATATATAGTTTCCGGTTTACATAGAGTCGAGTGAAGTTCCTTGAGGGCCCTCTTGGTGTTAGCTTGAGGGAGGATGTACACAGCTTGACTATAACTGACGAGAATCCTCTTGGTAGGTAAAATGGCCGACATTTGATTGTAAGGAATTCTAGGTCGGGTGAGCAGAAGGACTTGAGTTCCTGTATGTTGTTATGATTACACCAAGAGTTGTTAATCATAAAGCATACACCCCCGCCCTTCCTCTTCCCAGAGAGGTGTTTATCTCTGTCGGCTGAACCGATTCCGACAACATATCCCGAGAGAGCCATGTTTCCGTGAAACAGAATGTTACAATCACTGATGTCTCTCTGGAAGGCAACACTCGCTTGGATTTTGTCTACCTTGTTGTCAAGAGACTGGACATTGGCGAGTAGTATACTCTGGAGCGGAGAGCGATGTGCCTGTTTACGAAGCCTGACCAGAAGACCGCTGCCCTTCTGCGTCGCCGTTGTTTTCAGTCAGCTGCTGGGATTAGATCCATTGTCCTGGGTGGTGTTCCGAAGAGAGGATCTGCTTCAGGAAGTCGTATTCCTGGTCGCAATGTTGGAAAGTTGACGCTGCTCTTATATCCAATAGTTCTTCCCGGCTGTATGTAAGTAATTAGACTTAAGATTTCCTGGGGTAACAATGTAAGAAATAATACATAAAAAAAACGAAATACTGCATAGTTTCCTAAGAACGCGAAGCAAGGTGTAACGCTCGTCTTCCTCCTCTTCTGAGGAGGAGTAGTAGGAAGAATCGGAGGACTAATGCGCAGCGTGGTAAGTGTCCATATTTTAATAAAGCAAATAGAACACTGAACAAAAACAACAAAGTGAAACGAACGAAAACGAAACAGACCCGTATGGTTAAACACAGACACAGGAACAATCACCCACAACCCACAATGACGAAACAGGCTACCTAAATATGGCTCCCAATCAGAGACAACGACTGACACCTGCCTCTGATTGAGAACCATATCAGGCCAAACACATAGAAACAGACAAACTAGACATACAACATAGAATGCCCACTCACATCACACCCTGACCAAACAAAACATAGAAACAAACAAAGCAAACTATGGTCAGGGCGTGACACAAGGCGACCATCTCTGTCGGCTCCATCTTACAACTTACAACTCCACAGGCCACAATCAACAGCCTGATCAACTCTATGCGAAGGAGATGTGTCGCGTTGCATGAGGCAAATCGGGGTCATACAGATACTGACTGGTTTTCTGATCCACACCCCTACCTTTCTTTTAAATGATCTGTGACCAACAGATGCATATCTGTATTGCCAGTCATGTGAAATCCATAGATTAGGGCTTAATTAATGTATTTCAACTGACTGATATCCTTATAGGAACTGTAACTCAGTAAAATATTTGAAATGGTTGCATGTTGCATTTATATTTTTGTTCAGTGTAGCAAAAGATATGAACAATATAAAACAAATTCCAATAATCTCTCAAACAATGACCATTTATCAATATTCTACAGCAATCTTTACATTATAGCTTCAGTCCTACTACTTCCATGCACAAAATTGTGCCTCATGTAAAGTTCCTAGCAATAACACGCTAATGCACACACATAAGCACACATAAGCACACACACACACACACACACACACACACACACACACACACACACACACAGTCTTTGACATGCGATGTGCACCAAACACAATCTTTTTCTCTCTTTGTCTCTTTCTCTCATGACATCCCTACTGGTTGTATCTAGATTTCACTCTTGATGGGGCAGAGTCACAAATGTGTGAGGAGGTGCCTTTACAAATTACCACACGAGTCCTCTCCTTCTCCGGTCACACACACAAACACACACCCACACAAAGCCAACCCCCTACAGTGGGCTCAGCAGGGGTTACACACGCTCTTTCAGACAGCACGAGACCCTTGCATGCCAGACAAGAAGCAAAGTTCTATACACTTAACACACACACAGCCCTGCACACTTGTCAGCAAAATTGCATACACACTCACTATGCAAACCAGACAGTAAAGTTGTCCACCCTGCAGCCTTTTAGTTAATCAGTGAAATAGGGCATGTTTAAAGTGTGTTGTCTCATCCTTAGCAAACATTCCTTTCCTTTGCACTTACATGTTCCATGCTAAACCCTGTTTCATCTGAGCAGCATGGGTTATGCAATGACATGCAGACTACATGCTTCAGGGACACGCTGCATGGAGAGGGCAAACATAACAAGGAAAGGTCTATGATAACACACAAATGACTGTGTGTGTATGTGTGTGTGTGTGTTTGCGTGTCTGTGTCTGAGTTTCCGTGTCTCACAGTCAATAACCCCCATGCCACCCCGACAACACGACTCATTAATGATTCATGATTTAGCAGAAATCATGTCCAACTCTGCACATGCAATCGCTTTTACTCTCCTTCAAACCTCTCTCCCTCATTCCATCTCTCCTTCCCTCCCAGACAGTAATAACAGCTTTAGACTTGACTACTTCCTTAGAATTCAATGACAGATAAGCTGCTCTGGTTTGCAGTCTGCAGTGATAAATGGCTTCTGGACATTTTTCCTCAACAGTGCAGGAGAAAGGCTTCTGTTTATGATTTTCCAAAAACAAATTTATTTCTGACCTCTCGAAAATCCTCGGAAATCCTTTCAATTAGAGAATGTGGAAGTTCTCCTATTACTGGAAACTCCAGTCTAAGGCAAGTGCAGGCAGAGGCAGGGAGTGGGAGATAATTGGCCAATAAAAATGTAAATAGGGGAGCGGAGTAAACCAGCGTGTTGTGATGTGTGTGTGTGTGTGCGTTGGGGGATTGTTGGGCTAAGCCATTTTGACAGGTTTGTTGGTTGCTAATTGGATCCTAGCAGCCCCCGTATTTCACTAATACTGTACAGACATCATTATTGATAGGAGCCATATAGACGGAAATATGCAGGAAACCTTGATAATGTGTGTGTGTGTGTGTGTACATGTATAGGTGGGTGTTGACCCTGTACAGTTGAAGAGTAGAACTTACAGTTACGTATATGAAGCATGGGAAGTTTAGATACAATATAAACTTGGTTTCCATAGCTCAGTTGGTAGTGTCATGACGTCGCCTGCTTGGGTATTGCAAACCCCATCCCCCTCTCCCTGCCTTTCCCTTTCCTCCTTCAACCCATGCTGTGATCACAGAGAGACATCGTAAATTCCTGAGAATCTCCTCATGGCCAAACAGTATTAAGAGAGAGGGTAAACTTTCAGGACAAAGGAATTTTCTCCCACCTCACAGAACTTGAGGTACGAACATATTTCATGTTCCTGCAAAAGTATAAAAGATCGGTGGAGAGTCCAGCTATTAACATGCCCATTGGTCACCATGTCTGAAACTCATGAGAGACTGTGGGACTACATTACCATACCGCTGTTTATATAATAACCTCAGATATGAGGTTTACATCTGTTTGTTGTATAAAATGAATGAGTGAGTATGATACTGTTTGTATAATTGTGTAATATGATTTTGGACTGTTTAATTAAGAAAAATACAATTTGAACTAAACCCGAGGACCCGCCCCTGAGCCAGTTGGGTCAGACATCCACGGACAGCCCCTTCCTGCTATCTGAATAAAAGTCAACTGAGAAATTACCATTAGACCATGTTTTCTCTCCATGGGGAGAACGAAGGTTAAGTAACATTGCTGAATCTTTAACCATACCACGTGGTTAAACTCTTATACGAATAAGAACAAGTTTTGATATTGACTACTAGTCTGCAGCTAGGAATTCGGTATCATTGAACGCGAAGAAAGACAACCGCCGAAACATCCATTCTATAACGAATGTCACTCTGAACTATCCACAATAACCGAGACAGAAGGAACTCCAACAAACTAACTTCACTCCAACGATCAAGACGACACACACCGAGCGTAACTATATATATATTGATTGCAATTGTTCCCGAATGAGTGAGCGTTCATGTGTAAAGGATTAGCATGTCAATTGTTATAATTATGGACTCTGTAGTGAATTCTTAGTCGAACGCAATTCTCCCTTTTGTCTAACGAGCCGCCATGCCGGTTCAGCCACTAGGGCATATTTCTCCCATTTCATGTAACCCTTTTTAAGTTTGTTTGTTTGTGCATTTCTGTGAATTAATTAGTTAGTAATAAATAAATGATTTAAGACAATTGATGTATGGATGACTCATAGTGAAGACTGGGTTCGTGCAGATAATCAACAATTTACAACGTTTGGAATGAGACTAACGTGAGGTAAAGTAAATAAATCATTAATTAGAAGACTATTGATCAGATATGAAAATATCTTTAAGGTTATATTGGGAAATTATAACTTTGTAATCTAATAACTTTCCCTGGTGCCCTCGAATTCATAGTTAATTAGTTACGTTATTACTCAAGTGATCGCGTAATCCCTAATTACAGGAATCTTTGATAAAAACTATAAGTCTTCAATTTAACGATAGCAAAGACACGACAGTAGAATGGTGTTGTCAAAACCCCAGTCTCAGGTGGGACATAATTAACCAATAAAAATGTAAATGGGGGAATGGAGTGAACCAGCATGTTGTGATGTGTGTGTGTGTGCATGAATGCGTTCGGGGGACTAGTGAGATGGAAGCCCCTGCAGCCCCCGAAAGGTGTGTGTGTGCGGGGGGGGGGGGGGGGGGGGTCACGAGCTCTGGGAGCCCATGCGCCCGTCATCTTACACCTAAGTCTAAATTCTATTCGTTTTATTTCAATAAACAGTTTTGACAGTAACTATTCTTTTTAAATTCCTCATGTACCATGTGAAGTGTTTGTGTTGTCCAATTTACAGTACATGGTAGTAGGTGAGTCAGACAGACAATATATAGTTGTTATACTTCTAATTGGCCTATTTCGCAGTGGTGCCGGCGCCAGCCCGCCTCGGACTCATCACCTAATTGGCTATCAAGTTGAAAAAATGTAGGTGAATCAGGTCGGATTGTGTGGAGAGTGAGTGAATCGTTCAATATGGATAAACAAAAGGCGTGTCAAATTACAGAAGATAACCACATCAGAAAAGTTCCTGCCTTGTCCTCGACAAACAAAACACCATCGCAGGGGGAAGCTAGTAGACCAACTTATGCAGCAGCTAGCACCAGCAGCCTCCCAGTTCTGACAGAGACCTCACCGCATGGGCCCGACAATGACAGTGGTCTTGTTCCTCCTCTTCTTCCACCCTCAAATATAGTAACAGTTCCTCTAGTGAGAGTGCCGACCGTCCTTCTCCTCCTCCTCCTCTCCCAGAAAACCAAGATGATGACTGCGAGACCCAGCAGTACTCATGAGAGCGACCCTACTTCTGTGAACACTGGTAAGCCTACAAGTGGTGAGACGGATAGCCCCGACAGCGTGGAATCTGAGTTCCAATGTGTAATATAAATATAGATAGGCTTGTAGTCTAGACTGCATTGTCTGTATAATGAAACAATCCCTAGTAAGCTATTGTTTTGACGGTGGACTGATTACTTTATTTGGCATTAATAGCCTGATTTTATGCAGCACAATTGTTCTATCCAAGATGTGAGACAGCACGAGGACGGCTAAGGTAGACTATATTTAAAAAAAATCTATTGGTTCCGGATTAGTATGCTATTGCATCAAATGTATTTTACAATCTGCAATTTTTAATTTCCCACTTTAATTACTGAACAAGTAAATACATTATTGCCTCCAGCTAGCATTCTAAATAGCAGCATTGTGACACCGTAGGCCTATAGCTTCTTGAAACAAAGAATATGACAACCAAATAAATGACGACCAACTAAAAATAAACATGTATCAATTAATAATGTTATGCTAGTAAAGTATAAATAACATACATTTGTCTAAACTAATCCAATCTGTTACTTGGACTTATTGCACCCGTTACTGAAATGGTTTTTCCAGTTTACATGCTTTAGGTAGTCTCATATCTTATTCTTCTCAACCCTGGCAGTCATTCTGAATGCAGGTTGCGGGTGAGTACAAATTCCAATTTTTGAATATCCACATTCTGGCTGGATTCCAATAGGAATTACACATAATTTTGCAAGCCAGCATAATATGACTTTCAGTTCTGATGTGGCCTGTAAACAATGAGTTTCAGACCACTGTATTAGGGTAAAACTAGACCCTCAAAATAAGAATGAAAGCTTTGGTTTCAAGTTTTATTAGTCGTATGGGATATACATGGTATACATCGTCCAAGGAAAGGCTTACTTGCAGGTTCCTTCTCGATAATGCAACAACAATAATAAAATATAAGCATACGAACATAAAATAAATGGCTCAGTAGAATATAATAAACATTTTGGCATAAGTATAATACAGGAAGGAACAATTTCTAGTCGAATATTGACACGTACACTACCGGTCAAAAGTTTTAGAACACCTACTCATTCAAGGTTTTTTCTTTATTTTTACTATTTTCTGCATTGTAGAATAATAGTGAAGACATTAACACTAGGAAATAACACATATGGAATCATGTAGTAAAAAAGTGTATTTGAGATTCTTCAAATAGAATCTTTGCCTTGATGACAGCTTTGCACACTCTTGGCATTCTCTCAACCAGCTTCACCTGGAATGCTTTTCCAACAGTCTTGAAGGAGGTCCCACATATGCTGAGCACTTGTTGGCTGCTTTTCCTTCACTCTGCGGTCCGACTCATCCCAAACCATCTCAATTTGATTACGGTCAAGGTGATTGTGGAGGACAGGTCATCTGATGCAGCACTCCATCACTCTCCTTACACAGCCTGGAAGTATGCTGGGTCATTGTCCTGTTGAAAAACAAATGATAGTCCCACTAAGTCCAAACCAGATGTGATGGCGTATCGCTGAAAAATGCTGTGGTAGCCATGCTGGTTAAGTGTGCCTTGAATTCTAAATAAATCACAGACAGTGTCACCAGCAAAGCACCCCCACACCATAACTTCTCCTTCTCCATGCTTTACGGTGGGAAATACACATGCGGAGATCATCTGTTCACCCGCAACCCATCTCACAAAGACACGGCAGTTGGAACCAAAAATCTCCAATTTGGACTCCAGACCAAAAGACAAATTTCCACCGGTCTAATGTCCATTGCTTATGTTTCTTGGTCCAAGCAAGTCTCTTCTTCTTATTGGTGCCCTTTAGTAGTGGTTTATCTGCAGCAATATGACCTTGAAAGCCTGATTCAAGCAGTCTCCTCTGAACAGTTGATGTTGAGATGGGTCTGTTACTTGAAGTCTGTGAAGCATTTATTTGGGCTGTAATTTCTGAGGCTGGTAACTCTAATGACCTTGCACGCTGACCACACTGTCTTGTTTAGCACGCTTTGTACAAAATAATAAAATGCAGTACGACAGGATATTTCTTAATGTAGCCCTTTATTAGCTAGTTATAACTGGCATGTTCACGTGTCTCATACCATGATCAACTGACCATGACCCCACCACCTGGGTGGTCTTAACCAATCATAGCGCAGTATGATACGATGGTAAAATGCATCCAAATACAATTCAGTATGTTTACACATATGAATTATACATCCCCCTTCTTTTAAAACAAAAATAAAAATGTTTCTTTTGAATACATGCTCTGTAGTTTGAACTCAAGGTAAGTAACCATTTATACTGCATACTGCACCAACTGAATCAACATAACAGACTCTGAAACAATGATCCAACATACTGTTACTTTTAGAACAAGGGATTCTCAGCAACTCAGTTTTCACTGTAGCAATGACATCTTAACATTTCAAACAAATACAATACCAATGCATTTCAAGTCAACTTTTCAATAACACGTTTACAGTCTGGAACTCTTTTAGGGCAACGATCCGCCAACACCCTTTGACATTTCACAAGTCTACGACAGCTCTGGGCGTGACCTGATGGTGCTGAGCATGCTTCTGTGTCGGTCAACAGTTATTGTGGTGTTGCAGGTATGTATGGTGTATGTTGTGCTGTGTGTGTTTAGTCCATCACGTTCTCTTTCAGGGGAACAGTTAATCTCGTCAGTGTATTGTTCTTTTGTGTTCAGTAGGTGACGACGATTGCAGTGGTACACCGCTCCTTCTGCGGTGCGGACGTGATATGAACGTTCAGTGTCAACTGGCTGGATGACGACTGCTGGCTTCCAGGGGCCATGCTCCTGGATTCTAACTGACTCTCCGTCGTTCAGTGGTGGCAGTGGTCTAGCTGACCTGTCGTAGTATAGCTTTTGTGTTGTTGTCTGTGCACGTTTTTCATGTATTTCCTAGTAGCTGATGACCTCAGGTTGCAGCTGCTGGTTGGTGCTGGGAAGGTTGAGCGAAGTCTGTGGCTCATCAACAGCTGGGCTGGTGATTTGAAGTTGTCAACTGGAGTGTTGCGGTATTCAAGGAGACTGAGGTAGGGGTCTCTCTTGTCTGCTTTTGCTTTGTCCATGAGTGATTTAGCAATCTGCACAGATTTTTCAGCAAGGCCATTACTTTGAGGGTAATGTGGGCTTGTGGTGACATGTGTGAACTCCAATGCTTTTGTGAAGGATTCAAACTTATTTGATTTGTAACAGGGGCCATTGTCAGATAATAAAGTCTATACAATGCCATGCCTGGCAAAGATTGCTTTCAGCTTGTGTATCACAGCTGCAGATGTGGCGCTGTGAAGCTTGTCGAGTTCGAAGTATCTGCTGTAGTTGTCCACTGTTACGATGTAGTCCTCGTTGTTCCAGGTGAACAGATCGGTTGCCACGACCTGCCAGGGTCGGTCTGGGATACAGTAAGGTAACATTGGCTCTTTGGTGTTTGAGGGGCGTCGTTCAAGACAGGTTTACCAACAATGTCCTCTATTTGTTTTCACATTCCGGGCCAAAACAAAATGTCCCGTGCTCTCTGTTTGCACTTTTCCATGCACATGTGTCCAGCATGGATCTTCGTCAAAATCTCTTCATTGAGACTGGTAGGAATGAGGATTTTCTCTCCTTTGAAAATGATTCCGTTGATCTGTGATAGAGTTCTGGAACCATCGTGATGAACTGAGACGCTCTGAAGGCATTTTCTCCTCTCCTCAGGCCATCCATCCTGTATGACTTTCCTCAGCTGTGTGAAATGTGAGTCCTTTTCTGTTTCTGCTCGGATCTCCTTCAGTCTTGTGTCACTAACTGGTAAGTTGCTGTACACAGTGTGCACTTGCATGTCCATGCCTTCACTGAGGCTGCTGTCCTTGTAGGTAGGAAACTTCCTGGAGAGTGTGTCTGCGACAGGGATGTCTTTGCCTGGGCGGTGAGTGATTGTGAAGTCGTTTTTTTGTAGTTGAAGGATCATTCTCTGTAGCCTTGGTGGGGCTGCGGCTAGAGGCTAGTTTCCTCATGATTGACTCGAGGGGCTTGTGGTCGGATTCCACAATGACTTGTTGTCCATATACGTACTGATGGAAACACTTACATCCGAACAGAATGGTGTAGAGCTCCTTTTCGATTTGAGCGTAGTTGATTTCACAGTCTGAGAGATTTGGAAGAGTTGCCGATGGGCTTTCCTTCTTGCAGTAGCACTGCACCTAGTCCATACTTCGAAGCGTCCACTTGTAGTCTGAGCTCTTTGTTGGGGTCGTAGTAGGCAAGGATTGGTCCTGGTTCTCTCGTGATCAATTCTTTCACTCTCTGGAAAGCAATGTTGTGTTGCTTGTCCCAGAGAAACTCACTGGACTGCTTTAGCAGCTGATGCAGGGGTGCATTAGCATTGGAGAAGCTGGGTGCAAACTTGGCTAAGTAGTTGACCATGCAAAGCACTGTTTCCAGCTCTGCATGGCTATTTGGTGGCTCCATTTCTTTTATGGCTGAGATCTTCTGTGAATCTGGCTTGATTCCATTTGCTGTGAGAAGATGTCCGAAGTAGCTGACCTCTGTAGAGCCGACTGTGCTCTTCTCGGGGTTGAGCCGGACTCCTCTCTCGCGGGACCTTTGCAGCACCGTGCGGAGATTTCTGTCACGTTCCTCTTTGGTTCGACCATAGACAAGGATGTCGTCCACAATTGCCACAACTCCGTCGAGGCCTTCGTACACTTCGTCAATCTTTCTCTTAAACTTGTCTTGGGCTGAAATAATCCCAAAAGGCAGGCGACGGAACCTGTAGCGTCTAAATGGTGTGTTGAACATTGTGAGCTTTGATTACTCTTCTGTGAGCTTGATAGCCCAGTGGCTTGATCTGGCGTCAATGACACTGAAGTAGCGTGCTCTCGCTAGCTTGTGTGTGATGCCATCTAGTGTTGGTAAAGGGTAATGGGGGCGTTTGATAGACTTGTTCAAGTCTCTTGGATCTCCACCACCACTAACGCGTTTACCCAATCTGTCGGTTCTGTAACTTTGGTGATTATGTCAGATTGCTCCATGCTCTCTAACTCTTTCTTCAGACGGGCGTGGAGAGCAAGGGGAATCTTTCTCGTGGGTAGACCACAGGGGTTGTGTCTTTATCAAGGTGAATGGTACATTCTCATGGGAATAGTTATATTCCTGTATAAACATCAGCAAACTCCTCCAGTACATGTTCTGTCTCTACTGGTGCTGTCACTGATAAAACTAGCTTGATGAGGTCCATGTTCTGTCTCTACTGGTGCTGTCACTGATTAAACTAGCTTGTTGAGGTCCATGTTCTGTCTTTACTGGTGCTGTCACTGACAAAACTAGCTTGATGAGGTCCATGTTCTGTCTCTACTGTCACTGATAGAACTAGCTTGATGAGGTCCATGTTCTGTCTCTACTGTCACTGATAGAACTAGCTTGATGAGGTCCATGCTCTGTCTCTACTGGTGCTGTCACTGATAAAACTAGCTTGATGAGATCCATGTTCTGTCTTTACTGGTGCTGTCACTGATAGAACTAGCTTGATGAGGTCCATGTTTTGTCTCTACTGGTACTGTCACTGATAAAACTAGCTTGATGAGGTCCATGTTCTGTCTCTACTGGTACTGTCACTGATAAAACCAGCTTGATGAGGTCCATGTTCTGTCTCTACTGGTGCTGTCACTGATTAAACTAGCTTGATGAGGTCCATGTTCTGTCTCTACTGGTACTGTCACTGATAAAACTAGCTTGATGAGGTCCATGTTCTGTCTCTACTGGTACTGTCACTGATAAAACTAGCTTGATGAGGTCCATGTTCTGTCTCTACTGGTGCTGTCACTGATAAAACTAGCTTGATGAGGTCCATGTTCTGTCTTTACTGGTGCTGTCACTGATAAAACTGGCTTGATGAGGTCCATGTTCTGTCTCTACTGGTACTGTCACTGATAAAACTAGCTTGATGAGGTCCATGTTCTGTCTCTACTGGTGCTGTCACTGATAGAACTAGCTTGATGAGGTACATGTCTAAACATGCTTTCAGACCTAGCACTGCAGCTGCTCTAGTGTCAACAACGTAAACGTCCAACATCATGTCACTTTCCTTGTATTTGCATTTGAAAGTGCATGTGCCTTTTACTGGGAGCTGTTCACCACCATAACCAGTCAGTCTGCATGTGGTGGGCTGTAGCTCACACTCAGATATCAAGCTGTGGTACTTATTCAGAGGAATAAAGTTTACTTGTGCACCAGTGTCTAGTTTGAACTTTAGCTCTGTGCCTTGTGTTCCTATCTCAATGTCAGCAAAGGCTTGCTCTGTCTCTGATATTTGATTTTTCTGTGTCACTGAATCAATAAACAGTTCATCAGCATTTGACTCTTTGCTTGACATTTCATCTTCACTCACTGTGTGTACTGTTTTTCCACGGTAAGCTCTGCACACTTTTGCAAAGTGATTCCATTTTCCACATTTAGTACACTGTTTGCCTTTAGCTGGGCAATTTCCATGTTCGCCATGCATTTTGTATCCACAATATCCACATGTTTTGGGACGTTTTGAGTCTGTGTCGCTCTGTTTTGGAGTTATGTCTCTCTCCGTTCTGAAGTGCGCTCTCTGGGCACCGGCACTGCTTGTTCACGTGATGCGCTCGTGCTGCCGCCCAAAAATGTTTTTTTTCTGAACCTGTGCTAGCTCGTGAGATGTCTATGTCGATAGCTTTGTCCAGCGTTACCTCAGACCCAACATTCAAAAGTTTCTCTCTCACTCGTGGTGAGTGTATTCCAAATACAATACGGTCCCTGACCATCTCATCCTTGTTTGCATAATCACAGTCTTTCACAAGCAGATGCAGCTCAGTCACAAACTGTTCAAACGATTCGCTAGCTCCATGTACTTTCTCATGGAATTTGTACCTAGCGAAAATCCTATTGGTCTTCGGCACAACATATGCTTCAAAATGATCGTAGTATGTTTTCTGTACCTTTGATTCAGCCTCGGTAAGTGTCCATGTGTTGTAAATACCTGTCCTTTTTTCACCGATCCAGAGGAGCAGGTAGCTGCACTTTTCCTCTTCTCCTCTTTCCTACAGAGGACCCGTGAACATTAGCTCCACATGCTGTTTAAACTTGCACCATGCACCGGGTAAGTTTGTAGACTCCCAGACCATTCGAGGTGATGGAACTCCAGCAAAATCCATCTTTTAGTCCTTTTCCTCTGACACCATGTCTTGATTTGCACTCTTTGTACAAAATAATAAATGCAGTACAACAGGATATTTCATATTTCATATATATTGTAAGAAGTTAATGTAGCCCTTTATTAGCTAGCTATAACTGGCATGTTCACGTGTCTCATACCATGATCAACTGACCATGACCTCTCCACCTCGGTGGTCTTAACCAATCATAGCACAGTATGATACAGCAGTAAAATGCATCCAATTACAATTCAGTATGTTTACACATATGAATATTACACACACCGCTCGCGTTGCAAAATAAATTTAAACATACATGTTATTAAATGATTGCGCCCGCGCCAACGAGCATCTGCGTTGTCAAGGGCTAAAACAGAAGTCAGTTCTATTCGTGACGCTGATCGCGGTGCAAGTCCTGCCTCTCCCATCTCCTCATTGGTTTATAGAAGCAGATACCCACGTGCCATCTCCTCATTGGCTATACCCACGTGGGTTATTGAAAGATGAGCTGAGTTCGGTCGGTCGTCGTGGTAGCTATGTGATGCCAATCACAATATAAAGTCCAAAGAAGAAAAAGCCTGGAAGGAGGAGAGATGTCTAGAAATGATTTGGTTGACCATTATATGTGTGGATAAATTGTCGAAGTAGAGGAGCTTGTGCATTTCAGGTAAAATAACAACTCAACGTTTATTTCCCAGGACAAATTAGCTAGTAACAGCAAGCTAGCTAAATTGGACAAATTAGCTAGCAACTGCAAGCTAGCTAGCTAAATTACCATAAATGTTTATTACTTTTCGACCGGTCCTCAAATTAATAGAATTGGTTCAGTTTGTTTCGATATTTTAACCTGCGTGTCGTGATCGCGTTTGGTGTGGGGGGGCAAAATTAATTTGCGCATGATAGCGCACGCGCGCAGCCGGTTTGGGTACGGTGTTATCCTCTGCAGCAGAGGTAACTCTGGGTCTTCCATTCCTGTGGCGGTCTTCATGAGAGCCAGTTTCAAGATAGCGCTTGATGGTTTTTGAAACTGCACTTTAAGAAACTTTCAAAGTTCTTGAAATGTTCCGTATTGAGTGACCTTCATGTCTTAAAGTAATGATGGACTGTCATTTCTCCTTGCTTATTTGAGCTGTTATTTGACCTGTAAAAGACCAAGTCCATAATATGGACTTGGTCTTTTACCAAATAGGGCTAACTTCTGTATACCCCTCCTACCTTGTCACAACACAACTGATTGGCTCAAACGCATTAAGAATGAAAGAAATTCCACAAATGTACTTTTAACAAGGCACACCTGTCAATTGAAATGCATTCCAGGTGACTACCTCACGATCTGGTTGAGAGAATGCCAAGAGTGTGCAAACCTGTCATCAAGGCAAAGGGTGGCTATTTGAAGAACCTCAAATGTAAAATATATTCTGATTTGTTTAACACTTTTTTTGGTTACTACATGATTACATATGTGTTACTTCATAGTTTTGATTTCTTCACTTTTATTCTACAATGTAGAAAATAGTCAAAATAAAGAAAAACCCTTGAATGAGTAGGTCTTCTAAAACTTTTTACCGGTAGTGTATATTTGGGAATGGGCAGTGTATAAACTGAGCAGTATAATAAGAGTCTGGTAGCAGCAGTTGTGATGTGTGTGTGTGTGTGTGTGTGTGTGTGTGTGTGTGCATGATTGCTAAAATGTGGCGAATCAGAGCATGTGGTCAGTCCAGTTCATGTGTACAGCAGTCTGATGATTTGCAGATAAAAACTGTCTCTGAGCCTGTTGGTATCCGCCCTCATGCTCCAATACTGTCTGCCTGATGGTAAAGGAGAGAACAGCTTGTGGCTGGGGTGTGTGGGGTCCTTGATGATGCTGCATTCCTTCCTCAGGCACCGTTTTAAGTAGATGTCCTGGATGGGTAGGAGCACGTTCCCAGTGATGTACTGGGCCGTCTTCACCCCCCGCTGGAGGGCCTTGCAGCCGTGGTGGAGCAATTCTCAAAGCAGGCCGTGATGCAACTAGTCAGGATGCTCTCAATGGTGCAGTGGTAGTATTTGGAGAGTATTTCTACAGCCGCCTTAGGAGGTAGATATGCTGTTGCGTACACTGTTGCGTACTCGAAATACAGGAAACTGCAAAAATAATGGAAACACTTCAATAAATGAGGGATACAAAGTTTATTGAAAGCAGGTGCTTCCACACAGGTGAGGTTCCTGAGTTATTTAAGCAATTAACATACGATCATGCTTAGGGTCAAGTATAAAAATGCTGGGCAGGCCATTATTTTGGCCAGTATTTTGGCTACAATGGCTATGCCCCAATAGGATGACAATGCCCCATCAACAGGGCATGAACGGTCACTGAATGGTTTGATGAGCATGAAAACGATGTAAACCATACATATGGCATGGCCATCTCAGTCACCAGATCTCAACCCAATTATACCCTTATGGGAGATTTTAGAGAGGCGCCTGAGACAGCGTTTTCCACCACCATCAACAAAACACCAAATTATGGAATTTCTCATGGAAGAATGGTGTTGCATCCCTCCAATAGAGTTCCAGACACTTGTAGGTTCTATGCCAAGGTGTATTGAATCTTTTCTTGCTCATGGTGGCCCAACACACTATTAAGACACGTGTTGGTGTTTCCTTTATTTTGGCAATTACCTGTATGTATTGTATTGTCTTAAAGAATTTACTTTTAATGAAAAAAATATATTCACTTAGGATCTCACTTGGTGAAGGCCACAGGACTGAATATTTATAAATGCAACAACCCATCCCAGCAAAACAGGAACATTCCCTGAACATTAGCTTAAGTTTTATCTAACATTAGCATGATAACATCCCAACAACATTTAAATAAGGTTCTTGAAAACACATATGTTTTATTCAGAAAATGTTTTCAATGAAATGTCCTTTGATTGTTCTCCTAACATTCACTAAAATGTTTTGCATAACATCTGTAACAACTACCACAGAACATTCCACAAATATTCTCTTTAGGTTTCCAGGTAATGTTAAAACACAATGTACCAGTAATGTGTTTAGAACATTCTGCCGCAACAAAATGTGAGAGCAACATTCTGGGAATGTTCTTGCAACATCAGGTGAATGTTTTATACAAACATTGTATAATCATCAGCACAACTGGACAGTTTTCGTGTTATGATAACATTTTCCGCAACCTAACAAATGTTCTGCAAACTTTCACAGAACCAGTTTTGGTTTGCTGGGATGTGTCTGTCACTTACAAATACAGCCATGTGTGGTAACTCTACAATTCACTAAAAAGGCAAGGAAACCTGAGAAATATGCAAATAAGGCTTTACACTTAACCGTGTGTTAATTTAACACTGAAAAGTGCGAACCCGTATAGACACTGGAACAGCATTACATTTAACACTCTCAGTGTTGATTTAACACTGAATAATTTGCTGTGTACTTTCCTTGTGTGTCACTAACAGTGTAAATCTCATGGTGTCTCTGTCGCTGAGAGTGAGTGTTTCTCATAGTGAGTGAGTATCTCTAAGAGTGTGTCACTTGTCGTGTAGTACATCACACCTCTGGCCCAGCACGATGTTTAAGCTGCAGCTACCTGATAAGTGTGTCACTGACCCAGTATTTAAGAAAGGAGCAGAGGAAAGAGGGACATAACAAAAAGTAGTTTAGAATGACTCCTGCTGAGATTAAAGGGGAGAGGGGGAGGACAGGGGGCGGAGAGGGGGGAGGAGAGGTAGGAAGATGGGGAGATCAATGGGACCGGAGTAGGGGGAGAAGAAAAGGAAAGGAGCGGAAAGGAATGTGTTTGATAAAGTTGAAGTCGGAAGTTTACATACACCTTAGCCAAATACATTTAAACTCAGTTTCTCACAATTCCTGACATTTAATCCTAGTAAAAATTCCCTATTTTAAGTCAGTTAGGATCACCACTTTATTTTAAGAATGTGAAATGTCAGAATAATAGTAGAGAGAATTATTTATTTCAGCTTTTATTTCTTTCATCACATTCCCCGTGGGTCAGAAGTTTACATGCACTCAATTAGTATTTGGTAGCATTGCCTTTAAATTGTTTAACTTGGGTCAAACGTGTCGGGTAGCCGTCCACAAGCTTCCCACAATAAGTTGGGTGAATTTTGGCCCATTCCTCCTGACAGAGCTGGTGTAACTGAATCGGAGTTGTAGGCCTCCTTACTCGCACACGCTTTTTCAGTTCTGCCCACACATTTTCTATAGGATTGAGGTCAGGGCTTTGTGATGGCCACTCCAATACCTTGACTTTGTTGTCCTTAAGCCATTTTGCCACAACTTTGGAAGTATGCTTGGGGTCATTGTCCATTTGGAAGAGACATTGGCAACCAAGCTTTAACTTCCTGACTGAGGTCTTGAGATGTTGCTTCAATATATCCACATAATTTTCCTGCCTCATGATGCCATCTATTTTGTGAAGTGCACCAGTCCCTCCTGCAGAATGCACCCCCACAACATGATCCTGCCACCCCCGTGCTTCACGGTTGGGATGGTGTTCTTCGGTTTGCAAGCTTCCACCTTTTTCCTCCAAACATAACAACGGTCATTATGGCCAAACAGTTCTATTTTTGTTTCATCAGACCAGAGGACATTTCTCAAAAAATTACAATCTCTGTCCCCATGTGCAGATGCAAACCGTAGTCTGGCTTTTTTAATGGCGGTTTTGGAGCAGTGGCTTCTGACTTGCTGAGCGGCCTTTCAGGTTATATCGATATAGGACTTGTTTTACTGTGGATATAGATACTTTTGTACCTGTTTCCTCCAGCATCTTCACAAGTTCCTTTGCTGTTGTTCTGGGATTGATTTGCACTTTCGCACCAAAGTATGTTCATCTCTAGGAGCCAGCACGCATCTCCTTCCTGAGCAGTATGAAGGCTACGTGGTCCCATGGTGTTTATACTTGCGTACAATTGTTTGTACAGATGAAAGTGGTACCTTCAGGCATTTGGAAATTGCTCCCAAGGATGTACCAGACTTGTGGAGGTCTACAATTTTTTTCTGAGGTCTTGGCTGATTTCTTTTGATTTTCCCAGGATGTCAAGCAAAGAGGCACTGAGCTTGAATGTAGGCCTTGAAATACATAAACAGGTACACCTCCAATCGACTCAAATGATGTCAATTAGCCTATCAGAAGCTTCTAAAGCCATGACATCCTTTTCTGGAATTTTTCAAGCTGTTAAAAGGCACAGTCAAATTAGTGTATGTAAACTTCTGACCCACTGGAATTGTAATGCAGTGAATTATAAGTGAAATAATCTGTCTGTAAAAAATTGTTGGAAAAATTACTTGTGTCATGCACAAAGTAAGTGTCCTAACCGACTTGCCACAAGAAATTTGTGGAGTGGTTGAAAAACAAGTTTTAATGACTCCAACCTAAGTGTATGTAAACTTCCGACTTCAACTGTATTTCCAAAACGATTCCTGGTGCTATGAATGATATATTTATCAGAAAAGGTCAAGGACATGTCAGTAGTCAAATGGACAACAGCTTACCTTAACCCCCAAGTAAGCTGTTTGCACCATGGCAATTTTACTGAATGTATTGAATTGAACAAAAAGCAGAGAAGAACAGTGATACATTCAGTTGGTGTGCTCTAAACAGCTCTGTCACTGGTTATATTTAGCCAACAAAACACCAGCAAGCACAGCGACAAATGGTTACAAACTGACCCCTACCATCTGCTCCCCCCCCCCCCCCCCCCCACACACACACACACACTCGTGTTCCCCATCCCCTTTACGTAACAGGGTTAGTTATGTTTCCACATGGTCTGCGGTTGTAAGGCTTGTTGGACGTACAGCCAAATTCTCTAAAACAACATTGGAGGCGGCTTTGGACGCTCCCTCAAAACTAGAGACATCTGTGGCATTGTGCTGTGTGACAAAACCACACATTTTAGAGAGGCATTTTATTGTCCCCAGCAGAAAGTGCACCTGTGTAATGATCATGCTGTTTAATCAGCTTCTTGATATGCCACACCTGTCAAGTGGATGGATTATCATGGCAAAAGAGAAATGCTCACTAACAGGTATGTAAACAAATTTGTGAACAGAATTGGAGAGAAATAAGCTTTTTGTGCATATAGAAAATGTATGCAATCTTTTGTTTCAGCTCATGAACTTTACATGTTGCATTTATATTTTTGTTCAGTATATATACACTATGTATACAAAAGTATGAGGACACTCATAGTGGATTTACGAGTGTTAGTGGATTCGGCTATTTCAGCCACAACTGTTGCTGAAAGGTCTATAAAATCGAGCACATAGCCATGCAATCTCCATAGACAAACATTGGCAGTAGAATGGCCTTACTGAAAACCTCAGTGACTTTCAACGTGGTACCGTCATAGGATGCAATTTTTCCAACAAGTCAGTTTGTCAAGTTTCTGCCTTGCTAGAGCTTCCCCGGTCAACTGTAAGTCCTGCTATTGTGAAGTGGAAACATCTAGGAGCAACAATGGCTCAGCAGCAAAGTAGTGGACCACACAAGCTCACAGAATAAGGCTGCCAATTGCTGAAGCGAGTAGCGTACAAAAATCGTCTGTCCTCGGTTGCATTACTCACTACTGAGTTCCAAACTGCCTCCGGAAGCAACGTCAGCCCAATAACTGTTCGTCGGGAGCTTCATGAAATGGGTTTTCATGGCCGAGCAGCCACACACAAGGCTAAGATCACCATGTGCAATGCTAAGCGTCGGCTGGAGTGGTGAAAAGCTCGCCACCATTGAACTCTGGAGCAGTGGAGTGATGAATCACGCTTCAACATTGACAGTCCGATGGACTAATCTGGGTTTGGTGGATGCCAGGAGAATGCTACCTGCCAGAATGCATAGTTCCAACTAAAGTTTGGTGGAGGAGGAATAATGGTCTGGGGCTGCTTGTCATGGGTCAGGCTAGGCCCCTTAGTTTCAGGGAAGGGAAATCTTAACGCTAAAGCATATAATTACATTCTAGGCGATTCTGTGCTTCCAACTTCATGGCAACAGTTTGGGGAAGGCCATTTCCTGTTTCAGTTTGACAATCCCCCATGCATAAAGGGAGGTCCGTACAGAAATAGTTTGCAGAGATCGGTGTGGTAGAACTTGACTGGCCTGCACAGAGCCCTGACCTCAACCCCATTGAACAGCTTTGGGATGAATTGGAACGCTGACTGCGAGCCAGGCCTAATTGCCCAACATCAGTGCCCGACCTCACTAATGCTCCTGTGGCTGAAGTCCCCTCAGCAATGTTCCAACATCTAGTGGAATAGCTTTGGAGGGAGTTGAAAGTCCGTGTTGCCCAGCAACAGCCCCAAAACATCACTGCTCTAGAGGAGATCTGCATGGAAGAATGGGCCAAAATACCAGCAACAGTGTGTGAAAACCTTGTGAAGACTTACAGAAAACGTTTGACCTCTCATTGCCAACAAAGGGTATATAACAAAGTATTGAGAAACTTTTGTTATTGACCAAATACTTATTTTCCACCATAATTTGCAAATAAATTCATAAAAAATCCTACAATGTGATTTTCTGGAGAACAAAAATCTCATTTTGTCTGTCATAGTTGAAGTGTACCTATGATGACAATTACAGGCCTCTCATCTTTTTAAGTGGGAGAACTTGCACAATTGGTGGCTGACTAAATACTTTTTTGCCCCACTGTATATTTGGCTAAGGTTTTTGTCAGCCGGTTATTGTCATGCAAAAGTTAGCATCTCCAGGCCTCCATACGTACAAGCTGCTGATGCATGCCTTTGGGACATCTACATTTTAACAAGTCTAATAAATCCATGTAATTTACACCATCACAATAAATCCATTATTTAATTTAGGTAGGTCTAAAGAAACATTATGATATGAAGAAAATGTATTTCAGATTAACAGAATATGAGTTGGCCTATTATGTTATCCATAGGCTGTCATTTAGCAGACAAGACATGCTTATAAGTCTTGTGCCATTATTTTAAATTCTATGATTTTATAGTAAGACGAATATAATTGAACTGAACTGAATAACACAGAAATTATATTTTTTCAGAGTGTGCTGATGAAAACTATGTTCAGCGTAAAATTGAGAATTTGAAACAGGTCCTACAGGCTACGCTATATTTAGTTATTTGGCAACTTTATTTGTTAATGACATAGAGTATATGGGCTGCAGGGTGTGACTATAGGCTACTGATGATTTGAAAAAGTTGCAAAAAAAGCTTGCGCTCTGTTCCTTGCCTCAGGCAGCACAGCTGTTCTCTCATCAAGTGATCATAGTATCACCCATTAGACTATTCTCAATGTAACAATGTCTTTACTAATATGTTGAATTAGTTTTGGCCCATTATCAAATGGGTAGGAACAGGGGCAGGGGGAAAAAATACATGTCATCCGCCTATGCACCCGAATAGGAAATGGAAGCAGCTTTCCCGCTTGTTCTTTTTGGTAGGCTACTCTGGTTATTTCACTCCAGGCACCAACCACTGCTTGAGGATCATGCAGCCTCTCGCTGCGTAAAGGGTGATATTCCGTCCCAACTCTGTATGCCATGGGCTTCACAACCCTGTTTCGGCAGCTACCAAGTGCTTAATTTTGGAAACCATGTGAAATCTTTTCGGGAACATGAAAAGTAACATGTTTTCACAACAAAACATATTTAATTAACCTGTTGACAGCTCTTCTCTCTGCTTGAAAAAGTGAGGAGATGGAAATGCACAGTGGTGAGATATTCTGTAGCTAAAGATAGCTTAATGTGTCCTCTTATTAATTACGAAATTATAAACATTCCCTTTACTTTGCTATTCAAAATCAAATACAAATTCACAATAATTGTAGGCTAACTCTGTCAGCCACTCTGCACAATCAATCAACCAACAACATGGCCTAGGCCTATACATTCTCTCCAAGACTCATGGATAGAAAGTTTGGAGTGTAGCATCAGGTAACCAGTCCATCTAGTATGCATAATAATACAGTCCACACTCAAAGGTGATTACTAGAATGTGATGAATTTTGGAATACAGGCTAGTTCAATCAGTTTCTTTTAAAATGTTTTTCTGCAGTACGTAATATGCGGTAGGATATGTATTGTATAAGGAATGGCACAATCATTATTTTAATTCTGTTTTCTTCAGGCTTGGGCTCATATATAGGCCTATGCCTATGTATAAGCTTTAATATGTGTATGGTTGTTAAGAATTAATCATCACCTTAGAAAGCGCTGCCCATTTCATTGTGTTTGTTTTTGAAGCACTCAGTTTCAACCTGTTGTTGAACCTCTTCCTTCAAATTGATCAATCACAGTGAGGTGAGTTGTAAAAGCACAATACTGTTTTGATAATAAAAGTTTGATGTCATTTTCGATTGCTTTGATGTCAGAGTGGTTAGAAGGACAATAGAGCCCTGAGTACCAGGCCATTAGCGAGTTGGATACTACCAAAGCATGCCCTGAATGCATAAAAGGAGATTACCCAGACTCAACGGTCACATGGAATGACTCATGACTGCCAGTGTTGTGGTAAAATGGTCACTGCAACAGCCCTATATTGGATGGAGTACTAAGAATAGCCCTTGTGTTTCATTAAGTAATATCTTTGTACGTCTCACATCATCCCTAAAAACAAATAGAAACAGTCAAAACACACTGACTGAAAATGGCACATTTCTTGTTTCAAGCAAGAATGATTTAAGCTTATTGATACAGTGAATACAGTAAGCATTATGTTAGAAAATCTACATTTGATGAGATTGAAATTGAGGTGAAATGAAGAAGAGGTATAGATGAGATGAAAAGAGGTTGATATGAGTTTGATCAAACATCCTCCAGGGGAGCTGTCTTCCTTGAGTTGTAGCCTGCATATCCCAACCCCCCCTGAGAGTCGGGTCATTGCCAGGGTCAGCCATTATCAACGGTAACCCTGGAGCAATTAAGGTTAAGTGCCTCGCTCAAGGGCACATCAACAGATTTTTCACCTTGTCATCTCAGGGATTAGAATTAGCAACTTTTCGGGTACTGGCCCAATGCTCTAACTGATAGGCTACCTGCCACCCTTGCTGTGTGTGTGTTTTTATATTTGTAAGTGTCTTCCCCTCCTGTATTAAGCCGCTGCACGTAGGCACGAGGCACACTACACATGATGAGGGGGAACCATTGTACCCCCCCGTGTCCCTTTGCCTGGGGAAGGGTTTGGCAGGCTCACCACTGCCCGCATTTGGCCGTGGCACTCATCTCCTCCATCCCTCCCTCTCTCCATCCCTCACTCAGTCTCCCTGTTCACAAGGCCAGCTGCACACACACACACACACACACACACACACACACACACACACACACACACACACACACACACACACACACAGTCTTCTACAGCTAACCTTGTGGGGGCACACAATTCAGACCCATTCCAAATTCTATTTTCCCTAACCTCTAACCCTAAAGCTAATCCTCCCGGGTGGCGCAGTGGTCTAGGGCACTGCATCGCAGTGCTAGCTGCGCCACCAGAGTCTCTGGGTTCGCGCCCAGGCTGGGCTGGGTTCGCGCCCAGGCTCTGTCGCAGCCGGCCGCAACCGGGAGATCCGTGGGGCGACGCACAATTGGCATAGCGTCGTCCGGGTTAGGGAGGGTTTGGCCGGTAGGGATATCCTTGTCTCAGTATGTAAAAAAAAATAAATAAAAAAAATAAATAAAATAATATGTAATAAAATGTATGCACTCTACTGTAAGTCGCTCTGGATAAGAGCGTCTGCTCTTGGCCGGTAGGGATATCCTTGTCTCAGTATGTAAAAAATGTAATAAAATGTATGCACTCTACTGTAAGTCGCTCTGGATAAGAGCGTCTGCTAAATGACTAAAAAAATAATAATAAAAAAAAAATAAAATCCTAACCCATACTCTTACCCTAACTCAACCTTAACCCAAAATCCTAACCCCACAAGAACAGTTAAACACGACCACACACAAACACAGTTGGTGGCCTTTCGATAGTGGGGGCTAAAACAGAGAGACTACATTGCTTTCACCAAGAGCAGTGTCCTCAGAAAACTTTGCTGTGATTGATGGGAAGACAGCCAAAACCCTTGATCCAGTCAGCCTTTAGCTACAGGGAAAACACAGTACTCATTCTGCAATCAGACAAGTTACAGTTTGATGCCAAGTTTCTCTGCATCAGTAGGATCCATAGATGATAATTGTCCTTGATTCACACGCAGGCCCGTATGCGCACGCACTCACACATCCTTCAGTAATAATGTCAATGCCAAGTGAAGTTTCCCTTTGTCAGAAGGATCAATATCTGATCATTGTCCTTGAATCTAACACTCCCACACACTCACACACTCACACTCCCACCAGGACTTCTGACTATCTGAATCAGAAATTCGCCACAGGGAACGTTTAGGATTTGGCTGTATGTAGCAACAAAAAGCTTACACACACACACACACACACACAGATGGACGCACACGCAAGGGTGCACACACACACCTCTAATTATTGATGACCTTCAGTTGAGCATTCTCCTATATTCCACTGTCTCAATCTAAACAGTGTTGAAAGAAATACATTGAATTGATTTCCGTTAATATCAATAGGGAACCTTTTTCTAAAAGAAGAAAAGCTGGTGGAATATGTTCTATGTTGTGGAGTTTTCTTGATATCCAAGAACAGACACAAGACTAGGACATTTGTATGTAAAAAGGACAGAAAATATGATGATAATTAGTTGCAAGTGTTTCTTAAAGAATTTGTAGAAGAGTACAAAAAAGAAAGAGGGGGAGAGGTGAAAGAGTTGAGAGAGTGTGTGAGTGAGTGAGGGAAAGAGGAGTAAGAGCAAGCAAGGCAGAGAGGGAGGCGACAGAGTTGGGAGGGAGAGTAAAAGAGGAGAGATCGAGATGTAGAGAGTGAAAGAGCGAGAGAGGCAGAGAACAGTCGAAAGTGCATGCAAGAGTGAGAGAAAAGAAAGAGAGTGGGAGCGTCAGAGATAGTGAACACGTTAGAGATTGAGAGAAAGAGTCTCTAAGGTAGGATAGGTAAAGGTGAGGTATCGTGAGAGTATTTGGTTAGTGGACCGTCAGAATCCTGCCCTCTAATTGGTTACTGAGAGTTGGAGTGACAGTCTGGTCCCTCCCCTGAGTGTGTATGTATGTGTGAGAGCAGATAGAGAGGCTGAGAGGCACAGAGGCAGTCTCTAACTCTATCCCAGCCCCTCAGACCCACTCTCTCTCACTCACTCACAGACGCACCCTCAGCGCTGGCTCGGGCTCCGCTTCAACACTGGGACACAGAGAGAGGCAGCAAGAGTCTGAGGGAGAGTAAGAGCGAGGGAGTGAGAGAGAGGAAGAGAGAGGGAGATCGGTAGTGCGTGAGTGTGTGTGTGTGTGTTTGTGTGTGTGTGTGTAAGCACCATGTCTTCAGACCCAGGGCTCATAGCACTGTTTCTATGGACTATATCACTACAGACTCTGGGCACCGCCGGAAACAACAACAACGACAACAATGAAGGTAAGGCAGGAGTGTGAATCTGTGTGTGTGTCTGTGTGCGCATGTATGTGTGTGAAGGTATGAAACTGACAGCAGGGGAATACACACTGGCACTCACACTTATATTCGCAAGGACAGGTGTGAATTATTTGTGTCTCATGCCTTCAGCCAGGATTCATTTCATAATTTCATCATGTGTGGAGCTTAGCTGAATTACGATGCACATATATACATACATACATACAAACACACACCCATGCCATCGAACCCCATCTGAACTTCCTATCTGTTAGAATGTTTATCCTGGCAAGGTGATGTGAGTCATAGGCAAGACCTTACGGGGATGCTCTCTGTGTGTGTGCTGATGTGAGCCTATGTGGGTGTTTGCGCACATGCTGAGATTTTCAAGTTGCTTGGATATGCATGAGCTAGTATATGAGTGTGTATCTGCATGAGAGAGATTGGATATGTGTGTCTCTGTCGCATGCCATCTAAATACAGTATTTCCTTAACAAAGTGTTATCTTGGAAAAAGCCTGAAAAACCAGTTACGCTGGGCACTAGGCCAGGGTTAGAAGATTACAGAGAAGTTGATTGATGTGTTCAGTGACAAAATGACACAGGGACAACATGCAGTGACAATAATCATGCCTCAAATTCACAGTAGTGTTTCCCTCTGAGTCCTCTGTAGAATAGACCATGCTGATGGTCAAATCCTGTGAGTGGGATCTTTCTTGGTGTTATTTTTCAGACAGTCTTGTGTTCATGATACAACTGAGAGATGAATCACTGTGTTTCTGAGGGGCACCTAGACAACAACAGATGCTAGGCAAAACAATACCATCCATAACCCTGTGAGAAATATTAGGGTTTGTTTATGTCCTTCTTCCTGTCCTCCGTCCTACGATCTCGTGACAGCATCCATTTGTTTTCACTTGTTAAGCTCGTGTCACTCATCCTCTGGGGTGTTTGTGTGCATGGGTGTGAACGTGCCAGTTTGACCCAGTGTGTGTGTATATCTGGGTGTGTGTGCGTGTGTGCGTGCGTGCGTTCGTCCGTGTGTGTGTGACATGATGGGTCTCTGTCCTTGTCATGGGTCCTGAGACTCAGAGCAGAGTCAGCCTTGGCGTGACTGTCACACCCACGAAAGAGTGATGGAAAGAGAGAGGAAAGGGAAGGGGAGAGATCTCATTATTTATCCCAGAAAAGAGAGAAGTAAGCACACAGGACAGAGGGATGATGGGGAAAAGGGAGGATGGCAGTTTATCCTCAGTTTAGCACAGTGAAGAACGGAGAGAGGAGTTCAGTGATAGGCTGTAACGAGGGTGAGACAACGGATGAAGAGGAATGTTTCAGGGCCATCTCTTTCCTCCTCACTCTTTCCATTCATATCCCTCTCTAGAAGCTAGCAATGATTACAAAAACATAAGAGACAAATGTGTATACAGATGTAGGATCTTAATTTGGTCACCCTGTTGCGGGAGAACTTTCCTGCAGGACATTTGAAACTTGTACCGTATTTGTACTGTAATTTCCACTTTTAGATTTCAGACTTGATTTTCCCTTACGAAAAATATTTCAACCCTCATAAAAAATGGCCAATAATTCTAATCCACATAATAATTCATATTTACCTGCGGTAGCAAACTGGCTCAAATTAAGATCCTACATCTGTAGTTGTACGTTACTCCACTAAAATGAGACCATACAGTTTAGACTACTACAAATAATTGTTCCCACTAGTTTCAAGTTCCTGCTTTCAGTTGGTGATGCAGCGTGTGTGATCTAGTCTGAAGTCTCACCACTGCTGATCACGCAACCCCCTGACTCACTCACGCTAGTGGCTGCTACAGTGCAAATGCATGCTTGCTCACGCACCAGCCAGGTCACTCAAGATCCACTTCGAACTCCAACATTGGTCCAGGTACCCAGGACATCGGGATATGCCTTCAAAACTGGCCACTAGGGGCAACAGTGAGTGCTATTACCATCAAGTAGGCTTGGGTTTTGCAAGGTTGTTGTGGACTGGGGTGACAGAGCAGAGTCAGCCTTGGTGTAAACTCCAAGGGTCAAGTGTTCAATCCCAGTGATAGGAGCAAGATTTTTTTAACCCTATCACAAACCTTAACTGGGACAAGAATTTGGCCCTGGTGCTGTATCCACACCAGCCCACCTCACTGCGTGTTTCCAGCCAACTCACTCTCTCATCACCCTACCGGTGGGCACCAGCCATACACAACTCATACCCACACATAGCCTACACCATGACCTTACACACCCTATTCATTCACAGGCAGTAGTGCTGACACATAACAGAGGCAGTACAGTATAGTGTTCCTCAACTATTGCTGTACCAGTGACTGGCGGGACATGGACACCACTGGAGATACAACTCACCACTATAATTGTGGCTCCACTTTTGTAGCAAACTATGACAAACTTGTAACCCCACATTTGAGAAAATGGCCCATGAATGTTTTGGTACACCTACTGGAGAGCTCTTCTTTGTCTACACCCATTCAGCATCATTCACACCCTCTTAAGCCTTAGTCCCACCCATCTCTTTCAGGATTCACAGTGTAGTAAACAACCAAAGATTTGGTAGTAGTAGAAAGTAGCAGTAAAAATACCAAAAGTAGTAGTAGAAAGTAGCAGGAAAAATACACTTTAACAAGTTCTTTCCCTATATCCTAATCTGACTTTGCTGCAGGTCATGTTGTTCTTCACATTACTGTTTCTGGTAAACACACATTATATAAAAAAATTACAGTTTATTTGTCACATGCATAGGATACAGAAGGTGTAAACGGTACAGTGATATGGTTACTTGCATAGAGTCTTTTGTTTAGACATGTAGCTAGCTAGCTAAACAATGAACCATAATCCCAACTCTAACTTCTTCCGTGTCCTCCAGCAAGTAGTCCATCACAACTTTTTCCCACGGATCTTTGTCAATAGCGCTATTATCTTAAGGGCAGCAATGTTGAGAGCAGTAGCATGATATCTTTCAAAATAAGCTGCGATAGAAAGAATTGTCCACACATACTGAGCAGCTCATGTTATCGAAAGAAGCATTCTACATGGCAGACCAATACGAACTCATTTCTTTGCATGTCCAGCCCACTCATTATCTCAGCCAATCATGGCTAGCTGGAAGGTTCCTGCATTTTTCCGTGGCTAAACCAACTAGGCTCATAATTTAACAATTGTATTCATATTTACAGACGACATACAAGTCTGGCAACTGAAAGTTCACATGTTCCAGAAGGCATTTCTGCCAAGAATGCATTTTGATAAAAATTTACATATTAATTAAACTGCCTCTCCGGTGAATTGCGACATGCTTCTTGAAACAGGTCACAACTATCGGCACAGTTGCTGCCTTTGGCACAAAGGGTTTGGTTTTGATGAATAAACAAGTTGTGGGTGTGTCAAGGCTTGGCCCCTCACTGGCCAATCAGAACGTGTTCCATGGCTAAATATATGGTTTCTTCAAGTTGTGCATTTACAGTCTTATATTTATTGCCTTGGACTCCAATTCCAATGTTAGTCCGTTATAGTTTGTTGAACAGCTTACAGAAACAAAATAAAAAAAATGTATCTTTGCTAAATATGTTAACTTGAATCTGTTTTCAGCCCACATTGTTCTAAGTAATTCCATGGCTTCATTGT
This sequence comes from Salvelinus alpinus, assembly GCF_045679555.1. NCBI lineage: Eukaryota > Metazoa > Chordata > Actinopteri > Salmoniformes > Salmonidae > Salvelinus > Salvelinus alpinus. The sequence continues at coordinate 26,126,629 of NC_092097.1, forward strand.
TGAAATACATACAGTACCAGTCAAAAGTTTGGACACTCCTACTCTAAGAGTGTGCAAAGTTGTCATCAAAGCAAAGGGTGGCTATTTGAAGAATCTCAAATATAAAATATATTTTGATTTGTTTAACACTTTTTTGGTTACTACATGATTCCATATGTGTTACTTCATAGTTTTGATGTCTTCACTATTATTCTACAATGTAGAAAATGGTAAAAATATAGAAAAACCCTTGAATGAGTAGGTGTTCTAAAACTTTTGACCGGTAGTGTATTTTACAGCTCATTTGGAGTTTATTCCATTAGATTCCCTGATAGTGTAATGACCCATACATGATAGAGAATATGCAAAAAATAGACATTTTTGAGTTATTGCAAACATCTCATATTATTGATTTGATGGAGAAAAAAAAAGAATGGTCTTACATTTGATTCGTCTAGGGATGAAATTCTTATTACTAACAATATGTTAGCATGCATAAGAAAACATATACGAAGATGTGAATTCTAGAGCTTGTTGTGTTTTTATTTGGGAAAATGAATTGCGACACAGCAAACTAGCATTGAACATCCTTGATACAAATGTGAAGTCCCAGAGGACATCAGAGTGCAAAATAGAGCAGTTGCAGTCAGAACTTCAAGCATTCGAAAAATAACATGATTTGACTAGGTCATTTCTACATGACGCGCAGAGAGATTTGTTTGAACAGAGCACAAATAGGCTCTAAATAGCGGGATGGACGCACAGTCAGTCCAACCTACTGGTGTGGTGTGTGAGTCCATGCTGCTCTGTGGTATGCAAACGGGTCAAGCTTCCAAAATAGCTAATCCCAAAGCATTGTTGTGATTTCTGTAAAAGGGAATGGTCAGGCGTTGTTGGAACCTAGGCCGAAGAAATCCTCCTGCACATTTTAGACAGCCTGCAGGCTCACAGAATACACCCAAATATTCAGTTAGGTTTTGTTACTCTTGTCACATAAGTGGTCATACGATGCAGAAATGTTGGGATATAGGTTGAGACAGACCGTCTCGATTCTACTTGCAGCATAGGCTAGATTTAGAGCTTTCTCTAAACAGGATGATGATTATTTGACTATTATGCATTAATATTTTCTTCCTTTGCAACTCAATCATTTCTATATTAATTTATGATGGTTATATAGGTTACTTACATGAATGTGCTTTCTTTGATGTATACAGAGTGTTAGATCAAATGTAATGGCTCCTGTTAAAACACAAAGAATTGTTTGTTTTCCTATTCATGGTGCATATGGCTAAGTCCATCTGAATGTATAGATGTGCGTGTGCTATTTAAAGTCATTGCTTTGTTTGTCACAAAATGGCCTTAGAACTTTGACCATTGATGTGCTAATGTTGGCTGCTTTAAACTGAGATTCTAATATATTTCATGTTCAAATGTGACCCGTTTCAGGAAGCTAGACGTATCTCGCGGGTCACTACTTCACAGGAGAGCCGTTTGAATATAAAAACATTTTTGTTGTTGGAAGAAATGCCTTCTCAAACATGTGAACTTTCATGTGCCTTAATAACAAATGTGTATGCCATCTGTAAATACCAATACAATTGTTAAATTACGAGCCTAGTTGGTTTAGCCACAGAAAACGTCAGCAACCTTCCCACCAGCCATTATTGGCTGAGATAATGAGTAGGCTGGACATGCCGAGAGATGAGTTTGGATTGGTCTGCCATATAGCACGCTTCTGTCTATTTGAGCTGGTCAGTATGTCTAGGTAATCCTGTCTAACACAGTTTAAAAACAAATGTATCACGTAGTAAAACTGCATAAGTGTTGCTCTCCACTTTCTGGAGGACCGAGTTTTGAAATCAGTGTAATTCGAGTATGATAGCAAACTAAGGGCAACCATGGCATCCGACAGAAGACACGTCCATCCATGATGTATACGGTTTAAGATTGTCTAGCTAGCTACATTCAGATATTACACGTTTCTAATTTTGACAGAAAGTGGTTTCATTTCAAGTTAAAGTGTACTGTTAGCTAGCTAACGTTAGCTGACTGGCTCGCTAGCTAACGTTACGTGTATGATCTTATTATTCGTATCGCAGAGCTATTTGCTTGGCTAGTTATAGCCTAATGTTAGCTAGCTAACATTGAACCTGGTTAGTTAGCTACCTGCAGATTCATGCAGGGTAGTAACGTCATGAGTTGGAATTATGGTTCATTGTTTAGTTAGTTAGCTAGCTAGCTACATGTCTTAACAAAAGACTCCATTATGAAAGTTTCTATTTCAATAGAATGTCACTGCAAAAACTGTTGATGGATGTACTAGCTTGTAAATTCGCTCTAGCTATCTACTCCGATTTCAGACCACAGGTAAGATAGTCTAGCTAGCTACATTTTCAGATATTACACGTTTCTAATTTTGACATGAAGTCTTTTAATTTCAAGTTAAAGTGTACTGTTAGCTAACTAAAGCCTAAGAGGGTGTGAACAATGCTGAATGGGTGCAGACAAAAGTGCTCTCCAGTCGGTACCAAAACATTCAAACCCATTTTCTCAAAGGTGAGGTTACAAGTTTATCAACTTTCAAAGCAGAATTACTTTCCCATTGTTCCTCAAATGCAGTGTATGTTATACCATTTTGTAGCTCTGCGTCTCTGCTATTATCCAATGTACAAAAACACAATTTCAAATTTGCTACATAAGACCGATTTGAGCCGGTCACAAATTGGTTGTGAAACCATTCTGAACCTATATTGTAATTCTCACACATAGAATAGGCCTAAAACTTTGTTAGATTTATGCTTGAAAGTTGTTTTGATTTGACTTCAAGAATTGTTCTTGATTGTTTAAAAATTCTGGTTATCCATTTTCTCTCAAAGGGAGGAGAGTTTGAGAGTTTTGTCTCAAATATACTGTCTTTGAGATAGTGATCTTTGATCATATTTTATGTATATTTGACTGATTAGAAAAAAATACATTTGAAGTTGCTATTGACCAATCCAATCAGATAAATAGACAATTGTATATTCGTTGAAATGTTGATTAATCTGTGATATACCTTCAGTTATGTGTTTTGCTTTTACAAAGAAAAATGGAGAGTTGCTTGCAGAAAGGTGTTACCTAAGAACATTTGCATGTCTAAAGAAGAAGACAATGCTAAGGCGCCAAAAAGACACACCTGAAGTGATGCTGCTAGGACCATGAACTGCTGATTGTCTACAGTGACTACAGTGCTAGCCGTCCGGTTTTGAACACTTCTCTCTGATGTAGAATCAGATAAGAACAATCTCTGTGTTAGTCTTGCCAACACCCATTGTCACACTTCTGAGAAGCAGAGGTTACATCATGTAGGTCTGACTTCTGATTGGAGATTAACTTTACAGTAATACTATTGGTCAGCAATTCAGGTTTTGAATCCAAACAACTCAGATGCTTATAAAAGGGTTTACGGTTCCTTGTTCTTTCTTTTATTTGTTCCTGAACTGCTGTGGTGAGATACTCTTCTTTTCATTCTCTCTCTCTCCACCCAATGGACTATTACTGGAACTCAACTATGATGTCCTTGCATATTGCTAAATAATCTTTATGGAGTCAGTTAAATATTTGAATAGTCTAATTGCTTAGTCTTATCACGAGTCGCATGTGATGTACTTATAATATACACATATAACAAATTACTGCCCACTACAAAACCAGAACAGTGAATCCTTCTAATAAGTTTTGTTTTAATCAAATTTAATGAAAAACAAGCAATATGTTTGTTGTTTCAACAACAATAAATACATGTAAAATGTAATCATATCACAAAATCGCCAGGATAAAAAAAAGATATGACACATTGCTGTTGTAGCAGCCTTCATTATAGTAGGCCTAGGGTAAGTAAGGGTAGCCTATGGAGGGCTTGGGTTTTAAAAATATGAAACAGAAAACAAACAATTTATACAAGAAAATAACTTCTAAATATGAGGTTCACCGGTATACACCGAGGTTCAAATCTCTTGTTTCATGATGGGCATGAACACATGTAGCCTACATCATGGAGTTTTTTTTTTACACACATCCAAAGCATGCCTAAAATAATGTAGGCCATATTATACTTGACTAGCCAACTTGATCACATTGGGCAGAACAAAAAGAAAACAGCCTTCATTGAGAGGGGGAGGCTATGCTTGGTTTATAAACAATTAAAACGAAATGGGGAAAAACATTACTGTTTCATGTTTCTAAATACGAAGTATACAGACACCAAAAGCACACAATTAACAATTTGGATCATGAGATGCGTCTCAATATTTGAGACACATCTCAAATATTTCAACCCCTCCCTCTGAGCGCAAGCCTGCTGATGTTAGAAAGGTAAATAACCAAAGCTGGTGTTAGGGCTGGAAAATGCCAGTGCGCTAGTTTTTACATGACGAAATTGCAAACTAACGTGCGCTTGACACTAACGCCACCTTAACGGCAGCTAAAAATAGAGTCCTAAGTGTTAACTACTATAACAGAGCTCCACACTAACATATTCCTCTGGTGTCACTAACTTTTACTATTGGTGGCACCAGCACTGGATTTGGTAGGACCCAAATCATGAGTAATCTTATAAAGTCATTCAGAGTTCTTTAGTAAGAGTCGATTCATCTAATTAAATCCGTCTGTTTAAGCTAGAGATATATGTTTTTTGTATGGGCTGCATCTCAATCCACCGCATCCGCCTGTCAGCCTTCCGCATCTGCAGTGGAAAGTGGCAGAGCTACAGCGCTGTGTCAGGACCCGGTTACGAACTCGGGTCTCCGGTTAGAGAAACAGTCACTTAGCAAACTGAGCCACTAATAGTCGGCAGAACCCAGAAGATGAGGCAGACACAGCAGTACTTGAGACGGTGTTTTAATAAAGTAAAAAGGAAAGTACTTCAGGCAAAAATATAAATCCACAACGTCAAAAGTAATTCCAAGAGAAAAAAGGTATATCCTCCAAGTCACAAGGTAAATCCACAAAAGTGGTAAGTACAGCAGGGAAAAAACCTCAAAAGAAAAATCTAAATAAACGAGTACCTCAAGAGAATCCAACTGGAGTAACAAAAGTTAACAGCATGGCTGGGTGCTAACATTCAAACACAGAGCAAAGAACTGAGGAAAACTACGGGTTTAAATACATACAAGGGAAACGAGGCACAGGTGCAAATAATAACTGGAAATAAGGGAAAACAAAAGGGTCAAAAAAGCCCAATGGGGGCATCTAGTGACCAAAACCGGAACAATCCTGGCCAAATCCTGACACGCTGTTTGTCATAGCAGGAGACATCCTGAAAATTGGTCTTCTCACGTAAATGTCTGTAGCATCAGAATGTTTTTTTGGATGGATTTTAACCCCTAATGACTCTCTGGAAAGAGGAGACTCACGAACTTGATGGTGTTCTCCATTTCGCTCTACAACTCCCACAAGTGCACTCGTCTGACGGTAACCCAGTACTGGCCCCAAAAAATTATGGAAGTATGGAAGTCATTTTGTGCCAGCTAAATAAAAGGGTTGGATATATGTCTAAAAATATTTATTGAGCTTTCTTACATCTCTTAGATAAAAGACTTTAAAACCTTACTCCTTACGATAGTTTTTTAGACTGTCTGTTTTGCTATTTATGATTGTGTTATTCAATGCTTTTCTATGGGCTGTAGTAGTCAAATGGAATATTTTATCAAACAATTGTTTTTGATACCTACAGGGGTCCTACAATTCAAAATCAAATAGCTAAATTATCCATGGTTTGACCTTCTTTAAACAATTCAATATGTTAGCTTAGTAGAAGTGCTTATTTCCTTTGAAATGGGATCTGTTTGAATAGTCTCAAATTAACAACTTTGTATAAGTAAAATGGTGCAGTGGACTAATTCCATGGATAAAAAACAGAAGAACATGAGTTTGAATCTCACTGCCACAACAAAAAAATGTGTTTGCATGATTAATGCCAAAGCAACTGAATTTCCATGTGCTTGGAGTTCAAAACAGTTAACTTAAGCTAGCAATGCTATTAGAAGTCTTATTGAAAACATGTTCTCAGGACGTTAGTTATTTACTGTGTGTGTGTGTGTTTGTGTGTGTGCGTGCGTCCATCAAGATAAATGTAATGTTAAAAAAAAACTTTGCGGTTGGTACTACCCATGAGAGCTATAGGCCTTACAATAGCCTGTGTGCATTTCATGTGCTCGAAGCCATATCAAATAGCTTTGTTGTGAAATAGTTGAGATGAATATTAAATGTTGAGAAATAATAATTATACTTACAGTAAGACCCTACTCTCTTCGGCAGGGACAAAGGTACATTTTGAAATGTTATATGATCAGAACGCATTTTTCTCAGAACACATTTTTCTCTCGGGCACATTGGATCAACCTACCCAACAAAAAAATGTGTCCAGCCCATCTGGCATTTGCCAGAATTCCCAGATGGCCAATCCACCCCTGATTTGGAATAAATGCCTAAACTTAACCATGGACATGCTTTTGTTTTAACCCTATCACAAACCGTAACTCTTATTAACTTAACCATTCAGATTGAATGCCTACATTTAATCAGTTCAACCAGTTAACCGGCGATAGCAGCGGTGCAGCTGCAGCAGGAGTAGTTCCAAAACACCACAAAATGTGTAATTTGGAGCAACAGAAATTTGATGTTTGGCGAAACGTAGACAAATTGGCTAAACAGAGATCTTGTGCGCGCACTGTTCGCCGCCTCCTTATAATACAGTAGTTTGTACCAGGCTACAAGGAACTCCTAATTGCCAGGGAAAATGTGTGTTTTATAACGTTTCTGTCAAACGTTATGTTTAATATATTTTATTCTGTTGATCAACGTTCAAATAACACTCAGTTCATGTGTTCTGCATTTGTTCTAACTTAATTTAAACACTCCAATAAATAAGTCTTTCTGAATAAGTACAGATCTGAATCAGTCCCATGATTACTGTTTCCGATCTACATTAATATTATTATTCATAGTCATATAACTGTGTTCAATTACTTTCCAGTTCTTAATTAATGTTCAATTCAACATATCTTAAAAACAAATAAAACTGTCAATTGGAAATATTTAACTTGTTCTTTGAGATAAAATATTCAGATATATTATATAGAATGTATTATATATATGAAAATATAATTTATTAATCATTTTTTTCCCCTGTTATGTAATACATTGTTCATTTAATTCTGATAACATTGTATTAACTAATTGTAAAATGCTGAATAGAATGTAAATAATTATTCTGCCAGGATAATGTTTATTTGTTATTTTATGCATCTCACTGTAATTCTGTTTAACTCCAAACCCTTATACTGTCAATTGTAATTGTGTGAAATATTATATAGATAATTATGCCAATCTTAATTTTGTATACAATATTGTCAATGGATTTACTTATATATTTGTTTCATAAACCACATATTGAATAGGTAGCCTGTTTTCCCCATTTTGGTTGTGGGTGGTTGTTTCCTGTGTTAGTACCATACGGGACTGTTTCGGTTGTTTGTTTGTACTTTTGTTATTTTGTTCAGTGTTCTGTTGAGTTATTTAATATCTCATTATGGACACTTCCCACGCTGCACATTGGTCCGATCCTTGCTACTCCTCCTCAGACAAAGAGGAAATCCGTTACAGAACCACCCACCAGAAAAGTACCACGCTGCACATTGGTCCGATCCTTGCTACTCCTCCTCAGACGAAGAGGAAATCCGTTACAGAATCATTAATGCGTACATTGTAACGGTACTCGTCCTCGTCTGATGACGAGTATGAAAGATCGGACCAATGTGCAGCGTGGTAAGTGTCCATTTTAATGAAATGCAACTGAACACTGAATGACAAAACAAAAAGAGAATGAACGAGACTGAAACAGTTCTGTATGGAAAAACACAGAAAACAACTACCCACAACCCATAGTGGGAAAACAGGCTACCTAAGTATGATTCTCAATCAGAGACAACGATCGACAGCTGCCTCTGATTGAGAACCATACCAGGCCAAACACAGAAATACAAAACCTAGACTACAAAACATAGAATGCCCACCCCAACTCACGCCCTGACCAAACTAAAATAAAGACATAAAAAAAGGAACTAAGGTCAGAACGTGACATACATACTGTACATACAAAGAGAAAACCATAAAACATGGTTTTGCTATTATCCAACAGATTAATATTCTTAACATTCATTCCGTAAAATATTTACGGATTAAAATCTTAAAATGTCACCAAATCCTTATTTGGAAAATTGTACATTGATAATTTAAAAAAAGCAATTAAGGCCTCCCACTGCATCGCAGTGCTAGAGGTGTCACTACAGACCCAGGTTCGATCCTGGGCAGTATCACAACCGGCCTTGATTGGGAGTCCCATAGGGCCGCGCACAACTGGCCCAGTGTCATCCGGGTTAGGGGAGGGTTTGGCCGTGGGGGTGCATTACTTGGCTCATCCTGCTCTAGCAACTCCTTGCGGCAGGTCAGGTTGACTTCAGTCGTCAGTTGAATGGTGTTTTCTCCGACACATTGATGCGGTTGGCTTCCGGGTTAGCGGGCGGGTGTTAATAAGTGCAGTTTGGCGGATCATGTTTCGGAGGACGCATGACTCGACCTTATCCTCCCGCTCCAATTGGGGAGTTGCAGCAATGAGACAAGATCAAAAAGTGGGTATTTAAACAAAAAATGCAATAAATCTAAAGATATGTCCCACTGATAGCAGATTCCTTTTTAAACACTTCTGTTGGATGTCCTGAAGGTTTCAACTGAGAATTGCTTGGAAAAATGTTTTTCACTTTAGCTGAAGGGCAATTACAAATATTACAAGTACACTGGAAAGCAGATGATCTTACAAATGAAAGTAAGACGAATAAAATGTAGTTTAAAGCTCTCAGGGAAGGCGGTTAACACTCAGTCAAGCGTATACCTTTTTCTGATGAGGAGCACAACACACACACTAATCCCAAACCCACACACACTAACAGACAAACACTCAGACTCCCAAGGACACCGTTATCTGAAGAAAACTGAAAGAATATCCATTGCGTCTCTCTCTCTCACACACACACACACACACAGTGATATATGGCAATGAATTCGCAGAACATACAGAACAACTTATTCACACAGCGTTTTTTGTAAATTCGGTATCCAAAGTCAGATATGTCCATGATCCCAGGCTGAGACTTGGCTGTATTGTACCCATGTTCGATTAGATTGGTCCCATGGTTTTTTATGTTATATTTAAAAATATATATATTTCACCTTTATTTAACCAGGTAGGCCAGTTGAGAACAAAGCAAAGCAGTGCGACAAAAACAACAACACAGAGTTACACATGGGATAAACAAACGTACAGTCAAAAACACAATAGAAAAATCTATATACAGTGTGTGCAAATGTAGTAACATTATGGAGGTAAGGCAATAAATAGGCCATAGTGGCGAAATAATTACAATTTAGCATTAACACTGGAGTGATAAATGTGCAGTTGATGATGTGTAAGTAGAGATACTGGGGTGCAAAAGAGCAAAAATAAATAACAATTTGGGGAATGAGGTAGTTGGGTGGGCTATTTACAGATGGGCTGTGTACATGTGCAGTGATCGTAGGCTGCTCTGAGAGCTGATGCTTAAAGTTAGTGATGGGATATAAGTCTCCAGCTTCAGTGATTTTTGCAATTCGTTCCAGTCATTGGCAGCAGAGAACTGTAAGGAAAGGCGGCCAAAGGAGGAGTTGGCTTTGGGGATGACCAGTGAAATATACCTGCTGGAGCGCGTGCTATGGGTGGGTGTTGCTATGGTGACCAGTGAGCAGAGATACGGCGGGTCCTTACCTAGCAAAGACTTATAGATGACCTGGAGCCAGTGGGTTTGGCAACGAATATGTAGTGAGGGCCAGCCAACGAGAGAATACAGGTCGCAGTGGTGGGTAGTTTATGGGGCTTTGGTGACAAAACGGATGGCACTGTGATAGACTACATCTAATTTGCTGAGTAGAGTGTTGGAGGCTATTTTGTAAATGACATCGCCGAAGTCAAGGATCGGTATGATAGTCAGTTTTACGAGGGTATGTTTAGCAGCTTGGGTGAATGAGGCTTTGTTGTGAAATAGGAAGCCGATTCTAGATTTAATTTTGGATTGGAGATGCTTAATATGAGTCTGGAAGGAGAGTTTACAGTCTAACCAGACACCTACATATTTGTATTTGTCCACATATTGTAAGTCAGAACTGTCCAGAGTAGTGATGCTAGTCGGACGGGCGGCTGCGGGCAGTGATCGGTTGAAAAGCATGTATTTCGTTTTACTAGCATTTAAGAGCAGTTGGAGGCCACGGAAGGAGTGTTGTATGGCATTGAACCTCGTCTGGAGGTTTGTTAACACAGTGTCCAAAGAAGGGCCAGAAGAATACAGAATGGTGTCATCTACATAGAGGTGGAATCAGGGAATCACCAGCAGCAGGAGCGACTTCATTGATATATACAGAGAAAAGAGTCGGCCCGAGAATTGAACCCTGTGGCACCCCCATAGAGACTGCCAGAGGTCCGGACAACAGGCCCTCCAATTTGACACCCTGAACTCTATCTGAGAAGTAGTTGGTGAACCAGGCGAGGCAGTCATTTCAGAAACCATGGCTGTCGAGTCTGCCGATAAGAATGCGGTGATTGACAGAGTCGAAAGCCTTGGCCAGGTCGATGTAGACGGCTGCACAGTACTGTCTTTTATCGATGGCGGTTATGATATTGTTTAGGACCTTGAGCGTGGCTGAGGTGCACCCATGACCAGCTCGGAAACCAGATTGCATAGCGGAGAAGGTACGGTGGGATTCGAAATGGTCGGTGATCTGATTGTTAACTTGGCTTTTGAAGACTTTCGAAAGGCAGGGCAGGATGGATATAGGTCTATAACAGTTTGGGTCTAGAGTGTCTCCCCCTTTGAAGAGGGGGCTGACCGCGGCAGCTTTCCAATCTTTAGGGATCTCAGACGATACGAAAGAGAGGTTGAACAGGCTAGTAATAGGGGTTGCAACAATTGCGGAGGATCATTTTAGAAGAGAGGTTCCAGATTGTCTAGCCCAGCTGATTTGTAGGGATCCAGATTTTGCAGCTCTTTCAGAACATCAGCTGTCTGGATTTGGGTGAAGGAGAAGCGGGGGGGGGGGGGGGGGGTTGGGCAAGTTGCTGTGGGGGGTGCAGAGTTGTTTGCCGGGTAGGGGTAGCCAGGTGGAAAGCAAGGCCAGCCGTCGAGAAAAAGCTTATTGAAATTCTCAATAATCATGGATTTATCGGTGGTAACATTGTTTCCTAGCCCCAGTGCAGTGGGCAGATGGGAGGATGTGCTCGCTCTTATTCTCCATAGATGTTACAGTGTCCCAAAACCTTTGGAATTAGTGCTGCAGGATGCATATTTCTTTTTGAAAAAGCTAGCCTTTGCTTTCTTAACTGAGTGTGTATATTGGTTCCTAACTTCCCTGAAATGTTGCATATCGTGGGGGCTATTCAACGCTAATGCAGTACGCCACAGGATGTTTCTGTGCTGGTCAAGGGCAGTCAAGTCTGGAGTGAACCAACAGCTATATCTGTTCTTAGTTCTACATTTTTTGAACGGGGCATGCTTATTTAAGCATTTTAAAGAATGACCAGGCATCCTCTACTGACGGGATGTGGTCAATATCCTTCCAAGATATCCAGGCCAGGTCGATAAGAAAGGCCTGCTTGCTGAAGTGTTTTAGGGAGTGTTTGACAGTGATGAGGGGTGGTCGTTTGACTGCGGACCCATTACGGACGCAGGCAATGAGGCATTGATCGCTGAGATCCTGGTTGAAGACAGCAGAGGTGTATTTAGAGGGCAGGTTGGTCAGGATTATATCTATGAGGGTGCCCGTGTTTACGGATTTGGGGTTGTACCTGGTGAGTTCCTTGATAATTTGTGTGAGATTGAGGGCATCTAGCTTAGATTGTAGCACGACCGGGGTGTTAAGTTTAGGTCACCCAACAGTACGAACTCTGAAGATGAATGGGGGGCAATCAATTCGCATATGGAGTCCAGGGCACAACTGGGGGCTGAGGGGGGTCTATAGCAAACGGCAACAGTGAGAGACTTATTTTTGGAAAGGTGGAATTTTAGAAGTAGAAGCTCAAACGGTTTGGGCACAGACCTGAATAGCATGACAGAACTCTGCAGACTATCTTGTGGATGGAAATTTCAGAATTTTTGGTGGCCTTCCTAAGCCAGGATTCAGACACGGCTAGGACATCAGGGTTGGCGGAGTGTGCTAAAGCAGTGAATAAAACAAACTTAGGGAGGAGGCTTTTGATGTTAACATGCATGAAACCAAGTCTTTTATGGCTACAGAAGTCAACAAATGATAGCGCCTGGGGAATAGGTGTGGTACTGGTGTCTACAGGGTCTAGGTTAAGCTCTACATCACCAGAGGAAGAGAGGAGGAGTACGATAAGGGTTCGGCTAAAGGCTATTAGAACTGGGGCCTCCCGGGTGGCGCAGTGGTCTAGGGCACTGCATCGCAGCGCTAGCTGTGCCACCAGAGTCTCTGGGTTCGCGCCCAGGCTCTGTCGCAGCCGGCCGCGACCGGGGGGTCCGTGGGGCGACGCACAATTGGCCTAGCGTTGTCCGGGTTAGGGAGGGTTTGGCCGGTAGGGATATCCTTGTCTCATCGCGCTCCAGCGACTCCTGTGGCGGGCCGGGCGCAGTGCGCGCTAACCAAGGGGGGCGGGTGCACGGTGTTTCCTCCGACACATTAGTGCGGCTGGCTTCCGGGTTGGAGGCGCGCTGTGTTAAGAAGCAGTGCGGCTTGGTTGGGTTGTGCTTCGGAGGACGCATGACTTTCGACCTTCGTCTCTCCCGAGCCCGTACGGGAGTTGTAGCGATGAGACAAGATAGTAATTACTAGCGATTGGATACCACGAAAATTGGGGAGAAAAGGGGGTAAAAAAAAAAAAAAATAAATAAAAGGCTATTAGAACTGGTCGTCTAGTGCGTTGGGAACAGAGAATGAAGGGAGCAGATTTCTGGGAATGGTAGAATAGATTCAGGGCATAATGTTCAGACAAGGGTATGGTAGGATGTGAGTACAATGGAGGTAAACCTAGGCGTTGAGTGACGATGAGAGAGGTTTTGTCTCTGGTGAGACCAGTTAAGCCAGGTGAGGTCTCCGCATGTGTGGGGGGTGGGACAAAATAGCTATCTAAGGCAAGGTGAGCGGGACTGAGGGCTCTACAGTGAAATAAAACAATAAGGACTAGCTGAGACGGCAGGAGACAAGGCATATTGACATTAGAGAGAGGCATAAAGCAGTCACAGGTGTTGATCGGGAGAGCTGAGACAACAACGGGTAAATGTCGATGAATGGGCAGAGCGGGTCAGTTAGGTACATACAGGACCTGAGTTCGAGGCTGGGGCCGACAGATAAACAAAATTAGGTACCGTGTTATTGAAACAGTACAGGGGGCATCAGCTGTGTAGCCGAGTGATCATAGGGTCCAAAGAACAGCAATAGGTGAGTCAGGGAGCCATTCAGTAGTCAGTACTACGCTAGGCGAGTGGAAGACACTGCGCTTAGAAAGTTAGCGGTCACCAGACTCTTGCAATTGCCCACATAGACAATGCCAGAGGAAATGTGTTGGTATTTTATCGACTTGTTACAGTGTTATTTGACAGCTAATTTTAATTTGATCAGCTATTTTGACAGGTGAATGTTTGAATTCAACAATATTGTTTTGTATGGTATTTGCCTGGTAGCAAACATATTGTCAAACGTTTACATGTGGGAATGCTAATGAAGAGATCATCTACAAATGGCCTAAAGGTGCACGTCAGGTACAGTGTGTTTCAGTGCACACTGATGGACTAAATGCTGTGTGCTGCATGGGTTTCTGAGCAGTCAGGCACTGTAATAAGTATGTCCATCAAAGTCTGTAGGGTGTGTGTGTTAATGTTTTGACATCTGCTGACAGTTAACTGGGTTTCTGTTAAATCAGGCACAAAGAGTGAGATGCTGAATCAAACCCCTCCTTTGCCCTGAGAGAGAAAAATAGAGAGACAGAGGAATGAGAGAAAAATAGAGAGATAGACAGAAAAAGGATGACGTAGGACAAGTAAAGGTTTTTGGAGGGGAGGAGAGAGGAGAGAATAAATGGAAGATGGATTCCACTACTACATGAGTGTAGAATCTCCATGCATGTATCTCTTCTGCATCTCTGCATCTCTCTCTTCCTTTGAAATCAGTCTCTGGCCAATTCCTAACTTGAGATCCCAATTTTCTTGCATATCTCCCATCGACATAATTTCATGATTTACTAATGTCTAGGTGTACCACGGTTCGAATTTAAATGTGGTCCAGACAGGACGGGATGGGATATAATGGGACATGTGAAACTTTGCCTCGACATCAGATGAAAATGTCTGTCATGTCAGTCTTTGAGGTGTGCCTGCCTTGACAAGGTTGACTCCAACATGAGAAAAAAAGAAAACACATTGCTGCAATACAAAATGAACTTTTTGAATTTGAATTTCTTCCCTTGTCTCTGACAATAAACCAGAATGTGAACTGGTGTCCCTAGTCTCTCTTTCTCTCTCACTCGATCTCTGGTCCCTATTGAAGCACACTAATAGCTTTCCCTCAGCTAGCTTCCCCTCCAGCCTGGTAAACTGCAGGATATGAAAAGCCCCACATAAGAGAATGGGGCATACGCCGAATAAGGCACTGAGTAGGATTACTACAGTATACTCCTCTACTGCAGGGAAGAGCTAATGAGAGATACATCATTTAAATGAGACAGAGATGCAATGTATAATGTGATGGATATCTGGCAAAGTTATGGTTTCAACGTTCTACAGAGTTCAGAGCCACAAAATGGGAGTGCCGAAACGTCTATTGTGACATACAGTACGTCCACGACTCAAACAGCCAATGAATCTAGATGAATAAATATGTAATAATCAGCTGCCGGACTATCACGGCTATGCGGCTGTGGACTCAGATTATATTGTTGAAAGCCTTACAAGGAAGTTAACCAGTGGATAGTCTAGGAAACTAAATGTGTAATGAACTTCAGACTTGTGAGTGAGAGATACCGATGTCCACAGTGGCGACCCGTCATTCAGGGCAGATGGGTGAACATGGTCTCTTTTTTGCTTTGTTGACTAAAGCAGCTCCAAAATGCAGGTGTTTCATTCTAGCTCAGTGCTTTCTGTGGTGGTGGGGCAGCCAGCAGAAAATACAGAGCATACACAAGAGGTATGTGGCAGGGTCTACAGTCAATCACGGATTACAAAAGGAAAACCAGCCCCGTCGCGGACCAGGATGTCTTGCTCCCAGACAGACTAAATCACTTTTTTGCTCGCTTTGAGGACAATACAGTGCCACTGACACGGCCCGCTACCAAAACCTGCGGGCTCTCCTTCACTGCAGCCGAGGTGAGTAAAACATTTAAACGTGTTAACACTCGCAAGGCTGCAGGCCCAGACGGCATTCCCAGCCGCGTCCTCAGAGCATGCGCAGACCAGCTGGCTGGTGTGTTTAAGGACATATTCAATCAATCCTTATCCCAGTGTGCTGTTCCCACATGCTTCAAGAGGGCCACCATTGTTCCTGTTCCCAAGAAAGCTAAGGTAACTGAGCTAAATGACTACCGCCCCGTAGCACTCACTTCCGTCATCATGAAGTGCTTTGAAAGACTAGTCAAGGACCATATCACCTCCACCCTACCTGACACCCTAGACCCACTCCAATTTGCTTACCGACCCAATAGGTCCACAGACGACACAATCGCAACCACACTGCACACTGCCCTAACCCATCTGGACAAGAGGAATACCTATGTGAGAATACATTAAATGTTAAATGCTGACTACAGCTCTGCATTTAACACCATAGTACCCTCCAAACTCGTCATCAAGCTCGAGACCCTGGGTCTCGACCCCGCCCTGTGCAACTGGGTCCTGGACTTCCTGACGGGCCGCCCCCAGGTGGTGAGAGTAGGTAACAACATCTCCACCCCGCTGATCCTCAACACTGAGCCCTCTCCTGTACTCCCTGTTCACCCACAACTGCGTGGCCATGCACGCCTTCAACTCAATCATCAAGTTTGCGGACGACACTACAGTGGTAGGCTTGATTACCAACAACGACGAGACGGCCTACAGGGAGGAGGTGAGGGCCCTCGGAGTGTGGTGTCAGGAAAATAACCTCACACTCAACGTCAACAAAACAAAGGAGATGATTGTGGACTTCAGGAAACAGCAGAGGGAGCACCCCCCTATCCACATCGACGAGACAGTAGTGGAGAAGGTGGAAAGTTAAGTTCCTCGGTGTACACATCACGGACAAACTGAATTGGTCCACCCACACAGACAGCGTTGTGAAGGCGGCGCAGCAGCGCCTCTTCAACCTCAGGAGGCTGAAGAAATTCGGCTTGTCACCAAAAGCACTCACAAACTTCTACAGATGCACAATCGAGAGCATCCTGTCGGGCTGTATCACCGCCTGGTACGGCAACTGCTCCGCCCACAACCGTAAGGATCTCCAGAGGGTAGTGAGGTCTGCACAACACATCACCGGGGGCAAACTACCTGCCCTCCAGGACACCTACACCACCCGATGTCACAGGAAGGCCATAAAGATCATCAAGGACAACAACCACCCGAGCCACTGCCTGTTCAACCCGCTATCATCCAGAAGGCGAGGTCAGTACAGGTGCATCAAAGCGGGGACCGAGAGACTGAAAAACAGCTTCTATCTCAAGGCCATCAGACTGTTAAACAGCCACCACTAACATTTAGTGGCCGCTGCCAACATACTGACTCAACTCCAGTCACTTTAATAATGGGAATTGATGGAAATTATGTAAAAATGTATCACTAGCCACTTTAAACTATGCCACTTTATGTTTACATACCCTACATTACTCATCTCATATGTATAGACTGTACACTATATCATCTACTGCATCTTGCCTATGCCGTTCTGTACCATCACTCATTCATATATCTTTATGTACATATTATTTATCCCATTACACTTGTGTGTATAAGGTAGTAGTTGTGGAATTGTTAGGTTAGATTACTTGTTGGTTATTACTGCATTGTCGGAACTAGAAGCACAAGCATTTCGCTACACTCGCATTAACATCTGCTAACCATGTGTATGTGACAAATAACATTTGATTTTGATTTGATTTGATTTTATAGGGGTTGGTAATGTTCTCTATTTGCGCATGATTGTCTCAGTGTTCTGTCACTCGTGGGGACACTACATTACCACAAAATCTACAGGTAGATTACATTAGAAGTGCTCATCCAAGATGGCTGAAGGTCATTGGCCACAGATATAATGACGTCAAATGACGTTAAATATTCTGGAGCTTTGATTCTGTAGCTTTGATTGGGCGGCAGGTAGCCTAGTGGTTAGAGTGTTGGACTAGTAACCGAAAGTTTGCAAAATCAAATCCCTGCGCTGACAAGGAAAAAATCTGTTGTTCTGCCCCTGAACAAGGCAGTTAACCCACTGTTCCTAGGCTGTCAGTGAAAATAAGAATTTGTTCTTAATTCTTAACTAACTTGCCTAGTTAAATAAAAGTTAGAAATATATATTTAAAAAAAATTGTACTGATCATACTTTCAAAATCTTAGCAGTCGTTATCATGAATCAATTCGACAATCTACTGGCAAATCCTTTTCAATCCTTGTCATATGAAGAGAAATGATAGATAAAACGTATTGGTTTAAGTCTGGGTTTAAGGGTCTCTTTTCCAAGCTTAAAAGGATAAAAATTCACATGCAACACCATGGGCCAGAAAAGGTTGAATATATTGGCCATGCTGTCAATCCAGCATGACTTCTGCCGCTTTCAAAACAACTGGAAACTCGGACCTGGGAAACTCAGAGTTCAAGACACAAAAAATGAGCTACGACTAGGAAAATACGTTTTTAACGGTCATCCAACTTGGCATTCCAAGTCAGGAACTCTGACTTCTTTTTAGAGCTCTAACCTGAAGATCCCTGATGCCATGATTCAAACTTGTTTTTTTATGAGTTCCCAGTTGTCTTGAAAGCGTCACCTTCCTTTTCAAGTGAGCACAGTACAACAAGGTCCAAAAATGTATTGTATGCTGCTGCATAAATTATGTAAATGATGTAACATAACTTCTGACTTGGTGGTGCTATAAGGACCGACGCTGGAGTCGAGAAGCAGGTACAGGGAGTCAAACATTTAATGAGGAACAGACAAGGAACAAGACAGGAACAGCGTCAGCACGGGGGTAACAAAACAACATATGAACCTTAATGCAGAAGCTGGGAACAGAGCTGGTGGACAGACTGATATAGGGAAGGAAATAATGATGGTGGCAGGAGTGCGTAATGCTGGGGGAGCCCGGCGTCCTCGAGCGCCAGGGGGGAAGAACGGGAGCAGGCGAGATAGGGGCACACGTAGCCTATAGCCTGATTTAGACTAATGGAATATTGTAAGAGGTTTCATTGTCTGCTTTTATGCCCCCTTTATTTATCCTGACTTGGTGTACAGGGAGAATACCGTAAGAACGGTCCATGTTCTAAATTCTGTCGCTATACATTTCAAAGGTGCTGAACAAATAGTTATATCACCGCCTGGTATTGCAACTTCTCGGCATCTGACCATAAGGCGCTACAGAGGGTAGTGCGTATGGCCCAATACATCACTGGGGCCAAGCTTCCTGTCATCCAGGACCTGTCAGAGGAAGGCCCCAAAAATTGTCTAAGTCATAGACCGTTCTCTCTGCTATCGCACGTCAAGTGTACTGGAGCACCAAGTCTAGGTTCAAAGCGCTCCTTAACAGCTTCTACCCCCAAGCCATAAGACTGCATAACAATTTCTCAATTGGCTATTTACATTGACCCCCCCCACTGGAGAGCTCTTTGTCTACACCCATTCAGCATCATTCACACCCTGTTGAGCGTTAGCCCCACCCATCTCTTTAAGGATTCATTTGTGAGGCCATTAACTGAACAACCAAAGATTTCAAGACTAGACGAGAGTGTGCCTTTTTTGTTTTTCTTTTATATTGACGACGCTATTGTCCGGTTGAAATATTATCGATTATTTAGGCTATAAACAACCTGAGGATTGATTATAAACATCGTTTCACATGTTTCTACGAACTTTACGGATACTATTTGGAATTTTCGTCTGCCCGTTGTGACCGCATTTGAGCCATTGGATTACAGAACAAAACGCGCCAACAAAATTTAGGTTTTTGGATATAAAGAGGGACTTTATCAAACAAAACAAACATTTATTGTGTAACTGGGAGTCTTGTGAGTGCAACCATACGAAGATCATCAAAGGTAAGTGATTCAATTTATTGCTATTTCTGACTTTTGTGACTAATCTACTTGGCTGCTAACTGTTTGTAATGTTTTGTGTGCTGAGCGCTGTCCTCAGATAATCACATGGTTTGCTTTCGCCGTAAAGCCTTTTTAAAATCTGACACGGCGGCTGGATTAACAACAAGTTAAGCTTATTTTGATGTATTGCACTTGTGATTTCATGAAAGTTAAATATTTTTAGTATAGTATTTATAGTATATTTATTTAATTTGAATTTGGCGTTCTGCAATTTCACCGGAAGTTGTCGATATGGGATGCTAGCGTCCCACTGATCCATATTTAATAATATTTTTGTATTTACATATATTGTTTATGTTTTTATTTTACCTTTATTGAACTAGGCAAGTCAGTTAAGAACAAATTCCTATTTTCAATGACGGCCTAGTAGCAGTGGGTTAACTGCCTTGTTCAGGGGCAGAACAACAGATGGTATACAAGTTTGTTATTAACTTCTTCTTAATAGGGGGCGCCATTTCCACTTTGGGAAAAAATAGTGCCCAAATTACACGACCTCATACTCTGTTCTAGATCATATGATATGCATATTATTATTACTATTGGATGGAAAACACTCTGAAGTTTCTAAAACTGTTTGAATTATATCTGTGAGTAAAACAGAACTCATTTGGCAAGCAAAGTTCCAAACAGGAAGTGAAAATTCTGAAATGGGTCTCTGTGACAGGCCTCGCCTAATTCGACAGAAGAAATGTACATTCTAAAACAAAACAACGATTTATTGTGGAACTAGGACTCCTGGCACTGCATTTTGATGAAAGTTCATCAAAGGTAAGAGAATATTTATGATGTTATTTCGTATTTTTGTTGAATATGTGGACTCCAACATGGCGGAGAATGGCTGAGCGCTGTCTCAGATTATTGTATGCTGTGCTTTTCACTAAAGTTATTTTTTTAAATCTAACACAGCGGTTGCATTAAGAACCAGTGTATCTTTAATTATTTGTCCAACATGTATTTTTCAGCAAAGTTTATGATGAGTTTTTCTGTTAGATTACGTGACTCTCCAAAATTTCTCCGGACATTTTGGTGCTATTTATGACGATGGCTGCGTTGTAAAACCCAGATTTGTAGCTATAAATATGCAAATTTTCGAACAAAACATAAATGTATTGTATAACATGATGTCATAAGACTGTCATCTGATGAAGTTGTTCAAAGGTTAGTGATTCATTTTATCTCTATTTGTGGGTTTTGTGAAAGCTATCTTTGCGGTGAAAAAATGGCGTTGTGTGTTTGGCTATTGTGGTGAGCTAACATAAATATATATTGTGTTTTCGCTGTAAAACATTAAAAAAATCGGAAATGTTGGCTGGATTCACAAGATGTTTATCTTTCATTTGCTGTATTGGACTTGTGATTTCATGAAATTATATTATATTTAAGGGACATGAAAGTTCACATGTTCCAGAAGGCATTTCTGCCAAAAAACATATTTTGATTGAAAACAGGTTTATGTTCAAATGGCTCTCAAATGGCTCTCCTGGCTCTCACTCCTAGTTTCCTGAAACGAGTCACAATTTCCACACCGCTGCTAGGCCAATAACAAATAAAGACATGCGTATTCTGATACTGGTTATAGCATGTGGGGCATCAAAGACTATGCTGGGTCTCTTTCTTTATTCATTATGTTGTTCCGGTGACGAGGCAGGTAGTATATTACTGAAATCCCACCTTTCAGACGGCATTCGTAATCCATCAATTTGTCAATAAAGTCTCTCTCTTGGAAAACTAGCAGAGTCAATGAGACACTATTGAATAATATATATAATCGAAATAGAACCGTAATGATCAGGAGACTATATTGGCTAACACAGTCTACAAAGGATGAGTCTGTAAAGAGTTTGGTCTGAAGTTGCATTGGAAGTGATGGTAACAAAACAAAACTATATGCAATAGCTCTGAATAAATGTACAGTTTTTTTCTCCTCTATTTACAATCACTGACTTTGAATTATTGAGACCCTTTACTCTGTACTTTGTTTAAGCTCCTTTGGCAGCAATTACAGCCTCAAGTCTTCTTTGATGTGACACTACAAGCTTGGCACACCAGTATTTTGGGGGGTTTCTCCCATTCTTCTCTGCAGATCCTCTCAAGCTCTGTCAGGTTGGATGGGGAGCGTTGCCGCACAGCTATTTTCAGGTCTCTCCATAGATGTTCAATCAGGTTCAAGTCCGGGCTCTGGCTGGGCCACACAATGACATTCACAGGCTTGTCCCGAAGCCACTCCTGTGTTGTCTTGGCTGTGTGCTTAGGGTAGTTATCCTGTTAGAAGGTGAACCAGGTTTTCATTAAGGATCTCTGTGTACTTTGCTCCATTCATATTTCCATCGATCCTGACTAGTCTCCCAGCCCCTGCAGCTGAAAAACATCCCCACAGGTGATGCTTGGCCTTCAGGCCAAAGAGTTCAATCTTGGTTTCATCGGAGTAGAGAATCTTGTTTCTCATAGTCTGAGAGTCCTTTAGGTGCCTTTTGGCAAACTCCAAGCGGGCTGTCATGTGCTTTTTATAATGTATTACATTTGTAAAGTGCTTTTCATTATACACAATAATCTCAAAGTGCATAAAATAAAAACCAAACAGGGCTTTAGAAGGCAACTGACGCAAAGAACACAGCTGACACTACAAGGGACTAGGTCACCAAGGAGCATAGCTATCAACAGAAAGCCTTCCTAAAGAGAAAGGTTTTATTGCCCGTTTTAAAGGAGCCCAGAGTCAGTGGTGCCTCCAGGAGGGCATTCCAGAAGCTGGGGGCAGTCGAGCTGAAAGCCTGAGGCACTTGACCACCATTGGCACGTCCCCGCTGTAGGACACGGCATAAGGTTTCCCATTGTCCAGGGTCTCCAGTTCCGCTAGGTAGGCTGTGCCCCTCTCGATTGTATCTGCCAGCCAGCTCAGGAGCAGTCCGCGGTCCTACGCGTCCATGCGTCACCATGGTGACCCAAACCTGAAGGCCTCCCTGGCAGCCTTCACAGCCTTGTCCACATCTGCCTTGTCTGCCTCAGCCACATGACCTCTCCTGTGGCTGGGCTGATGGTGGGGAAGGACCTCTTGCTGACGGCATCATGCCACTCGTTATTGATTAAGCACTTCGGGCTGTGCGCTTGGAACGGGATGGCGGCAACTGAATACTGACAATTCGAAATGCCAGAGATTCAAGGCAAGGTTCGGGACAACACAATTCGGAGCATGGTGCTTCTTCAACACAAACGTGTGTGTCAACATTTTACTGAGGAGTTGCTTCTGTCTGGCCACTCTACCATAAAAGCCTGATTGGTGGAGTGCTGCAGAGATGGTTGTCCATTTGGAAGGTACTCCCATCTCCACAGAGGAACTCTAGAGCTCAGTCAGAGTGACCATCGTGTACTTGATCACCTCCCTGACCAAGGCCCTTCTCACCCAATTGCTCAGTTTGGCCGGGCGGCCAGCTCTAGGAAGAGTCTTGGTGGTTCCAAACTTCTTACATTTAAAACTGATGGAGGCCACTATGTTTTTGGGGACCTTAAATTCTGCAGAAATGTTTTGGTACCCTTCCCCAGATCTGTGCCTTGACATAATCCTGTCTCAGAGCACTACAGACAATTCCCTTGGTTTTTGCTCTGACATGTACTGTCAACTGTGGGACCTTATATAGAAAGGTGTGTGCCTTTCCAAATCATGTCCAATCATTTGAATTTAGTGGACTCCAAAAAGTTGTAGAAACATCTCAATGATGATCAATGGAAACAGGATGCACCTGAGCTCAATTCCATGTCGCATAGGAAAGGGTATGTATACTTATGTAAATAAGGTATATGTGATTTTTAGGTTGAAATACATTTGCAAAAATGTTAAGTCTGTTTTCACTTTGTCATTCTATACAGTGCTCAAAAAAATAAAGGGAACACTCAAACAACACAATGTAACTCCAAGTCAATCACACGTCTGTGAAATCAAACTGTCCACTTAGGAAGCAACATTGATTGACAATAAATTTCACATGCTGTTGTGCAAATGGAATAGACAACAGGTGGAAATTATAGGCAATTAATGGCTGCAGTCCCGATATCGGGACCAATATGACAACAGCCAGTCCAAGTGCAGGGCGCCAAATTCAAAAACCAGAAATCTCGTAATTAAAATTCCTCAAACATACATGTGTCTTATATCATTTTAAAGGTGATCTTGTTGTTAATCCCACCAAAGTGTCGAAGTGTTGATAGCTTCACAAAAACCAGAATAGAGATAAAATGAATCACTAACCTTCGATTTTTTCATCAGATGACACTCATAGGACTTCATGTTACACAATACATGCGTGTTTTGTTTGATTAAATTCATATTTATATAAAAAAATCTGAGTTTACATTGAGGCTACAAGATGCACTAAATGCAAAAGCCCATCGTTTCAACATGAATACTCATCATAAATATAGATGATAATACAAGTTATACACATTGAATTATAGATATACCTCTCCTTAATGCAACCGCTATGTCAGATTTCAAAAAAACTTTACGGAAAAATAATTGCACGCTATAATCTGAGACGGCGCTCAAACTAGCATACCACAGCTGCAAAGATAGCGTCACTATAAACAATAAAATACATGATAAATATTTCATTACCTTTGTTGATTTAGATCAGAAGGCACAGCAGGAATCCCAGGTCCACAATAAATGTTTGTTTTGTTCGAAAATATCCGTTATTTATGTCCAAATACCTTCTTTTGTTAGCGCCTCTGGTTTACATATCCAAAGGCTAATTCTGGTCAGCGTTATATTGGACAAAAACTTCAAAATGTGATATTACCGGTCGAAGAAACATTTCAAACTAAGTACTGAATCAATCATTAGGATGTTTTTAACATATAGCTTCAATAAAGTTCCAACCGGAGTATTCTTTCTTGTCTTCGTGAGCAATGGAACGTCAGTGGCTTGCATGAGGAAGTGGCATGATAAGCGCATGGCTGCTTGATGGACACCTGACTGATTCTGCTCTCATTCTCTCCCACAACATCATAGAAGTCTCATTGGAATTTCTATTGATTGTTGACATCTAGTGGAACCCCTAGGCAGTGCAACCTCAGTCATAACACAATTGGATTTCTTAAAGGACTCTGGTGAATACAGACAAGCTCAGATTTCTGACTTCCTGTTTTGATTTCAACTCAGGATTTTGCCTGCCAATATGAGTTCTGTTAATCTCACAGACATAATTCAAACAGTTTTAGAAACTTTGGAGTGTTTTCTATCCAATACTAATAATAATATGCAAATATTAGGAACTATGACTGGGGAGCAGGCCGTTTGAAATGGGCACCTTTCATCCAAGCTACTCAATACTGCCCCTGCAGCCATAAAAAGTTAACAAGACACCCCCCAATAAAGGAGTGGTTCTGCAGGTGGTGACCACAGACCACTTCTCAGTTCCTATGCTTCCTGGCTGATGTTTTGGTCACTTTTGAATGCTGGTGGTGCTTTCACTCTAGTGGTAGCATGAGACGGAGTCTACAACCCACACAAGTGGCTCAGGTAGTGCAGTTCATCCAGGATGGCACATCAATGCGAGCTGTGGCAAGAAGGTTTGCTGTGTCTGTCAGCGTAGTGTCCAGAGCATGGAGGCGCTACCAGGAGACAGGCCAGTACATCAGGAGACGTGGAGGAGGCCGTAGGAGGGCAACAACCCAGCAACAGGACCGCTACCTCTGCCTTTGTGCATGGAGGAGCACTGCCAGAGCCCTGCAAAATGACCTCCAGCAGGCCACAAATGTGCATGTGTCTGCTCAAACGAACTCCATGAGGGTGGTATGAGAGCCCGACGTCCACAGGTGGGGGTTGTGCTTACAGCCCAACACCGTGCAGGACGTTTGGCATTTGCCAGAGAACACCAAGATTGGCAAATTCGCCACTGGCGCCCTGTGCTCTTCAAAGATGAAAGCAGGTTCACACTGAGCACATGTGACAGACGTGACAGAGTCTGGAGACGCCGTGGAGAACGTTCTGCTGCCTGCAACATCCTCCAGCATGACCGGTTTGGCGGTGGGTCAGTCATGGTGTGGGGTGGCATTTCTTTGGGGGGCCGCACAGCCCTCCATGTGCTCGCCAGAGGTAGCCTGACTGCCATTAGATGAGATCCTCAGACCCCTTGTGAGACCATATGCTGGTGCGGTTGGCCCTTGGTTCCTCCTAATGCAAGACAATGCAAGACCTCATGTGGCTGGAGTGTGTCAGCAGTTCCTGCAAGAGGAAGGCATTGATGCTATGGACTGGCCCGCCCGTTCCCCAGACCTGAATCCAATTGAGCACATCTGGGACATCATGTCTCGCTCCATCCACCAACGCCACGTTGCACCACAGACTGTCCAGGAGTTGGCGGATGCTTTAGTCCAGGTCTGGGAGGAGATCCCTCAGGAGACCATCCGCCACCTCATCAGGAGCATGCCCAGGCGTTGTAGGGAGGTCATACAGGCACGTGGAGGCCACACACACTACTGAGCCTCATTTTGACTTGTTTTAAGAACATTACATCAAAGTTGGATCAGCCTGTAGTGTGGTTTTCCACTTTAATTTTGAGTGTGACTCCAAATCCAGACCTCCATGGGTTGATAAATTTGATTTCCATTGATCATTTTTGTGTGATTTTGTTGTCAGCACATTCAACTATGTAAAGAAAAAAGTATTTAATAAAAATATTTCATTTATTCAGATCTAGGATGTGTTATTTTAGTGTTCCCTTTATTTTTTTGAGCAGTGTATATTGATGAGGATATTTTTTATTGAATCAATTTTAGAATAAGGCTGTAACGTAACAAAAATTGGAAGGGTTCTGAATAGTTTCCGTATGCACTGTAAAGCGGAATATGGACAAAAAATGCATTGGTCTTCACAAGTGACCTTGAATATTATTATGAACCCCTCCCCCCTACTCCAAAGTGAGTGGGTGACATTTAGTTTCAAAACAAGCAGCACTCAGACCTTGCCCAAATAACCTTAAAGCTCCAATGCAGTCTTTTTAATGTTATTTTTTATGTCTAATAAATCACTGTGTGTGTTATTTTTTTTAAATGTAACTCCAGAATATATTGTTAATAACTTATTTCCCTAAGCCTCCTTGGGACACTGAAATTCTCAGTCCGACTGTGAGGGAGTGGGGATGCAAATGTAAATATATTTACATACAGCCCTGATTGGCTGATGGAATCATCTAGAGCCCACCCCCTTACCCCTTCAAAAAACAAAAGAACAAAGGCACATATTCAACCTGTCAGTTGGAGGTGGACTCTGAAAGTAACAAACTTCCACAGGTGTGTAGGCTACTTTGTTTTGTCATCAAAACAAAAGGCATACATCACACATCTTATTTTGCTATGTCATTGTTGTACTGTTTTCAATAGGTCAGCAGAAGATGCAGGACCCAAACATTCTGTTTGCATGGAGGACCATCCTGGCTTATACCCTGTCTCCCATATATTCATTGCAGAATGCAATGATTATTTATAGGGCAGACTATAGGCCTGTGAGATGCAGAGGCCCATGGTATAACCCCAGTATCATCACAAAGTCTATTTCATAATTTTGCAAGATAGACTTTGTGATGATATTGGAGATTATGATTAATAAAAAAATGTCTAATGAGTAAACACTTGAGAATTACACATTTTGGAATGTTTTCTGTCGTTGAAAGTAAAGAAACCAGACTGCAATAAAAGGTTGCTGTCATTCTTCGTAAATGCTCTTGTCAGTTCTTTACATAACATAATAAACTGATCGTAAACAAGGTTATAATGAAAGTCAAAGTCAAGGCATGTAAGAATCTTTTCAAGTTCAGTTAAGCTCTGGAAGGTATAACTCACAGTAAATAGTATTTATGTTCTGATGCTTACAAAATAAGGGACACTGGTTTAAGTGACTGATGGTACTTACAATGTTTTATTTGTAATTATCAGACACTTCCTTATCTGGAGAGTAAATAAAACATATTATCTGGACCCAAAAAAATTACAGAAAACATTGAGTCTTGCATATGATAAGGAACACATACACAAGTAATTGAATATGAATAAAACAATTACTTTATTGAAAGAATAAGGTCAGGGGAATACATTGTTTCATTCAAACCTGAAAAAGTCCAAGTTACATCACTATCATAAAATCATACAGAACCGCTTGCCTTCCCATTCAGGTGCCACACAAGCAAACCACGTCATATTCTCCTTTCTGTCTTTCCTCTAACAAAGCCAACAATTTCTAGAGTAGTCCTCAAGTACATTGAAGTTTCACTCTTTCTGTTCTGACAATCAACGAAATGTTAGCTTGGTATTCGATCTGTTTGTGCTCTAAGGTTAACTCCTATGCATAGCCAACTGCTATGGTAACATGGCATGACAATTATCATACATTAGGATTTAGGGTGACAGAATAAACAGATCTGGGACCAGGCCAGAGCATTTATACACCCTGCACCACCAGCTTGTAAAGCAGCCACCTTTACCAGCATTAACCTAGGAGGGTTAGGGGGGAACCAGTTCAGCTGCTTCTCTGTCAGTCAATGTTCACCTGTCTGTCCTGTGTGTGTGTGTCATACTCTTCATCCTCATCTTCACCAGGTTGCTCCTCATCAAAATCATCTTCCTCCAAAAAGTCCATGACCTCATGGTCCTCCTCATCCTGCAGGCCTTCCTCAGCAATGACCCAATCATAAATGGAAGGGAATTGTGTAACTACAAGTTATCAACCTGTTTGAAAGGTGGCAAAAATACATTTTATAATCCTAAGGTTTTCACTCTAACATTTGAGGAAACATGTAACATCATTTCATATCTGATTGTCCATATCTAATAATATGATCATGTGTATGCTTGTAGCAAAGTCAAACCAACTAGACCTCTAGCCTGAGCTTTCACAAGTCATCTTTGAAGTCTCGTAGATCGATGCATTGCACTCTTTGTGTTTATAAAGCCCTCCTGCATAAACCTCCGCTGTACCTTACTTCATTGTTACCATCCAATTTGTAAGTCGCTCTGGATAAGAGCGTCTGCTAAATGACTTAAATGTAAATGTAAATATAGACGCACGAGATACCAGACCCGGTGTCAGGGATGGCTAACTCTGGAGATCCCTTCAGTCTCCACTGAGTTGGGTAGATCTGCTTTTTGATTTTTTGCAACTTGTGTGGCATGATCTCCAAATCACTTTAAAATTGCAGGAATTGGTGACTCCAGGGCATTTCAAACAACTGTTAGGGTACCTTTTTTTACTGAAGAATGTGTCCATTTTTTATGATTGTGTTATGCTCTTCATGTGTCATTTTGTATAATAACGTGTATTTGGATGTGTACTTTAATGTGTATATTGTATTTTGATGTGTATTGTTGTGCTAAACAGGGCTCATCTAGAAAAGAGACCTTGGTCTCAGAATTGTCTGGCTGTCAAAATAAAGGTGAAATAAAATGTAAAATCACAAGGGTTATACATCCATTCTTTCATTCAAC
This sequence comes from Salvelinus alpinus, assembly GCF_045679555.1. Lineage (NCBI taxonomy): Eukaryota > Metazoa > Chordata > Actinopteri > Salmoniformes > Salmonidae > Salvelinus > Salvelinus alpinus. The sequence continues at coordinate 26,155,485 of NC_092097.1, forward strand.
AGCCAGAAGGCTTACTATTTTATAGGAATCATATCACAGATAATCATAAGCCTAATGAGATATATAGCTAGCTAATAATAAACCCTCTCTTTCTTCTCACTGGCAGGCAAGTAGCTATTAATCCAATCACAAGCCAGTTCATTTTAGTTCTAATACCTAATGACGAATAGACTTCAAATTATAAATGTAAGCATTTTATTATGTACAGTCAATGCAAAAACAGCATAAAAAGACAGGACACAAGCAAAGACACATCAAGTAGGCTACCTTGGTCGCAGCTTAAACAACAGTCAGCAGGCTAGTTAGGTAGCTACCATTAGTTAGCTCACAGACTTTGGTAGCTAGCAATCTAGCTAACATTATCGGTAGCTAGCAATCTAGCTAACATTATCGGTAGCTAGCAATCTAGCTAACATTATCTGAGGAGACACTATAGTGGCCTGGAAATATGATGTCATGGCTAAAGTAAGCAAGTAATTAGTAGGTAACAACTTTGCCATCATTATCATGTATTCAAATTTACTTCAGAGAGATGGCAATTACAATAGCTAGAAAAGATTGTAAAAAAATAGCTAGCAAAGTAAAAAAAATTGCTAGTTCAAAATCCAGTCCTGTCACTCAATTTTAGCCAGCTAGCTAAAGTTATTGTCACGCCTGCACCTGCTCTCCCTCTCTGGCACTCGAGGGCGCCAGGTGGCCCATCATTATGCACACCTGTCACCATCATTAAGCGCATCTGTGCAATATTAGAATCACCTGGACTCCATTACTTTGTTGATTGCCCCTCTATATCTGTCTGCTCCTGAGTTTGTTCTCTGTGTCAGTATTGATGTCGTTATGTTTTCCCTTGTCCAGACGCTGTCCTTGTGTCACATGACGCTGGAGAGACGAAGCAGGTACTGGGAGTAAAACATTTAATAAAGACGGACATGGAACGAGACAGAAACAGCGTCAGCAAACTAATACTAAAGACAAAAACAATACAATGCAGCAGCGGGAAACAGAGCTGGGGAACTGACAAATATAGGGGAGGAAGTGAACAGGTGATAAGTGAGTCCAGGTGAGTCCAATAACGCTGATGCACGTGACGAGGGAAGGCAGGTGTGCATGATGGATGGCAGGAGTGAGTGATGCAGGGCAACCTGGCGCCCTCAAGCGCCAGGGAAGAGCGGGAGCAGACGTGACGCCTTGTTTGTTTCTTGTATGTTATTCATTAAATGTTCACTCCCTGTACTTGCTTCTCATCTCCTAGCGTCGGTCCTTACAGTTATACTCCATCTAAAGTCAATCTGGCGACATCACAATGATGACAAAAGGTTTTCCTAGTAATGATTTGCCTCATTTAGAAATGTCATTGTTTTTACAAGTCACTATCATGCACTTTAGACTAAATCTTCATCAGCACATTGCTCAGAGAATGCCATGAGTAGTAGAATGTCCATTCGGGCATCATTCCTCAAGAAAACTTTCAAAACAATATTGTGATGCCCGAATGAAAACCATGAATAGCATGTCCTTTACTTACAATAGAAAAAAATATATTTCCTGTCGACATTTATTTAATGAATGGTTGCTGCTGCTGTCGCTTTGAAGATCCATACGGCACAACCTTGATGGAGCTGTTGGGAAATCCACTTGTGCAACTAGCCTGATTTGCAGTGCAGTCCGATGTGAAGTGTGCTGTGCAAATGCAAAGGTTCGGACTGATCTTCTCTGGAGGTTCGGACTGAACTTCCCTGACACTCATTATGAAAATTATATCAAAGCCACATTTCGATTATGTGATTGTTTGGACGGAAGACAGATTTTGCAGTATGGCTGTCTTTGCACTATCTTGCTTTTGGGGCACCAGCACCAGAACGAGGAGGATATATGCAAATAAACGATGAACGTTCATTGGTCTTTTATAATCAGATCGCCTTAAGATGTTATGGGGCGGGCCAAAAACTCCATCCCACCTGAACAGGCTGGGAATCCCATTATTATTTTTCAAACAGCTCTTACACAAAAAGAGCATCATCATTTTGACAATTTCAGAGTGTTATTTCAACCTCAGTGTGGAAATATTTATTTTTTACTGGAAAATTACTCATTTTATATGTGCTGGACCGTTAACATCTGGAATACATAGGACAGCAGATTTATAGTACTACTGCAAGCGATTGCATTGCACGCAACAGATTTGTGTGCAGTTTATTTAAATGAGTTAAATCATTACTGCCTTTTTACGAACATGCACATAAAGCACAAAATATATATTGACATAGAGAGGGCATGAACTTCTCCCTCCCCCAACAGTATTATCTATGTTGTTTTAATGCAGGTCGCCTGTCTCCCGGTTCCCTTATTAAGAGATCAGCCTTGTTAGCAGCATGTCAGCTCGAGTATATGAGCCAATTGATCGATACAGCCTTCCCAGTCCCCCAGAGCAATGGCCTCAGCCTGATTCTGACACGTCAAGGCCGGAGGATTCTTTATGGGGACTGATGGATGACTGAGATTGGTCTGTGGAGTGAGAGCATCTCTCTGTCTCATAGCACCACAATAAGAATAAGTGGAAAATAGCCAGAGAATGACAGAGAAAAAAAAGTGAGAGGGAGAGAGAGTATTATAAACGAGATGGTGAAAGAAAGTAGGAATAAGAATAGGAGAAAATGACATGTATAGAGAAATGGATAGAAAATGGCACCGATAGAGGGTAGCTGTGCTTCTAGCCCCTAGGCAACTTTGCAGCATTTCGTTTTTTTATGTGTTATTTCTAACATTATTAGGCCAGAATTTTTTTGTGTTATTATATATAGCCGGGAAGAACTTTTGGTTATCAGAGTGGTGGTAACTCACCAGCATTACGACCAGGAATACGACTTTTCCGAATCAGATCCTTTGTTTGTAACCCTCAATGCAATTTAACTGATTCCAGAGGCTGATCCAAAACGTCGCCCGCAGAGAAGAGGTACTTGGAGTAGACTTCTAGTCTGACCCAGGAGATGTGCACACCACCCACCGCTTCCGAGTGTATTACTCGCTAATGTTCAGTCTCTGGATAATAATGTTGACAAGCTGAGGGTGAGGATTTTCTTCCAGAGAGAAATCAGGGATTGTAACATACTCTGTTTCACGGAAACATGGCTCTCTCGGGATATACTGTCTGAGTCCGTACAGCCAGCTGGATTCTCAGTTCATCGCGCAGACAGGAATACATATCTCCCAGAGAAGAAGGGCAAGGGTGTTTTTTTCATGATTATCTACTCTTGGTGTGATTGTGATAACATACAGGAACTCAAGTCAATTTGTTCACCTGACCTAGACTACCTCACAATCAAATTCTCTTCGGTTCTAGTCACAGTCCTCCACCTTACCTGCCACCCTAGACCCATTTATATTTGCTTACCGCCCCAATAGATCCACAGATGATGCAATCGCCATCGCAATGCACACTGCCCTATCCCATCTGGACAAGAGGAATACCTATGTAAGACTGCTGTTCATTGACTACAGCTCAGCATTCAACACGATAGTACACTCCAAGCTCATCATTAAGCTTGAGGCCCTGGGTCTCAACCCCACCATGTGCAACTGGGTCCTGGACTTCGTGTTGGGCCGCCCCCAGGTGGTGAATGTAGGAAATGACACCTCCACTTCGCTGACCCTCAACATTGGGACCCCACAATGGTGTGTGCTCAGCCCCCTCCTGTACTCCCTGTTCACCCATGACTGCGTGGCCATGCACGCCTCCAACTCAATCATCAAGTTGGCAGACGACACAACAGTAGTAATCTTGATTAAAAACAATGATGAGACAGCCTACAGGGAGGAGGTGAGGGCTCTGGTGCCAGGAAATTAACCCTTCACTCAACAACACAGGAGCTGATTGTGGACTTCAGGAAACAGCAGAGGGAGAACCCCCCTACCCACATCGACGGAACAAGAGTGGAGAAGGTGGAAAGCTTCAAGTTCCTCGACGAACACATCACTGACAAACTGAAATGGTCCACCCACACAGACAGTGTGGTGAAGGCACAACAGCGCCTCTTCAACTTCAGGAGGCTGAAATTTGGCTTGGCACCTAAAACCCTCACAAACTTCTACAGATGCACAATTGAGATTATCCTGTCGGGCTGTATCACCGCCTGGTATGGCAACTGAACCATCCTCAACCGCAGGGCTCTCCAGAGGGTGGTGCGGTCTGCCCAACGCATCACCGGGGGAAAACTACCTGCCCTCCAGGACACCTACAGTAGCCGATGTCACAGAAAGGCCAAAAAGATCATCAAGGACAACAACCACCCGAGCCACTGCCTGTTCATCCAGAAGGCGAGGTCAGTACAGGTGCATCAAAGCTAGGACCGAGAGAGTGAAAAACAGCTTCTATCTCAAGTCCATCAGACTGTTAATCAGCCATCACTAGCTCATTAGAGGCTGTTGCCTATAGACAGACTTGAAATCACTGGCTAATAATAGAACACTAGTCACTTTAATAAAGTTTACATATTGTAGCAGGATCAAGTGTGTGGTGTATCAACGTCACCAAGTTCAATAAGAAAACAGGCACTAGTAGCACAAATAGCACAAATGCTAAGGGGACGTGAATTACGGATTTTTGTACACCGGGAAAGAAGGGGGAATTCACCAATCACCGCACAGTCCACAAGCCGTTCTCTTTGTCCGTTCCTTTTTCCAGGGGTAATCCTCACACTCGGGTTCTCAGCCAATCCGGTCCGGTACACAAGGGGGTTAGTCCGACAGTCCAGGTCACAACATGTGATCAGTATGCTCTCTTCTCCCGATCTTCATATCACACTTGGTTCTCTCATACTCTGCCCTGTTGTGCAGGCTGCTTCCCCCTTTCATCCCCAAACCCTCCCTGGCTTAATGAGTTACAGTCTTTCCTCGTTGGGGCAGGAAGTCCACATAAGGCCCGGGGGTGGAGCCAACAGACTGCCAGATATCTCCCCTCAATCACCACTCCCCCCACCTCTCCCTGCCGGCTGCCACAATATTTTGCATTACTCATCTCATATGTTTATACTGTATTCTATTCTACTGTATCTTAGTCTATGCCGCAATGACACTGGTCGTCCATATATTTATAGATTCTTAATTCCATTCCTTTACTTAGATTTGTGAACATTGTGTGTATTGTTGTGAAATTGTTAAATTTTACTTATTAGATATTACTGCACTGTCGGAGCTAGAAACACAAGAATTTTGCTACACAATTACATCTGCTAAACACGTGCATGTTACCCTCTACAATTTGATTTGATTTGAAAGGGTGAGACAGTTTAAATGAGAGAGAGGGAGAGAAAGGTGAAGAGAGCGGATGGAGGAGTGAGAGAGAGACACACATGTTCCATTCTGTCAGTATCTTTATCAACAGCGCACGGCAGCGTTTGCCTGATAAGTCTTGACTCCCTCAATTCAGCCCAATCTATTACGGGATTTAAATGTTCATTAAGTTTAATAGAAGCCTCGCGGAGGTCTAATACCCTCTGATAAATATCTGCAAACCTGGCTACCTTCTCCAATTGCTGCGATGACAGAGATGTATGACAGTAATAAGGTCAAACAGGACAGCCGTAACCCATCTCAAACTTTCTGTTTGTTTGTTGAGAGCTTTGTCCACTTATTAAGTGCTTGAATATTCCAACAAGCAATATGTGTACTTGTTGCAACAAGCAATATGTGAAGTCGAAGCATGTGTATTGAATAGGTTTAGAGATGCTCTCTCTCTCTCTCTATCTCTGGCTCGTAAGCTTACTACTCAGATATGATGTAGTGATCCACAAACCCAGTGTGATCCAGTGTGATAGATTCCTCACTGGGACTGTTTCCATGAGGAACTAATGCATTTTATGCCAGTAATCTGTCCATAAATCACCAGGCCAACATAATTAAGACACAGATATAGGGAGGGGAGAGGAGCACACACCTCTCCTCTAACAAACACAATACTATCTCTGCACAGTGATATTAATGCCTGGAACACACAACCATTACTCTTAATGTACCCAAATCATCTATAATGCATGAGAGAGAGAGAGAGAGAGAGCGAGAGCGAGAGAGCGAGAGCGAGAGCGAGAGCGAGAGCGAGAGAGAGAGAGAGAGAGAGAGAGAGAGAGAGAGAGAGAGAGAGAGAGAGAGAGAGAGAGAGAGAGAGAGAGAGAGAGAGAGAGAGAGAGAGAGAGAGAGAGAGAGAGAGAGAGAGAGAGAGAGAGATGAAATGGAGGGAATTCGGGGAAAAGGGTTCAATTTCACACTATAAAGTCTATTTCACACTCTTGCATCAGCGCTCGGCCCCTAAGCTACCTAGTGGCCCGGAACCCCAGAGGAAATACTTACTGACGCTCCAGTCATTTGTTACAAGAGAGGACGGTCCCTCCCTCGCTCCACTCATCTATTAGAGGAGGAGAAGATCTAGGATCTGTTTGAAAGCGGAATGAACCGAACTACAGAAGCCTATAAACGGCACTCTCCAATGAACTCTCGGAAACTGAGAAACTCAAAGAGAAACTCAGCAGAGCCATTACACTCCCTTACCCATTGTACTTTCTGTACTAGTGGTTGAAGTGAAGTGGTGCGATGCTGATCAGTATGGAGAACCAGCACCTCAAACATTTTTTTTTAAATATCTTACTTTCTTTTATTATATTATTTTAATTCAGTTTGTATCTTTTACACAGAATGCAGTACATTCGGAAAGTATTCAGAACCCTTAACCTTTTCCACATTTTGTTACGTTACAACCTTATTCTAAATTGGATTAAATGAAACAAATTTGCTCATCAATCTAAACACAACACCCCAAAAAACAGTTTTTTAGACATTTTTGCAAAAGTATTAAATATAAAACACAGAAACACCGTATTCACATAAGTACTCAAACCCTTTGCAAAATTGAGCTCAGGTACATCCTGTTTCCATTGATCTTCCTTGACATGTTTCTACAACTTGATTGGAGTCCACTTGTGGTAAATTCAATTGATTGGACTTGATTTGGAAAGGCACACACCTGTCTATATAAGATCCCACAGTTGAAAGTGCATGTCATAGCAAAAACCTAGCCATGAGGTCAAAGAAATTGTCTGTAGAACTCTGAGACATGATTGTGTCGAGGCACAGATCTGGGGAAGGGTACCAAAACATTTCTGCAGCATTGAAGGTCCCCAAGAACACAGTGGCCTCTATTATTCTTAAATGGAAGAAGTTTGGAACCACCAAGTCTTTTCCTAGAGCTGTCCGCCCGGCCAAACTGAGCAATCAGGGTCAGGGAGGTGACCATGAACCCAATGATCACTCTGACAGAGCTCCAGAGTTCCTCTGTGGAGATGGGAGAACCTTCCAGTAGGACAACCATCTCTGCAGCACATTATGGTAGCGTGGCCAGACGGAAGCCACTCCTCAGTAAAAGGCACATGACAGCTGGCTTGGAGTTTGCCAAAAGGCACCTAAAGGACTCTCAGACCATGAGAGACAAGATTCTCTTGGCTTGAATGCCAAGCGTCACGTCTGGAGGAAACCAGGCACCGCTCAACAGCTGGCCAATACCATCACTATGGTTAAACATGGTGGTGGCAGCATCATGCTGTCGGGATGTTTTTCAGCAAGAGGGAATGGTCAGGATCAAGGGAAAAATGAAAGGAGCAAATTACAGAGAGATCCGTGATGAAAACCTGCTCCAGAGCGCTCTGGACCTCAGACTGGGGCGAAGGTTCACCTTACAACAGGACAATGATTCTAAGCACACAACCAAGACAATGCAGGAGTGGCTTCGGGACAAGTCACTGAATGTCCTTGAGTGGCTCAGCCAGACCCCGGACTTGAACCGGATCGAACATCTCTGGAGAGACCTGGAAATAGCTGTGCAGCGACCTGACAGAGTTTGAGAGGATCTGCAGAGAAAAATGGCAGAAACTCCCCAAATACAGTGTCAAGCTTGTAGCATCATACCCAAGAAGACTTGAGGCTGTAATCGCTGCCAAAGGTATATCAAATTTGCAAAAAATTCTAAAAAGTTTGTGTAGATTGATGAAAAAAACAACAATTTAATACATTTTAGAATAAGACTTTAACTTAACAAAATATGGAAAAAGTCAAGGGGTCTGAACACTTTCGGAATGCACTGTATATAAGCATAAAAAATGCACATAACAAACCCTTCTATCAGATCAAATTGAAAACAGCTCAAAGCTTTCCTTTTTTAGCATTCACCACAGTACTTATTCTTGACGCAATATTGGTCAAATGTTTTACACTGTTTACATCTCCTCCTCCTAACAACCAAACAGCACAATAGCTCTGCATGCTTGGACAAATAATATTCATTGACCAGCACTGTATGACAACAAAACAGAGAAATACATTCTGAATTCAACTTTAAGTTCAAAACTCTTTTGTGTCTGACGAAAAACAAATGCATTAATCTGACATCATGTCAAAACAGACAGGATAAGACTTTATCCTCGGATACACTGCCACGCGTTGTTTATTCCTTCCATTTTTATATCAGTCCTCCTAATAATGGATTGTATCTCTGTGTGTCATGGTGTCAGCACACGGACAGCTGGTGACGGTGTGTCACATGCATGGGCTCAGTCAGACATGCTACAGCAGGACTTAATACTGCATGGATACACACACACACACACACACACACACACACACACACACACACACACACACACACACACACACACACACACACACACACACACACACACACACACACACACACACACACACACACACACACACACACACACACACACACACACACACACACACACAATGATACAGGTCTTTAAGGGGAACAGGAATAGGTCTATAATGCATGGCACTATAGACACAGACTGAAAGCAATTATTAAGGCTCATCAGTAGACAGGAGCAGAGTGTGTTAGATAATATCTCTGGACAGGTCGACACGATTAAAGGTCTTTGTTTGACATTTGATTAATTGAACTGATGAAAGGTTTCTATGTGAAATAGAGACATTAAAGTAGACCTTCCCAGGTCTGAACTAACCTGACAGCAGAGCCACAGGCTGAAAGTGAAAGAGAGAGAGAAAATAAATAAGAGATATTTAGTTGACTTATTTATGAGGAGAGTAGACTGTGGAGAGGAGCTGAGATACAGTACAACATTTGAGGGAGAGTCAGGGTTGTATTGATGAAAGATCGCTGGGTAAATTCAATCACTTTTTTGACAGCATCCCTTTTGATTTATGCAAATCTTTCCATACATGTCTGTGTTCAGAAGTGGTCAGAAAGGTACTTTTTGTACCTGAATGCCAAAACATTCAGGAGATAAAGGTGCTCAAAGTTGACACATTTTGCATACCCCAGCATACTGTGAGAAATCCATGTCTTCATCACTGGAAAAGATAAACAATTGAGTTTGATATAATTTAAAAGCATATATATATTTTTTTACATTGAACCTCAATTACCTAAAAATTAGTAAACTCATTTTCTAAAAACATTTGCATATGTTGTAGCTTAAACCCTACTTTACATCATCTGAGGTTTTTGTGTTGTACCTGCCCTTGGTTGAGACACAACTCTCAACATTGAACACTCTTGAATACAGGGTGGGTGTCATTTGAAAGTAGAAGACATTTCAATTGTATTCCCATTTTAGTACAATTAACAGCCAAAACATGACAACCACCCTGTATTCAAGAGCGTCTAGTATCTCAACCAATGGTGGGCACAACACAAAAACATTTGATAATGTGAAATAGGATCTAAGTTACAACATATGCAAATATAGAAAAAATCTGTACTTAAATGTTTTTAGACAGTTGACGTTAAACCCGTAAGAGTCTAAGCCCCCCAACTTTAAACAAGTTTGGCATTCTCTCAACCAGATTCACTTGGAATGATTTCCAACAGTCTTGAAGGAGTTTCCACATAGGCTGAGCACTTGTTGTCTGCTTTTCCTTCACTCTACGGTCCAACTCATCCCAAACCATCTCAATTGGGTTGAAGCCCAGGTGATTGTGGAGGCCAGGTAACCTGAAACAGCACTCCATCACTCTCCTTCTTGGTCAAATTGCCCTTATACAGCCTGGGGGTGTGTTGAGTCATTGTCCTGTTGAAAAACAAATGATAGTCCCACTAAGCGCAAACCAGATGGGATGGCGTATCACTGCAGAATGCTGTGGTAGCCATGCTGATTAAGTGTGTCTTGAATTCTAAATAAATCGTGTCACCAGCAAAACACACCCACACCATCACACCTCCTCCTCCATGCTTCACGGTGGGAACCACACAGAGATCATCTGTTCACCTACTCTGCATCTCACAAAGACACGACAGTTGGAACCAAAAATCCAAAAGACTCATCAGAACAAACAACTTATTTCCACCGGTCTAATGTCCATTGCATGTGTTTCTTGGCCAAAGTAAGTCTATTCTTATTATTGGTGTCCTTTAGTAGTGGTTTCCTTGCAGCAATTTGACCATGGAGACCTGATTCACACAGTCTCCTCTGATCAGTTGATATTGAGATGTGTCTGTTACTTGAACTCTGTGAAGCATTTATTTGGGCAAACATTTTTGAGGCTGGTAACTCTAATGAACTTATCCTCTGCAGCAGAGGTAGCTCTGGGTCTTCCTTTCCTTTGGCGGTCCTCTTGAGAGCTAGTTTCATCATAGTTCTTGATGGTTTTGCGACTGCACTTGGAGAAACTTTCAAAGTTCTTGAAATGTTCTGGATTGACTGACCTTCATGTCTTAAAGTAATGATGGACTGTCATTTCTCTTTGCTTAATTGAGCTGTTCTTACCATAATATGGACTTGGTTTTTTACCAAATAGGGCTTTCTTCCTTATATCATCCCTACGTTGTCACAACACAACTGATTAACTCAAATGCATTAACTTCATATGGCTGCAATCCCGGTAACGGGATCGATATGACAACAGCCAGTGAAAGTGCAGGGCGCCAAATTCAAACAACAGAAATCTCATAATTAAAATTCCTCAAATATACATGTGTCTTATACCATTTTAAAGGTAATCTTGTTGTTAATCCCACCAAAGTGTCCGATTTCAAATAGGCTTTTCAGCAAAAGCACCACAAACGATTATGTTAGGTCACCACCAACTCAAAGAAAAATTCTGCCATTTTTCCAGCCAAAGAGAGGAGCCACAAATAGCACAAATAGAGATAAAATTAATCACTAACCTTTGATGATCTTCATCAGATGACACTCATAGGACTTCATGTTACACAATACATACATGTTTTGTTTGATAAAGTTCATATTTATATAAAAAAGTTTACATTGGCGCGTTACATATCACTAAAAACATCCAGTGATAGTGCATAGCCACATCGTTTCATCCGAAATACTCATCATAAATGTAGATGATAATACACATGGAATTATAGATATACCTCTCCTTAATGCAACCGCTGTGTCAGATTTCAATTTTTTTTTACGGAAAAAGCAAACTATGCAATAATCTGATACCGAGCTCAGAACAATAGTAAAATTAGCCGCCATGTTGGAGTCAACAGAAACCAGAAAATACATGATAAATGTTTCCTTACCTTTGATGAACTTCATCAGAATGCAGTCCTAGGAATCCCAGGTCCACAATAAATGCTTGATTTGTTCGATAATGTCCGTTATTTATGTCCAAAAAGCGCGTCCACAATAACGTGACGAAATGTCCAAAAGTTCCGTAACAGTCAGTAGAAACATGTCAAACGATGTATTGAATCAATCTTAAGAATGTTGTTAACATACATCTTGAATAACGTTCCAACCGGAGAATTACATTGACTTCAGTTGTGCGATGGAACGGAGCTGCCTCCCACGTGAACGCGCGTGGTCAAAGAGTGGTCACCTCATGGCTTTGGTTACTCATTCCTGTCTCCTTCGGCCCCCCTTCACAGCAGAGTCATCAGACAAAGTTCTATTGACTGTTGACATCTAGTGGAAGCCATAGGAAGTGAAAACTCATCCATATCTCGCTGTAATTTCAATGAGAGGTTGGTTGAAAAACTACCAGCCTCAGAAAAATTCCAAACAGGAAGTGGAACTTCTCAGGTTTTTGCCTGCCATATGAGTTCTGTTATACTCACAGACATAATTCAAACAGTTTTAGAAACTTCAGAGTGTTTCCTATCCAATACTAATAATAATATGCATATATTAGCAACTCTGACTGAGGAGCAGGCCGTTTACTCTGGGCACCTCTGTGTACCTTTCATCCAAGCTACTCAATACTGCCCCTGCAGCCATAAGAAGTTTTAAGAAGGAAAGAAATTCCACAAATTGACTTTTAAGAAGGCACACCTGTTAATTGAAATGCATTCCAGGTGACTACCTCATGAAGCTGGTTGAGAGAATGCCAAGAGTGTGCAAAGCTGTCATCAAGGCAAAGGATGGCTACTTTGAAGAATCTGAAATGTATTTGGATGTTTAACACATTTTTGTTTACTGCAGGATTCCAAACAATGTAGAAAATAGTAAAAAATAAAGAACAACCCTTGAATGAGTAGGTGATTCCAAACTTTTGACTAGTACTGTACGTGTTCGTGACAGTCTCACCTTCATATTAGTGTGTAGCCCAAACTTTTCGTAAGCTGCAGACAGAAGTTGGCAGATCGGCTGTACCGACTTTAAACGAGTCCCAAGACGCTTGTGGGGGTCGTAGAACAAAACGGAAAACACGTCAAAACGGGAAGACGTCGTGTTTGTGAGAGTCTCATCTTTGTAATAGTTTGTAGGCCAAACCGTTCAGATGCTACAGATGATCTTCGTGATGTCTCATGGTCTGACAAACACTCTCTGGCTCTGTCACCTTTCACCGCAGATGCGCAAGTGTGACATAGGCAGATGCGGTGGATTGAGACGTATCCAATGCAAAAATATATATACAGTATATCTAGCTTAAACTGACAGATGTTTATGGGATTCATTATGCTAATTCGATTTCAGGCTAACCCCCTAGAGTCTATTGGCGCACTGGAGTTGCTTACCAAGACGCCATTGAATATTCCTGAGTGGCTTAGTTACAGTTTTGACTTAAATTGGCTTGAAAATCTATGGCAAGACTTGAAAATGATTGCCTAGCAATGATCAACAACTAGCTTGACGGAACTTTCAGAATTTCTAAATAATAATGTCCAACTATTGTACAATCTAGGCGTGCAAAGCTCTTACAGACTTACCCAGATAGACTCACAGCTGTAATCATTACAAAGGTGATTCTAACATGTATTGACTCAGGGGGTTGAATACTGATGGAAATGAGATATTTCTGTATTTCATTTTCAATACATTTACAAACATTTCTAAAAATATGTTTTCACTTTGTCATTATGGAGTATAGTGTGTACATGGGTGAGAAAACAAATCTGTTTAATCCATTTTGAATTCAGACTGTAACACAACAAAATGTGGAATAAGTTACTGTTCTGAATAATTTCTGAAGGCACTGTACATTTTTTCATTAACAGGTTATGGTCAATAAAATCAAAGGCTACAGCTCTCACAATCTTCTTCTTGTTCATTTCTTTCAACCAATCACCAGTCATTTGTGTCAGTGCAGTACTGCCCATCTGTATAAAGTCTGTTGTTAATTTGTTTACAGAAAAAAATAGCATTGTGTTTGGTCAAACAAACAGCTTGCTAAGAGCTGGCAACAAGCTGATAGGTCGGCTGTTAGAATCAGTAAAGGCCTCTGCCGTTCCTGGGTAGCGGACGGACTTTGGCTTCCCTCCAGGCCTGAGAACAAACACTTTCCTCTAGGCTCAGATTAAAGATATGACAGATAGGAGTGGCTATAGAGTCAGCTACCATCCTCAGTGGCTTTCCATCTAAGTTTTCAATGCCATAACTCCCCTATCTTAAATTAATACGTGTGTCTGTACATGGTTAGCTTCTGTAGCTAGCTACACTCCTGCAGAACACTTCTAAAACGTTCACTTTTACCAACCAGCAGCCTCCTAATGTCTGTACATACCTGTATTATGTGAACTTGTATTATGTCAACCTGTATTATGTCTACAATATGTGCTGTGTCTATATGGTGCGGTTTACTCTCCCTACTCTCTTCTACTCTCTCTCTCTCTCTCTCTCTCTCTCTCTCTCTCTCTCTCTCTCTCTCTCTCTCTCTCTCTCTCTCTCTCTCTCCTCTCTCTCTCTCTCTCTCTCTCTCTCTCTCTCTCTCTCTCTCTCTCTCTCTCTCTCTCTCTCTCTCTCTCTCTCTCTCTCTCTCTCTCTCTCTCTCGTCTTTCTCCTTCCCCATTTTCTCCTTTCCCATTTTCTCCTTTCCTCTCACATTTCCTCTTTCTCAATCACTACCTGGTCTATAAATAGTGTTGCATACCTCTCATCCTCTCCTCCACACCTCTGGAGGTGTTCCCTAAGGGCCCAGGCCTCAATGGCAGTATGCCCAACTATACGCTGCTCTCTGGGGACAGAGGGGGCCTAGCTCCCCTGTAGCATCCCCCATCCTCTATCCTGCAGCAAAGCTAATGCCATGCAGCCAGGGAAAGGGAGAAACACCCATAACAGAAGCTCAGTCTTTATCTGCTATAAAAGATGCTTAACACTGCTAAAACAGTAGCAGATAGAAGGGCCATATAGAGTTGCATCTGAGATAATATTTGAGTGTTTGTTTGCTTACTCACAGTGAGAGGTGAAAACATGTGTGTGGTTCTGGTATCCAGGTGCCTGTCATCAGCATCCTTGATGCAGCAGTCAGGTCAATAGCAGGTGAAATATTACAAGAAGACCAAAGACTAGTTTGTTGCGAGTCTACAAAATATAATAACATGCAGAATGATATTCACAGTTTACACAGCTTCCGGGACCTGTTTGAATTCACAGATTTTAGCAAATTTTTTAATGCAGGGCTGTGAGGTAGGCTTTAGGGCTGGGGTTGTTCATTCTGTTTACAGCTTCACGCCTCCAGGGAATTGTTCTCTCACTCATGACAAAGAGGAGGAGGAGATGAAATGTAAGGGATGAAAACGACAGTTTGGGGGACGTCTAAGTCAGAGGGGTAAAAAGTCTCCCCACAGACTCTCCCTCTGTTTCTGCGGCTGTTCTAAGCTAGTGTTCTTATTCCTGAGGAGACAATGCTCCAAGGACAAACATTTATACTAGGAGAGAGGGGGAGGGTGAAGAGGAGGAAGAGTTGGGGGATGATGAGGTACAGAAATGGAGAGATGGGGTGAGGAGTGAGAGATAATGGGGAGGGAAAAGTAGAGGAGATGATGGGGGATGGACAGGTAGAGGAGTGAGAGGTGGGGTAGATGGATACATTGTGGAGATGGGGTGGTGAAGTAGAGTAAGAGTCACCTGAAAGGCAGTGGTGTGATGTGGAGTTCTCATAATTGGAGAGTGGGGAATTCGATTTGGACTACAGTACAATCATAACACTTTACAAAACAAGAGGACAAAAAACAGTTCACATTGCTAACCGTAGCTCTGTATTTGAAGTGGATGGTAGGATTCCTGTCTCTCATGTTGTGAGGAAGCTTTTATCCTATCTGGAGCTCTGCTGGTGATAAGTGGAGAGAGAAACTTGTTAGATAGGAGGGGGGTTGATGAAGTCATTACAGAGATGTTGGTAACACTTTACAATAAGGTTCCATTTGTACAGTGTTTATAAAAGGGTTATAATTACGTTATTAACGGTTATTTAAAAATGTGTGAATGCATTATAAACCATGAAAAAACAGTTATATTGCATTGGTCAAAATAGTGCAATAAATGGTCAATGCTTGCCAAATAGTGAGCCAATACTTACCCCCAGTTATTAACCATTTATAAATGCCCTTACAAGGGCTTATAAGATTAATCCTTAGGTATCATCAATAAAACCTATTTTCAATGGGTGCACAGTTGAACAATAGTTATTTTCTCACTTTTGGGTGTGAAGCATTGGTGCTCTGTCCCAGAAACAGAAAAGATTGTTTTTTATGATCTTGACCCACCTTTGAAACCTTCATGCCCTGGCCAAATGTACATCCTGGACATTATTCAATCATATCATTCCTAACATATTACTACCCCTTACCAGAATATAAACACACTTACCACTTCTCTGTCATAGTCCAAGTATAGTGAACACTCTGGTGTGAAATGGTAACTATAATACTTTTGGTTGGTGAAACAGTGGAGGAGGTATCCTCTCACAACGTTGAATGTTTTGGTCTTCATAACCGCCAATTATTGACTGAACATGTTTAACAGAAGTGTTGAATCTTCTCTCATTTATGCAGTGATGAGTATCAAACTACTGCCTATATGTATATCTAAGCTCTGAGTGAACTCTCAATTCATCTGTAAATGATTTGCCAACATGTATAACTGTTAAAAGTATACCTTATTTTAAAGTGACAGACCTATGGGCATTTATAACTATGTTATCAAAGTGCATAACTACTAAAATGATATCTTATTTTCAAGTGGGAGTCCACTGACTATTAACAGATGAGTTACCTGTCACGAATCCCGCCGAAGGTAGTTCCTCTTCCTGTTCGGGCGGCGCTCGGCGGTCGTCGTCGCGGGTCTACTAGCTTCCACCGATCCCCTTTTCTGTTTCAGTTAGTTTTGTCTGATTTGTTACACCTGTTTCTTGTTTGGGTTTTGATTTGGGCTATTTAAACCAGGTATGCCCGCCTGCTTTTGTGCGGGCTTGTTTTTCTGTTCATGTGGTGTGTATTCTCGTGGACTATTTTCTCCGGACTGTTTGGTCCTGTTTTTGGGCTGGTTTAAGTGATGCGCCGTAGTGTTTGGCGTTACGGTTACTTGTTGTTCTGGATTTAAAGATCACGATTGAACTACCTCTGCTCTCTGCGCCTGACTCCTCCACCCACTACTCCTAGAAGCCCTGACATTACCCACATTTATAACTGCTGAAAAATCGCTTTAAATAAAGTAGAAACCTTCTGATCATTTATTGATGAGTAACCAGCAGGTATAAATTCTAAAATGATAGTGGACACCTACTGTCCATTTATTAATGAGGTACAACATGTATAACAGCATATCATCTCCTCATAAACATGCAATACATAGTAAGACCAACATTTAATTTAATAATAGGATACATTGGGAGAAAAATCTATATCAGTGACTCAAATCTGTAGCCTATCATTGCTAGTAGCCTAGCTGTATCAGTAGCCTAGCTGTATCAGTTAACATGGGTTGTCTTTTTCTCCCCTTTTTAATAGTCAAAATAGAAATTGATAACATATTAAAAGGTCATGAACAGTCAAAATCATGTTTTTAATGAAATTGGATGATATTTGGATGAAACCAGATCAAAGTACGATGATCAAAGTATGAATAATGACTGTTGCTTCTACATTGATAAAGTTTGATCATAAAGTTACTGGTCCCCTCCCCCATGTCAACCACTTGGATTCAGGAGATGTAATTATTAAGGGGATAGGGTGACATCACCCTAACTCAGATTTTTATACATAGTAACATGATATTCTCTTACCTAATTTAAATAAGTACCGCCCTGTAACCAACATCAGAGAAGGCGTGTTTGCAGAGGGACAGGGTTTATATAGGTAGATAGCTGCTCTACTGGTTCCAAAATGTCCAAAATGTGATGTATGGTGTCAGTAAATATAATTAAAAGTTTGCACTATTAATCTATGGCAAAGATACTTATATGTTTCCCTTTCATCTGTGTCTGGTGTTGGGAAGTTACTGGGTAGCTAGGTCTTCAGGCAGCATGGAACAAAATGGGTCGTTCAAAACTCTGACATCCATCAGTGCTGCTGTGAACCGCATCATAAGAGACATGCCAAACACGAGATGCATAAAGAAAATTGAAATCACTGATGCAATTTCAATGTTGTTTGAGTTGCTTTGAGTATCACCACATTTTCTTAAGATGATTCTACTGCAACACTGGATCCAAGTTTCTTGACATAGGTGTTTCAAAGAACTGCCAGTCAAGGCGAGGTCATGAATATAAGCTCCCCGCCCACTCAGCCTGTCTTTTCAAACTTCCTGGTACTTAGCCATGAGAGAAAAAGTATTTTCCTAAACAATTTTGCATTTCTGTTAGTTACTAAAAATACTATTTTACATGGAAATCAGAATGCCTGTTTGGGACCTTTACCTATTTCGAGTACAACCTAGGGTCTCATGTTCCCCTTCTGTGTCTTCATCAGTTTCTTCATGTTAAGCATTTTAACATCCTGGAGTCTGTGAATTTAGAAAAGTAATTGATGGCAATGTAGCATACACACTAGCTACATTATCCTAGCTACTATCATCATTATCATGATTTATTTAATTTAGGTTTATGGCTAGCCTTGTTGTCATAATTGTGGCTAATAGGTCATTATCAATAAAACATCACAATGAGGTACAGAGCATTCGATTTGGCTGCTGGAGGGCAAGGAGACCCCCAGCTCGGCTAAAACCATTGACAACTAAGTGACGTTTTCAAAAGATTGTTAAATAAATATTATAACTCATTGGTTTTAATATCATCACCTCTTGAAGAATATAGACATTTTGGATTATTCCACGTAGCTCTATCCATATTCTAGCTAGCTAGCTAACATTTCCTAGCTAGGTCGGACAGAGGTCCTAGCAAACATTAGCTAGCTAGCTACTTAGCTTGCAGAGCAGCGTGATTAATCATCCAGAATAACTTGTGTATCCAAAAAAGAAAGTGCATAGAGATTTATTAATTTTTATTTCACCTTTATTTAACCAGGTAGGCTAGTTGAGAACAAGTTCTCATTTACAACTGCGACCTGGCCAAGATAAAGCAAAGCAGTTTGACACATACAACAACACAGAGTTACACATGGAATAAACAAACATACAGACAATAATACAGTTGAACAAGTCTATATACAGTGTGTGCAAATGAGGTAAGATAAGGCAATAAATAGGCCATGGTGGCGACGTAATTACAATATAGCAAATTAAACACTGGAGTGATGTGCAGAAGAGGAATGTGCAAGTAGAGATACTGGGGTGCAAAGGAGCAAGATAAATAAATAAATACAGTATGGGGATGAGGAAGTTGGATGGGCTATTTACAGAGTTACCCTCTTTACGAAGTTACCCTCTTTCCTATGTCAACATTTGTATCTTGTGAACAACATTTATTTTGCCAATCTCTTCTGCCTGGCCTTTGCAACAAACGTGAATTCAACTTAAAAATAAACTAACCCTTTAAATGCTGTTAGGTCATTCTTGAATTACGATGGCATTTGGGCATGGCATTTTGGAGAAAGAAAAACATAATCTTTCCAGATTTGTTTATTTATTTAAATGTATCTGGGTACATCTTCCCATTCTAAATCAATTAATATGGTAGCTTAATGATTTAAAAAAAATTTTTTTACCACTATGATAACATTGTGCAACCAGTAGGAGTGGTAACGCCAATGATGTTAGCAACATTTACAGTACCAGTCAAAAGTTTGTGTGCAAAGCTGTCAATAAGGCAAAGGGTGGCTACTTTGAAGAATTTCAAATATAAAATATATTTTTATTTGTTTAACACTTTTTTGGTTACTACATGATTCCATATGTGTTATTTCATGGTTTTGATATCTTCACTATTATTCTGCAATGTAGAAAATAGTAAAAAATAAAGAAAAACCCTGAAATGAGTAGGTGTGTCCAACTTTTGACAGGTACTGTAGATTTTCTGAAATGGAGGCCATATATTCTCAAATCTAAGGTAATCAATCCTTTAAAAATAATTTACTAAAGTGATATGATTCATGATTTACTCACAATGTTATTGCTCTTCATTTAAATTGACTAACACCAAGTGACACTTTGGATTTAGACACACCAAATTTTCAATGGAATCCTTAAATCACTGGTCACCAACCGATCGACTGGTCGATCTCCAAGGCCTTCCTAGTCGATGACCAACATTTCTGAAAAACAAAACAATGATAAAGCCTTGCGTTCCTCTTTTTTTATATATTTTTGCTCTTTTGGCGGTAGGTGAACTTGATTCAGCAGCCCTAGCGCTGGGATGGCAAAGTGTTCCCATTTTGAACCATTTCATGTGTCTGAATGTAGAACTCTGAGAGAGCAATTCAAGTCCAGCTAAAGGCCTACCGCTGGCCAATCAGATAGCTCAGATCACCATGTATGCACAGTTTCCTCACGCCATAGACTGTAAAATGAAGCCTTGAACGCACAACAAAGTTGATCATGTAAGATTTCAAAACTTTTAAAACCATGATTGGAGAGGAACTCAACGAATACAGCAAAGAGCTGCTGTTTGTAAGAGTAAGTTCATGTTTAGGTTGTTATTCAGCACTGTCAACACCTTGTTCAACACTTTATAAGCCATAAATTGCGTTTTCTCCCTAATTCCACTTACGCTACAACCAGCATTGCAGCTGCAATGAATAAGTATAGCAACATGTTTCGATAAGCTTGCTTTGTTATTATTAGGTGCTTGTATCTTTTTTAATATCGAGGAATATTTCACTTTCTCTGGTCATAGGATTAACAACATGAATTGATGCATGAGATAGAAATAATGCAGTGCAACTTGAGTTTTGCCATCAGCTGGAAGACTGTGTCCCCTTTTCAAATCAAATCAAATCAAATTGTATTTGTCACATGCGCCAAATACAACAGGTGTAGTAGACCTTGCAGTGAAATGCTTACTTACAAGCTCTTAACCAACAATGCAGTTTTAAGAAAATACATAAAAAAAGAGATGAGAATAATTAAAGAGCAGCAGTAAATAACAATAGAGGGGCTATATACAGGGGGTATCGGTACAGAGTCAATGTACGGGGGGGCATCAGCGTGCGGGGGCACCGGTTTTCTCAGCGGATTTGAGGGAAAGCGGAGGGATGGTGAGTTGGGTGAGATGCAAACTCACTGCTGCCCCCTCCATCCCCTCAGACTGTCCATGAGATGCAGGCCATCAGTCCAGTAAAAATATATATATATATATACACTCACTCATCTGTGCAAATTATCTTTTACCAGTGTGATCATATGCCTACAATTTTGAAATATTATTTTAAAAATGGTCTGAGAAGAACAACATTGGGAGGAGGGTCACGTGACCAACCGGTGTTATGGTTGCTAGTCACCAGAGCTCTGCAAACCCAATACCTCTTTTTCATACTTTATTACATTATTTCAATAATGAACTCTTAAAAAATGAACCCAAGACTGACTAACAATGCCGACTACCCAAAGAGGTAAGAAAAATGGTGCTTCTCTTACTTCTTCACCTTTAATTAAGAGTCAGAAGACAGCCCTCAGCACTGAAACTGAGGCCTTCGTAGCTGGTGCAATTTCTGAGTTGTTAGCCAAGCAACAGAACTCTCTCAAGGCTATGCTACAATGGGTGTTAGCTGAGGCGGTGGAACCACTCAACAAAAAACATCAAGAGATTGTAGCGGCTGTTGAAGCCCTAACAATTGACGTTGATAGACGGATGAAAGTGACTGACAATCTTTCTAAGAAAGTGGACAATCTGCAAGGTGGAAATGGGGAAAGCAAATGGAAAATCAAAGTCTGTTCTTCACATCTGGAGAAGATGCAGCTCAAGATGGCTTAAATGGAGGACTGTTCACGTCACTCAAATGTACGATTAATTTCTTTAAAAGAACCAGACGAGACTGATGATCCCATCGAATTCCTAAAGAGAATGATCTCTAAATGGATCCCATCCATTTCTCACAAGGTTGAGATAGAAGGAGCCCATCTACACATCTACATCTAATGCTTCAGACAGACCGAGGACATGGATCTTCAAGGTTCTCCGGTACAAGGACTGCCAAGCCATTCTACCAGGAGCCAGAGCAGCAGAGCTCATTTGTCTATCCAGCTACGCTCTGGGCCACACAGAGGGGAGAGCGCCTGTCATTCACCACAGCACAAGACGCCGAGGAGTTTGTGGCATCACTGGGAGAGGACAACCATGAGCACCACAGTGAACACCACACCGCTGGTCCTGTTGTGAGGAGGAAGACTCAACAACGGGGCCACGCAAGCACCTGGGAACCTATGGAAGAAGTGAACTGGTCAAGAGGATTTATCCACAACTTCAAGGAACCTTGAGGAACATTTGATCTAATTACTTGTGATCATTATGAACTTCGACAACGGAGCACCAGCAAAGCTAGCTAGCTAGCGAACTAATTTTCCAGCTAGCTGGGTGATTGGGACCGTAACGTTACAGCTAACGTTAGCAGCTAGCTAAGTAAGTCATCAACACAACTCTTAGCTAGCTAACTGGTTATCTCTTCAGTAGTGTTCAGTATAACCAACATGTTATTGAAGGTTTATCTGGCTTCGATTAACTAAAATTGTGTTTTACAACTAAGTCACGTTTACAACATTCGTTTGATAACTTTGTCTGGTGGTAGCTGGCTAGCTAACTTGTCTCATGTTGCTATGACAACAACTGCATAGCTAGAGAAGTCAACTATCACAATCACCACTGAATTATTTTGCAAGATAATTCTCCATTCTTTGTGCTACATCCTCGGCTTAATAATTCAGTCAATTGAGCATTTCTTGCCATTCTCATATCTCCATTGTGTCAGTTAATGCAAGATATTTAGGAAATAGAGTAAGAGATTAAGGGGTGTTAGGAGGGTTTTAGTGATAGACACTGCTGGGTTCAGTTACGGGTATAACATTGAGTGGAGAGGGAGGACTGTGGTGTCCTAACTTGTCAGGGAGTGGAGGGATTCTTTATTTCAATTGTTGTGATACATTTTGCAGGGTTATTGTGGTGGAATGGAAATCTGAAGGGTTTTGTAATTTTATATATTATTTCATCCAACAATGGATATGTTTACTGTTTTTATGGAATATCTGGTTTTAAATGATTTAGTTGGTAGCTGAATAGTCATTTTATAACTATCATAAGTTAACCCCCCCCTTTTATCCATCAAACTGGTATTCACGTCACCTCAGATGGATCATGGCTAATTTAGTGATAATTTCCTCTAATCTGAGGGGTTCTAATGAGCCAAATAAGTTAATTAAATGTCTTGATTTATTACATAGGAAGAAAGTTGACATTGCTCTATTGCAAGAGACACATATTTTAGAGGGTGATGTCCATAGACTTCAAAAACAAATACTACAAACCGGCAGCTGCTTCCGGCTTCATATCTAAATCTAAAGGGGTTCTTAAACAGGGCAGATTTACTTGCATATGTTCCACTCTGTATGGAAGGAAAACGGAATTTGTATCTATTTAGGCTCCTAACTCATATGACAAAGATTTTCTCCCTACTGTAAACAGAAGCCTGCTCAATTTATCAGAATATACACTTATTATTGGAACTGACATGAATGCCATTATTGATTCTAAGCTAGGTAGATGTGGACCTTCTCATAGCTCATCACAAGTGAATGCTTCCAATGCACTTAAACCATTTCTTAAAGATCTCCATTTTAATGACTGTTGGAGAAGTTATAATCCCACAACTAAGGACTATACATGCTTTTCTGCTAGATTGAAACTTTCTAGAGAACTGACTACGTTTTAACATCTACTGATATTACAGGTAACATGAAATTTATAAAAACATTACCAGCCATTCTATCTGATCATAATCCCATTCTTTGTAAATTGTAAATCTTCCCAATGAAAAAGTATGCACTGAGAGGATTAATAATACTTTACTACACAACTCTGACTTCATCTTTCAATTTAGATCCAATTTAAAATATGTTTTAGAAATAAATGATTACTCAGTGGAGGACTCGACTATGGTATGGTTAGCTGTTAAAGGTTTCAGAAGAGGAAACACTCCACATTTTTCCTCTAATTTACAGAAACGAAGACTCCAGAAGATCAGTGAAACAGAAAATCATTTTAAAATTCTGGAAGACTCCTTTAAAAACAACTATTCAACAGAGAAAGAAATTGAATGAAAAACAATTAGACCGAAACTTAATGACCTGTTGCAAAGTAGAGCAGAATTCATTATGCAGAGGGTGTAACAAAAATACTATTTTCAAGCGAGTAGGCCTAGCAACTTACTGGCGCTGCAGCTTAAACATGCTGAAACAAGATACAATACAGCTGATCAGATCCCCTACTAAAGGAGGGATATCTGATCAGCAGTTCCTGGAGAACCTTACGTTGCCCAAACTCTCTCAAGAAGAAACAGTTTTAATAGAGGAACCTGTCACTTTATCTGAACTTAAAGCTGCTCTTTTAAATATGAAGAAAGATAAAGCACCTGGTATTGATGGAATACCTCCTGAACTCATTCTCAACTTTTCGGATGAGCTTGGACCAGTTATTCTTGAATCGCTTAACATTTCTATTGAAAAAGGACAATTCCACAGAGACATCAATAGAGCAATTATATTCCTAATCTCTAAGAAAGGAAATACCTCACAAATTTTGATAACTGTCAGCCAATCAGTTTAATCCGAACCTAAATGAAGCTGTATGCCAAAGTTCTAGCCTTGCGCCTACATGAAGTTATTAACAAGCTCATACATCCTGACCAAACAGGGTTTTGTAAGGGTCGTCAGGCAGCAATCAGGCATTAATGTGGTTGCTGCAAACTTCCAATCTTGATACCCCGTGTTCTGTGTTATCATTAAATGCAGAGAAAGCCTTTGACTGCTTAGAGTGGGAAAATGTATGACTTGTTCTTGAACATAATGGTTTTGGGGCTAGATTGATACATATGATCCGCACCGTGTACAGAAGACGGAAGTTTACATACACCTCAGCCAAATACATTTAAACTCAGTTTTTCACAATTCCTGACGTTTAATCCTAGTAAAAATTCCCTGTCTTAGGTCAGTTATGATCACCACTTTATTTTCAGAATGTGAAATGTCAGAATAGTTTTGAGAATGATTTATTTAAGCTTTTATTTCTTTCATCACATTCCCAGTGGGTCAGAAGTTTACATACACTCGATTAGTATTTGGTAGCATTGCCTTTCAAATGTTTAACTTGGGTCAAACGTTTCGGGTAGCCTTCCACAAGCTTCCCACAATAAGTTGGGTGAATTTTGGCCCATTCCTCCTGACAGAGCTGCTGTAACTGAGTCAGGTTTCTAGGCCTCATTGCTCACACGCACTTTTTCAGTTCTGCCCACAAATGTTCTATAGGACTGAGATCAGGGCTTTGTGATGGCCACTCCAATACCTTGACTTTGTTGTCTTTAAGCCATTTTGCCACAACTTTGGAAGGATGCTTGGGGTCAATGTCCATTTGGAAGACACATTTGCGACCAAGCTTTAACTTCCTGACTGATGTCTTGAGATGTTGCTTCAATATATCCACATCATTTTCCTGCCTCATGATGCCATCTATTTTGTGAAGTGCACCAGTCCCTCCTGCAGCAAAGCACCCCACAACATGATGCTGCCACCCCCGTGCTTCACGGTTGGGATGATGTTCTTCGGCTTGCAATCCTCCCCCTTTTTCCTCCAAACATAACGATGGTCATTATGGCCAAACAGTTCTATTTTTGTTTCATCAGACCAGAGGACCTTTTCTCCAAAAGTACGATCGTTGTCCCCATGTGCAGTTGCAAACCGTAGTCTGGCTTTTTTATGGCGGTTTTGGAGCAGTGGCTTCTTCCTTGCTGAGCGGCCTTTCAGGTTATGTCGATATAGGACTCGTTTTACTGTGGATATAGATACTTTGTACCTGTTTCCTCCAGCATCTTCACAAGGTCCTTTGCTGTTGTTCTGGGGTTGATTTGCACTTTTCGCACCAAAGTACGTTCATCTCTAGGAGACAGAACGCGTCTCCTTCCTGAGCGGTATGACGGCTGCATGGTCCCATGGTGCTTAGACTCGCGTGCTATTGTTTGTACAGATGAACGTGGTACCTTCAGACGTTTGGAAATTGTTCCCAAGGATGAACCAGACTTGTGGAGGTCTACAATTTATTTTCTGAGTTCTTGGCTGATTTCTTTTGATTTTCCCATGGTGTCAAGCAAAAATGCACTACGTTAGAAGGTAGGCCTTGAAATACATCCACAGGTGCACCTCCAGTTAACTCAAATTACGTCAATTAACCTATCAGAAGCTTCTAAAGCCATTACATCATTTTCTGGAATTTTCCAAGCTGTTTAAAAGCACAGTCAACTTAGTGTATGTAATCTTCTGACCCACTGGAATTGTGATACAGTGAATAATTGTAACGAAAGTCGTCGGGAAAAGGAGAGGAGGACCAAAGTGCAGCGTTGTATGTATCCATAATTACTTTTAATCAAGATGAATACACGAACAAAAACAACAAAACAGTACCCCCCCCCCCCAAAGGTGCGGACTCCGGCCGCAAAACCTGAACTAATAGGAGAGGGTCTGGGTGGGCATTTTACCGCGGTGGCGGCTCTGGTGCGGGACGTGGACCCCGCTCCACCTTAGTCTTGGCCCCCTTATGTAGCGCCTCTGGAGTGGCGACCCTCGCCGCCGACCCCGGACTGGGGACCCTTACAACGGACCCCGAATAGGAGGGAAACTCTGGCAGCGCCGGACAGGCGGGAGGCTCTGGCAGCGCCGGACAGGCGGGAGGCTCTGGCAGCGCCCGACAGGCGGGAGGCTCTGGCAGCGCCCGACAGGCGGGAGGCTCTGGCAGCGCCCGACAGGCGGGAGGCTCTGGCTGCACCCGACAGGAGGGAGACTCTGGCTGCTCCGGACAGGAGGGAGACTCTGGCTGCTCCGGACAGGAGGGAGACTCTGGCTGCTCCGGACAGGAGGGAGACTCTGGCTGCTCCGGACAGGAGGGAGACTCTGGCTGCTCCGGACAGGAGGGAGACTCTGGCTGCTCCGGACAGGAGGGAGACTCTGGCTGCTCCGGACAGGAGGGAGACTCTGGCTGCTCCGGACAGGAGGGAGACTCTGGCTGCTCCTGACTGAAGCTCGTCGCTGGAGGCTCCGGACTAGAGGGCGTCGCTGGAGACTACGGACTAGAGGGCGACGCTGGAGGCTCCGGACTAGCGTCCTTCGTTGGAGGCCTCGTGCCATAACTCCTCACTGGAGATTTCGTGCCATGGATCCTCACTGGAGGCTTCGTGCCCTGGATCCTCACTGGAGGCTTCGTGCCATGGATCATCACTGGAGGCTTCGTGCCATGGGTCATCACTGGAGGCTTCTTGCCATGAATCATCACTGGAGGCTTCATGCCATGGATCATCACTGGAGGCTTCGTGTCATGGATCATCACTGGAGGCTTCGTGCCATGGATCATCACTGGAGGCTTCGTGCCATGGATCATCACCGGAGGCTTCTTGCCATGGATCATCACTGGAGGCTTCTTGCCATGGATCATCACTGGAGGCTTCTAGCCATGGATCATCACTGGAGGCTTCTTGCCATGGATCATCACTGGAGTGGAGAGACACACAGGAGGCCTGGCTCTGGGAGAAGTCACAGGACTCACCAGGCTGGGGATACATGCAGGAGGGTTAGGGCTTAGCACAGGCACAGAACTCATCAGGCTGGGGATACATGCAGGAGGCCTTGTCCTTGGCCGAGGCACCGGATGCACTGGACCGTGGAGGAGCACTGGCGGTCTCGAGCGCAGAGCTAGCACCACTCGTCCTGGCAGGATCCTCCCTGTAGCCCGGCAAGTGCGGGGAGTTGGAACAGGCCGCACTGGGCTGTGCTGGCGAACTGGGGACACCGTGCGTAGGGCTGGTGCAGTATACCCCGGGCCGAGGAGACGCACTGGAGACCAGATGCGCTGAGCCGGCATCATCCCTCCTGGCTCGATGCCCACTCTAGCCCGGCCGATTCGAGGAGCTGCGATGTAGCGCACCGGGCGGGCTATGCGTGCGCACTGGGGACACCTTGCGCTTCCTCGCATAACACGGTGCCTGCCCAGTCACTCTCTCGCCACGGTAAGCACGGGGAGTTGGCTCAGGTCTCCTACCTGAGTCCGCCAATCTCCCTGTGTGTTCCCCCCCCAAAAATCTGGGGCTGCCTCTCGTGCACTTCTCCTCGAGCCAACTCCTCATAGCATCGCCGCTCCGCTTTAGCTGCCTCGGACGGCGATACTCTCCCGGCTGTGCCCATGGTCCTTTGCCGTCCAAAATTTCCTCCCATGTCCAGGAGTCCATTTTCCCACGCTGCTTGGTCCTTTGTTGGTGGGTGGTTCTGTAACGAAAGTCGCCGGGAGAAGGAGAGGAGGACCAAAGTGCAGCGTGGTACGTATCCATAATTACTTTTAATCAAGATGAATACACAAACAAAAACAACAAAACGACCAACGAACAGTTCTGACAGGTGCAACAAACACTAACCAGAAAATAACCACCCACAAACAAAAGTGGGAAAACAGGCTACCTAAGTATGGCTCTCAATCAGAGACAACGATAGACAGCTGCCTCTGATTGAGAACCATACCAGGCCAAACACATAGAAATTGAAAACCTATACCTACAACATAGAATACCCACCCACATCACACCCTGACCAAACTAAAAATAGAAACATACAAAGCAATCTACGGTCAGGGCGTGACAATAATAAGTGAAATAATCTGTCTGTAAAAAATTGTTAGAAAAAAAACTGTCATGCACAAAGTAGATGTCTTAAAAGACTTGCCAAAACTATAGTTTGTTAACAAGAAATTTGTGGAATGGTAGAGAAACGAGTTTTAATGACTCCAACCTAAGTGTATGTAAACTTCCGACTTCAACTGTATGTGAGTCCTTCTATTATATTTACTGGAATACCAATTCTAATCCATGTACCATACAAAAAGGATGTCAAATCAAATCAAATTGTATTGGTCACATACACATGGTTAGCAGATGTTAATGCGAGTGTAGCGAAATGCTTGTGCTTCTAGTTCCGACAGTGTAGTAATATATAACAAGTATTCTAACAATTCCACAACAACTACCTAATACACACAAATCTAAAAGGATGGAATAAGGATATGTACATATAAATATATGGATGAGTGAAGACAGAGCGGAATAGGCAAGATGCAATAGATAGTATAAGATGAAGTATATATATATGAGATGAGTAATATAAGATATGTAAACATCATTAAAGTGGCATTATTTAAAGTGACTAGTGATCCATTTATTAAAGTGGCCAATGATTTGAATCTGTATGTAGGCAGCAGTCTCTCTGTGTTAGTGATGGCTGTTTAAAAGTCTGATGGTCTTGAGATAGAAGCTGTTTTTCAGTCTCTCAGTCCCAGCTTTGATGCACCTGTACTGACCTCACCTTCTGGATGTTAGCAGGGTGAACAGGCAGTGACTCGGGTGGTTGTTGTCCTTGATCCTCTTTTTGGCCTTCCTGTGACATCGGGTGCTGTAGGTGTCCTGGAGTGCAGGTAATTTGCCTCCGGTGATGCGTTGTGCAGACCGCACGACCACACCCTCTGGAGAGCCTTGCAGTTGAGGGCGGTGCAGTTGCCATACCAGTTGATTATACAGCCCGACAGGATGCTCTCAATTGTGCATTAGTAAAAGTTTGTCAGGGTTTTAGGTGACAAGCAAATTTCCTCAGCCTCCTGAAGTTGAAGAGGAGCTGTTGTGCCTTCTTCACCACATTGTCTGTGTGGGTGGACCATTTCAGTTTGTCTGTGATGTGTACGCCGAGGAACTTAACACTTTCCACCTTCTCCACTACTGTCCTGTTGATGTGGATAGGGGGGTGCTCCCTCTGCTGTTTCCTGGAGTCCATGATCATCTCCTTTGTTTTGCTGACGTTGAGTGAGAGGTTGTCAAAATCACATATCAAAATCAAACAAACTGTCACGCCCTGATCTGTTCCACCTGTCTTTGTGCCTGTCTCCACCCCCTCCAGGTGTCGCTCATCATCCCAGTGTATTTATCCCTGTGTTTTCTGTCTCTCTGTGCCATTTCGTCTTATTTGCCATGTCAACCAGCGTTTATCTCCTAGCTCCAATTTTTCCCAGTCTCTGTTTTTCCAAGTCCTCCTGGTTTTGACCTTTGCCTGTCCTGACACTGAACCCGTCTGCCTGACCATTCTTCCTGCCCTGACCTCGAGCCTGCCTACTATTTGGACTCTGACCTGGTTACTGAACCCCTGCCTGTCCTGACCTTAAGACTGTCGATCACCCTGTACTGTTTGGACTCTGACCTGCTTTATGAACTCTCTCTTGTACCCGACCTGCCTTTTGCCTACCCCTTGTGTTATAAAAAATATCGGAGCTCAACCATCTGCCTCCTGTGTCTGTATATGGCTCTCGCCTTCTGCCCTTATAGTACAAACTAGCCATGATAGACCCGGCAGACTTGGACCAGCTCCGTCACGCTGTCTCCCTGCAGGGAGCCACCGTTGGGAGGCATGAGGAGCAACTTCGGGACCTTTTGGAAGGGCTTCATTCTCTGGCGGAACGCCATGACCAAGGGTTGAAGGCGGTAACGGAACCGTGAATTAGCTCATAGGGCAGCACACCAAATCTGAGACCTCTCAACCACTCAGTAACCTCTCTACTCGTGGTGGATTTGTTCAACCTACCCCGGCTCCCCGAGAACTCCGCTTACCTCCTCCGGAGCATTATGCTGGCAATCCTGGTACTTGCAATCCTGGTACTTATACAAACTGAACAAGCAATTTTTCTGTATGCAGATGACATACTACTCTACGTCGTAAATGCTCAGAAATCCCTCCAGACAATAATGTCTATTTTCACAGCATTCAGCTCATGATCTGGTTACAAGATCAACTGGTCCAAATCAGCTCTTCTACCTCTTAACTCAGCTAAGGGAATCGTGCAACTAACACCCATGATCCCAGTGAAGAAACAAATCACCTACTTAGGCTTTACCATATCCCCCTTTATTCACACTACTTGTAGGAAGACTACTTAGAAACCTTTAAAAAGATCCAAAAATACATAGAAATATGGTCTGCTATGGCCACTTCTTTGCATGCTAGAATCTCAATTATTAAAATGAATGTCCTCCCTCGTATCAGTTTTATGAGTTCCATGTTACCTCTGCCTCCTCCTATTGGTCTAAACTTGACTCTGTCATAAAGAAGTTAATTTCGGGGAGAAAGAGACCACAGATTAAATATGCAATCCTACAGAGAACAAAAGCATCAGGTGGACTTGCAGTTGCAAATCAAAAATGTTATCACCTATCATTCCAAATGAATTTCCTGAAGACCTGGTTAAACCCAGAGGCTTCTGTTCCTTGGCGTGCTGAAGAAGAGTCAATAGTTTCACCAATTAGATTACAAGATGTATTATTTTCTGGATTGACTCCTAAAAAATTTGCTATATTGTTTGGACTAGTTATAGCATACTCAGTACATGTGTGGAAAGCTACAGAGAAGCACATGAGATCTGATCTTAAATGGCATTCATACTCTCCAATATGGCGTAATAAAGAATTCTTAGCATGTAAGAAACCATTCATATCAGATTCTTGGTCTAAGAAAGGTATTTATACTTTCAAAGACATACTCAATGTGAATGGACACCTCAGTTTCTAGGAAATCCGCCAGTGTTTTAATTCATAGTTTTGTCTTTACCTTCAACTCCACCTATACATGCGAGCCTATGGTGTCCCCTGGGGAGCGGAATAACCAGTATACCCATTGGTTAAACTTCTAACAGACAGACGCCCCTCAAAATGAGTTGTTTCTGATATCTATAGTCAATTCATTCTAGCAGCACAGAAAACATCCACTGTATGGGAAAAAATATATTACACTTGCTGACAGACAAATAAATTGGGAGACAGTATCCCCATTATCTGAGTTCTGCACCACAGGGGACCTAGGTACTTTTCAGCATGTGCTGTGGAAATGCCCGGGGGTGGTTGAATTCTGGGGGAAAGTCAACGATGCAATCTCTGTACATATTGATAAAATATTGCCATTAGATCCAATAGTGATGTTGCATTGTGATGACTCTGATTTGCACTTGTCAGAATGCCAACGGAGAGTGTGGTTGGCAGGAACCACGGACGCTTAGAAAATTATTATAAAAGGGTGTATTCCACCTCATTAGTTACCATTACAACAATGGCTGCTCACAACAATGGAGCTCTCCACGGCCAAGATCCACAGGGCCAAAGTTTCCACTCGGGACACATGGAAAAAGCAGCAGCAGACATTTCTGAACTCTTAACCAATGGACATTTACATCCATGATTGTGTATCAATAATTTGTCACTATTTCTGAGGCTAGATGATGTATTGTTCAGTAGATTTACTATGTAAATAAATGTATTTGTTTCTATTTTATGATTTACTTTACGTGCTATCAGATTGAGGGCAGTGGGGACCTTAAAAAAAATATTTATAAATGTATTATATTAATCCTATGAAATGAAATAATAAAAACTTGATGTAAAAAAAAAAGAAACAATTTGAAAGAGTTTGAAGAATTTTGAAAATAATAATGGGCAAATGTTGCACAATGCAGAAAGACTCACAGCTGTAATCGCTGCTAAAGATACTTCTACAAAGTTTGACTCAGGGTGTGAATACTTATGTAAATTAGATATTTCTGTATTGAATTTTCAATACATTTGCAAACAAAACAATTATGGGAAAAAAAGAAGAACAATTCAAGCATAGCCAATATGCAGTAATAATATATTTGCGCCTTTAGTCTACTGCACAAACCCTATTGCTACAAAACTGTTTTAAATAAATTAATGTTGCATAGGTTCATGTTTTTTAAAGTCATGTTTAAAAAAAGATCTGAGCAATAGATCTCAGCCTACATTTTGATTCAGAAAGGGATCTTGACGCAGAAAAGGTTGGTGTGATTAGCTAATAATTTTCTATACGACCACACCGGGTTCCACTCCTATCAGCTAAAAACAAGAAGAAACGGCTTCAGTGCGAACACGATCACCAACAGTGGACAATTGAGGAGTGGAAAAATATTGCCTGGTCCGACAAATCCCAGCTCCTGTTGCGTCATGCTGATGGCAGAGTCAGGATTTGGCATAAGCAACCTGAGTCCATGGACCCATCCTGCCTGGTGGCAACGTTTCACGCTGGTGGTGGTGATGTACCGCCGTTCAATCTGCAGAAACTGCATGATGCCAGTGCATTAGCATGGACCAATATCCCTGTGGAACGTTTCCGAGAATCCATGCCCCGAGAATCCATGCCCCGAAGAATTCAGGTTATTCTGGAGGAAAAGGGGGGTCCAACACGGTACTATATAGGTGTACCTAATAAACTGAACTGTGAGTGTATATCTTTGTAATCAGTGATTTTTAAGGCGGCAACACCAACGACATAAAACTGAGGGACACACATTATACTAGTAAAAAAAGGGATTTTAATTTCCTTCTTTCTTTTTATTGATCTATACAATATATGAAATACTTCTGCTCACTGTCTAGCATTCAAAATAATAGATAGGTATCTCAAAATCCCCAAAACATATCACTACACCTCAACACATGAACAGTGGGACATGCCAATTTACATGCATACAAATAGATGTTTTACAGTATAAAGGACTTACATATATTTTTTATTAAATAACAAATAAAACAGAACATTTACTATGGTGCCAAAGTAAAGGGAAAGCATTTATCACCACAATTCACAAATGACACTGTTTATTTGTGGTTATACAAACAATAAAATAGCACATAAGGTGATGGTTGAGAAATTGTGTATTTCCTAGAGGAAAAGTTGACTTTCAAAAGTGAAGTTCAAAAGTTTAAAAAACCCAATGATGTTCTGTTGGAAACCTGACCCTATGAGGGAAATTTGATTTTGAACACTTGCTCTCTCAGGTTATTTTTCCTTCATGTTTATTTTCCCTGTTTGATTTTAAACGTGTTGTTGTGCTGGAGACTGCATTGCAGGCATTAAACCTAACTTCCTCTCCTTCTGCCCAGTCCATAATTCACCTGTGTTTCCTGAGACACACGCCTCGGCACGGCCTGCCGTGACCAGCGCTGTTAGAGCGGGAGAGAGAGAATGACAGAGAGAGAGAGAGAGAGAGAGAGAGAGAGAGAGAGAGAGAGAGAGAGAGAGAGAGAGAGAGAGAGAGAGAGAGAGAGAGAGAGAGAGAGAGAGAGAGAGAGAGAGAGAGAGAGAGAGAGAGAGAGAGAGAGAGAGAGAGAGAGAGAGAGAGAGAGATAGAGAGATAGAGAGATGAGGGTTTCTTTTTGTGGGTTTCTGTTATGAACAGAGAGCAGTGAAAGATGAAAAAACAACATTTTAAGCTGAGAGCCCTTTAGGAGAAGCACTCTGGCCCCTCAAGCAAAATATTTAACTCTCTCATTGCTGGCACTACTGGAGTGGGTGTACTTGGAAAACAGCAATATCATAATATACTGTTATACTACTACTATCTTTCTCTGCCAGTCTGTCAGTTTCAACTATGACGACTTTGTGCAGTCATTTAGGTTTATTGTGGGTTCTTGAATGGCTCAGGAGTCAGAGTTCTGAAGCTCATACTCTGAGAAATTTTCGACACTTGCTTCTGCTGGTGTTGCTGGTCTGATTATGCGGGAATGACGCTTTGCTCTGGCTGCAGTTAGTTGTGTCTGTCCTGCTCAAAGTTGTCACTGCTGTGAGGGGTTTGGAGTGCCAGGTGGATCAGAAGGAAGTGATGTCTGTGAGTTGGCTGGGTTGTGATTATAGATTTTCAAAGAGTGATAGTTGAGTATCTTGTTCTGAGGCTGAGGCCATCCCAATGACTGGCTTGCTTTCTGGTTTCTGCTTATTATCTACTGGTCGAGTGAGCCGTCCTTGGAGATGGTGCTCCCCAGATATGTGAAGTGGTCTACATTCTGGAGCGCAGATCTACTGAGGTGGATGCTGGGGGGGTCACTGGGTTGGACATGGGTGATAGTTGACTGAGGACTATGTTCCTGTGGCCCCCTGTACTATAACCATATTGAAACTGCACCACAACTGCTACTGTCACAATTAGTGCAAGCGATAACCTATCCACTCTTATTTACTCTCTCCAGGGTAGTGATAGATAAACAGTCTGCAGACCTGGCATTGAGTTAGGCTATGCTCCGGGGCATGTCTGGGTGTCTGCACCAGTCAAGGGCTAGCTAATTCATATTACTATCTGGTCTCTATCTAATCACTCTGTGAATACCTCTCTCTTTCTCTCTGTCTCTCGTTCTCTCTCCCACATCTCTTTCTCTCATATATCAGAGAAGAAGATGTGAACAACAACTGGCTAATTACTGTCTCACTGCCCACTTCTTCCACACTATCTACAGTATGTCACAATAAAGAGACATCTACAGCGCTGATGGTTGTGTATAAGTCCTATTCCAGACAGGCAGAGCAAATTAAATAAATGACTTGTACCATCCTCAAAAACAGGGGAATTTTTTATTTGAGAGGAAATTAAATGAATACCTTTGGGACACCTCTTATGTCTCAAAGGCTTTGGCGTGATATGATGTATCAATGTCTGCCAGAGAAACTTGTCTTGTTTTTTGTCCTGTATTCACAACAGCATAGCGGTATTCCCCCAGTGCCTGGCAGAATGACTAAATCCAGTCACATTGGGCTGATATTTTCATCATGTCATTTGAGCTAACACTTAAAGGCGCGTAATAGTGACATCAATTTGTGACCTTGGATTGAGAGAGGGGCTGAACGCATCATCAGCGCAAAATGGTGGGAGAGATGCACCCTGGGGGAGGGAGAGGGGGAGAAAGATGACAGAGGGAGATGGGGGTGAGGGGTGGCAGTGCCATCTGTTTCAGTGTTCTGACCCACTGCCCTCCTCAGCACCACCACACCCAAATTAGGACCTCCACCATGCCAACGATTTACAATACGAGAGAGAGCAGGAGCGAGTGAGAGAGAGAGAGAGAAAGCAGGAGCGAGAGAGAGAGAGAGAGAGAGAGCGCGAGAGCGAGAGAGCGAGAGAGCGAGAGAGCGAGAGAGCGAGAGAGCGAGAGAGAGCGAGAGAGCGAGAGAGCGAGAGAGCGAGAGAGCAAGAGAGCGAGAGAGCGAGAGAGCGAGAGAGCGAGCGAGAGAGAGAGAGAGAGAGAGAGAGAGAGAGAGAGAGAGAGAGAGAGAGGGTGTGAATAGTCCTGTAAAGCTCATTTTAATGTGTGGAACATCAGCTGGTGTGACTGTAAACCCTGGGGCAGACATCAATTCCTCTTGATAAGTTTGTGAGAACTGAAGGAAGCTGGTAAACAAACAAACACACACACACAGAAAGAAAGAGAGAGAGAAGGAGAGAGAGAGAGAAATTGAGAAAAAGCACACGCGCAAGAGAGAGAGATGGAGAGAAAGCAAGAGACAGAGCAAGAGAGATAGAGAGAGAGATGGAGAGAGAGATGGAGAGAAAGCAAGAGAGAGAGAGAGAACGATAAAGGGAGGGAGATAGAGGGAGGTAGAGAGTGGTGTAGCTATGCAGACCTCCCTGAGTATGAGGTGGAGGTTTGGGCTCCCAGGGCTCGGAGGGTAAACTGGGTCAAGGCGACATAACTGCGGTGATGCTCTGCTCCAGGATGCTGTGACAACGACCCCGGCCTCAGGCATCCCACCTCATCTGTCACACAGGTATGTGTATCTCTGTATGGTGACAGCCTTTCCCTCAATGTCAGTAAGTCCAAGGACCTAATCGTGGACTACAGGAAACAGGGGGGAGAGCACGTTTCCATCCACATCAACGCGGCTGTAGTGGAGCGGGTCCAGAGCTTTGTTCCTTGGCGTCCACATCACTGAGAACTTAACATGGTCCACACACACCTGCACAGTCGTGAAGAGGGCACGACAGCACCTCTTCCTCTTCTGGGGCCGAGCTCCCTGCCACTTGGACCTCTATATCAGACGGTGTCAGAGGAAGGCCTGAAGAATTGCCAAATACTCCAGCCACCCTAGCCATAGACTGTTCACTCTGCGACAGTCCTGCAAACAGTACCAGAGAATCGGCAATCGGACTAACAGGCTCCGAGACAGATGCCACCCCCAAGCCATAAGACGACTAAATATTTAATAAAGTGGTTACCCTGTCTATTCTGAATTGACTCTATCTTGCACTGACTCTATGCACACTCACAAGACTATATATACACTCACTCACACACACTACACTGGCTCTCTCACACAAACACACACACATACACATACACATACACATACACATACACATGCACACAAACACTACATACTGTACACACACACACACACACAACAAACACACACATACACACACACACACACACTTTCACAGTCATCATATACTGCTACTCTGTTCTTTATTTTACTCTTATTATTATCTATCCTGATGCCTAGTCCCTTTACCCTGCCTTTACATACTGTATCTTCCTCAAACACCTTGCACCCCTGCACAGTTATACGGGACAGGTATTGGTACTCCCTGTATATAGCTTCATTCTTGTGTACTTTACTCCTCTTGTGTTAGAGCGATTAGAGCGTTGGGCCAGTAACCGAAAGGTTCTAGTTCACATTTCCATTTCACAACACAGGTGACACATTTTGTACGTGTGAAACTAAAATGCAAATGTGAAAAGGACAAATATAAACATTTGACCTTTTTGCAATTTCTATTCTTATTTTTAACTCTGAATCATTAGGAAAGACTCGTAAGTGAGCATTTCACAGTAAAGTCTACACCTGTTGTATTCTACGCATGTGACAAATAACATTTGATTTGATTTGGTGTCACATCCCAGTACAGTTTGAGCTGTGCAACATGAAGCAGTGTGACACAGAGATACATAACCTTCCCAAACAAACTCACCTACACCACTACATTTCTCAGGGTCACCTTGGAGCCTGCTTTAACAACCCTTAGCATTATGTGGCTGTCAATAAACGTGGGTAGAGCCCAGGGGATGGCTGGCTGTCTGGGCCTGCAATTTGTCTCCATGCTGGATGGAGGGCTGAGGTTGGGGTTGGAATGGAGAAGTGTGAGTTTTGGATGGGAGTGTTTGTGTGCTAATCAACTTTATTGATCACCCAGTGAGAAACTTCAGCACTAAGGTGATTAGCAAGCCTAATAGAGTCAGACCCAGCAGCCACACAAGTGCTAGCACAGACACACAGACTGTTGCCAATATTCTGGTAATATTGTGCTGCTGTCCATGCACTCTGTTCATTATAGTGTGTGTGACTGTGAGTACTACACACATTTCATTGACGTTTATCCTCACAGATGTTCTTTCTGTTTCGCAGTGAATCTACTAGACACCTCCTCGATATCAGGAGACTGGGGCTGGCTAACATACCCATCACATGGGGTAAGATATATTTTGTGTGTGTGCATGTTTGCACTTATGGTTGTGTGTGTGTAATCCATCTGAATACTGAGGCAGAGATACAGTGGAGTGGTAAAGTGCATTAACTAGAACTTGTTGTTGAAAGTGCCAGTAAAGGTCCCTTTATTCTCCTATCAGCTTCCTTTCCCACTATCCCATGTCAGTCTGACACATTGTTTGATCTAGCAAAGAGGAGAGGGAAGACGTAGAGGGAGAGAGAAGGACGAGAACAAGGGGAAAGAAGGGGAGACAAGTGTAAAGCGTTTTGAGACGCAGTGAAAAGTGGGAAGAAATGCAATCCATTTATATTGTTATTGTTAAGAGCCAGAGGGGAGAGAGAGAGGAGAGGGGAAGGTAGAGGACGAGGACGAGGGGGGATGGTGTGGAGGTCGAGGAAAGAAAAAACCAATAGAACTGGGGAGGGAGGAAAAAGAGGCGAGAAGTAGAGGGAGGAGAAGTGGAAGATGGAGGAGAGGAAAGAGAGTAAGGGGAGGACAGGGGAGGACAGAGCTACCCCCTGTTTCCTCCTCAGTAAATGTGCATATTGTAACAGCAGGGGATGATGCATGGGGTATTGAATTAGCCACTCTCAGAGTGATCAGAGCATAGAGCTGTCACTGTCCTGCCACACACACACACACACACACACACACACACACACACACACACACACACATCCATGTGTGTTAGAACTGTCACTTTATTTTCCATGCTCCTGTCAGAGATGTCATCATGGTGATTTATCCAACATGCCTCCCTCCCCTGCTGAGACACAATTACCCAATCAACCAATCAGCTCATTGTCTGGTGATGTGATTGTTAAGACACAGACATGAATGAATAGACTCCTCCGGGTGCAGAGTTTGGCAAACACTTTGAGATGTCAGTTTGAAGTTGGCATAAAAGTTTGAAGACGACTACCTGACATATAGGGAGTTCTAATCCGCATCACATATGTTAAAGAATTCTCATATGTTCTTGTAGGTAAAAATACCCTTAATCTAAAGTGTAAGCCTTTGGGGGGAGGGGGGTTCTACTAAACTAACATATGGAATTGTTTTAAGATGGTCATACCATGGATCATTTAGCTATTTGATTTTGAATTTTAGAACCCCTGGAGGTATAAAGTGCATTGGGAAAGTTTTCAGACCCCTTGACTTTTTTCACATTACAGCCTTATTTTAAAATTGATTCTTTCACCCACTCATCAATCTATACACAATACCCCATAATGACAAAGCAAAAACGGTTTTTAATTTTAATTTTGCAAAAGAAAAATGAAATGTGACATTTACATAAGTATTCAGTACTCAGAACTTTGTTGAAGCACCTTTGGCAGCGATTACAGCCTCGAGTCTTCCTGGGTATGACACTACAAGATCGGCATGCCTGTATTTGGGAAGTTTCTCCCATTCTTCTCTGCAGATCCTCTCAAACTCTGTCAGGTTGGATGGGGAGAGTCGCTGCACAGCTATTTTCAGTTCTCTCCAGAGATGTTCGATTAGGTTCAAGTCCAAGCTCTGGATGGGCAACTCAAGGACATTCAGAGACTTGTCCCAAAGCCACTCCTGCGTGTCTTGGCGGTGTGCTTAAGGTCATTGTCATGTTGGAAGGTGAAGCTTCATCCAAGTCTAAGGTCCTGAGCACTCTGGAGCAGGTTTTCATCAAGGATCCGTTTGCTATAAGACTGAAAAATTGAGCTCAGGGGCATCCTGTTTCCATTTATCAACCTTGAGATGGTTCTAAAAATGTATTGGAGTCAATTGATTCGACAAGATTTGGAAAGGCACACACCTGTCTATATAAGGTCCCACAGTTAACAGTGCATGTCAGAGCAAAACCCAAGATTTGAAGTCGAAGGAATTGTCCGTAGAGCCCCGAGACAGGATTGTGTCGAGCCGTTGAAGTTCCCGAAGAACACAGTGGCCTCCATCATGAAGTTTGGATTCACCAAGACTCTCCCTAGAGCTGGCCAAACTGAGCAATTGGGGGAGAAAGGCCTTGGTCAAGGAGGTGTCCAAAAACCTGATGGTCACTTTAACAGAGCTCCAGAGTTACTCTGTGGAGATGGGGGAACCTTACAGAAAGACAACCATCTTTACAGCACTCCATCAAGCAGAGTGGCCAGACGGAAGCCACTTCTCAGTAAAAGGCACATGACAGCCCCTTGGAGTTTGCCGAAAGGTACTTAAAGGACTCTCAGACCATGAAAACAAGATTAACGACTGGAGGAAACCTGGCACCATTCCTACGGCGGAGCATGATGGTGGCAGTATCATGCTGTGCGGATGTTTTTCAGTGGCAGGGACTGGGAGACTAGTCAGGCCGAGGGAAAGATGAACGGAGCAAAGTACAGAGAGATCCCTGATGAAAACCTGTTCCAGGGCGCTCAGGACCTCAGAAAAGGGGGCGAAGGTTCACCTTCCAACAGGACAATGACCCTGCCAAGTCAACGCAGGAGTGGCTTCGGGATTGAATGTCTTTGAGTCTCTGAATGTCCTTGAGTGGCCCAGCCAGAGCCCAGTCAAGAAACTGATCGAACACCTCTGGAAAGACGTGAAAATAGCTGTGCAGCGACAATTCCCATCAAACATGACAGAGCTTGAGAGGATCTGCAGAAAACAATGGGAGAAACTCCCCAAATACAGGTGTGCCAAGCTTGTAGCGTCATACCCAAGAAGACTCAAGGCTGTAATCGCTGCCAAAGGTGGTTCAACAAAGTACTGAGTAAAGGGTCTGAATACTTACAGTGGCAAGAAATATATGTGAACCCTTTGGAATTACCTGGATTTCTGCATAAATTGGTCATCAAATTTGATCTGATCTTCATCTAAGTCACAACAATTGACAAACATAGTGTGCTTAAATTAATAACACACAAATTGTTTTTTAATTATTTTTATTTACTATATTTAATACATCATTTAAACATTCACAGTGTAGGTTGGGAAAAGTATGTGAACCCCTAGGCTAATGACTTCTCCAAAAGCTAATTGGAGTCAGGGGTCAGCTAACCTGGAGTCCAATCAATGAGACGAGATTGGAGATGTTGGTTAGAGCTGCCTTGCCCTATAAAAAACACTCACAAAATTTGAGGTTGCTATTCACAAGAAGCATTGTCTGATGTGAGCCATGCCTCGAACAAATGGGATCTCAGAAGACCTACATTTAAGAATTGTTGACTTGCATAAAGCTGGAAAGACTTACAAAAGTATCTCTAGAAGTCTTGATGTTCAGTCCACGGTAAGACCAATTGTCTGTGAATGGAGAAAGTTCAGCACTGTTGATACTCTCCCTAGGAGTGGCCATCCTGCAAAGATGACTGGCATGAGACAACAGGATATAATGTGATGCCTAAGACAAATTTTTACTTGCAGTCATTAGTGGCCGTAGACTCTATGTTCCTTCTTCCTTTTTTGGATATAATGAGGACTACATGCAATATGTCTTGCATGTAATAGACATAAAAAAGGGACTGGTCTTGCGATATATTTAGGTTGTTTTCTTTTTTTTTTCTTTTTTTCTTTACCAACAATCGAATCCAATGGACTGAGCAGGCTGAGCTGACATGCTTATAGCCTTGCTAGGACTTTCAAATATGAGCATGCATGTATAC
Source organism: Salvelinus alpinus (assembly GCF_045679555.1). NCBI lineage: Eukaryota > Metazoa > Chordata > Actinopteri > Salmoniformes > Salmonidae > Salvelinus > Salvelinus alpinus. The sequence goes on from NC_092097.1 coordinate 26,197,286, forward strand.
GATTTGCTGTTATTATTTATATTAATATGATCTATTATTGTTACTATTTATATTTTTTCTGACTGTTTTCCATGATATTTGGTTAGTTTTCTTGGGAATCCTCATAGATAATTATGTTATCATGGGACTGCACATATTTCCCTCTGGCCAACGCCAATTGGCGGCTAAGTGTTTGCCTTAGGACGCAAAGGTGCGTCATGAGTCAGAGAGATGGTCTGATGGTCTTAGTGACAACAGACCTAGATATGGGGGGAGGTTTTAGTGGGTGGGATATTAGGACAATTGGAGGATTACAAAGTTGCAGCTACAGTATGCTTAACAGTGCAAATTATTTTGGTACAGCTATATGGACACTTAATCATCATGGTGCTTTTTAATGATAAGTTTACAAACATTGTTTGTGGTAAGTATAATTGAAACTTGGATATCATTATGGTAAGTGGGGAAATAAGTATAGCAAGTTATAATTGTAATGGTTTAGCAGATCATCAAAAAAGAAGATACATTTTTACATGACTAAAAGAGAAAGAATATAATATCTATTGTTTACAGGAAACTCATTCTACAAATATAGGTGAGTTTGGGTGGAAAAAGGACTGGGAGGGAGAAATATATTTTTGGCACGGTCAAAGAAACTCAAAAGGGGTGATTATACTAATTAATACAAATGTTGATCCGATTGTGCAATCTGTGCAAAACAGATCCGCAAGGAAGATGGATTATATTAAATATGCTATTGGACCAAAAACAGATCTGGCTAATTTATCTATATGGTGCAAATAATGATGACCCACACTTTTTTGAGAATATATATATATAATAATCTATTGAGCTCACAAGCAACAAAATAATCTATTATGGTGAGAGATTATAATAAGGTTTCGAGTACCTCAATGGATCGTAAAGGAAATCATTCTACAAACTATCACCCTCAAACACTTAAGGAGATTACAAAGATCATGGATACATTAGAACTAGTGGATATATGGAGGTTGAAAAACCCTGACCTAGTGAGATATACATGGAGGAGGCTTAATCAAGCTAGCCGTCTTGATTACTTCCTAGTCTCATTCTTGCTGGCATCAAAAGTTGTAAAAGTATTAATAGGAAACAGAATGCAATCGGACCACCATCTAATTGGCCTCCATATAACTCTTACAGAATGTCCATGTGGATGGGGATATTGGAAATTTAATCAAAGCCTATTGGATGACAATTTGTTATTAACTAAGACAAAATAATTCATAATTTACTTCTTTTTTTTTCAACATAGGTACAGCAGATCCCCTTATTGTATTGGACACTTTCAAATGTACTTTTAGAGTCCATTCAATACAATACTCATCATTAAAACAAAATCAGTTTAGGTCAAAAGAGATTAGACTAATAAAGGAAATTTCCTAATCATCAAAATAATAATGTAGAATTAACAAATTGACAGAAAGACCGGTGTGAAGGCCAACTTACAGAAAAGGGACATTTTGCGGCAATACCATATTTTCAGTCTGGAAAAACTCCAGGGCTTGACGGTATACCAATAGAGGTATATCAGACCTTTTTTGATGTACTCAAAGATCCATAATTCGCATGTTTTAATTACTCTTACACAAATGGTAGACTTTCAGGTACCCAACAGGAAGGTCTGATTTCATTACTACTAAAACAGGGCCCAGGTGGTAAGTATAAAGTTCCAGTCCATTTAAACAACTGGAGGCCTCTAATACTTAAATGTTGTGATGCAAAAATCCTGGCAAAATGCATAACACAGAATATAAAAGGTTACACCAGATATTGTTCATCCTGATCAGACAGGTTTCTTACATGGACGATATATTGGAGATAATATACGACAGTTACTTGAAACAATTGAACATTATGCAACATTGAAGATACCAGGTCTGGTATCGTCAATGTTTCATAATGTTCAATTGTTTCAAGTTATTGTCATATATTATCTCCAATATATTGTCCATGTAAAAAACCTTCATAACAGATTTTGAAAAGACGTTTGATAATGTACGATTAGAATTTATATTTAAATGCCTGGAATAGTTTAATTTTGGTGAATCTCAGCAACCCCAGATGTAAAATAGTAAACAATTGTTAGTTCTCAGAAAGTATTGAGCTTTTAAGAGGAGTAAAACAAGGCTGTCCATTGTACCAATATCCATTTATTATGGCCATTGAAATGCTAGCTATTAAAATTAGATCCAACAAGAACATCAAACGGTTAGAAATCCAGGGGATAAAAACAAAAGTGTCAATGTATGCTGATGCCTTTTTCTTAAGTCCGCAATCTGGATCCCTGCACAGTCTCATTGAAGATCTTGATCACTTTTCTAGCCTCTCTGGATTAAAACCTAATTATGACAAGTGTACCATATTACGAATTGGATCATTAAAAAATACAGTGTTTACACTACCTTGTAGATTACCAATAAAATGGGCGGATGTTGAAGTAGACATACTTGGTATTTACATCTTAAAAAATATAAATGAACTTACCACAATTCATTTCAATGGAAAGTTAGCAAAATAGATAAGATGTTGCAACCATGGAGAGGTAAATACCTGTCTATTTATGGACAAAATGACATTGATGAACTCTTTGGTCTGTTCACAGTTGACTTACTTACGAATGAGATTAATCTTTTCTTTTAAATCATATGAGCAAAAAATATTTCATTTTATTTGGAATGCTAAGCCAGACAAAATTAAACATGCCTATTTATATAATGAATATGAGTTTGGGGGGCTAAAATTATTAAATATTAAAGCTTTATTAAACCTCTCACTTAAAGCTTCACTCATACATAAGTTATACTTAAACCCAAAATGGTTCTCCAGTAGATTATTAAGAAAAGCCTTTGTTCAAAAATTGCTTTTTTGCCTTCATACAGATTACAACTCCTCATTTCCGACTAAATGAAAATTACATTTTGTTTAAAGTATTGCCCTTTCTTAAACAAGCCATACAAGTTGGTTAAAATTTCAGTTTTATCCTCCAGAAAAGATCGATTTTTTTTAATAGTTAAACTCAAATATATTGATTATTAAAAAAACATTCTTTGTGGAATTTAAAAAAAAGTTATATTTTTATTAATGATATTATGAATAGAAGTGGAGGAGTTATGTCACATATGCAGTTATCATTGAGCATGTTGCTCTACCAAGGGGACGAGGTAACATTGAGATCCTACTACTACAAAGAGAGGCTTACTGGATATCCTATCTAAAAACATTGACCCCTAGTGGTCTGAATATTGACTTTGATCTCAAGCCCTTCTTATGAACACATTTTCCTTTATGAACAAGTCTAATACATTTTAAAATTATTTTTACAGCTTATTAGCGTACACCTAATATGTTCCCGCTGTTGATGATGCTAATTATATATTAAGGTTGAACCAATATTACAGTTAACAAAAATGAAATACGAAATTATTATGTGAAATTGAATGAAACAATAATGTATGTTGACGCTAATATGATGTACAATATTCCATTATGTTTCTATATGATAACAATAGCTTAATATATTTAATATGCCATATACTATTTTTTAACAGTTTCACTAATTCATTTTAATTAACTGAATCATTATGACACACCCCTCACCACTGTCATTGGTTACACTAATTGCACTGTGTGTCTACATAACCTGGTTCAAGTATTCATGACATTACCCTGATGAAGGCACAGTGATGCCGAAACGTTGGTAAATACCAATTAAATTGCTGGGAGATTATAGATGGAGTCTGCACCTCCACACAAACTATTATTCTGGGTGTGCGCCAGCTCATGTTTTTTAATCTACGTATGCAGTTATCGAAAAATACATTGGAATATCTGCTCAATCAAACTTACAACCAACTGATTGCAGCACTACCACAAAAATGGAGGCAAGTGGAAAAGGGAGAAGGTAGGGAACTTGTTTGCCTGCCATATATTAAAGATACAAATTGGCTGAAAGGAACTGGCATAAATTGAAAAATATACCAGTTTCATCTGAGGACAAAAATGTCCACAGCTGCGCCATACAGGTTGCAAAGTAAATGGGAGGAGATTTTCGATGTACCAGATCCATTGCACATGGTTTATGAACTGGTACAAAAACTACACTTGACTCAACACTTAGAATTTTTCCATTTAAATTATTACGTCACATTCTTGCCACCAAGAGAATGCTATATACGGTTGAAGTCAGAAGTTTACATACACCTTAGCCAAATACATTTAATTAAACTCAGTTTTTCACAATTCCTGACATTTAAGCCTAGTAAAAATTCCCTGTCTTATGTCAGTTGGGATCACCACTTTATTTTAAGAATGTGAAATGTCAGAATAATAGTAGAGAATTATTTATTTCAGCTTCTATTTCTTTCATCACATTCCCAGTGGGTCAGAAGTTTACATGCACTCAATTAGTAGTTGGTAGCATTGCCTTTAAATTGTTTAACTTGGGTCAAACGTTTTGGGTATCCTTCCACAAGCTTCCCACAATAAGTTGGGTGAATTTTGGTCCAGGTTTGTAGGATTTGCACATTTCGCACCAAAGTACGTTCATCTCTAGGAGACAGAACGCCTCTCCTTCCTGAGCAGTATGACGGCTGCGTGGTCCCATGGTGTTTATACTTGCGTACTATTGTTTGTACAGATGAACGTGGTATCTTGTATCCGTTTGGAAATTGCTCCCAAGGATGAACCAGACTTGTGGAGGTCTACCATTTTTTTATGAGGTCTTGGCTGATTTATTTTGGTTTTCCCATGATGTCAAGCAAAGAGGCACTGAGTTTAAAGGTAGGCCTTGAAATACATCCACAGGTATCCACAGCCTATCAGAAGCTTCTAAAGCATGACTTCATTTTCTGGAATTTTCCAAGCTGTTTAAAGGCAGTCAACTTAGTGTATGTAAACCTCTGACCCACTGGAATTGTGATACAGTGAAATAATCTGTCTTTAAACAATTGCTGGAAAAATTACTTGTGTCATGCACAAAGTAGACGTCCTAACCGACTTGCCAAAACTATAGTTTGTTAACAAGAAATTTGTGGAGTGTTTGAAAAACAAGTTTTAATGACTCCAACCTAAGTGTATGTAAACTTCCGACTTCAACTGTATATGGGGCATACAACAATCTCAGCTCTGTGGATTTTGTTGTGAAGAGCCAGAATCAAAAGATCACTTATTCTGGTATTGCCCCTATGTAGCTTGTTTCTCGTCACAGGTTCAGGAATGGTTAAAAATCACAACATGCACTTAAAATTAACCTTACAAATAGCAGTGTTGGGTGATCTGGAAAGCCATAGCCAATCAATAAATAATATAATAATACTCGTAGGAAAGGTTTTCATTTTTAGCTCACAATCTGTGGATAATATATGATTAAAAAGATTAAAAACTTTGTAAAACATCACAGCACAATTGAAAAATATATGACACATGGAAACCAAACAAGGGCGGTCTATGGTGTTAGGTGGGATGGGCTGAGAGTGACTGAGTGTTGGGATTGAAGAGTTTGTTTGGTTATGTATTGTTGTTATATTTAAAAGTACCATGTATATGTAACATGTATGTCTATGTAGGAAAAAAGCTGTGAAAAAAACAAAGATATTTGTCCTCTGAAGAGTGGTTAAATTTTTTTAAATATATATTTTTAAATTATGACTGCAAGAGCACAGCGTAGAATGCTCAATGAGGTGAAGAAGAGTCCTAGAGTGTCAGCTAAAGACTTGCAGAAATCTCTGGAACATGCTAACATCACTGTTGACGAGTTTACGATACGTAAAACACTAAACTAGAATGGTGTTCATGGGAGGACACCACGGAAGAAGCCACTGCTCTCCAAAAACACATTGCTGCACGTCTGAAGTTTGCAAAAGAGCACCGGGATGTTCCACAGCGCTACTGGCAAAATATTCTGTGGACAGATGAAACTACAGTTGAGTTGTTTGGAAGGAACACACAACACTATGTGTGGAGAAAAAAAGGCACAGCACACCAACATCAAAACCTTATCCCAGCTGTAAAGTATGGTGGAGGGAGCATAATGATTTGGGGCTGCTTTGCTGCCTCAGGGCCTGGATATGGAGGGCCTATCATTGATGGAAAAATACATTTCCAGTTGATCAAGACCTTTTGCAGGAGAATGTTAGGCTATCTGTCCACCAATTGAAGCTCAACAGAAGTTGGGTGATGCAACACGACAACGACCCATAACACAGAATAAGTAAATCAACAACAGAATGGTTTCAACAGAAGAAAATACACCTTCTGGAGTGGCCCAGTCAGAGTCCTGACCTCAACCTGATTGAGCTGCTGTGGCATGACCTCAAGCAAGCGGTTCACACCAGACATCCCAAGAATATTGCTGAACTGAAATAGTTTTGTAAAGAGGAATGGTCCAAAATTCCCCTTGACCGTTGTGCAGGTCTGATTCGCAACTACAGAAAACGCTTGGTTGAGGTTATTGCTGCCAAAAGAGGGTCAACCAGTTATAAAATCCAAGGGTTCACATACTTTATCCACCCTGCACTGTGAATGTTTATGTAACGGATGTGAAATGGCTAGCTAGTTAGCGGGTACGCGCTAGTAGCGTTTCAATCAGTTACGTCACTTGCTCTGAAACCTAGAAGTAGTGTTGCACCTTGCTCTGCAAGGGCCGTGGCCCTTGGCGAGGGGACGCCGTAAAGTTATACTGTTACATTTACACGATGTGTTCAATAAAGACATGAAAACATTTCATTTTTGTGTGTTATTAGTTTAAGCAGACTGTATGACCAATTTATGCAGAACTCCAGGTATTTCCAAAGGGTTCACATACTTTTTTTTGCCACTATGTAAATGTGATATTTCAGTTTGTTTGTTTTGATCAATTCCTCCATTCTTCCATTCATTAGTTTAAACTAGTATTGGGTTACCTTCAGACAGGGCTCGTACATCAAAATGAAAGAACACCATCATATTCGTGAGATTCATCTTGTGGTCATATTAGCCAAACTGTTCTGACGTTACAGACAATTTTGTGAAAAGACAGATTTTCAGGATGTCTCATGGTCTGACAAACATCGCTGTAGCTCGACCACCTTCCACCGCAGATGCAGAAGGCCGACATAGGCAGATGTGGTGGATTCAGACGCAGCCCATGCAAACATATCTCTAGCTTAAACTGAGGGATTTTGATGGGGACTTTTTCAACTATGTTACTTAGAATCTTTTGCCCTTAAAAGCTATTCAGTTTTAGAAGGCTCTCAGTCAGGACCATAGCAATGGTTAGCAGAGGCCTCTCTACCACACTTCTCTGCACTCAAGACTTTAGAAATGTCTGGGTAATATAAAAATTGGAGGTATAATCAAAATGTACTGGATCATTTGCAGTGATAGATTTGACCGATGTGAGGATTTATGTTGGTATTCCTTAAATTTTCTGTGTATGTGTGACTGTGTGCACATCCCTGTAGTGACACGTTTTATTGTGAGGCCTCTCACAGTGCGTGTGTGTGTGGAAAAGAGTCATATAAATATTAGAGGCAAACTGCCGGGATGGAGGGACAGAAAGAGAAGACTGGGCAGAAAATGTATAGTATGGGAATGTGTGTGTGTGTGTGTGCACGTGGTGTGTGTTGGCAGTAGTGGTAAGCAGCCAGATCAGTCTAGATCCACTTCAAAATCCTGCATCTGTCCAGGTACACAGGACGTCGGGAGATGCCTTGAAAACCAGCTAGGGCATGTGGACGGGGATGGCGGATGGGCGTAAGCCGCAAGGGCCTGCTCCGAGGGTCAATTGTTCAATCCCAGTCTTATTTTTTACCGTATCCTAAACCTTAACCCTTAACCATTCTGAATTAATGGCTAAATGTCACTGTGGAGTTGTTGTTTTTAACCCTATCCCAAACCTTAAGTTAACTAATAACTAATTAAAGCCTAAATTTAACCAGCCACGAGGTGCCGGCAACAGCAGCAGAGCAACCCAGGGATGCAGCCGCAGCAGGAGGAGCAACCCAGGGTGTCCAAAACACCTAGAAATGTGATGTTTGGATGAACTTCGAAATTTGACATTTGGAGAAACATGGTCAAAAGTCATAATCTAAAGTCAAATTGGTGAAACCGTGAGATCTTGTTGCGGTGAGTGGCTGAGCTCTGGTAGCAGTGCCCTTGTGGAGGAAAGGCGCTCCCCTATGGGGTCTGTGATAAACGGGTGTCATGACAGTTTCTGTCACGAGAAGCAGACTGATAGGCCCCTACACATACACACACACACACACACACAGGCTCACATACAGACAACACTATGGTCATTTTGCCACTCTGACATTTTGCAGTGTATGAAATGTGCCACCCCAGCAACACCAGTTTTCTATAATGTATTTTCTTTTCTTCAGAAACCCTCTGATGAAGAGGGTGAAAGACATATGGACAGAGAGTGCCCAGCAAACCAAAATCTTTTCTGCGAAGGTTCTCAGAACATTTGTTAGTTCGTGGCAAATATTTGCATAAAAAAAATATTATAGAATGTTTGTATAAAATATTCATCTGATGTTACAAGAACGTTCCTAGAACACATTTCATTTGTTAATTTCTTCCTGCTGCTCATCAAGTGTGAAATTCTGGACAGGCCTAGCGAGAGAAAAATCATACCGATGTGTGTGTGAGCATCAGCTAGAGATGAAGGGAAGGAAAGGGGGAGTATAGAGAGAGGGGATGGAGAAGACGTTTAGGTTTCTTGTGAATGTTCCAAAGCTTATGGCTGACTGTGTGTCCAGGAAATAAAGCATAGAATATGTATAGAATAGGCAAAGTGTGAACACTGTCTTACACTTCTGCAGAGAGAGGAAGGGAATGGTTGATGTTCAGTATAGGCTACATACCTGTGGAAAGAGGATAGCCATAGATATTCTCAGAATGGAGATATCAAGTAAATTGCAGACTGGGCATAATATCTATTGACAAGAGAGAGGTGTTGAAATAGATTTTATCTGGACTGACCGATGAGACATATGAAATAGACTGCTAATTAGCCCTGTGTGTGTGTGTATAACAGATTAAGAGGTCTTTATTAGCACCCCTAGCTCTCCCCACTGTCTGCGGCTCGTTTATATGACATGACGGATCACGTCTCCCCATCAGGGGGCCTCCTTCCTTCCAATTTAGTCAGGCAGCACTGAGGATGCCCGTGGGCAGCTCTTGGAACCCCATAGAGCTGCAAAACTCTCTCTCTCTCTCACACACACACACACACACACACACACACACACACACACACACACACACACACACACACACACACACACACACACACACACACACACACACACAGATGTCAGGAGCCATCAGACAGAGTAGAAAGACTTCATTATCCTGCCGTTCGCCCCTTGTTGGCCATGACAGGTTCATCCACCAGTAGCCTCGAGATGTGATCGATACCGCTGACAGGACCGTGTGTGTGCGTGTATTTGTGTGTGAAGGGGGGGTGATAAACGCAGACAGTAGAAACCATGATTTGGATGAGATAATGATGAAACCAAGTGTCAAACTCACCCACACCCCCTGTCATCACACACGCTGTCAGACACACATACACATACACGAACACGCACGTATGGGCACGCATGCACACACAGAACCCCCCAAGGGTCTTAAGCAGGTGCAGTTGTCACCCATAACGTTGTGTGATTGATAGGACAGTACAGATGGATCCTGTCGGAAAAACAGCTCTGACACAGTCTCAGCACGGACTAGATTCCAGAGAGAGATAAAGATGGAGAGTAAGAGGGATAGAGACCTGAGAGAGAAAGGACATGAACAAATGAAGGGAAGACGTGAGAGAAAAGATTGTATAACTTTTATATAGCTTCCTGAATATGGTGAATACCTGTGTACTAACGTAAACTGTGTTTTTATTCAATCATCCTGTCTGTTTTATAGACTCCATAGAGCAAGATACGGGGTTGGATCATGAGAGCATCAAGGCATAGATTAGTTGATCCATATCTATAGAATACACACACACACATAGTTGAAATTGGATCTCAGAATAGACACCAATTACACCGTATAACCCATTGATACCAGACCTGTGCAATTAGCACTCATATTCCTGAAAGGTTATCGTTGTCACCACACTCACCCACATAGACACACAAACGCAGACACACTGTTGGGCATCCAGATTATTAAGAGATGCTGGGTTCATATCCTGATTGTGTGGTAGAGAGTGACTGGGTAATGGGTGATATTTTTATTTATTTTTTTAAATGGGGGGGGGGGGGGGTAGGTAGATCAACTTTAATATTGCAGATTGACTGTAGCTTCCATCAATGTAATTGTCTGCATCATTTCCATCTTTGCCTTCTCACCAAGCTGCTTGCCTATTGTCCTGTAGCCCATCCCAGCCTTGTGCAGGTCTACAATTTTACCCCTGATGTCCTTACACAGCTCTCTGGTCTTGGCCATTGTGGAGAGGTTGGAGTCTGTTTGATTGAGTGTGTGGACAGGTGTCTTTTATACAGGTAACGAGTTCAAACAGGTAATAAGTGGAGAACAGGAGGGCTTCTTAAAGAAAAACTAACAGGTGTCAGAGCTGCTAGGAGTACTGGGTGGAGGAGTCAAGCGCAGAGAGCAGGTATTCAAGAACGTGGATTTTATTTCCTGTAGACAGGGAAAACGATCATGCCCAAACACACGTGCGCATGAAAATACCAGTCCAAACACACAGGACTAAACTGTCCGGAAAATATAGAATCCACATAAAATCCAACACCAAATAACAGAGAACAAGCCCGCACAAAAGCCAGCGGGCCTACTGCCCTTAAATAGCCTACCCACAAAACTAAACTCAAAACAGGTGCACCCAATCAGCCCAAACTAACAGAAACAAAAAGAAGGGAATCGATGGCAGCTAGTAGGCCGGTGACGACGACCGCCGAGCGCCGCCCGAACAGGAAGAGGCACCATCTTCGGCGGGATTCGTGGCAACAGGTCTGTGAGAGCCGGAATTCTTACTGGTTGGTAGGTGATCAAATACTTATGTCATACAATAAAATGCAAATGAATTACTTAAAAATCATACAATGTGATTTTCTGGATTTTTGTTTTAGATTCTGTCTCTCACAGTTGAAGTGTACCTATGATAAAAATTGCAGACCTCTACATGCTTTGTAAGTAGGAAAACTGCAGAATCGACAGTGTTTCAAATACTTGTTCTCCCCACTGTATCTCTTAACACCATCCACATTGGATTTCTATTTGCCATATATTTTTCAACTGTGCTGTGGTGTTTGACAAAAGTTCTGAACCTTTCTGTTCTCATAGTTTCTACAGATTGTAATTTAAAGGTAAACATTTTTGCTTAAAGTATTATTATAATATTGATCGAATGACTATGACTTTTCAAATCACCCAGTAGTGCTATCTGCATTTAGCTCCAGGTACATGTTGCAATTCTTCAGTTATTCCTGGACCTGCGATCAAAAACAAGCTCCATACGGACAGTAACAAAACATTTCGCAATAAAATCTTTAAAATATTCCCACCAATATTAATATGCAGGACTTTAACTTCATATAGACAGCATCACCACCACTGCAAATTCCACAGCACAGCATGCCCTAGTCCCAGTCAGTTTACCACTTTCTTTCTTTCTTGCTACCTCCCTCTTCTCTCACTTTCTCTCACTTTCTCTCTCTATCAGTATTTCTGTCTCTCTGTCTATCTATCCTACTCTTTTTCTCTTTCTCTGTTCAAACTGACTCAAAGGGTTCTTCCATGCCATACACTAATCTGAAATGAAATCTCTCTAAGAGCAGAGAGTATTTTTCTCTGTGGTTTCTTTCCTCTATTATGGAATGGATGAGTTTCTGCATGCTGTGGGAGCTTTGATGGGACTGAGCAGGATCGTGTTAAGATTGGTCTTTGGGTGACATAGGTACTAAATCTGACTCTACACTGTCAACAATCTCATGTTGTTTTTATGGTAACTTACTGGCAGCCAGTTACCTGCAAGTTACTATAAATAAAGGTACAGTATGTTATCGTAAATTCCAAATAAACTTTATTTTAACAGTACATTACTGTAAACTTGCATTGGAATTTGTTTATATGGAATTCATGGTACCATACTATATATACCATTTTTACAGTAGCTTACAGGTAACTAACTGGCTGCCAATAAATTACGTTAAAAACAACAGGATTCTTTTGCAGTGTACTCCTGCCTCATCCAGTATGAGGGGAGAGGGGTGTTATAGACAGCCGGAAATTGTTGTGTGAAACTTATGCACCATATTCACTCTCTTTCTGACAGTGTATGTAGGTGCTCATTGTCCTTCTGACAATCTGTTATGCTCTCTGTCGCTCTCTGTTGCTCTCTGTCGCTCTGTCTCTCTGTCTCCCATTCTTCTTGGTGCATACTATGTATCTCTACCAGTACTGGTGGTCTGTTAGGCAGAGGATGTATTAGATCTCATCAGGGCTTTGTATGCGTTGGTTACCGCTCATTTCTTTTTCTCAGCCACTTAGACAACACAAGCCCAGCTCTTTGTACTTAAAGGGATTCTTTCACTTCAATGGACATGTTAAATGACTTGGAAATTGAATAAAACGGTAACACTTTAGTTGACACCCAGTGTCAAAACACGTTGTGACAGGGTCATAAACATGTCATAATGTCATAACAGCTGACATAACTTGTCATAACCCATGCCTTAAACAGCTTGGAAAATTCCAGAAAATTATGTCATGGCTTTAGAAGCTTCTGATAGCCTAATTGACATCATTAGAGTCAATTGGAGGTGTACCTGTGGATGTATTTCAAGGCCTACCTTCAAACTCAGTGCCTCTTTGTTTTTAGATTTTCCCACGATGTCAAGCAATGTTGACCTTCACAAGTCTGGTTCATCCTTGGGAGCAATTTCCAAACGCATGAAGGTACCACGTTCATCTGTACAAACAACAGTACACAAGTAAAAACACCATGGGACCACGCAGCCGTCATACCGCTCAGGAAGGAGACGCGTTCTGTCTCCTAGAGATGAACGTACTTTGGTGCGAAAAGTGCAAATCAATCCCAGAACAACAGCAAAGGACCTTGTGAAGATGCTGGAGGAAACAGGTACAAAAGTATCTATATCCACATTAAAACGAGTCCTATATCGACATAACCTGAAAGGCCGCTCAGCAAGGAAGAAGCCACTGCTCCAAAACCGCCATTAAAAAATCCAGACTACGGTTTGCAACTGCAAATGGGGACAGAGATTGTAATTTTTTGAGAAATGTCCTCTGGTCTGATGAAACAAAAATAGAACTGTTTGGTCATAATGACCATTGTTATGTTTGGAGGAAAAAGGTGGAGGCTTGCAAGCCAAAGAACACCATCCCAACCGCAAAGCACGGGGGTGGCAGCAACATGTTGTGAGGGTGCTTTGCTGCAGGAGGGACTGGTACACTTCACAAAATAGATGGCATCATGAGGCAGGAAAATTATGTGGATATATTGAAGCAACATCCCAAGACATCAGTCAGGAGTTTAAAGCTTGGTCGCAAATGGGTCTTCCAAATGGACAATGACCCCAAGCATACTTCCAAAGTTGTGGCAAAATGGCTTAAGGACAACAAGTCAAGGTATTGGAGTGGCCATCACAAAGCCCTGATCTCAGTCCTATAGAACATTTGTTGGCAAAACTGAAAAAATGTGTGCGAGCAAGGAGGCCTACAAACCTGACTCAGTTACACCAGCTCTGTCAGGAGGAATGGGTCAAAATTTACCCAACTTATTGTGGGAAGCTTGTGGAAGGCTACCCGACACGTTTGACCCAAGTTGAACAATTTAAAGGCAATTCTACCGAATACTAATTGAGTGTATGTAAACTTCTGACCCACTGGGTGTCAGGACCCGGTGCGAGAAACAGTCACTAAATCGGCAGAACCCAGAAGATGAGGCAGACACAGCAGTACTAGAGATGGTGGTTTAATAAAAAATAGATATCTTCCAAAATACAAAGAAAATCCACAAAGTGGTAAAAACAGCAAGGGAAAAACAAACCTCAAAAGACTAATACAAAATACAAAAGAACAAAACCAGAGAACCTCTGGAAAATCCAACAAGAGAAAAATATATGTTCACAACAAGGCTTGGGCTGGGGCTGGGTGCTAACATACAAACACTGAGCAAGGAACTGAGGAACACACAGGGATTAAATACTAACAAGGGAACGACATACAGGTGCAAACAATAACTAGAGCAAGGGAAAAACAAAAGGTACAAAAAAGGTGCAATGGGGACATCTAGTGACAAAAAACCAGAACAGTCCTGGCCAAAACCTGACAGAATCCCCCTCCTAGGAACGGCTCCTGACGTTCCTACCAGCCTTCTCAGGGTGGAGGGCCCTGAACTGACGAATGAGGTCAGGGTCCAGTATGTCCTTGGCAGGAACCCAGGAGCGCTCCTCGGGACCGTAGCCTTCCCAGTCCACCAGATACTGCCAGGACCGCTGCACCCGGCGGGAGTCCAGTATCCGGTGGACGGTATAAGCCGACTGGCCTCCGATGACACGGGGCGGAGGGGGAGGTCTGCCTGCCGGAATAAGGGGAGAAAAAACAACAGGTTTTAATAAAGAAATGTGAAATGTGGGATTGATTTTAAGGGATCTGGGTAAGTGCAGGCGAAAAGTAACGGGATTGACTCTCCTGGCAATCTTAAAGGGTCCGATGAATCTCTGGGACAGCTTGCGAGACTCCACCCGTAGCGGTAAGTTTTTTGTTGAGAGCCATACTCTCTGGCCGGGGTACAGGGTAGGACCGGGACGGCGACGTCTGTTGGCTTGTCGTTGGTACTGCTGTGAGGAACGCAGAAGATTAAGACGGGCCTTCTTCCACGTAAGCCGACAGCGTCTGATGAACCTCGAGGCTGAAGGCACTCTGACTTCTGCCTCCTGGTCCGGGAACAATAGAGGAGCATAGCCAAACTGACACTCGTGCGGGGATATACCAGTGGAGGAGGAGCACAAGGTGTTGTGCGCGTACTCAGCCCAAACAATGAAGGATGACCATGTGGATGGGTTGTTGGAAACCATACATCTGAGGGTGGTTTCCAGCTCCTGATTCATCCTCTCAGTTTGGCCGTTGGACTCCGGATGGTACCCTGAAGATAAACTGGCCGTGGCCCCTATGAGTTGGCAGAAGGCCTTCCAAAACCTTGAGGCGAACTGGGGACCTCTGTCGGAAACCATATCTTGCGGGATGCCAAAGACTCGGAACACATGGTTAATCACCAACTCAGCTGTTTCCTTGGCAGAAGGTAATTTGGTCAAGGGAACAAACCTGGCCGCCTTAGAAAACCTGTCGATGATGACTAGGATCGTAGTATTACCATGGGACGGAGGAAGGCCAGTAATAAAGTCCAGCGAGATATGGGACCAGGGTCGGTGGGGAATAGATAAAGGGTGAAGGAGTCCTTGAGGGCGGAGGTGAGAAGATTTGCCCTGGCAGCACACGGAACAGGCCTTGACGAAAGTGGCAACGTCTTCTTTTATGGTGGGCCACCAGAACTTACGCTGGATGAACTCCAAGGTGCGACCTACGCCCGGGTGACAGGTGAGGCGAGAGGAGTGCCCCCACAGAAGGACTTGGGACCTTGCTGCCTTGGGAACAAACAACCGATTAGCAGGACCTCCTCCAGGGCCCGGTTCGATGGCTTGAGCTTGTTTCACGGTATCCTCCACTTGCCACGAGATCGGAGCCACGATCTTAGCGGCAGGAAGAACAGTCATGTCAGTATCTTCTCGAATGGCAGGAGAGTAGACTCGTGACAAGGCATCCGGTTTGAGATTCTTCGACCCGGGTCTATAGGTGAGAATAAACTGGAATCGGCTGAAGAAAAGAGACCATCGAGCTTGTCTGGAGTTCAACCGCTTCGCCTGCTGGATATACTCCAGATTTGTGGTCCGTAAGCACTTGAAACGGTTGAGAAGCCCCCTCGAGCCAGTGTCTCCATTCCTTCAATGCCATCTTAACCGCTAGGAGTTCACGATCCCCCACATCGTAATTCCTCTCGGCCGGGGTAAGCCGGTGAGAGAAGGCGCAAGGATGAAGCCTCTTGTCTTCCCCCCTCTGAGACAGGACAGCTCCAACACCAACCTCTGATGCGTCTACCTCCACCACAAAAGGTTCATCCGCCGTCGGTAGTGTCAGGATGGGAGCAGAGAGGATGCGCTGCTTGAGTCCTTGGAAGGCCGTCTCAGCTTCTCTTCCCCACAGAAACCTTGTGTTGCCACCCTTGGTTAAAGCTGAGAGAGGGGCTGCCACCGAGCTGAAGTTCTTGATGAACTTGCGGTAGAAGTTAGTGAAGCCCAGGAAACGCTGAACTTCCTTAACGGACTTGGGGGTGGGCCAATCTGCTACCGCCCCTACCTTCTTGGGGTCCATCTGGACTCGACCGGGTTCCACTACAAATCCCAGGAACTGTACTCGAGAGGAATGGAATTCACACTTTTCCGGCTTAACGTACAAATGGCTGTCTAGGAGGCGTTTGAGCACTTGTCTGACATGCTTAGTGTGTTCTTGAAGGGAGCTCGAAAAGATGAGGATGTCATCCAAGTAAACAAACACGAAAATGTTAAGCATATCCCTAAGCACATCGTTTATGAGCGCTTGGAACACAGCCGGGGCGTTGGTCAGGCCGAAGGGCATCACCAAGTATTCGTAGTGACCAGTAGGCGTGTTGAAAGCGGTCTTCCACTCGTCACCGGGTTTGATCCGCACAAGATGGTATGCGTTCCGCAGGTCAAGCTTAGTGAAGACCACTGCTTCCTGGAGCAGCTCAAAGGCTGTGGCCATAAGGGGTAGCGGGTAGCGGTTACGGACGGTTATGGCATTAAGTCCCCGGTAGTCGATGCAAGGACGTAATCCCCCGTCTTTTTTGGCCACAAAGAAAAACCCTGCTCCCGCCGGCGAGGTGGATGGACGCATGAGGCCTGCTGCCAGAGCGTCCTTGATGTAGGTATCCATAGCAGCTCGTTCGGGAGGAGATAAGGAAAAGATCCGACCCCTGGGGGGGCAGGTGCCCGGAAACAGGTCGATGGGGCAATCGTAAGGTCTATGAGGTGGTAGTTTGGTGGCCCTCTGTTTGCTAAATACCGGTTTGAGGTCATGGTAACACTCGGGAACTCGGGACAGGTCGATGGATTCTAGAGACTCGGGAGGGGAACTCGGGGAACTTGGGAAGATACAAGTGGCTTGGCACGTAGGACCCCACTGCTTGATAGTGCCCACAGACCAGTCGATGTGAGGGTTATGGCTGTGAAGCCAGGGGTATCCAAGGACGAGAGGGAACTCGGAACACGAGGTCAGATGAAAGTTCATCACTTCCTGGTGTTGGGAAACTGAAAGACGCAAGGGGGTAGTGACACGAGTGACAAGTCCAGATCCCAAAGGGCTTCCATCCAACGTAGTAACCCTTATGGGGTCACTTAGAGGTTCAGAGGGAACGCCATTCTCCTTCGCCCAGACACCATCCATGAAGTTACCTGCGGCTCCAGAGTCTACCAAGGCTTGAAGGGGAAGCTCGTGGTTGTCCCAGGAAAGGGTAACTGGAATGAGCAGGCGGGAGTTGGATGGATGAGAGGAGGTTATGTTTCCCGTTACCGTCCTCCCAGGCCTGCACGGGAGAGTGCGTTTTCCCTGGAGCCCGGGACACGTGGAGAGGAAATGGCCCAGTTTGCCGCAATATAGACAGCATCGCTCCCTCATCCGGCGGTCTCTCTCAGCCTGGGAGATGCGTCCAACCTGCATGGGTTCCGGTGGAGTCAGCGGGGATAAAGGTGGAGACTCGGAGCTGGGACCGATAGGAGCTAGGGTGAGAGATCTACGGTTGAGCTCTCTCTCTCTCAGACGCTGGTCTATGCGTGAAGCCAACTTGATCAGGGACTCGAGGTTGTCCGGTGGTTCCCGAGTGACCAGTTCATCTTGGATGGTGTCGGAAAGACCCTTCAAAAAGCACACTGAGCGCCTCGTCATTCCAGCCACTCGCTGCTGCCACCGTGCGGAACTGGATGGCATAGTCCGTCACGCTGCGCCGACCTTGGCGGAGAGTCAGGAGCTGTTTGGCTGAGTCAGGACCGCTGGTAGGACCTTGAAACACTCGCTTGAATTCTTCAGCAAAGGTAGAGTAGCTGGCACAGCAGGGACTTTGGGCATCCCACACAGCAGTAGCCCAGGCTAGGGCTTTTTCCGACAGCAGGGTGATGATATATGCTATCTTGGACCGGTCGGTGGGAAATGACGAGGGTTGCAGCTCGAAGGAGAGAGAACATTGGGTGAAAAACCCCTTACAACCACTCGGATCACCTGAGAACCGTTGGGGAGGCGGCAGACGAGGTTCAGCCAGGGGGTTAACTGCCACGGGCACTTGAATCTGATGAACTGGAGCAGAAGCGGTTGCAGGAGAAAGTTGATCAGAAATCTGCTTTATGGAAGTCATCATCTCCGACAGAAGTTGAGAATGTCCAGCCATTAAGGCCTCTTGCTGAACCAGAGCAGCTTCATGACGTTGGACAGTCCCCTCGTGGTGGGACAGCATGGGAAAAAAGTCCTGGGTACTGGCTGCCTCTGGGTTCATTTTAATGGCTCAGTGTTTCTGTCAGGACCCGGTGCGAGAAACAGTCACTAAATCGGCAGAACCCAGAAGATGAGGCAGACACAGCAGTACTAGAGATGGTGGTTTAATAAAAAATCGATATCTTCCAAAATACAAAGAAAATCCACAAAGTGGTAAAAACAGCAAGGGAAAAACAAACCTCAAAAGACTAATCCAAAATACAAAAGAACAAAACCAGAGAACCTCTGGAAAATCCAACAAGAGAAAAATATATGTTCACAACAAGGCTTGGGCTGGGGCTGGGTGCTAACATACAAACACTGAGCAAGGAACTGAGGAACACACAGGGATTAAATACTAACAAGGGAACGACATACAGGTGCAAACAATAATTAGAGCAAGGGAAAAACAAAAGGTACAAAAAAGGTGCAATGGGGACATCTAGTGACAAAAAACCAGAACAGTCCTGGCCAAAACCTGACACTGGGAATGTGATGAAAGAAATAAAAACTGAAACAAATCCTTCTCTGTACTATTATTCTGACATTTCACATTCTTAAAATAAAGTGGTGATCCTAACTGACTGAAGACAGGGAATTGTTACTAGGATTAAATGTCAGGAATTGTGAAAAGCTGGGTTTAACCAAATACATTTAAGGTGTATGTAAACTTCTGACTTCAACTGTATATGTATATCTGTGGCCTCGTTCTTATTTAATATGTGTGTATGCGATGTTTGAGTGTGTGTGCATACGTGCGCGCACGCATGTGTTAGTGTGAATGGGACAACTCTGTTGTCTGTGATTGCCACATCTGATGAATCCTGATTGGAGATTGTCTGGGTTGGCAGGCAGGAAACAGATGTGCAATGTACAACCCAATTAATTCCCCTCTCCCTCTCTCTCTCTTGCTCTCACACACACACACATACACACACACAGCCACATGTCTCTGTGGCCGTTTACATGTGTTGTCGGGGCGATAGAGTCATATCATCTCCATGTCACCCAGGCATACAAAGAAACACTCCTTGGATCCCTCAGTAGAGCTGACAGCAGCCAGTCAATCACTTTAACCTTTTATCCTACTGTCACAACACATTGAAATTCCATCTCATATACCATACGGATCATAATCTAGTCAAATCACCAGCTCTCAAGTCTCTCAAATGTGCCAAGGAACCGCATCAGGTGTGCCTGATTCATTATGTGAAAATTTCCTCTAACAGGAATATTACTGGAGAGAAAATGTTAGTTTCCCATTAAAGATGAGAGTGGGAAAGAAGATGTTGATGGGAAGGTGGGGTAATGAGAAAGGCTAATTAAAGCAGGGCTTCATGAGTTCAAGGGCAATTTCAATTTAGCAGATAAAGATGAGAGGATGAGCGGTTGACACGGGTGAGACGTCCAAGATCTTAATTACTGCACTGTTTCTGTCTCGTGGGGAGGGGGAGGGGGGAGGAGAGGTGGTGGGTCTCTTTGTGAAACTTCGTCTTAGCTGGGGCCAAGTTCAGTTGACTCCGGCCAAAAGCTCTTCCCAGGTCATCTCTTTCATTTCAATAACCCAGACACTCACATAATGCATTTAGCTCAGGAGGAACCCACTAAGCCCCAAGGATGGATACATACATACAGACAGACAGACAGACAGACAGACAGACAGACAGACAGACAGACAGACAGACAGACAGACAGACAGACAGACAGACAGACAGGCACACAGACAGACAGGCACACACACAGACAGACACACACACAGACAGACACACACACACACACAGACAGACACACACACAGACAGACACGCACACACACCTACACACAATCTCTCTCTTTTGCTCTTTCTCTCTCCCTCTCTCTTTTATTCCCTACACTACACTGCTCAGTGAAAATAATCATTTTTGATAACCATTGAGGAATTCTATCAAAAAGGGTAAAAGCTGCCTCAGCAACCTCATTGCCAATTGCTCTATTTGACCTGAGTTCTACATCAGTAGAATCACTTGAAAGTTGTGGAGTTTTAATACATTTAAATGTGGACTAGGAATAGTACTTTTTGTCTAGCAATGAGTGTTTGTTTGTGGTTACGTGTGTGTGAGTCCACTATTCCTGGTCACGGCTGGATGGGGGGAATCATATAAAGGTCATCTATAGAAGTGAAGACTTCTTCCTCAAGGAAAAAGTTTAAGTGTAGCCATTGCTCATATTCCCTCTAGACAGCTGGGCTAATCACAGCGCACTCATAAAGTTCTCAGCATTACAACAAGACAGCAGTAACACAAACACACAACTTAAACAGTACTGAAAAGAGAATGATGCAATGCTTCAGATATACAATGAAACACACTGCTTGTAGAAGGAACACAGACTGGCATACAGCAAGTAATGGGAATCGAGTCGCTTAGAACATATTTTCAATTGATATGCCTGTCGTATAGAGGTCTGTCTCCAGACACTTGTACACTTGGCAGAATGAATGAAGTCTTTATGCCTGACACATTGAGGGAGTGTGTAACCATACTAAGAGACTAATTAAAGCAGTATTCTGTTGTTAAAGGGGTTATGATCATGTGTATCAGTGGTTATTAATGGGTTTTGTGAATGTAATCATGCTGTTACTGTAGCAGATCTGTATGACTGACCCTATGATGTTACTTAGCCTGCACTGTTTTCTGGAATTAGACAAACATTCTGTCAGAGCAGTTAAGAAACATATGTGACACCAGATGTATTTTGGAAACCTTGGATATTCAGGACCGTCTCTTTCCCCCTTCCTGACTAACTTTATTCTCTTAACCCTTTCCTCCATTCCATTTTCTATCTCTCTTTTACCCTTATCCTCCTCCCTCTATCTCTCCATCTCCTGCAGTGGGATGCTATAAATGAGATGGATGAGTATTTCAGTCCCATCCACACGTACCAGGTGTGTAACGTGATGAGTCCCAGTCAGAACAACTGGCTGAGGACAGGCTGGATCCCTCGTGACGGAGCCAGGAGGATCTACATCGAGGTCAAGTTCACCCTCCGGGACTGTAACAGCATGCCTGGAGTCCTGGGAACCTGCAAGGTACAAGGGATCGGAGAGAGTGGTTGGGAATGTGGGGCGAGGGAGGACGGGAGGGAGAAAGAGATGAAGATAAGTACGTGTTTTGCTTCAAAGATCAACACAGACTATTGACAGCTCTGTCTTTGATCATTTCTTTGTGTGTGTTATGATGAGCAGGAGACATTTAACCTGTACTACTATGAGTCGGACCGAGCTGTAGGCACGGCCATCAGAGAGACCCAGTTCACCAAGATCGATACCATCGCTGCTGATGAGAGCTTTACTGGAGTGGACCTGGGAGTCAGGAGACTCAAACTCAACACAGAGGTATGCTAACTTATTTGACTTTCATGTTTTGAGTGAGCAGTGTTTCAGCACTGTGCTTCTCCTGCACGGAGTTGTCCATGGTGCTGAAATGGGTGCCTTTCACAGTGCCACCCCTGACGTTTGCTCCCATTCCACATTTACTGAAACGTTTTGAGATGGATTATTGTGATGTATTGTCCTTTGTCTCCTCCCAGGTGCGAGGTGTGGGCCCCCTCACTAGACGAGGCTTCTACCTGGCCTTCCAGGACATTGGGGCGTGCATCGCCCTGACCTCAGTCAGGGTGTACTACAAGCGCTGCTCAGGCGTGGGCCGCAACCTGGCCGTGTTCACTGACGTGGTGACAGGCGCTGACTCCTCCTCCCTGGTGGAGGTCAGGGGTCAGTGTGTGGACCACGCCGAAGAGAGAGACACGCCCAAGATGTACTGCAGCGCTGAGGGGGAGTGGCTGGTGCCCATCGGGAGGTGTATATGCAGCGCGGGGTTCGAGGAGCACAGGGAGTCCTGCATCGGTGAGTCACACTCTGAATTAGGGACGTATTTGGCTATCTTGTTTTACATTATGTTACTATCCAGCATTTTTTTTAATCTTACTTTACTTTACCTGTGCCCAATCTGTGTGTTTATGGTCAATGTTCAGCCTTGGACATTTTCTGTGTGGTTCAAGATCTTTCAAACCTATAATACTAGTCCAGCTATGGCTATAGGTTGAATAGCTCATAGTCCTGAATAATTTTTCAATTTCTGAGATAAGCTGTGGTGAGTCATGAAAGATACCTCAAGTATTGTTTTCCATTCCTTGTCTTGCTTCAATTTTTGTTTTGTTTATTTTCTCTGATGGACTGACTTCATTTAGGGACCTGTGCATATTTTAGGTTGCCAGGGTTATGGCAATTAAAAACTATTAATCACAGCCGCTGGATAATTAAACGCTAAAAGCGTTCCTTCGGCATAATGTGCCAAACGAACGAGGCACAGAACACTGGTTCACCTGTCTTGTTTCTAACACACACATCTCCACTCATCTACGTACCTGTTTACAGTACCTGTTTACAGTACCTGTTTACTGCCTGAAGGAAACACACTCACCTGCGAACAAGGCATTGACGGCTCCTGGCAAACACACACACACACACACACACACACACACACACACACACACACACACACACACACACACACAGAGAGAGAGTTTTGTTTTGTGTTAGATGCTTATCTTCTTATGGCTGCAATCCCGTTAACGGGATCGATATGACAACAGCCAGTGAAAGTGCAGGGCGCCAAATTCAAACAACAGAAATCTCATAATTAAAATTCCTCAAACATACATTTATCTTCTACCATTTTAACCTTTCTGAACCACCCATCCCGGATCTGGGATAATTGTCATCAGAAACGCTGACTAGCATAGCCTAGCCTAGCGCAAACGGTATATAATAAAATATCATTTCATGAAATCACAAGTGCAATATTGCAAAACACAGCTTAGCCTTTTGTTAATCCATCTGTCTTCTCAGATTTTGAAATTATGCTTTACAGCGCAAGCAATACTTGCATTTGTGTAAATTTATTGATCGCTCGACAAAACAATAAGAACACCTAGCGTCAGGTAACTTGGTCACGAAAATCAGAAAAGCAATCAAATTAATCGTTTACCTTTGATGATCTTCGGATGGTTTCACTCACGAGACTCCCAGTTAGACAGCAAATGTTCCTTTTGTTCCATAAAGATATTTTTTATATCCAAATACCTCCGTTTGTTTGCTGCGTTATGCAGGAATCCAGGAATCCACCGGAAATAGCGTTCGCGACAACGCCGGAAAAAATTCCAAATTATATCCATAATGTCCACAGAAACATGTCAAACGTTGTTTATAATCCATCTTCAGGGTGTTTTTCAAATATCTATTCGATAATATATCAACCGGGACAGTTGGCTTTTCACTAGGACCGTGAGAAACTATGGCTGCCTTTCACTTTTGCGCAAAAATCACTCAGAGCCCCCACCTATCTACTTACACAATGTGGTCGTTCACGCTCATCCTTCAAAATAAAAGCCTGAAACTATGTCTAAAGGCTGTTGACACCTTAGGGAAGACATAGAAAAAGAAGTCTGGTTGATATCCCTTTATGTGGGCATGGGATGCATGGGAACAGAGAGGTCTCAAAAACAGGGCCACTTCCTGGTTGGATTTTCCTCAGGTTTTAGCCTGCAATATCAGTTCTGTTTAACTCACAGACAAAAAATTTACAGTTTTGGAAACTTCAGAGTGTTTTCTATCCAGATCTGACTATTATATGCATATTCTAGTTTCGGGGTCTGAGAAATAGGCAGTTTCAAATGGGTACGCCTTTTTAGCCAAAAGCGAAAACTGCGCCCCCTAGTCTTAATTAAAGGTAATCTTGTTGTTAATCCCACCAAAGTGTCTGATTTCAAATAGGCTTTTCAGCGACAGCACCACAAACGATTATGTTAGGTCACCGCAAAATCACAGACAAACACAGTCATTTTTCCAGCCAAAGACAGGAGTCACAAAAAGCAGAAATAGAGATAAAATGAATCACTAACCTTTGATCTTCATCAGATGACACTCATAGGACTTTAGGTTACACAATGTTTTGTTCGATTAAGTTCATATTTATATCCAAAAACCTCAGTTTACATTGGCGCCATGTTTAGAAATGCCTCCAAAATATTCAGGGGAAATTGCAGAGAGCCACGTCAAATAACATAAATACTCATCATAAACTTTGATGAAAGATACATGTTTTACATAGAATTAAAGATACACTTGTTCTAAATGCAATCGCTGTGTCAGATTTCAAAAAGCTTTATGGCAAAACACAATATTAAATCATCTGAAAATAGCGTTCAGCCACAAAAGCAAGCCATACAGTTACCCACCAAATTGTGCAGTCAACAAAAATCATAAAATGCATTATAAATCTTCACTTACCTTTGCTGATCTTCGTCGGAATGCACTCCCAGGACTCCCACTTCCACAAGAAATGTTCGTTTTGTTCGGTAATGTCCATCATTTATGTCCAAATAGCTATTTTTGTTAGCGTGTATGGTAAACAAATCCAACGTCAGGAAGCGCGTTCACTAAAAGCTGACGAAATGTCCAAAAGTTCCATAACAGTCAGTACAAACATGTCAAACGATGTATTGAATCAATCTTTAGAATGTTTTTAACATAAATCTTGAATAACGTTCCAACCGGAGAATTACATTGACTTCAGATGAGCGACGGAACAGAGCTCCCTCTCATGTGAACGCACATGGTCAGGTCATGGCAGACCTGACTAATTCTCCTCTCATTCGGCCCCCCTTCACAGTAGAGGCATCATACAAGGTTCTGCAGACTGTTGACATCTAGTGGAAGCCGTAAGAAATGCAAACTCATCCATTTCTCGCTGTGAATTCAATAGGATCTTGTTTGAAAATCGACCAGCCTCAGAATTCCCACAACCTTTTTTCTCAGGTTTTTGCCTGCCATATGAGTTCTGTTATACTCACAGACATCATTCAAACAGTTTTAGAAACTTCAGAGTGTTTTCTATCCAATACGAATAATAATATGCATATATTAGCAACTGGGACTGAGGAGCAGGTAGTTTACTATGGGCACCTCTGTGCACCTTTCATCCAAGCTACTCAATACTGCCCCTGCAGCCATAAGAAGTTATCTCATGAATCTCTCCATTTGTCTATAGTCAAGACATCATCCTAGTGCTTTGTAGTAGCACTAGTGGCTGTAGTAGAGAGCTGGCGTGTGTGGAGGACTCGTCTCTCTGTGACCAAACTGGGTCACTGTGCTAATTCACCTCTCTCCAGTCACGCACATCCCAGGACACGACACGAGACGAGACGAGTTGTTGCCATGCAGACAACCTTGAGCACGATAGAGAGAGAGATGGGTTAAGTGGATAAGCAGTATGAATGCAAGAGAAAATGTGTGTGTGTGTGTTTAAGGGGTTCTTCCCTAACAAAGGCTCACTAGAGCCCCTGAGTTTTACAGTAAGCATGAGATTATCTGAATGATTGCAGGATGTCACATTAAAGGTGTCACAGAAAGGAAAGAGTGGAAGTAGAAAAGAGTGAAGAGAATGATAGAGGGAGGAGAATGGGAGAGGAGAGACAGACCCCTCTCTTTGATATAGGAGGCCGGTCGACAGCTCTCTTGTCACGGTTAAAGTGACATTTGAAATAGAGCATGTCACTACTGTGTGTGTTTGTGTGTGTAAGCCCACACCAGGGCTTTTGACTGCCGGGGTAGAATGGAGTAAAATGGCCCATACAGAGAGATAGAGATACGGCGAGAGCGACCGAGGACACACTGATATGGGCACACACTTAGCCTGATCACATTCACTCAAGTCAACCAGCCTATCTGACCTTGTTACATAGAAAGAGGTGGGGACACACACACACACACACACACACACACAAACATAGACGAGCAGAGAGCGAGAGAGCGAGACAGAGAAAAAGCGAGAGAGACAGAGCGTAAGAGAAACGGCGAGAGAGACAGAGCGTAAGAGAAACGGCGAGAGAGACAGAACGTAAGAGAAACGGCGAGAGAGACGGAACGTAAGAGAAACGGCGAGAGAGACGGCGAGAGAGACGGCGAGAGAGACGGCGAGAGAGACGGCGAGAGAGACGGCGAGAGAGACGGCGAGAGAGACGGCGAGAGAGACAGCGACAGCCAGAGAGACAGCGACAGCCAGAGAGACAGCGACAGCCAGAGAGACAGCGACAGCCAGAGCGACAGCCAGAGCGACAGCCAGAGTGACAGCCAGAGCGACAGCGAGCGAGAGAGACAGCGACAGCCAGAGAGACAGCCAGAGAGAGAGAGAGACAGCAAGCGACAGAGCGCGAGAGAGACAGTGACAGCGACAGCCAGAGAGACAGCCAGAGAGACAGCGAGAGCGAGCGAGACAGCAACAGAGAGACATCGAGAGACAGCGAGAGAGAGACAGAGACAGCTAGAGAGACAGCGAGAGAGACAGCTATACAGAGAGACAGAGACAGAGAGTAGGCGAAAAAGCGAGCGAGACGGCGAGAGAGAGAGAGAGAGAGAGAGAGAGAGAGAGAGAGAGAGAGAGAGAGAGAGAGAGAGAGAGAGAGAGAGAGAGAGAGAGAGAGAGAGAGAGAGAGAGAGAGAGAGAGAGAGAGAGAGAGAGAGAGAGAGAGAGAGAGAGAGAGAGAGAGAGAGAGAGAGAGAGAGAGAGAGAGAGAGAGAGAGAGAGAGAGAGAGAGAGAGAGAGAGAGAGAGAGAGAGAGAGAGAGAGAGAGAGAGAGACTTGGGGGTAACAGCACGCACTGTTGACCCTAGGGGCCGGTTCTCCCGACATCCTCAGACATGGATGCACGTCTAATACTGACATATCACGGGTGACCTGGCTGCAGAAAACATAGTGAAAATGTGATTATGTCTGCAACAATGTTATGATCATTTCAAATACAGATTCCTCTTTAAATGAGGTTCAGCTTATAAAGGCTTTATAAAGCCCTTCATTATGCCTTCATAAGCACTACGTGAATGTTATACAAAGCATCTATAACAGTATGTCATGCTTTATAAAGGGTTCATACATTTGGAATAACTGTGTGACACAATTACAAATGTCAAATGTGACATAACCCACTATGTTGAATATGATATAAACATGTGCTTTATGATGACATGTTGTGCTGAAGGACGGCTTACGCTCTTATTAAGTGATGTCATGTTAGTCACATTACACCTAATCTCAGACACTTCCGCCCAAGTACGCGGAATGTCTGGTGGACCAATGCATCAAACTTGGACTTCATTAGTTAGGGTTAGGTTTAAAATCACATTTTAAGAAGATAAATGATGGAAATGGTCAGGGTTAAGCAATAAGTATGACTTTTTGACTGTGTTAAACCTCTCTTGGGTACGTGAGACGTTAGCGTCCCACCTCTTCAACAGCCAGTGAAACTGCTGGGCGCCAAATTCAAATACAGAAATACTCATTATAAAAATTCAGAAAACAAAACATATTTTACATAGGTTTAAAGATTAACTTCTTGTGAATCCAACCATGATGTCAGATTTAAAAAATGCTTTACGGCGAAAGCATACCTTACGATTATTTGAGAACATAGCCCACTAGACAAATCATTACAAACAGTAACCAGCCAAGTAGAACAGTTACACAAGTCAGAAATAGAGTTCAAATTAATCCCTTACCTTTGATGATCTTCATATGGTTGCACTCAGCAGACATTCATTTACTCAATAAATGTTCCTTTTGTTCGATAAAGTCTCTTTATATCCAAAAACCTCAGTTTTGTTCGCATTTTCTTCAGTAATCCACAGGCTCAAACGCAGTCAAAACAGGAAGACAAAAAAATCAAAATTGTATCCGTAAAGTTCATAGAAACATGTCAAACGATGTTTATATCCAATCCTCAGGTTGTTTTTAGCCTAAATAATCTATAATATTTCAACCGGACAATAACGTTGTCAATTTAAAAGGTAAACAAGAAAGGCACTCTCTCGGTCGCGCGCATGAAAAAGCTCTGTGACACTTTAGGGTCCACTCATTCAGACTGCTCTTACTTCCTCATTTTTCAGGATACAAGCCTGAAACAATTTCTAAAGACTGTTGACATCTAGTGGAAGGCATAGAAACTGCAATTTGAGTCCTAAGTCAATGGATACGGTAATGGCATTGAATAGAAAACTACAAAACCAAAAAAGAAACTAATTCCTGAATGGATTTTTCTCAGGTTTTCGCCTGCCAAATCAGTTCTGTTATACTCACAGACACTATTTTAACAATTTTGGAAACTTTAGAGTGTTTTCTATCCATATCTACCAGTTATATGCATATCATATCTTCTGGGCCCGAGAAGCAGGTAGTTTAATTTGGGCATGCATTTCATCCAAAATTCCGAATGCTGCCCCCTACCCTAGAGAAGTTTTAAGTAGTGACGATGAGAAATACTTTACTCAGTAAGGTCACTCCTATAGAATTCTATGGTCACTCCCACTAAGGCCAACTTTGAATGGTTGATATCCCAGGCTTATATGTGCTGTGTGTGCAATAGCCTGGGGACAATGTTACAACAAAAAAACACTTACCTTAATGAAAGCCCCCAACCTAAAGTAATTGAAAGTGTCTTTCATCTGGAACCAAGTTAGATGTTCCTCAGTACACAAACATGCACACAACAAAAGCAAGCCATATCGTGCGGTGTTGGTCCCAGTCAGGTCTTTGACACATTCACCCACTCCTCCACTGAAAGATCAGCCACAAAATGTTGGCACCATTGTAACAGGTTGTAATCAAGCCCTGGTCTCCAGCATGTGAAAAGAAGAGGAATACCTGGTGCGGTAGTATCAGGTTGGACTTCTCCAAATCATCTTGGTTCTGACACACACACAAACGCAAGCTTTGCAGGTCCATCGAGCCATTTAAATATCTCTCACACCCTACATTAACCTGTGGATCATGAGAGAACCTTCATAAGACAGGAGAGCGTTAATAACTTATTTGAGACACCTTCGGTCATTCATAGCAGGTATATTTTCTGGGTGATTAAATATTGACTGGCTTTCATCAAGCTGCTCATTCAAGAAAAAGCTTCAAACTGCAACATGGTTCAGGTTATCAGTCAACCTAACAGGGTAGTTACAAACAGCACAGGAATTAAATCATCAACATCTATTGATCATATCTTTACTAATGCTGCAGATATTTGCTTGAAGGCAGTATTCAGATCCATCGGATGTAGTGATCACAATATAGTACCAATATCTAGGAAAACCAACATTTCAAAAGCTGGGCCTAATATAGTGTATAAGAGGTCATACAATAAGTTTCGTAGTGATTCCTATGTTGTAGATGTAAAGAATATTTATTAGTCTGTGGTGTGTAATGAGGAGCAACCAGACGCTGCACTTGACACATTTATGAAATTGCTCTTTTCAAATCAAATCAAATGATATTGATCACATACACATATTTAGCTGATGTTATTGTGGGTGTTGCGAAGTGCTTGTGTTCCTGGCTCCAACAGTGCAGTAATATCTAACAATTCACAACAATACACACAAATCTAAAATTTAATGAATGGAATTAAGAAATGTATAAATATTAGGACGAGCAATGTCGGAGTGGCATTTACTAAAATACATTAGAATAGAATACAGTATATACATATGAGATGAGTAAAGCAGTATGTAAACATTAATTAAAGTGATTAGTGTTCCATTATTAAAGTGGCTAGTGATTCCATGTCTATGTGCAGTGGCTTGCGAAAGTGTTCACTCCCTTGGCATTTTTCCAATTTTGTTGCCTTATTTGGGGGAGTATGTATAATTTGATTTACACCACATGCAAAACATTTTGAAGATGCAAAAAAAAAATGTATGAAATGTTTGCCCATTCTTCAAGACAAAACTGCAACAGCTCCTTCAAGTTGGATGGGTTCCACTGGTGTACAGCAATCTTTAAGTCATACCACAGCTTCTCAATTGGATTGAGGTTTGGGCTTTGACTAGGCCATTCCAAGACATTTAAACGATTCGCCTTAAACCACTCAAGTGTTGCTTTAGCAGTATGCTTAGGGTCATTGTCCTGCTGGAAGATGAACCTCCGTCCCAGTCTCAAATCTCTGGAAGACTGAAACAGGTTTCCCTCAAGAATTTCCCTGTATTTAGCGCCATCCATCATTCCTTCAATTCTGACCAGTTTCCCAGTCCCGGCCGATGGAAAAACATCCCCACAGCATGATGCTGCCACCACCATGCTTCACTGTGGGGATGGTGTTCTCGGGGTGATGAGAGGTGTTGGGTTTGCACCAGACATAGCTTTTTTCTTGATGGCCAAAAAGCTACATTTTAGAGTCATATGACCAGAGTACCTTCTTCCATATGTTTGGGGAGTCTCCCACATGCCTTTTGGTGAACACCAAACGTGTTTGCTTATTTTTTTCTTTAAGCAATGGCTTCTTTCTGTCCACTCTTCCGTAAAGCCCAGCTCTGTGGAGTGTACGGCTTAAAGTGGTCCTATGGACAGATACTCCAATCTCCGCTGAGGAGCTTTGCAACTCCTTCAGGGTTATCTTTGGTCTCTTTGTTACCTCTCTGATTAATGTCCTCCTTGCCTGGTTCGTGAGTTTTGGTGGGCAGCCCTCTCTTGGCAGGTTTGTTGTAGAGTCATATTCTTTCCATTTTTTAATAATGAATTTAATGGTGCTCCATGGGATGTTCAAAGTTTCTGATATTTTTTTATAACCCAACCCTGATCTGTACTTCTCCACAACTTTGTCCCTGATCTGTTTGGAGAGCTCCTTGATCTTCATGGAGCCAGCTGCTAGTGGAGCCCCTTGCTCAGTGGTGTTGCAGACTCTGGGGCCTTTCAGAACAGGTGTATATACACTGCTCAAAAAAATAAAGGGAACACATCCTAGATCTGAATGAATGAAATATTCTTATTAAATACTTTTTTCTTTACATAGTTGAATGTGCTGACAACAAAATCACACAAAAATTATCAATGGAAATCAAATTTATCAACCCATGGAGGTCTGGATTTGGAGTCACACTCAAAATTAAAGTGGAAAACCACACTACAGGCTGATCCAACTTTGATGTAATGTCCTTAAAACAAGTCAAAATAAGGCTCAGTATTGTGTGTGTGGCCTCCACGTGCCTGTATGACCTCCCTACAACGCCTGGGCATGCTCCTGATGAGGTGTCTGGGGAACGGTCTGGGGAACGGGCGGGCCAGTCCATAGCATCAATGCCTTCCTCTTGCAGGAACTGCTGACACTCCAGCCACATATGATCTAGCATTGTCTTGCATTAGGAGGAACCCAGGGCCAACCGCACCAGCATATGGTCTCACAAGGGGTCCGAGGATCTCATCTCGGTACCTAATGGCAGTCAGGCTACCTCTGGCGAGCACATGGAGGGCTGTGTGGCCCCCCAAAGAAATGCCACCCCACACCATGACTGACCCACCGCCAAACCGGTCATGCTGGAGGATGTTGCAGGCAGCAGAACGTTCTCCACGGTGTCTCCAGATTCTGTCACGTCTGTCACATGTGCGTGTGAACCTGCTTTCATCTGTGAAGAGCACAGGGCGCCAGTGGCGAATTTGCCAATCTTGGTGTTCTCTGGCAAATGCCAAACGTCCTGCACGGTGTTGGGCTGTAAGCACAACCCCCACCTGTGGACGTCGGGCCCTCATACCACCCTCATGGAGTTCGTTTCTGACCGTTTGAGCAGACACATGCACATTTGTGGCCTGCTGGAGGTCATTTTGCAGGGCTCTGGCAGTGCTCCACCTTCTCCTCCTTGCACAAAGGCGGAGGTAGCGGTCCTGCTGCTGGGTTGTTGCCCTCCTACGGCCTCCTCCACGTCTCCTGATGTACTGGCCTGTCTCCTGGTAGCGCCTCCATGCTCTGGACACTACGCTGACAGACACAGCAAACCTTCTTGCCACAGCTCGCATTGATGTGCCATCCTGGATGAGCTGCACTACCTGAGCCACTTGTGTGGGTTGTAGACTCTGTCTCATGCTACCACTAGAGTGAAAGCACCGCCAGCATTCAAAAGTGACCAAAACATCAGCCAGGAAGCATAGGAACTGAGATGTGGTCTGTGGTCACCACCTGCAGAACCACTCCTTTATTGGGGGTGTCTTGATAATTGCCTATAATTTCCACCTTTTGTCTATTCCATTTGCACAACAGCATGTGAAATTTATTGTCAATCAGTGTTGCTTCCTAAGTGGACAGTTTGATTTCACAGAAGTGTGATTGACTTGGAGTTACATTGTGTTGTTTAAGTGTTCCCTTTATTTTTTTGAGCAGTGTATAATGAGATCATGTGACACTTAGATTGCACACAGGTAGACTTTATTTAACTAATTATGTGACTTCTGAACATAATTGGTTGCACCAGATCTTATTTAGGGGCTTCATAGCAAAGGGGGTGAATACATATGCACGCACCACTTTTACATTTACAGATTTCAATTTTTGGGGGGAAACAAGTAATTTTTTCCACTTCACCAATTTGGACTATTTTGTGTATGTCCATTACATGAAATCCAAATAAAAATATATTTAAATTACAGTTTGTAATGCAACAAAATAGGAAAAATGGCAAGGGGAGTGAATACTTTTGCAAGGCACTGTATATAGGGCAGCAGCCTCTAAGGTGCAGGGTTGAGTAACCTGATGGTAGCCAGCTAGTGATGGCTATTTAACCTCGGGCAACCTCTAGGGCATGTGGGACGGTAGCGTCTCACCTCGTCAACAGCCATTGAAACTGCAGGGCGCCAAATTCAAAACAACAGAAATCCCATAATTAAAATTCCTCAAACATACAAGTATTTACACCATTTTAAAGATACACTTGTTGTAAATCCAGCCGCAGTGTCCGATTTCAAAAAGGCTTTACGACGAAAGCACACCAAACGATTATGTTAGG
This sequence comes from Salvelinus alpinus, assembly GCF_045679555.1. NCBI lineage: Eukaryota > Metazoa > Chordata > Actinopteri > Salmoniformes > Salmonidae > Salvelinus > Salvelinus alpinus. Next base: position 26,230,725 of record NC_092097.1, read on the forward strand.
TCAGAGCCAATTCACAGAAACACAGCCATTTTTCCAGCCAAAGAGAGGAGTCACAAAAAGATAAAATTAATTTGATCTTCATCAGATGACACTCATAGGACTTCATGTTACAGTATACATGTATGTTTTGTTCGGTAAAGTTCATATTTCTATCCAAAAATCTGAGTTTACATTGGCGCGTTATGTTCAGTAGTTCCAAAACATCCGGTGATTTTGCAGAGAGCCACGTCAATTTACAGAAATACTCATAATAAACATTGCTAAAAGATACAACTGTTATGCATGGAATTTTAGATCCACTTCTCCTTAATGCAACCGCTGTGTCAGATTTCAAAAAAACTTTACGGAAAAAGCAAACCATGCAATAATCTGAGTACAGCGCTCAGAGACCAAGACAACCCAAAGAGATATCCGCCATGTTGTGTAGTCAACAGATGACAGAATAGCATTATAAATATTCCCTTACCTTTGATCTTCATCAAAATGCACTCCCAGGAATCCCAGTTCCACAATAAATGTTTGTTTTGTTCGATGAAGTCCATCATTTATGTCCAAATACCTCCTTTTTGTTAGCGCGTTTAGCCCAGTAATCAAAATTCATGACGCGCGATCACTAGGTGCAGACAAAGTCAAAAAGTTCAGTTACAGTGTATAGAATCAATCTTTAGGATGTTTTAAACATAAATCTTCAAAAATGTTCCAACCGGAGAATTCCTTTGTCTTCAGAAATGCAATGGAACGCAAGCTAACTCTCACGTGAACGCGCCTGGTCAGCTCGTGGCTCTCTGGCAGACCTCTGACTCATTCCCCTCTCATTCGCCCCCACTTCCCAGTAGAAGCCTCAAACAAGGTTCTAAAGACTGTTGACATCTAGTGGAAGCCTTAGGAAGTGAAACATGACCCCATTTCCACTGTATCTTGGATAAGCAAAGAGTTGAAAAACTACAAACCTCAGATTTCCCACTTCCTGGTTGGATTTTTTCTCAGGTTTCTGCCTGCCATATGAGTTCTGTTATACTCACAGACATCATTCAAACAGTGTTAGAAACTTCAGAGTGTTTTCTATCCAAATCTACTAATAATATGCATATCCTAGCATCTGGGCCTGAATAGCAGGCAGTTTACTCTGGGCACGATTTTCATCCGGACGTGAAAATACTGCCCCCTACCCAAGAGAGGTTAACAGTGATGGCCTTGAGACAGAAGCTGTTTTTCAGTCTCTCGGTCCCAGCTTTGATGGACCTGTACTGACCTCGCTTTCTGGATAATAACGGGGTGAACAGGCCATGGCTCGGGTGGTTGATGTCCTTGAGGATCTTTTTGGCCTTCCTGTTACATCGGGTGCTGTAGGTGTCCTGAAGGGCAGGCAGTGTGGGCCAGACGGATTGCCAAGGCGTTTACTCAGAGCATGTGTGGACCAACTGGCAAGTGTCTTCACTAACATTTTCAAACTCTCCCTGACCGAGTCTGTATTACCCATATGGTTCAAGCAGACCACCATAGTGCCTGTGCACAAGAATGCAAATGTAACCTGCCTAAATGACTACTGCCCCGTAGCACTCACATTGGTAGCCATGAAGTGCTTTGAAAGGCTGGTTATGGCTCACATCACCACCATCATCCCTGAAACCCTAGACCCACTCCAATTCGCATACAATCCCAACAGCTCCACAGATTACACAATCTCGATCGCACTCCACACTGCCCTTTCCCACCTGGACAAAAGGAAGACCTATGAGCGAATGCTATTCATTGACTACAGCTCAGAGTTCAACACCATAGTGCCCACTAAGCTCATCACTAAGCTAAGGACCCTGGGACTAAACACTTCCCTCTGCAACTGGATCCTGGACTTCCTGACAGGCCGTCACCAGGTGGTAAGGGTAGGCAACAACACATCTGCCACGCTGATCCTCAACACCAGGGCCACTCAGGGGGGTGTGCTTAGTATCCCTCCTGTACTCCCTGTTCACCCACGATGTCGTGGTCAAGCACTACTCCAACTCCATCATTAAGATTGCTAACGACACAACAGTGGTAGGCCTGATCACCGACAATGATGAGACAGCTTATAGGGAGGTCAGAGACCTGGCAGTGTGGTGCCAGGGCAATAACCTCTCCCTCAATGTGAGCAAGACCATGGAGATGATCATGGACTACAGGAAAAGGAGAGCCGAACAGGCCCGTTAACATTGAGGGTGCTGTAGTGGAGCATGTCGAGAGTTTCAAGTTCCTTGGTGTCCACATCACCAACAAACTGTCATGGTCCAAACACACCAAGACAGTTGTGAAGAGGGCACGACAACACCTTTTCCTCCTCAGGAGACTGAAAAGATTTGGCATGGGTCCCCAGACCCTCAAAGTTCTACAGCTGCACCATCGAGAGCATCCTGACCAGTTGCATCACTGCCTGGTATGACAACTGCTCGGCATCCGACCGTAAGGTGCTACAGAGGGTAGTGCACACTCTACCCCCAAGTTATAAGACTGCTGAACAAGGTCTACACTTGTTGTATTCTGCGCATGATTGAAGTAGCTACAGTACGTAATCTAACTCAACACTTAACTACTACAAACTAATTTAAATTACAATAAATAAAGGTTACCTTGCTTGTTTTTTTCTATCCAGTGGAAGCACAAGTGGTGCATTTGATTTGCGAACTCATCACATGATCAACATCTTCTTCGATGAGTTTTAACGATGGTTGGCGTCCAATAAATGTTGCAATACCGCCACCTATTAGATTGTTGTATAACTCAAATCAAATCAAATCAAATCAAATTTATTAGTCACATACACATGGTTAGCAGATGTTAATGCGAGTGTAGCGAAATGCTTGTGCTTCTAGTTCCGACAATGCAGTAATAACCAACAAGTAATCTAACCTAACAATTCCACAACTACTACCTTACACACACACACAAGTGTAAAGGGATAAAGAATATGTACATAAAGATATATGAATGAGTGGTGGTACAGAACGGCATGGCAGATGCAGTAGATGGTATAGAGTACGGTATATACATATGAGATGAGTACTGTAGGGTATGTAAACATAAAGTGGCATAGTTTAAAGTGGCTAGTGGTACATGTATTACATAAAGATGGCAAGATGCAGTAGATGATATAGAGTACAGTATATACATATGAGATGGGTAATGTAGGGTATGTAAACATTATATTAAGTGGCATTGTTTAAAGTGGCTAGTGGTACATTTTTACATAATTTCCATCAATTCCCATTTTTAAAGTGGCTGGAGTTGAGTCAGTATGTTGGCAGCGGCCGCTAAATGTTAGTGGTGGCTGTTTAACAGTCTGATGGCCTTGAGATAGAAGCTGTTTTTCAGTCTCTCGGTCCCTGCTTTGATGCACCTGTACTGACCTCGCCTTCTGGATGATAGCGGGGTGAACAGGCAGTGGCTTGGGTGGTTGTTGTCTTTGATGATCTTTATGGCCTTCCTGTGACATCGGGTGGTGTAGGTGTCCTGGAGGGCAGGTAGTTTGCCCCTGGTGATGCGTTCTGCAGACCTCACTACCCTCTGGAGAGCCTTACGGTTGTGGGCGGAGCAGTTGCCGTACCAGGCGGTGATACAGCCCGACAGGATGCTCTCGATTGTGCATCTGTAGAAGTTTGTGAGTGCTTTATGTGACAAGCCGAATTTCTTCAGCCTCCTGAGGTTGAAGAGGCGCTGCTGCGCCTTCTTCACAACGCTGTCTGTGTGGGTGGACCAATTCAGTTTGTCCGTGATGTGTACACCGAGGAACTTAAAACTTTCCACCTTCTCCACTACTGACCCGTCGATGTGGATAGGGGGGTGCTCCCTCTGCTGTTTCCTGAAGTCCACAATCATCTCCTTTGTTTTGTTGACGTTGAGTGTGAGGTTATTTTCCTGACACCACACTCCGAGGGCCCTCACCTCCTCCCTGTAGGCCGTCTAGTCGTTGTTGGTAATCAAGCCTACCACTGTAGTGTCATCCGCAAACTTGATGATTGAGTTGGAGGCGTGCATGGCCACGCAGTCGTGGGTGAACAGGGAGTACAGGAGAGGGCTCAGAACGCACCCTTGTGGGGCCCCAGTGTTGAGGATCAGCGGGGTGGAGATGTTGTTACCTACCCTCACCACCTGGGGGCGGCCCGTCAGGAAGTCCAGGACCCAGTTGCACAGGGCGGGGTCGAGACCCAGGGTCTCGAGCTTGATGACGAGTTTGGAGGGTACTATGGTGTTAAATGCTGAGCTGTAATCGATGAACAGCATTCTCACATGGGTATTCCTCTTGTCCAGATGGGTTAGGGCAGTGTGCAGTGTGGTTGCGATTGCGTCGTCTGTGGACCTATTGGGTCGGTAAGCAAATTGGAGTGGGTCTAGGGTGTCCGGTAGGGTGGAGGTGATATGGTCCTTGACTAGTCTCTCAAAGCACTTCATGATGACGGAAGTGAGTGCTACGGGGCGGTAGTCGTTTAGCTCAGTTACCTTAGCTTTCTTGGGAACAGGAACAATGGTGGCCCTCTTGAAGCATGTGGGAACAGCAGACTGGGATAAGGATTGATTGAATATGTCCGTAAACACACCAGCCAGCTGGTCTGCGCATGCTCTGAGGACGCGGCTGGGAATGCCGTCTGGGCCTGCAGCCTTGCGAGGGTTAACACGTTTAAATGTTTTACTCACCTCGGCTGCAGTGAAGGAGAGCCCGCAGGTTTTGGTAGGGGGCCGTGTCAGTGGCACTGTATTGTCCTCAAAGCGGGCAAAAAAGTTGTTTAGCCTGTCTGGGAGCAAGACATCCTGGTCCGCGACGGGGCTGGTTTTCTTTTTGTAATCCGTGATTGACTGTAGACCCTGCCACATACCTCTTGTGTCTGAGCTGTTGAATTGCGACTCGATTTTGTCTCTGTACTGGGACTTAGCCTGTTTGATTGCCTTGCGGAGAGAATAGCTACACTGTTTGTATTCGGTCATGCTTCCGGTCACCTTGCCCTGGTTAAAAGCAGTGGTTCGCGCTTTCAGTTTCACGCGAATGCTGCCGTCAATCCACGGTTTCTGGTTTGGGAATGTTTTAATCGTTGCTGTGGGTACGACATCGTCAATGCACTTCCTAATGAACTCGCTCACCGAATCAGCATATTCGTCAATATTGTTGTTGGACGCGATGCGGAACATATTCCAATCCGCGTGATCGAAGCAGTCTTGAAGCGTGGATTCAGATTGGTCGGACCAGCGTTGAACAGACCTGAGCGCGGGAGCTTGTTGTTTGAGTTTCTGTTTGTAGGCTGGAATCAACAAAATGGAGTCGTGGTCAGCTTTTCCGAAAGGGGGGCGGGGGAGGGCCTTATATGCGTCGCGGAAATTAGTATAACAATGATCTAGGGTTTTCCCTCCCTTATAATTTGCTTGGAAAAATAAAAAAATAATCAACTAACTATTTAATACCCTACACTCACTGAAAACCCACCACCCTACTCCACTATTTAAATATATCTAGTCCTAACTCAGGCCAACAGCCTGAAAGGACGGGACACCAGCACACTTTCTACAGTGTCTCAGCATAAGACAGCTTCTGCACTACTCTAACCCTGGAAACCTCTGGGCACCCATACAATTAACACATATCACTACTTTCCCCAATGCTACGCATTCCTTTGTCTCATACCCTTCTGCACACTTCTCACAGCTAGGAGCCTTCCTCCTACACACTGCTGCCACATGCCCATAAGCCTGACACCTGTAACAATGTAATGTATTCAGCACAAAAGCGTGTATGGTAAAACGTATATATCCTAACATCACTTTGTCGGGCAAAGACTGAACATCAAAACTCAAAAGAACAGACGACTCTTTTGTTTCACCACTCTCGCTACCCTATCTGCGTCACACCAAACGACGAGCATCACAAACATTGGGAATCTTCCCCTTCAGTTGGTCAACTTTCACATTTACCGCTACCCCAGTAACCACTCCTTTCAGTTAAGCCCTTTTCTTGAGAGCAAAACAATTCACATCTCTTGTCCCCATTCGCTTTAACACGGAGCACCTGCTCCCTCTGACCAGCATAAACACAAACATTTATCACCAGACCACTTCTGGTTAGCTTCACCGATTCCACAGCACCTAACTCTGTTTTCACCCACCCTGAAACCACAAATGGATCAGACTAAAGGCAAGGGTCCACTTTTTCCAAAAATGTCACTTCTACCATCACAGACTCATCTTTATCCTGATCCTCGGTGCGAGCCTTGGGCTCAGAACTTCACCACACCTACCCCCTGCGATTCTATTTCTTATCCTGTCTTCGATCCGGGGTCCAGCTCATTCTGCTTACACTTTCTACCATTCTTCTTTAACAAACCATCCCTTTTCCCACCATTTTTAACCGATTCAAGCTCTCCCACTTCCTCTCTTCGACCTCTTCGTTGAACTTTTCTGATGAAGCCTGTTGAATGTTATTAATTACCCTAATGCCTGATGTGTTTATTTGTTTCTATATTTACTGCAGTTTGGTTAATAAAATCCAGATGATTCTAAATATATCTATTGTCCTTGTTACATGGTTGCATACAATGAAATGCAATGTTTTGGGCTAAATCTTGGAGGGATTTTGATAGTAAACTAAACTATTTTATATGGAAACCGTGTCTCTTCAACCCTGTTACAGTATTCAACCCTGTCACCCTAGTCTCAACCCCGTCACATGACAATATTTGTTAAATAAAATGGCAAAGATGAATAAATATGAATTTAATGTTTTCTGAACTCAGTCTGAAATGTTAAGGACAATCCCAATGTCACGGCTGTTGAATGAACAGGACCAAGGTGCAGCGTGGTGAGCGTACATTTTCTTTTATTTAAAAAAATGACTCCAACAAAACAACAAACGAGAAAACAACCGTGAAGCTAAAGGCTATAGTGCCAACAACATAGACAACTTCCCACAAAGACAGGTGGGAAAAAGGGCTACCTAAGTATGGTTCTCAATCAGAGACAACGATAGACAGGTGTCCCTGATTGAGAACCCTACCCGGCCAAAACATAGAAATACAAATAATAGAATATAGAATACCCACCCCAACTCACACCCTGACCAAACCAAAATAGAGACATAAACAGGATCTCTAAGGTCAGGGCGTGACACCCAAGAAGATTAGATTTATGTCAAAATTCAAAACATCTTTTATTTAAATGATGAGCCCGCTGACGTGTCTATTTCAGGGTTTAATATAGCAACATTATGAGATTTTACAAACATTTTATATTTATAATAATTGAATTAGTTTGTGGGGGACATGAGCATTAGGTAAATGTTGATTTTATACCAAGTATCTTTTATAATCATATTCAGACAACTTCCATATTGTCCATGATAGGGTTGAAGATATATGGTGTCCAAATCAGACATAAATGGACAAGAGGTGGGAAAATATGTTTTCTTGAAGGTTTAATATTTACCTAATGTTGTGGGGTGTTCAGAAAAGGCATTCATTGTATTGAATTTTTTAATTTTTTAATTTAATATTTCAGCATCCCAAGAATGATCCATATATGAAAAATGATTGCCTAAACATTAACAATGATTCATATTTGTTCATATTTAAGCGACATTTGCATTACATGTGGGTTTTAAAACATGTCCCACGGTCAAATAAATCTCACCAATGCAAATTACTGTATATGGAATACATATTGGCTTAGAGCAAGACCTATTCTGGGTGAAACAATAAAAGTATTGTCGGGAATACTCAGTAGGATCTATAGAATGTATATTTTATGGTGTTATTTCATGGGGCTCTGATTAATACGGAGTGTTGCTGCCCTTTTACTCCACCCATTCCATTGGACTCCGAATCACATCGCATATGGCTTAATGCACTACAGAAACAACAGTGCAGGGCATGCTCACTGAATTAAAGGGAAACTACAGTTAAAAAATCAACGTTTCTTAGATTTTTCCCAGACCTCAAAAGTCATCCCCTGATGTGGTTTAAGCATCGTTGTGAAAAACAGAAAATCCTGTTTTATTAAAAAGGTGTGATTTTTTTTGTTTGTTGTTGTTGAAAAAACTGAAGTAGGCAAACAATAAAAACTGATTTTAAAAGGCCCTACCAAAGGTTTTTTTGTTGCTTTTTACACTTTAGAGTGTGTGCATCCTGCAGCACAGCATTTTGGGGGAAGTTGAGGTCAGGTCCAATATTCACTATTCACCCAAGAGGGAAAGAGGTTGGGCCATCCTAGAAATGTTTTATTGATATATAATATAATATACACAATTTAGCAGACACTTTTATCCAAAGCGACTTACAGTCATGCATGAATACATTTTTCCATATGGGTGATCCCGTGAATCGAAACCCAATATCCTGGAGTTGCAATGCTCTACCAAGATGCATGACAGGGTTAAATGCTTTGTGAAGCCTCAATTTAATATGATTTATAAGGTCATATTTGACATAGTGGGTTGTCATATTTGACATTGGTGGTTGTCACACAGTTATGCCACATTTATGAACCCTTTATAAAGCATTACATACTGTTATAGATGATTTGTAACACATTTATGTAGGCTTTATGAAGCCGTCCAGTACCATCATTGGGCCGCGGGTGTGAAAGATTCAACAGATTGCTGGCAAGACACATCTGGCTAAAAGACTACTGTAGCTCTGCTGGAGTCACTTTTATTGATAACTTTGACATCTTCTGGAAACAGAAGATACTCTACAGGAATGACGGAGTCCATCCAAATCATCTTGGCTCCTGGACTCTGTCCACGCATTTCAAGGCTGCGTTGAAACAATGACTGGTAAATGATCCAAGACTAGCTCAGTTAATCCCTACCATTGTGACAATGAGTTGTCATAATGCTGTATCAAATGTACATGATCTTAGGGGCATTGGCAAACACAATGTAAGTAATTTAATGTATGTACCCCTAATTGCATCGAATACATCTGTTTATCTTACAGCTATTGTAAGCAGTAATCATGAGCCTATAAACCAGAGTTACACTGTTAGCACTGAAGCGGTGTGCAATAGTAGGAAGACCACTTTATGCAGCTCACCCTGTACTATCAATGTAAATAACATGAGTAAGTCTACCTCTGATAACCTTCCCAGTAAAGCATTAAGAACAATCAAGCAACCCAGAAAAGTGATAAAATACTCCATATTAACTTAAGTAGCCTAAGAAACAAGGTCCATGAAGTCAATAACTTGCTTGTAACAGATGACATTCATATTCTGACTATCTCTGAAACTCACTTCGATAATAACTTTGATGATACAGTGGTAGCAATGCATGGTTATAACATCTACCGAAAAGACAGAAATGCCAACGGAGGCAGTGTTGAGGTCTATATTCAGAACCACATTCCTGTAAAGCTTAGAGAAGATTTAATGTTAAATACTGTTGAAGTAATATGGCTACAGGTTGAACAGCCTCACCTAAAGCCCATTCTTGTGGGACGCTGCTATAGACCACCACGTGCTAACAGTCAGTATCTGGACAATATGTGTGAAATGCTTGATAATGTATGTGATATCAACAGGGAAGTATATTTTCTGGGTGATTTTAAATATTGACTGGCTGTCATCAAGCTGCCCACTCAGGAAAGAAATTCACACTGTGACCAGTGCCTGCAACCTGGATCAGGATGTCAGTCAACCTACCAGGGTAGTTACAAACAGCACAGGAATTAAATCATCAACATGTATTGATCACGTCTTTACTAATGCTGCAGATATTTGCTCTGAAGCAGTATCCAAATCCATAGGATGTAGTGATCACAATATAATAGCCATATCTAGGAAAACCAAAGTTCCAAAGGTTGGGCCTAATATAGTGTATACAATGTCATACAAGAAGTTTGGTAGTGATTAATATGATGATGATGTAAAGAATATTTGCTGGTCTGTGTTGTGTAATGAGGAGCAACCAGATGCTGCATTTGACGCATTTATGAAACTACTTATTCCAGTTACTTATAAGAACTCACCCATTAAGAAAATGACTGTAAAAACTGTTAAATCCCCTTGGATTGATGAGGAATTGAAAAATTGTATGGTTGAGAGGGATGAGGCAAGAGGTATGGCAATTAAGTCTGGCAGCCCAAATGATTGGCAAACATACTCCAAATTAAGAAATCATGTGAATAAACTAAATAAAAATAAAAATAAACTACACTATAAAACACAGGTAAATTATATAAAGAATGATAGTAAAAAGCTTTGCGGCACCTTAAATAACATTTTGGGGAAAAAGGTCAACTCGGCTCCTTCATTCATTGAATCAGATGGCTCATTCATCACAAAGCCCACTGACATTGCAACTACTTTAATTACTTTTTCATTGGCAAGATAAGCAAACTTAGGGATGACTTGCCAGCAACAAACACTGACACTTCACATCCAAGTATATTGGACCAAATTATGAAAGACAAGAATTGTACTTTTGAATGCCGTAAAGTCAGTGTGGAAGAAAAATATTGTTGTCTATCAACAATGACAAGCCACCGGGGTCTGACAATCTGGATGGAACATTTCTGAGGATATTATCAGACGGTATTGCCACTCCTATTTGCCACATCTTCAATTTAAGCCTACTAGAGAGCGTGTGCCCTCAGGCCTGGAGGGAAGCTAAAGTCATTCCACTACCCAAGAATAGTAAAGCGCCCTTTACTGGCTCAAATAGCTGACCAATCAGCTTGTTACCAACCCTTAGTAAACTTCTGGAAAAAATGGTATTTGACCAGATACAATGCTATTTTACAGTAAACAAATTGACAACAGAATTTCAGCATGCTTATAGGGAAGGACACTCAACAAGCACAGCACTTACACAAATTACTGATTGGCTGAGAGAAATTGATGATAAACGATTGTGGGGGCTGTCTTGTTAGACTTCAGTGCAGCTTTTGACATTATCGATCATAGTCTGCTGCTGGAAAAACGTATGTCTTATGGCTTTACACGCCCTGCTATAATGTGGATAAAGTGTTACTTGTCTAACAGAACACTGAGGGTGTTCTTTAATGGAAGCCTCTCAAATATAATCCAGTTAGAATCAGGAATTCCCCAGGGTAGCCATTTATGCCCTTTACTTTTTTCAATTTTTACTAACGACATGCCACTGACTTTGAGTAAAGCCAGAGTGTCTATGTGTGCGATGACTCAACACTATACACGTCAGCTACTACAGCACCTGAAATGACTGCAACACTCAACAAAGAGCTGCAGTTAGTTTCAGAGTGGGTGGCAAGGAATAAGTTATCCCTAAATATTTCTGAAACTAAAAGTATTGTATTTGGAACAAAACACTCACTAAACCCTAAACCTCAACCAAAACTTGTAATAAATCATGTGGAAATTGAGCAAGTTGAGATGACTAAACTGCCTGGAGTAACCCAAGATTGTAAACTGTCATGGTCAAAACATATTGATGCAGTAGTAGCTAACATGGGGAGCAGTCTGTCTATAATGAAGCGATGCTCTGCCTTCTTAACACTATCAACAAGGCAGGTCCTACAGGCCCTAGTTTTGTCGCACCTTGACTACTGTTCAGTCATGTGATCAGGTGCCAAAAAAAAGGACTTGGGAAAATTGCAATTGGCTCAGAACAGGGCAGCATGCCCTTGGATGTACACAGAGAGCTAATATTAATAATATGCATGTCAATCTCTCCTGGCTGTAAGTGGAGGAGAGAAATTTTAAAAACAAAAAAACACCTTATGGAATAGCGGGGACTGTGAAACAACACAAACATTGGCACAGACACATGCATACACACACACACACCCGATAGCATATTCAATAGACATACACATGAATTTAGTACTGTAGATATGTGGTAGTGATGGAGTAGGGCCCTGAGGGCATGCGGTGTGTTGTGAAATCTGTGAATGTATTGTAATGTTTTTAAAATTGTATAAACTGGCTTAATTTTGCTGGGCCCCAGGAAGAGTAGGTGTTGCTTTGGCAGCAGCTAATGGGGTTCCATAATAAATATACATATAAATATAAATAAGCTGCAAGTCATTTTAAGCGGGACCATTTGGGTCAGTTATGACATTATTTTGGGTTACCCTTGATTTTATTCAGGTACTAGACTGTGTCAAATATGTCTTGAATAAACTATGCTTTCCAAGGGACCAAAAAATATCAGAGTGAAATATTTTGTTTTTCATATTTACAGTTCCTCTATAAGACTCCCCAAAGCTGTCTGTTTTTGAATTGCATTTTCCCAGCTATGTGTGTGTGGGTGTGTGTGTGCGTGTGTGTGCATGCATGCGTGTTTCGCAGCGGCTGGCAGCTCTTGTAATTTGTCACTTTTCCCTCTTAGAAAACAATTATTGGCTCTTCCAGACACTGAGGGATTGTGGGTTTGTTTGGGGCCTCTTTGACTCTCCGGTAAGCGCACATTCATCCCTGTCACTCAGAGAGAGAGAGAGAGAGAGAGAGAGGGTAGAGAGATGGAGGGGGTAGAGAGGGAGAGAGAGATGGGGGTAGAGAGGGAGAGACCGAAGGAGTGGTAGAAAGAAAAGGGAAAGAGAAAGGAGAGAAAGAGGGAGACTTTACCACGTAATGTGATCATTATCTGTCAATGGGCCGCTGTAGAAAATATCACAGAGAGGCGCAGCGAGTCAACAACAAATATTTAATACGCATTTATTATTTATTAAATTTATCACACAAAGACGATCCTGGAAGGGGCCTTTTATACTGCCTGTCCTTTCATTGGCCTCCCCCGTTCCTCTGTCTCTCTCTTTCTCTCACACACACAAATGCCCCAACGCACACACACATTCGGAAAGTATTCAGACCCCTTGACTCATTCCACATTTTGTTACATTTCAGCCTTTTCCTAAAATGTATTAAATATTTTTTTTTCCTCATCAATCTACACACAATACGCCATAATGACAAAGCAAAAATAGGTTTTTAGAAACGTTTGCAAATGCATTACATTTTAAAAACTGAAATATCACATTTACATAATATCAGACCTCAGGATAAGACCCAGATGCAGAGGAGTCTTGTTCTGAACACAGACAGTGCAGGCGGCGACGAATGCTGAGACGTCAGGGACCATGGTGGGCCACCAAAAGGGTTGCTGCACGAAGACCAGGGTCCGACGGGAGCCAGGGTGGCAGGCAAGCCTGGAGGAATGAGCCCATTCCAGGACCGGAGAGCGTGCAGCCCCCAAGCTCATCCTTAACCTCCTCTGATAATCCATGCAGGAATGTGTCGAACAGGGATTCCGGGTTCCAGGCACTTGCGGCAGCCAACGTGCGGAAATCAACCGCATAGTCCGCCACACTGCGGGAGTGAAGCTGGAATAACTTCTGGGCAGTCGCTCTCCCTGACAACGGAGAATCTAAGATTTTTTTTACCTCAGCCACGAACTCCTCCAGGCCGAAACAAACGGCGAGAGCCCTCCTGGACATTAGCGTTATGAGCTTCAAGCAGTCCGAGGGGACGGAAGAGGGCTGCAGCTCGAAGACAAGGTAACATTGTGAAAGAAACCCCTGACAGGTTCCTGACCCTCCAGCGGAGAGTTCTGGAGGAGGTGAGCTGGGTTCTCGGGAAGCCGTTGTGGTGTGGAGAGATGCACTGCTGACAGCAGTGTTACTGAGGGGCTGGGAGTTTACTGTCATGGCAGGCTGCCGGACTTGATTGGACTTGATCCAGCAATGCATTCAGGGCACAGTCATGGGGTTCTGCCAAGGTATGGAATCCTCCATAAGACATTGAAGTAACTCCTCGTGTCTCCCGATGGTGGCTCCTTGGGAGGAGACGGCGTTGCGTTGCTGGTCCGAGTCTACCGGGTCAGTCATGGCCAGTTCGTACAATCAGACCTCAGGATAAGACCCAGATGCAGACAGTGTGAAATAATCAGTAATCCAAGGCAGTGTCAAGAGGTACAGAATGGCAGGCAGGCTCAGGCTCAGGGCAGGCAGAATGGTAAAAAACCGGGAGAACTAGAAAACGGGAACTAATGAGAAATAGGAGCACGGGGAAAAATGCTGGTAGGCTTGAACGAGACAATACGAACTGGCATTAGACAAACAGAAAACACAGGTATAAATGCACAGGGGTTAATGGGGGAAATGGGCGACACCTGGGGGGTGGAGACAAGCACAAGACAGGTGAATCAGATCAGGGTGTGACACATAAGTATTCAGACCCTTTACTGAGTACTTTGTTGAAGCACCCCTTGGCAGCGATTACAGCCTCTAACATTTTGGTATGACGCTACAAGCTTGGCACACCTGTATTTGGAGAGTTTCTGCCATTCTTCTCTGCAGATCCTCTCAAGCTCTGTCAGTTTGGATGGGGAGCGTCGTTGCACAGCTATTTTCAGGTCTATCTATGTTCGATCGGGTTCAAGTCCGGTCTCTGACTGGGCCACTCAAGGACATTCAGAGACTTGTCCCGAAGCCACTCCTGCATTGACTTTGCTGTGTGCTTAGGGTCGTTGTCCTGTTGGAAGGTGAACCTTCACCCCAGTCTGATGTCCTGAGCACTCTGGAGCAGGTTTTCATCTAGGATCTCTCTGTACTTTACTCCATTCATCTTTCCCTAGATCCTGACTAGTCTCCCATTCCTCCCCACAGCATGATGCTGCCACCACTATGCTTCACCCTAGGGATGGTGCCAGGTTTCCTCCAGACGTGACACTTGACATTCAGGCCAAAGAGTTCAATCTTGGTTTCATTAGACCAGATAATCTTTTTCCATTGGTCTGGGAGTCCTTTAGGTGCGTTTTGGCAAACTCCAAGCGGGCTGTTGTGCCTTTTACTGAGGAGTGGCTTCCGTCTGGCCACTCTACCATAAAGGCCTGATTGATGGAGTGCTGCAGACATGGTTGTACTTCTGGAAGGTTCTCTCATCTCCACAGAGGAACTCTGGAGCTCTGTCAGAGTGACCATTGGGTTCATGGTCACCTCCCTGACCAATTGACCTGATTGATCAGTTTGGCCGTATGGCCAGCTCTAGGAAGAGTCTTGGTGGTTCCAAACTTCTTCCATTTAAGAATGATGGAGACCACTGTGTTCTTGGGAACAATCAGTGCTTCTTGGGATCTTCAATTACCTTATAAAGACTGTTGTGTGCCTTTCCAAATCATGTCCAATCAATTGAATTTACCGCAGGTGGACTACAATCAAATTGTAGAAACATCTCAAGGATGATCAATGGAAACAGCATGCACCTAAGCTCAATTTCGAATCTCATAGCAAAGTGTCTGAATACGTGTGTAAATAGGATATTTCTGTTTTAAAATTTTAGTAAATTTGCAAAATATTCTAAAAAACTGTTTTCCCTTTGTCATTATGGGATATTGTTTCTAGATTGGTGAGGGGAAAAAATGAATCAATCCATTTTAGAATAAGGATGTAATGTAACAAATGTGGATAAAGTCAAGGGGTCTGAATACTTTCCGAATGCACTGTACATGCACACACACTTACACAGCGGGTAGACAACTGTGTGTGCCCTACTTTTACAGGGTGATAGAGTGAAGCACCTTTGTGTCCCTGGGGTCCTTCCAGAGGGGAACATCTGAGAGTCAGCTTGAAGAGGGACATCAGAGGGGTACTACACTACTCTGCAACTTCAGTACACACATACTGTAGTAAAAGTATTCACTTGTAATTGACAGCTAGGATAGAACCGATCATTAAGGAGATGATTGTGGACTACAGGAAAAGGAGGACTGAGCACGCCCCCATTCTCACCGACGGGGCTGTAGTGGAGCAGGTTGACGGCTTCAAATTCCTTGGTGTCCACATCACCAACAAACTATCATGGTCTAAACACACCAAGACAGACGTGAAGAGGGCAAAAAAAAAACTATTCCCCGTCAGGAGACTGAAAATATTTGGCATGGGTCCCCAGATCCTCAAAAAGTTCTACAGGTGCACCATCGAGAGCATCCTGACTGGTTGCATCACTGCTTGATATGGCAACTGCTCTGCATCTGACCGCAAGGCACTACAGAGTAGAGGTCGACCGATTAATCAGGAATGGCCGATTAATTAGGGCCGATTTCAAGTTTTCATAACAATCGGAAATCGGTATTTTTGGACACCAATTTGGCCGATTTTTTTTATTTATAATTTTTTTTCTTTTTTTTACACCTTTATTTATCTGGGCAAGTCAGTTAAGAACACATTCTTATTTTTAATGACGGCCTAGGAACGGTGGGTTAACTGCCTTGTTCAGGGGCAGAACGACAGATTTTAAAATTGTCAGCTCGGGGATTCAATCTTGCAACCTTGCGGTTAAGATCTGACATGGAAATGGGCTTCCATGTCTCTTTCTTGCCTGCCTGCTTCTTAGCTCCGTACTTATTAGTGTTCAACACCAGGGAATCAACAACTGCCGAGGTGAAAAACAACTGAAAATGTTGTATGGGGCTGTACTTTGAGTTCATGTCCAGCTGAGGTCCTGGTGGCCTTTTCGGTCTGAATATTGGAGGTGGTGGGGCCACATCCTCCTCCAGCACAGAGTGCTAGTCCAACGCTCTAACCACCTGCCTTACATTGCACTCCAAGAGGAGCCTGCCTGTTACGCGAATGCAGTAAGAAGCCAAGGAAAGTTGCTAGCTAGCATTAAACTTATCTTATAAAAAACAATCAATCAATCATAATCACTAGTTAACTACACATGGTTGATGATATTACTAGTTTATCTAGCATGTCCTGCGTTGCATATAATCGTTGAAGGTGCGCATTCGCGAAAAAGGACTGTCGTTGCTCCAACGTGTACCTAACCATAAACATCCATGCCTTTCTTAAAATCAATACACAAGTATATATTTTTAAACCTGCATATTTAGTTAATTTTGCCTGCTAACATGAATTTCTTTTAACTACGGAAATTGTGTCACTTCTCTTGCAACAGAGTCAGGGTATATGCAGCAGTTTGGGCCACCTGGCTCGTTGCAAACTGTGTGAAGACTATTTCTTCCTAACAAAGACAGCCAACTTCGCCAAACGGGGGATGATTTAACCAAAGCACATTTGCGAAAAAAGCACAATCGTTGCACGACTGTACCTAACCATAAACATCAATGCCTTTCTTATTAAAATCAATACACAGAAGTATATCTTTTTAAACCTGCATATTTAGCTAAAAGAAATCCAGGTTAGCAGGCAATATTAATCAGGTGAAATTGTGTCACTTCTCTTGCGTTCATTGCACGCAGAGTCAGGGTATATGCAACAGTTTGAGCCGCCCCTAAACTCGTTGCGAACTAATTTGCCAGAATTTTACGTAATTATTACATAACATTGAAGGTTGTGCAATGTAACAGGAATATTTAGACTTATGGATGCCACCCGTTAGATAAAATACGGAACGGTTCCGTATTTCACTGAAAGAATAAACGTTTTGTTTTCGAGATGATAGTTTCCGGATTCGACCATATTAATGACCTATGGCTCGTATTTCTGTGTGTTATTATGTTATAATTAAGTCTATGATTTGATAGAGCAGTATGACTGAGCGATGGTAGGCAGCAGCAGGCTCGTAAGCATTCATTCAAACAGCACTTTCATGCATTTTGCCAGCAGCTTTTTGCAATGCTACAAGCATTGCGCTGTTTATGACTTCAAGCCTATCCACTCCCAAGATTAGGCTGGTGTAACCAATGTAAAATGGCTAGCTAGTTAGTGGGGTGCGTGCTAATAGCGTTTCAAACGTCACTCGCTCTGAGACTTGTTCCCCTTGCTCTGCATGGGTAACGCTGCTTCGAGGGTGGCTGTTGTCGATGTGTTCCTGGTTCGAGCCCAGGTAGGAGCGAGGAGAGGGGCGGAAGCTATATTGTTACACTGGCAATACTAAAGTGCCTATAAGAACATCCAATAGTCAAAGGTATATGAAATACAAATCATATAGAGAGATATAATTCTATAAATTCTCTAATAACTACAACCTAAAACTTCTTACCTGGGAATATTGAAGACTCATGTTAAAAGGAACCACCAGCTTTCATATGTTCTCATGTTCTGAGAAAGGACCTTAAACGTTAGCTTTCTTACATGGCACATATTGCACTTTTACTTTCTTCTCCAACACTTTGTTTTTGCATTATTTAAACCAAATTGAACATGTTTCATTATTTATTTGAGGCTAAATTGATTTTATTGATGTATTATATTAAGTTAAAATAACTGTTCATTCAGTATTGTTGTAATTGTCATTATTACAAATACATTTAAAAAAAATTGGCCGATTAATCAGTATCGGCTTGTTTATGTCCTCCAATAATCGGTATCGGTATCGGCATTGACAAATCATAATCGGTCGACCTCTACTACCGAGGGTAGTGCGTACGGCCCAGTGTATCACTGGGGCCAAGCTTCCTGCCATCCAGGACCTCTATACTAGGGGGTGTCAGAAGAAGGCCTAAAAATTGTCAAAGACTCCAGCCACCCTAGTCATAGACTGTTCTCTCTGCTACCGCCAAGTCTAGGTCCAAAAGGCTTCTGAACATCTTCTATCCCCAAGCCATAAGACTCCTGAACAGACTCCTGAACGGCTACCCAGACTATTTGCATTGTCGTCGTTCCCCACCCCTTCTTTTACGCTGCTGCTACTCTGTTTATTATCTATGCATAGTCACTTTACCTCTACCTACATGTACATATTACCTCGACAAACCTGTACCCCCGCACATTGACTCTGTACCGGTACCCCCTGTATATAGCCTTGCTTCTGTTGTTTTACTGCTGCTCTTTAATTAGTTGTTATTTTTCTATTTTAATTTTACATTTTTTACTAATATATATGTTTTACTTAACACTTATTTTTCTTAAGGGTGTCACGTTCGTCATAACGATGAGACCGAGGCGCAGCGGGATTTGAATACATTCTTCTTTAATAAACAAATAAACACTTGTCACGTTCCTGACGTGTTTTCCGTTGTTTTTTGTATTTGTTTAGTATGGTCAGGGCGTGAGCTGGGTGGGTAGTCTATGTTATGTGTTTCTATGTTGGGTTCAATGTGTTGCCTTATATGGTTCTCAATTAGGGGCAGGTGTTTGACGTTTCCTCTGATTGAGAACCATATTAAGGTAGGCTGTTCTCACTGTTTGTTTGTGGGTGATTGTCTTCCGTGTTAGTGTTTGTACCACACGGGACTGTATCGTTTGTTCTAGTCTGTACCTGTTCGTGCGTTCTTCGTGTTTATGTATGTTCATATGTTCAGGTCGGTCTACGTCGTTTTTTGTTTTGTAATTTCTCTAGTGTGTTACGTGTTCGTCTGGCTTTAATAAAGCATTCATGTCTTCATACCTCGCTGCATTTTGGTCCGATCCCTACACCTCCTCTTCAGACTAAGAGCGGGGAAATCAGCCGTTACAACACTAAACAAACTAACAAAAACAACAAAACGAACGTGAAGCTATTTAAACCGAGTGCTAACATGCAACTACACATAGACAACTACCCACAAATTCAGGTGGGAAAAGGCAACCTAAGTATGGTTCTCAATCAGAGACAATGATAGACAGCTGCCTCTGAGAACCACACCCGGCCAAACACACAGAAATACAAATCATAGAAAAAGGAATATAGAATGCCCACCCAAATCACACCCTGACCAAACCAAAATAGAGACATAAAAAGCTCTCTACGCTCAGTGCGTGACAAAGGGCTTGTAAATAAGCATTTCTGTAACGGCAGCCTTCCTTCTCTTCAAGAGAAGAGGAGGTGTAGCAGGGATCGGACCAACACGCAGCGTAGCCAGTGCTCAACATGTTTAATTAAATGATTAACAGAGAACACTTACAAATACAAAATAACAAAAAGTGGCAAACCGATACAGTCCTAGCTGGTGCAGAGAAAACACAGAGACAGGAAACAACCACCCACAAACCCCAACACAAAACAAGCCACCTATATATGATTCCCAATCAGAGACAACACAAAACATCTGCCTCTGATTGAGAACCATATTAGGCCAAACATAGAAACAGACAAACTAGACACACAACATAGAATGCCCACCCAGCTCACGTCCTGACCAACACTAAAACAAGCAAAACACACAAGAACTATGGTCAGAACGTGACAGGACCCCCCTCCTGAGGTGCGGACTCCGAACGCACCCCCTAAAACTCTAGGGGAGGGTCTGGGTGGGCATCTGTCCGCGGTGGCGGCTCCGGCGCTGGACGAGGACACCACTCCACCATTGTCTTTGTCCCCCTCCTTAGCGTCCTTTGAGTGGCGACCCTCGCCACCGACCTTGGCCTAGGAACCCTCACAAAAGGCCCCATCAGACTGAGGAGACAGCTCCGAACCGAGAGGTAGCACAGGACAGAGAGGTAGCACAGGACAGAATGGCAGCTCCGGACTGAATGGCAGCTCCGGACTGAATGGCAGCTGATGACTGGCGGGCGGCTCATGACTGGCGGGCGGCTCATGACTGGCGGGCGGCTCATGACTGGAGGGCGGCTCATGACTGGAGGGCGGCTCATGACTGGAGGGAGGCTCTGACGGGCGGCTCTGACGGGCGGCTCTGACGGCTCGGGACAGACGGGCGGCTCTGACGGCTCGGGACAGACGGGCGGCTCTGACGGCTCGGGACAGACGGGCGGCTCTGCCTTGCTAGCGCCTCATAATGCCGCCTCTCTGCTTTTGCTGCCTCCAGCTCTGCTTTAGGGCGGCGACATTCCTCTGGCTCTGCCCAGGGTCCTTTTCCGTCCAGCTCATCCTCCCATGTCCACTCCTGAACTCGCTGCTGCTGCTGCTGTCGCTGCTGCCCGTTGCTACGCTGCTTGGTCCGAGATTGGTGGGTGGTTCTGTAACGCTCGTCTTTATGTGGAAGAGAGGAGAACCAAGGCGCAGCGTGGTGAATGTTCATTCCTAGCTGGTGCAGAGAAAACACAGAGACAGGAAACAACCACCCACAAACCCCAACACAAAACAAGCCAACTATATATGATTCCCAATCAGAGACAACACAAAACATCTGCCTCTGATTGAGAACCATATTAGGCCAAACATAGAAACATACAAACTAGACACACAACATAGAATGCCCACCCAGCTCACGTCCTGACCAACACTAAAACAAGCAAACCACACAAGAACTATGGTCAGAACGTGACAATTTCACTGTATTCGGTGCATGTGACAAAGAAAAAAATTGATTTGATTTGAAATGAGGTAAAAGATAAAAATACAAATAATTAGGTGAGAACTTCATTACTCTCTGGCTCAGGTCCACTTCATCAAATGTACTTATAAAGCCCTTTTTACATCAGCAGATGTCACAAAGTGCTTATACAGAAACCCAACCTTAAACCCCAAATAGCAAGCAATACAGATGTAGATGGCTAGGAAAAACTCCCTAGAAAGACGGGAACCTAGGAAAAGCAGAGCAGGGGGTGCGAAGGGGGGTTGCTGTGGGTTTATTTAAGATACTCTTTGAAGAGGTAAGGTTTTCGGAGAGTGGGCAGGGACTGATGTCCTAGCTTCAGGGGGAAACTGGTTCCACCATTGGGGTGCCAGGACAGAGAAGAGCTTGGACTGGGCTGAGCGGGAGCTGCACTCCCGTAGAGGTAGGAGGGCCAAGAGACCAGAGGTGGCAAAACTGAGTGCTCGGGTTTGTAACGCCCAGCACAGGAGATGAGAAGCAGGTACAGGGAGTGATCCATTAAATGTAGACGGACATGCAACGGAACAGGAACAGCATCTGGACATAAACACGACACGACAAACAGTGCTACTACAGGGAACAACACAGAGGAGCAGACATATATGCAGGGGCAATCAATAAAGTGAGGGAGTCCAGGTGAGTCCAAAGAGCGCAGCTGCGCGTAATGATGGTAACAGGTGAGTATAATGACAGGTAGCCTGGCGATCCCTCGAGCGCCAGGGAGGGGGAGCGGGAGCAGGTGTGACAGGGTTGGGGTGTAGGGTTTGAGCATAGCCTGAAGGTAGGGATACACACACATACATACAGTATGATCTCATTTTCTCAAGTGGCTGTCAACATCTCCACCTTAATGTGAACTCCCACGAAGGAAATTATTATTTCATCAATTCATTGTCATTGTTTAATCATAAACTGATCAAATATCATTAGTTTGGTTAGAACTGTTCAACTCTCAACACTAAACTCACTCACGCAAAAACACAGTTAAGCAAACACTCACTTTCTCTCTCACACATATACACACACACACACACACACACACACACACACACACACACACACACACACACACACACACACACACACACACACACACACACACACACACACACACACACACACACAATCATAGACATGCCAATAACAATTTGTGCTGTGCCCCATTGGTCAGTTTGGGTTGTGCAAAACAGCAAGAAAACAAAAAACAGCAACAACAACAATCACTATCGTAACTGATAACCGCAGCAGCTGCTGGCAGCGAGAGGAGAGAAGAAGGGATTGGGAGGGTACGTGTGTGTGTGTTGTGGTGGGGAATGTTGTTATTTTGCCAGGACTAATTAGCCGTCTTTGTTTGTTGGTCTGGTCCTGATGCTTTCTTCTGGCCAACATAATAAACTGGGATTAGAGGAGAGGCCATTATTAAAAGCCTTCTCTCACTTCTGGGCCATTGTAACATAGGCAGTGTAAGTGAGGTGGGGGGGAGGAGGAGAGAAGAGGGAAAGGGAGAGAGAGCAGCGAATAGAATGAATCATATCTGGACCAGACGAGGCAGCATCGTGTCACTCAAACTTTCCCCCAATCTCCACTCTGATTGGTCAGACGGATACCTCCACAGCAGGTACAGGCGGCTAGAATTCACATCATGGCACAAAGCAACAGAGCTTACTCAGTGTGCTGACACACACACAAACACACACAGCACCGGCATTCTCTGACAGTGAAATCCATGTTATTTATGTTTAATACTCTGTCAGTCTGGGTCTGATATACAGTATCAATATTGGTGTGTTTGTCTGTATGGATTCAATATATATTGTTTTAAAGGATGGACACACACACACACACACACACACACACACACACACACACACACACACACACACACACACACACACACACACACACACACACACACACACACACACACACACACACACACACACACACACACACACACACACACACACACAGGTTGTAAAAAAGTGGCTGGTAGTGGGTGAGTTATTAATGAAGTGTGTGCCACCTCTGGCCTACACAACACTGTCCACCCATGCCCACGTACAGGCCCGAGCTTAACAACTACAGTGTAAAGACATGAATACAAGACAGGAGATCACTGATACACTGAGGCACTGCCAGCCAGCCTGGGTCTGGGGGGAGTTAGAGGACTTTATTAAATTATTTCCTGCTCTGACTTTACCGTTTTGAGTTAAACTGATGGGAGCACAGGAGCTGTCTCCTCTTTCAGACCCCTGCCTGCTGAAATGGCCTGCGTGAGTGTGTGCTGAAATATCATCACAGAAATGGAGGGTGACATTTTGACAACCACTGTCACCATATCACTTTGAATATTCCCTGTAGCCATTTTCAAAACAAGGTTGGGTTGCAACAGGTACACATTGCCCTTCATGGACAATGAAAGAAGTATTGAGTTGAGTTAATTATTGCCGTGCAATGACATGTTTTGAAATACATGGTTGTACTGTACTGCACGTACTCCTGTAGCAGCTAGATGGTCTTTACCATTCGGCCATCAGATTTGCCACCAATGCTCCTTATAGGCACATCACTGTACTCTATACTCCTCTGTAAACTGGTCATCTCTGTAAACCCGTCACAAGACCCACTGGTTGATGCTTATTTATAAATCCCTCTTAGGCCTCAATCCGCCCTATCTGAGATACTAACTGCAGCCCTCATCCTCCACATACAACACCTTTTCTGCCAGTCACATTCTTTGAGTAGCTTGGATGAATAAGGTGCCCAGAGTAAACTGCCTGCTACTCAGGCCCAAAATCTAGAATATGCATATAATTAGTAGATTTGGATAGAAAACACTCTGAAGTTTCAAAAACTGTTTGAATGATGTCTGAGTATAACAGAACTCATATGGCAGGCAAAAACCAGAGAAAAAATCCAACCAGGAAGTGGGAAATCTGAGGTTTGTAGGTTTTCAAGTCTTTGCCTATCCAATATACAGTGTCTATGGGGTCATATTGCACTTCCTAGGGCTTCCACTAGATGTCAACAGTCTTTAAAACCTTGTTTGAAGCTTCTACTATGAAGGGGGAGCGAATAAGAGCTGTTTGACTAAGAGGTCTGGCAAAATGCCATGAGCTAAGTCATGCGCGCGGCCGTGAGAGCGAGCTCTGTTCCTTTTCATTTCTAAAGACAAAGGAATTGTCCGGTTGAAACATTATTGAAGATTTATGATAAAAACATCCTAAAGATTGATTCTATACATCGTTTGACATGTTTCTACGAACTGTAATATAACTTTTTTGACTTTCTGTCTGAACTAATTGCTCGCGCATTGTGCATTTGGATTACTGGGCTAAACGCGCGAACAAAAAAGGGGTATTTGGACATAAATTATGGACTTTATCGAACAAAACAAACATTTATTGTGGAACTGGGATTCCTGGGAGTGCATTCCGATGAAGATCATCAAAGGTAACTCAGACCAGAGATATCTATCAACTATGCTAGTGCTTTTAGAGACTGTCGATTTAATATGAATTAATAAATATAACTTGTTATGCTCAGTAGAGGCAGCTGTGATAGGTACAGGATTCTTGTCTTTGTACCATCTCTCACAGCCCACTTTGTCCTTTTGAATTAAATAAATGAAAACACTTGATTAATTTCCTCTCTGATACTTCACAGTGAATCATGAAACAGACTCAAAAGTGGAGACAAGGCTCCTCTCTCACGTTCTCTCTCACTCCCTCTCCTATTTGCCTGCTGTGTGCTTTACACACATTCGTCAACTTTCTCCCTACATTTCTGTGAAGGTCTCCTTTTTTGTCTGGTATTTTCCTCTCTCTCTCTTCGTCTCACCCTTTCTTTCTGACTGTCCTCAGCTCTTACTCTTTCTTTGTATCACTCTCTCGCTCCTCTAACCTCTTTTCCCTTTTTCTCTTTCTTCCTCTCCTTTTGACCCCCCTCTCCCCTCTGTCTCTCCGCTCTGTTCCATCAGACACGGTTAGATGGTGACAGCCATTCAATTGGATAATTAACACCAGTTTAATGCTTGTTACCCACAATGCATTTGTCTCGTTTGATTTGTAATTATGAGGCGTTTTCAAAGGATAACATGTTTAGATCTGTGTAGCGCTCTCTTTGTGGTGGTTTTATCAGTGCCATTGATTTAAACCTACAGGGAAAGCAGGAGTTATATGACGGTCTATTATTATAAATTACTGTACTCTACTTGCCTGTGTATCAGATTATGTCTGTTCATTTCCTCGAAATAGAAATAGAATAAAATCTATTGTATTTGCACATCTTCCTTTTGGAGGTTTGCGTTTTTTTCTAAGCTGTTTGTTTAAATATGTTCCTGACTGTTTGTTGTACTTAGGTCATTTAATTAGCCGGTAAAGTGACTATAAAGACATATTACGGTCAAATTCCAGCCTCTGGGATAAAAAAATATGTTCTACTTGTACAACTTCAGATGTGTCATTTGTCTCCAGGGGAATGCAAAGCACTTGGTGAAATGAAGTCATGCTCTGGTGTCAGAGTACTGTTGCCCCGATCTCTTCTAACATTGTTTTAATAGTGTTGGTTTTGTTTTGTTTTCCATCCTCAATGTAATTTCACCACCTGAAATGTAATTCCACCACCTGCATGTACAGGTAACTGCCAAAATAAAGGAAACACCCAGAAAAAGTGTCTAATAGGGTGTTGAGACACCAAGAGCTGCCAGAACAGCTTCAATGTACCTTGGCATAGATTCTACAAATGTCTGGAACTCTATTGGAGGGATGCGACACCCTTCTATCACGATAAATTCTATTATTTGTTGTTTTGTTAATGGTGGTGGAAAACAGTTACATAATTTAATTGTATCTGGTCTAAGGTCTAACGTTTATATCCAATGATAAACCATTGAATTAATTAGCCGACTGTCTAATATCAGGACAAAGTTAGTGTGAATGTTTTAAATTTAAATAAGGAGATATGGTTCAAGTTAGACACACAGTTTACTTTTTATCCAGAATACCTTCAGAATTATCTTGTGCTGTCTCCAGTTACATTCATATTTTAATGAAATGGTCACAGCTTCTTCGTCCTTTACTGACCCCTGTTGAGAAAAAACAATCCCATCCACCCATTCTCTATCATTCCTCAACAACCCATCCCTCCATCCACCACTCTGTCCACAGTCTTCCAGCTCTGAGCTCATGTACATAGACACAGTCAGTCAGTCAATCAAAGACGTATCTAAATTGAAAGCAGAACATGTCATTTGAGACAACAACTGTGTTTCAAATGACTCAATCTATTCCATATAGTGCAATACAGTACTTATGGCAAGAGCCGTAGAGGGTGTAGTGTATAACGCTAAAGCCTCAAGCATTGGGTCAGATTAGTAACTCAGATAGTGGGACACAACCTTGTCTAGGAGTTTGGAGAGATTCACACCAGACTAACTCTAACCCATTTCCACCTGACTTTACTGACAAAGTTATCTATCACTCCTACCAGAACGGCAGTTCTACCTGCTTATTATTGACCGTTGTTTTGTCCCTGTAGAGAACTATAAAAGTGTGTGTGCATGTGCCTGTGCCTGGCTAGATTTCTTTGAGTTAGGCCACACTAGCTTTTTACTAACTGAATGCGGTCTATAGCTATGTATGTTAGTATAGTCCAGGTGATATGTGCCAAATTTTAGATGCCGTTCATTTTTTCATAAAAGCATGAAACTTGGTACACTTGTACAGTTTGGGATCCTGAACATTTTCAGAAAGGGAGCCATTGCAAAAACGCCTCCTGGTGGCTGTGGTGGACATTTTTCTATTCCTGATGTTTGATGATCAAAGATTACAATGGTGCCATGTACAACATCATAAACTATTCAGGTTATTATATAATGGTGGACCGCCATGGAAGGAAATGTCTGTCTGTGGCATAGAGAGCCATAGTGGTCTGCTACTGTCTTCTTGCCCCTGGTTGTGAAAGTGGATACTGTGTGTAAATTCACAGAACACAGGAAGGGCATTTGATTTCTCTGGACCCAGGGACTTCAAGGGGTGATTTCATTTGCAGGTATGTACCTCAAGTGCTTGCTGGTCCCAAATGCCACCCACCACTCCTCAAATTATATTTCAGAAGGGAACATTTTCAGTTTCGAGCAATTCACAATTCTCCTTTATGATTGCACTAGCAGTCAATAAAACAGAAATCAAACTCATTTTGCATCACATCAAAATCAATGACTACAAATTGCATTTATTTAGTGCTTTTCACAACAACAATTGTCAGAAAGTGCTTTACATTAACCCGGCCTAAACCCCCAAAGAGCAATCAGCAGCTGCACTATGTGGCAAGATAAAGAAAAGATGGAAGGAGCCTTCTTTAGCCGTACAGAGAAGATGGTTGGAGTGCAAGCTGTAAACTTTGGCAAGAAAGTACAGTAGAGTATATCTGACAACCAGACATTTAGATAAGACAAGTCATAATAAGTTAATGGCATGGATGACCAACAAGGTCATAGTAGATCAGAGTGTACAAGACCCTAGTCTGAGAGTTGTCCACATATGCGGACATAGATCTAATATTCTATATACTTATTCAATCCACGTCATCCCAAAATTTGTCTATATGTGGGCTTCTCTTGATGTGTTGTGTGAAATATTTGCAAACAGTTTTCTTGTACTGCTCATTGTTATGTATTTTGTTCAGCCAGAAGATGCAGCATATTCTCCTGAGACATCCACTGCTGAAAGACTTAATCCGTCTCATGTCGTTCTTGACAACACGCCAGTAATCCAAACCATACAATAGAACCGATTTGACATTGCTGTTATGTAGGTGGATATTTGTTTTGAGGCTGCTCTGCTCAGACCACCAGATGGGATGAGTTGGGCAAATGCACAATGTGGGGTTTTTGGCTAAGTTTAGAGATCTTCCAGCTGGGAGAACAGGCTCCACTGAATACCTCTGGGTTTATATGATGTGGTTTTGGTCATGATGCAGTCAATGGTAATAAGGAAGAGGATCTGAGAGATGAAGGAACACTGTCTCCCTCCAGACTGCACAGTGAACCACTCAGACTTGCGCAATCTGTGTGCGCAACCAATACACTTTGATTTGATATGATTTGATTTCATAATGACGTTGCATTCGAAGTGGTCGAAAATGTTCCCTATGATTGTCACAATCTTGAATAGTATATAGATCTTCCAGGAAGTGTCACCACTACCAAATGCCTTGAAGTCTATGACGTGAGAATGGGGAAGTCAGTGGACGATACGTCCTTGTACAAATCAGAATCATGCTTGCTTTGCCTTAGCTTGGTGTCAATGGCTGACGCCATACATTTTAGGTGATGCTGAATCAAAAGTAGCTGATGGCATTACCCCCAAACCGAGCTTCACTTTCCAGAATAAAAATAAATGTATCAAATCAACAACAGACATAATATTATATTGTGTACATTGTCAGACACAGTGATTTAATTGTATTTCTTCTTACACACATTCACCAATATATCATATTCTGAACTGTTTATTGTGTTGTACTTGGCGTTATTGTAATTCTTTACCATCAAAACATAGCTGTAGACATCACCTTTTCTGTGTTATGTTTGGTTCAGCAGATGTGAAGGAAAATGCATTGTCCTGCTACTGTACAGTATAAGGTGGGAAATAAAAATGGTTGCCACAACCGCCAAGAGGAGTTTTTGCGATGGCTCCCTTTCTGAAAATGTACAGGACCCAAAACTGTACAAGTTTCATGCTTTTATGAAAAAGTTAACAGAATTTTCAAACATCACCTGGACTAGTAAGAAAATAGCAATATGTGACCTTTTGCCAGCAGACCAGGTTGCACTCAAGACTCCTCCACTCCCGTTCCCCCTCAGTCTCCTCACGTGTGTAGGAATGATTTGCTTTTCCAACTCCTCTTTCTATACCGTGTTGTTTATTTATCCACTTATTCTGAGAATAAATCAAGGTCAGCACACAAAGCCAACACATAGCCACTAAGATTCATTGTAATGCAAATACTCCTGCATCTGGAACACTAGGCTGACAGACACTGACATGCCAAACAATACACAATACAAACACACACAAACACACACATAGAGTGCGCTGTCTGGTCTCTCCATTCTTGTTCTCCCGCTCTTCTCTCTCTCATTTCCTCTCTCTATTCAGTGTGTCAGACCAGAGTGAATCAGGATTGAAAGATCATACATCAGGGGTTATCTAAGGCACTGCATCTCAGTGCAAGATGCATCAGTACAGTCCCTGGTTCGAATCCAGGCTGTATCACATCCGGCCGTGATTGGGTGTCCCATAGGGCGGCCCACAATTGGCCCAGCATCGTCCGGGTTTGGCCGGGGTAGGCCGTCATTGTAAATAAGATTTTGTTATTAACTGACTTGCCTTTTTAAATAAAGGCAAGTATTCTCCCATACAGTGGGGAGAACAAGTATTTGATACACTGCCGATTTTGCAGGTTTTCCTACTTACAAAGCATGTAGAGGTCTGTAATTTTTATCATAGGTACACTTCAACTGTGAGAGACGGAATCTAAAATCAATCAAAAATCCAGAAAATCACATTGTATGATTTTTAAGTAATTCATTTGCATTTTATTGCATGACATAAGTATTTGATCACCTACCAACCAGTAAGAATTCCAGCTCTCACAGACCTGTTAGTTTTTCTTTAAGAAGCCCTCCTGTTGTCACGAATCCCGCTTCCTGAGTCTGTTTTTGCCTGTGTTCTGTCCTGGAGTGTTTTTTCCGGTGTCCTGGAACACACCCTGTCTGGTTGCCGGGCGACGTAGCTAGTTGGAGGATCTCTGAGTACCCGCACCTGTATCCCATCAGCTATCTGCACACCTGGTCCTGATCATCACCCCTCCACTTCATAAGCGCTGACCTGACATCCATTCCCTGCCGGATCGTTAGCCATGAACAGTATGCTGTGCCAGCGTATCAGCCTCCAGTTTGATAGAGTTTGTTTTGTTGTTTTGTACGTCTTGCTTGCCTTGAACTTACCTCCGTTTTTTCTGTCTACAGTCATTCACCCGGAACACTCATCCCATCCCTACCTGGTCGTCGGTGACTTCAGTTACTTCCTTGGATCTGCTTACTCAATTCCATCAACTCACCTCCGCTGCCCGCTCCGCTACTTGGATTTTTCTATCACTACATTTAAACTTGTAAATAAATACTCACCTTCGTCTTACTCTCCTTGTCCTGGTCTGCTTCTGGGTTCTACTTTAGAGAACCGTGACAGAACGATCCGGCCAGGAATGAACCCAGCGGACCTGGACTCCGTTCGACATGCCATTACCCATCAGGGGAAGATATTGGGACAACACAGCACGGCGCTACAGGAGATAGCGATTTCAGTCCAGAACTTCTCTGCTAGCTTGGCGAGTATCCAGGATCAGCTCAGTTTGCCGGCGGATTCTCCACCACCTGTTTCACCCCTCTCACCTGCCGCTTCTGGAGCGGTTTCCTTCCGTGAGCCCAAGGTACCGAAGCCTGATAAATACGAAGGGGATTTGGGAAGATGCCGTTCATTTCTTATGCAGTGTGGTTTAGTGTTTGATCTGCAGCCCCACTCTTACGCCACAGACAAGGCTAGGATAGCTTTTGTTATTGAATTGCTGCGTGGTAGAGCTTTGGAATGGGCTTCAGCTGTTTGGGAACAACAGGACACCTGCATGGCGTCATACCAGGAGTTCACGGCAGAGATGAGAAAGCTTTTTGACCATCCAGTCCGAGGTAAGGACGCAGCTAAGCGGTTGTTCTCTCTTCGCCAAGGAGCTCGTTACGTGGCAGACTTTGTGATTGAGTTCCGGACATTGGCTGTGGAGAGTGGGTGGAATGAGGAGGCACTACAAGCGGCTTTTTACCAGGGGTTGTCGGAGCAACTCAAGGATGAGCTGATCTCCTATCCGGAGCCTTGTGACCTGGACAGTTTGGTCGCATTATCTATTAGGGTGGATAACAGAGTTCGAGAGAGAAGGAGGGAGAAGCAGTGGGTCCGGTCCAATCAATCAGCTACTCGGTTACCATTCGGGTCAGGAGGTGGACCAGAAGGTGTTAATCATGTTTCCTCACACGGGATTAGTGGAGGAGTCCTGCCGCCAGATCCTGAACCTATGCAAGTGGGGCGGCACGGGTTAACTAAGGACGAGCGCCAACGTAGACGTGAGACCAACAGCTGCCTCTACTGTGGTAGCTCGGGACATTACATCTCCGTTTGTCCTCAGCGCCCGTTATACTGCTCGGCTCGTTAAGTTTGGGAGGTTTGTTAGCGAGCCAGTTTCAACCTCTCAAGAGCCCTGTCAGACCTCGTTTTCCTGCTACCCTCATAAATAAGAATCAGAGTTTAGCGATTAACGCTTTCATCGATTCAGGTGCCGATGACAGCTTCATTGATGCCGACTTAGTGGAACAGCTGGGGCTTTCCAAGGAGCAATTACCGGAAGCCATTGAAGCAACCACTCTGAATGGCAGTAGTCTGGCACGGATCACTATGAGGACTGAACCGGTTAAGATGTTGTTGTCGGGGAATCATTCAGAGGTTATTTCTTTTTTCATTTTGCCTTCCCCCATGTTCCTCTGGTTCTTGGATACCCCTGGCTAAGAGAACACAATCCCTCGTTCGATTGGGTGACTGGAAAGGTAACTAGTTGGAGCATTGAGTGCCATGCTAACTGCCTCAGGACTGCCTGTTCTCATGCTGTCCCCAGTCGGGTCAGTGAGTCTGCTCCTCCTGATTTGTCCCTGGTTCCTGAAACATATCACAAGTTGGGTGAGGTGTTCAGTAAGCAGAAGGCTCAGTCACTTACTCCACACCGACCTTATGATTGTACGATTAATCTGTTCCCTGGAGCTGCCTTTCCCAAGGGACGGTTATACAGTATCTCTCGACCTGAGCGGGAAGCCCTGGAGACCTACATAAAGGAGTCTCTTGCTGCAGGTCTCATTCGTCCCTCGTCATCACCCCTGGGAGCTGGATTTTTTTTTGTGAGTAAGAAGGATGGCTCTCTTCGACCGTGTATTGATTATCGGGGGTTGAATGATATTACGGTCAAGAACAAGTACCCCCTGCCCTTGATGAGCTCCGCTTTCGATTCTTTACAGGGTGCTACTGTGTTTACGAAGCTTGATCTACGCAATGCGTATCATCTGGTTCGGATCAAAGAGGGGGACGAGTGGTTGACTGGGTTCAATACACCTATGGGACATTTCGAGTACCAGGTGATGCCGTTTGGACTTTCCAACGCTCCAGCAGTGTTCCAGAGTTTGGTGAATGACGTGCTGAGGGATATGATCGGTCTGTTTGTGTTCGTTTACCTGGATGACATCCTGATTTTCTCCAAGGAGCTTTCCAGCCACATCCAGCATGTTAAGCAGGTCCTGCAGCGGTTATTGGAGAACCGTCTGTTTGTGAAGGCAGAGAAGTGTGATTTTCACGCCCACACTACATCCTTCCTCGGGTACATCATCTCCAGGGGTGAGATCAAGATGGACCAAGCGAAGGTTCGGGCGGTTCGGGATTGGGCCCGGCCCGGCACGAGATTGCAGCTCCAGAGATTCCTGGGATTTGCGAACTTCTATCGGAGGTTTATCCGTGATTACAGCCGGGTGGCCGCCCCTTTAACTGCTCTGACGTCTTGCACCAGAATTTTCTGTTGGACTCCTGAGGCAGACCGAGCATTTCTGAACTTGAAGAGCCGATTCACCAATGCCCCGATTCTCTCTCAACCTGACACTTCCCGTCAGTTTGTTGTTGAGGTGGACGCATCTGATGTGGGGGTGGGCGCCATCCTGTCCCAGCATAGCTCCACTCACGGTAAACTCCATCCCTGCGCCTTCTACTCTTGTCGTCTTTCACCAGCTGAGAGAAACTACGATGTGGGTAAACGGGAGCTTCTCGCTGTGAAGCTTGCCTTGGAGGAGTGGCGTCACTGGTTGGAGGGAGCGGAGCAACCGTTTGTGGTCTGGACTGACCACAAGAATCTGGCTTACGTGCAATCGGCTAAACGTCTCAACTCCCGTCAGGCCAGGTGGGCTTTGTTTTTTGGACGCTTCAATTTTTCCCTGACGTTCCGACCTGGGTCGAAGAACGGCAAGGCGGACGCCTTGTCCCGGATGTTCTCCAAGACGGAGGAGAGTGGGGCCAAGACTGAGACGATTATTCCCCAGAACCTTGTCGTGGGAGCCGTTACATGGAGGATTGAGGAGGATGTGATGGCGGCCCTTCGGACGCAGCCCGGCCCCGGTAACGGTCCAACCGGTCGGTTGTTCGTGCCTGAGTCGGTCCGTTCTGATGTCCTTCAGTGGTCCCACGCCAGCAAGATAGCTTGTCACCCTGGCGTTGCCCGGACTATGGCGCTACTGCGCAGACGATTTTGGTGGCCTGCCATGGGAGAAGATACCCGGAGGTTTGTTGCCGCTTGTCCTGTTTGTGCGCAGAATAAAAGTACCAATCAGCCCAGCTCTGGGCTTCTTCACCCCCTACCTATTCCCCGGCGACCTTGGTCGCATCTGGCCCTGGACTTTGTCACAGGGTTGCCCTCTTCTGTTGGGAACACGGTCATTCTGACCATTGTGGACAGATTCAGTAAGTTCGCTCACTTTGTCCCCATCTCCAAGCTTCCATCTGCCACTGAGACGTCCGAGATCCTTGTTAGGGAGGTTTTCAGGGTCCACGGATTGCCCAGTGACATTGTTTCTGACCGTGGTCCTCAGTTTACCTCTGCTGTCTGGAGATCTTTCTGTTTGGCCATTGGAGCTACAGTCAGTCTCACATCTGGTTTTCACCCCCAATCTAATGGTCAGGCGGAGAGAGCCAACCAGAAGATGGAGTCCACGCTGCGCTGTCTTGTCTCCTCTGATCCCACCTCTTGGTCCTCTCAGTTACCCTGGGTCGAGTATGCCCATAATACTCTCCCTTCATCTGCAACTGGGATGTCTCCCTTCCAGTGCCTGTATGGTTACCAACCTCCCTTGTTTCCTTCTCAGGAGAGGGATCTCTCGGTTCCCTCTGTCCAGGCCCACATTCGTTGTTGCCACCGGACCTGGCATCGGGCCAGGAAGGCCCTCCTTAGAGTTTCGGACCGGTATCAGATCCAGGCGAATCGTCGCCGTATTCCTGCTCCCTCTTATACCGTCGGAGATAAGGTTTGGTTGGCTACACGGGATCTTCCTCTACGGACTGAGTCGAAGAAACTGTCACAGAAGTTCATTGGTCCGTTTGTGGTAGAGAGAATCATTAATCCTGTTGTGGTTCGACTCAAGTTGCCTGCAACGCTTAGAGTACACCCCACCTTTCATGTCTCCTGCCTCAAGCCGGTTCTCCTCAGTCCTCTGTTGCCCCCTCCTCCTCGTCCTCCTCCCCCTCGGATGATCGGAGGTGGTCCTGCCTACACGGTGCGCCGCATCATGGACTCCAGACGGCGGGGTCGAGGGTTCCAGTATCTTGTGGATTGGGAAGGATATGGTCCAGAGGAGAGGAGTTGGATTCCTCGGCGTCAGATCCTTGATGCTGACCTGCTTCGTGACTTCTACCGCCTTCACCCTGGCGCTCCGGGTAGTACGCCAGGTGGCGTTCGTCGGAGGGGGGGTACTGTCACGAATCCCGCTTCCTGAGTCTGTTTTTGCCTGTGTTCTGTCCTGGAGTGTTTTTTCCGGTGTCCTGGAACGCACCCTGTCTGGTTGCAAGGGCGACGTAGCTAGTTGGAGGATCTCTGAGTACCCGCACCTGTATCCCATCAGCTATCTGCACACCTGGTCCTGATCATCACCCCTCCACTTCATAAGCGCTGACCTGACATCCATTCCCTGCCGGATCGTTAGCCATGAACAGTATGTTGTGCCAGCGTATCAGCCTCCAGTTTGATAGAGTTTGTTTTGTTGTTTTGTACGTCTTGCTTGCCTTGAACTTACCTCCGTTTTTTCTGTCTACAGTCATTCACCCGGAACACTCATCCCATCCCTACCTGGCCGTCGGTGACTTCAGTTACTTCCTTGGATCTGCTTACTCAATTCCATCAACTCACCTCCGCTGCCCGCTCCGCTACATGGATTTTTCTATCACTACATTTAAACTTGTAAATAAATACTCCCCTTCGTCTTACTCTCCTTGTCCTGGTCTGCTTCTGGGTTCTACTTTAGAGAACCGTGACACCTGTTCTCCACTCATTACCTGTATTAACTGCACCTGTTTGAACTCGTTACCTGTATAAAAGACACCTGTCCACACACTCAATCAAACAGACTCCAACCTCTCCACAATGGCCAAGACCAGAGAGCCTTGTAAGGACATCAGGGCTACAAATGTAGACCTGCACAAGGCTGGGATGGGCTACAGGACAATAGGCAAGCAGTTTGGTGAGAAGGCAACACTGTTGGAGCAATTATTCAAGATGACGGTCAATCACCCTCGGTCTGTGGCTCCATGCAAGATCTCACCTCGTGGGGCATCAATGATCATGAGGAAGGTGAGGGATCAGCCCAGAACTACACGGCAGGACCTGGTCAATGACCTGAAGAGAGCTGGGACCACAGTCTCAAAGAAAACCATTAGTAACACACTACGCCGTCATGGATTAAAATCCTGCAGCGCACGCAAGGTCCCCCTGCTCAAGCCAGCACATGTCCAGGCCCGTCTGAAGTTTGCCAATGACCATCTGGATGATCCAGAGGAGGAATGGGAGAAGGTCATGTGGTCTGATGAGACAAAAATAGAGCTTTTTGGTCTAAACTACACTCGCCGTGTTTGGAGGAAGAAGAAGGATGAGTACAACCCCAAGAACACCATCCCAACCGTGAAGCATGGAGGTGGAAACATCATTCTTTGGGGATGCTTTTCTGCAAAGGTGGACAGAACGACTGCACCGTATTGAGGGGAGGATGGATAGGGTCATACAGTGAGGGAAAAAAGTATTTGATCCCCTGCTGATTTTGTACGTTTGCCCACTGACAAAGAAATTATCAGTCTATAATTTTAATGGTAGGTTTATTTGAACAGTGAGAGACAGAATAACAACAAAAATATCCAGAAAAACGCATGTCAAAAATGTTATAAATTGATTTGCATTTTAATGAGGGAAATAAGTATTTGACCCCCTCTCAATCAGAAAGATTTCTGGCTCCCAGGTGTCTTTCATACAGGTAACGAGCTGAGATTAGGAGCACACTCTTAAAGGGAGTGCTCCTAATCTCAGTTTCTTTCCTGTATAAAAGACACCTATCCACAGAAGCAATCAATCAATCAGATTCCAAACTCTCCACCATGGCCAAGACCAAAGAGCTCTCCAAGGATGTCAGGGACAAGATTGTAGATCTACACAAGGCTGGAATGGGCTACAAGACCATTGCCAAGCAGTTTGGTGAGTAGGTGACAACAGTTGGTGCGATTATTCGCAATTGGAAGAAACACAAAAGAACTGTCAAACTCCCTTGGCCTGGGGCTCCATGTAAGATCTCACCTCGTGGAGTTGCAATGATCATGAGAATGGTGAGGAATCAGCCCAGAACTACACAGGAGGATCTTGTCAATGATCTCAAGGCAGCTGGGACCATAGTCACCAAGAAAACAATTGGTAACACACTACGCCGTGAAGGACTGAAATCCTGCAGCGCCCGCAAGGTCCCCCTGCTCAAGAAAGCACATATACATGCCCGTCTGAAGTTTGCCAATGAACATCTGAATGATTCAGAGGACAACTGGGTGAACGTGTTGTGGTCAGATGAGACCAAAATGGAGTTCTTTGGCATCAACTCAACTTGCCGTGTTTGGAGGAGGAGGAATGCTGCCTATGACCCCAAGAAACCATCCCCACCGTCAAACATGGAGGTGGAAACATTATGCTTTGGGGGTGTTTTTCTGCTAAGGGGACAGGACAACTTCACAGCATCAAAGGGACGATGGACGGGGCCATGTACCGTCAAATCTTGGGTGAAAACCTCCTTCCCTCAGCCAGGGTATTGAAAATGGGTCGTGGATGGGTATTCCAGCATGACAATGACCCAAAACACACGGCCAAGGCAACAAAGGAGTGGCTCAAGAAAAAGCACATTAAGGTCCTGGAGTGGCCTAGCCAGTCTCCAGACCTTAATCCCATAGAAAATCTGTGGAGGGAGCTGAAGGTTCGAGTTGCCAAACGTCAGCCTCGAAACCTTAATGACTTGAAGAAGATCTGCAAAGAGGAGTGGGACAAAATCCCTCCTGAGATGTGTGCAAACCTGGTGGCCAACTACAAGAAACATCTGACCTCTGTGATTGCCAACAAGGGTTTTGCCACCAAGTACTAAGTCATGTTTTGCAGAGGGGTCAAATACTTATTTCCCTCATTAAAATGCAAATCAATTTATAACATTTTTGACATGCGTTTTTCTGGATTTTTTTGTTGATATTCTGTCTCTCACTGTTCAAATAAACCTACCATTAAAATTACAGACTGACAACCAACCTTACAGACAACCAGGGCAACTAAGGAGTGGCTCCGTAAGAAGCATCTCAAGGTCCTGGAGTGGCCTAGCCAGTCTCCAGACCTGAACCCAATAGAAAATCTTTGGAGGGAGCTGAAAGTCCGTATTGCCCAGCGACAGCCCCGAAACCTGAAGGATCTGGAGAAGGTCTGTATGGAGGAGTGGGCCAAAATCCCTGCTGCAGTGTGTGCAAACCTGGTCAAGAACTACAGGAAATGTATGATCTCTGTAATTGCAAACAAATGTTTCTGTACCAAATATTAAGTTCTGCTTTTCTGATGTATCAAATACTTATGTCATGCAATAAAATGCAAAGTAATTACTTAAAAATCATACAATGTGATTTTCTGGATTTTTTGATTCCGTCTCTCACAGTTGAAGTGTACCTATGATAAAAATTACAGACCTCTACATGCTTTGTAAGTAGGAAAACCTGCAGAATCGGCAGTGTATCAAATACTTGTTCTCCCCACTGTATCTGTGTGTGTGTGGGTGCTACTGCGTTTATAGTTTTACTGCTTCTATTATTTGTGTGCGTGTGTGTGTGTTCTTGAGTGCATGTGGTGTGTGACATGTGTGTAGTATTATCGTTATTTCGAACTGTGTGTGAATGTGTGCATGCTCCTGGTAAATCTGTCAGAGACTTCAAAGTGCTAGCCGCCTCCCTCCTTGATGAGCGAGCTATTCCGATGTTTATCATGACCAGCTTTTCAACTCAGGAGCCTCACAAAAAACATCAAGGGATGGAGGGATTAATGGGGAAAAAAGGAAGAGAGAAAACAGTGTGGGAATAATATTGCAAATAGAAATAGTTTCCGGTTCCCTGGGGGACACTGACGTAAGAGAGAGGTGCGTATCAGCCCCGTCTGTTAATCTGTTTGTTTCCAAACTGTCTGTCTGTGTGTTCCAGATGGTATATTCAGCATCAGTACTGGCACTCTTACTGTCAGGGTTCATTGTTAATGTAGCCCTTTCCTGCAATCAAATGACCTAGTGGCTGTCACGACTTCCGCCGAAGTCGGTCCCTCTCCTTGTTCGGCGGCATTCGCCTGTCGACGTCACCGGCTTTTTAGCTACCGCCGATCCACTTTTCATTTTCCATTTGTTTTGTCTTTGTTTCACACACCTGTTTTCAATCCCACAATCACCTATTCATTATTTAACCCTCTGTTCCCCCCATGGTTTTTGTGAGTGATTGTTTATTTTGTATTTTCGGTCTGTCAGGGTGTATGTGTATTTGTTACTTTGTATATTTTACCTTTTGAGTAAAGCACGTTTGATTACTCATATCTGCTGTCCTGCGCCTGACTCTCTACACCAGCTACACCTAGGGCCCATTACAGTGGCCTCATGGGTGGAATGTTATTAATATTTTTCAGAATTTCAGAATTAATAAACTTTTATTTTTTTACGCCTAAATTCTTGTGTTTCTATGTCAAACTGTTTTGTTATATTGTGATGTATACAAAGTTTAATATTGGGATGCACACTCAAAATGTAATACATCTCAACTCTATGTCTGACATGGTACAGGTGTCTTCTTTTTTTAGCCCATAACCATGTGAGGTGTTTACTTTTGTTTCAAAGTACATTTGTTTAAGACCGTGATTTTTTTGTTTTTATTTTTTTAATTAAACCTTTATTTAACTAGGCAAGTCAGTTAAGAACAAATTGTTATTTACAATGACGGCCTACCAAAAGGCAAAAGGCCTCCTGCGGGGACGGGTGCTGGGATAAAAAAAATATATACAGTGGGGAGAACAAGTATTTGATACAAATGCAATAAAATGCAAATTATTTACTTAAAAATCATACAATGTGATTTTCTGTATTTTTGTTTTAGATTCCGTCTCTCACAGTTGAAGTGTACCTATGATAAAAATTACAGACCTCTACATGCTTTGTAAGTAGGAAAACCTGCAAAATCGACAGTGTATCAAACACTTGTTCTCCCCACTGTATGTATATATATATATATATATATATATATATATATATATATATATATATATATATAGGAACATAACACACATCACGACAAGAGAGACAACACTACATAAATAGAGACCTAAGACAACAACATAGCAAGAGCGCATCACAACACACCATGGTAGCAACACAACATGACATCAACATGGTAGCAACACAACATGACAACAACATGGTAGCAACACAACATGGTAGCAGCACAAAACATGGTACAAATATTATTGGGCTCAGACAACAGCACAAAGGGCAAGAAGTTAGAGACAACAATACACCTCGTAAAGCAGCCACAACTGTCAGTAAGAGTGTCCATGATTGAGTCTTTGAATGAAGAGATTGAGATAAAACTGTCCAGTTTGAATGTTTGTTGCAGCCCGTCCCAGTCGCCAGCTGCAGCAAACTGAAAAGAGGAGCAACCCAGGGATGTGTGTGCTTTGGGGATCTTTAACAGAATGTGACTAGCAGAACAGGTGTTGTATGTGGAGGATGAGGGCTGCAGTATATCTCAGATAGGGGGGAGTGAGGCCTAAGAGGGTTTTATAATTAAGCATCATTTTTTTTAGCACACTGCAGTAAAATTAAGGGGTATTGAGAGACTTTAGTAAATTACGGAAAGGCATAAAGAAATATAATCAACAACATTGAGTGCTGTACAATACAGTAATACAATATAGTAACACACACGTTTTTTGTGATCCATATTCTGTATTTTTTTAAATAATGGTCAAAATGAGGTAATAGGATGGTCATCCTTCTGGCAGATCGCTCGAGATTGACTTCGAAATTGGACGTCTGCCCATGTCGTGAGGATGTCGGGAAATGCCTTTAAAGCAGCCCACTAGGGGCAACAGCGAGCACTATTACCATGAAGTGGACGGGGGTGGTGGATGGGCTTAATCCCATGACTCCGGATCTGAAGTGGTAGACACAAATGTTTAATTTCTTTGATTTAACCCTATCCCAAACCATGCACCTAAACACACGTATGACTCCTTTCTATGTGCACCAATATTACAGTCTGTTTAACTGAATTGCCCTGTGAAAGATCATATTTTAGAACTTAGCTGGTTATGTTGGCAATTGAACAAGCTTTCAAATGATGCCACCTGACCCAGATTGCGGTTTATAATGGGCCGTAAACAACAACAGTAATTGTGGGATGGCGGGGATGCAAAACAACAAAACAAGAGTGCTTGCTCTAGTCCCTCAATGGCACAGCTAGGAGGGTTCAATGAAGCACCTTATTGTTGATGACTCTTCTTTGAGTCGTAAAAATGTATTGGAATTACTTAGGAACTCCTTGGAGAGGTGTGTGGCCACTTGGAGACACCACTTACTCCTCTCATTCAGACCCTTGTCATTTTTTTGTCTTATGTTACACGTACCCAATATTTTCCAGGAATATTCTTATTATGCTACTAAGTGTATCCAGAATATTGTCAGTTTTCGTTATCAACAAACGCAGCAAAAAGTATAGTAAATATAACATGCACATAAAATCAACAGTGTAGTGTCCTCATCTTTGGTCTAATAATGTTTCCACTATTTCGAAACTGTTCCATTTCAATTGCTATCATGCTTATGCATATGCATTTCTTCTGTAAGAAACATTTCAATGTATCCCAGTCCATATAGGCCAATTCCCACGAGTATAAAGGGTTAATGTTTTAACCCTATCCAAAACCTTAACCTTTCATTTCTAAATGTAACGTTTGGAGCGACTTTACATTTGAGGTTGGGGAAATGTAATGATGCTGAGCAGGAGGAGTCAAGCCAGGGTGTCAAAAACACCAAGAAATCTGACGTTTGGCGCAACTTTGAAATTTGGAGAAATGTGGAAAAACATCAGAATCTGAAGTCAAATTGGAAAAACCATGAGATCTTGTTGCATCCTTTACAGAGCAGAGACGTGTTGGTAAGCTTTTTTCTTTTTTTACTGAGGAGGCACGATGAAACCATGATGTTGCCAGATATTTCCGTTTCACCTGCCACATAAACCATCATTTATCAGTGGAGCCTGTATTATTGAAAGTTAATATGTAGTATGTGTGCTGAATAAGGTTGAAACGTGGTCTACATTTAGATTATCCTACGGGAGTATGAACAGTGCACTGACTCTTTGGCCCAAATGTGTGTGTAAAAGTCTAACTTTCTTCTCCCTCCTCTCCAGTCAGTGAGTCTATGCAGGGTTCCAATTACATATTGACTGTTGGAGTTTCCCTAGAAATAATGGGGTGGACCAAAGAATAATATTTTCCAAGATTATTATGCGTATTCATATACATTTTTGTTTCTCTCTCCTTTCTTTCCACTCTCTCCCTTCCCTTCTCAATTTCAATTTTCAAATTCAATTTAAGGGCTTTATTGGCATGGGAAACGTATGTCTACATTGCCAAAGCAAGTGAAATAGATAATAAACAAACGATAAATTAACAATAGTCTAATAAACAATAGTCATCAGTAGTCTTAAGTCTGTCTACGTTCAGCCGCAAGCCGACTTTAAAGGCGAAGCTGACTAATCTATAAATCACATTGTATTAACTGCTCAATGGTAAAATGGTAAAACATTATCAGTGAGCATTACACTTACAAAAATGTAATATTATAGTGTTGTAATGATGTGCAAATAGTCTCTCTCTCCCCCTCTCTCCCTTTATTTCTCTCTCTCCACTTTGCTCTCTCCCTCTCTCTCTCCCCCCTCTCTCTTCCCCCCTCTCTCTTCCCCCCTTCTCTCTCCAACCCTCTCTTTCCCATGCAGCGTGTGAGGTGGGTTTCTATAAGCCAATGGCAGGTGATGGGTTGTGTGGGAGGTGTCCTCTACAAAGCCACTCAGAGACCAGAGCTGCCCTCTACTGCCCCTGTGACTCCATCCACTACAGGGCCCTTACAGACCCCCCTGCTGCACCCTGCACAAGTACATAACTCACAAACGCACACAGTTATGCACACACACAGACTGAATAATCCACTACACATGTAGGTCCACCTCTCTCACACATGGCCTGGGTGACCTGTGTGATTTGGTTAATTGGGCATATGCTACTTTTCTATGATTATTTATTTGAATTTCCCTTTTAGAGGGCCTCTCTAAACACCAGATGAACATAAACATCTGAAAGAGAAAATAGAAGCACATTCCACTGGTTCAGGTGCTAGTCATGAAGAAACACATGAAAATATACACCACTTTCTCTCTCTTCTCCCTTCAAATTTTTCTCCTCCATCTCTTTTTCTCTCTATCCTCTACTTAGGCCCCCCAACAGCTCCAGTAAACATGATATCGTCGGTTAACGGTACGTCAGTGAATCTGGAGTGGGGTCGACCGATGGACTCGGGGGGTCGCAGTGACCTGCTGTACAGCGTGCTCTGTCAGAAGTGCTCTGGGGAAGTGGGGCAGTGTGAGGACTGTACAGCAGGGATGGGTTCAACCAGTGGGGGAGAGGGGATGGGAGGAGGGGGTGGAGGGACGGTGGACCGCTCTGGGGTGGTCCCGGTGCGGTTTGTTCCCCGGCAGAGCTCGCTGACCGAACCCTGGGTTACCGTTCTAAACCTGGTTGCCCACGCCAACTATACCTTCCGTATCCTTGCGATGAATGCCGTGACTCACCTAAGCAATGAGCCAGCGCCCTTCATATCTGTCAACATCACCACGAACCAGGCAGGTAGGGGACACCTGTATCGATTTAAAACATATAAATGTATGCATCTAGGTTGTTTTACCTGTGGATCAAACACATACAGTTTACACATTAAAAATAACATCTCAACAGCTAGGCTGCATGATACAGTACATACAGTGCATTCAGAAAGTATTCAGACCACTTGACTTTTTCAACATTTTGTTATGTTACAGCCTTATTCTAAAATGGATTAAACAAAACATTTACCTCATCTACTTGCAACCAATAACCGATAATGGCAAAGACAAAAATGTATTACAAATAAAAAACAGAAATACCTTATTTACATAAGTTTTCCGACCCTTTGCTATGAGACTCGAAACAGGTGCATCCTGTTTCCATTGATCATTCTTCAGATGTTTCTACAACTTGATTGGAGTCTACCTGTGGTAAATTGAATTGTTTGGACATGACATGGAAAGGTACACACCTGTCTATATAAAGTCCCACAGTTGACAGTCCATGTTAGAGCAAAAACCATAAGGTCAAAGGACTTGTCAGTAGAGCTCCGAGACAGGATTTTGTCGAGGCACAGATCTGGGGAAGGGTACCAAAAATGTCTGCAGCATTGAAGGTCCCCAAGAACACAGTGGCCTCCATCATTCTTAAATGGAAGAAGTCTTCCGAGAGCTGGCAATTGGGGAAAAGGGGTGAGAGGTGGTGAGGTGACTAAGAACCCGATGGTCACGCTCCTTCTGGGAGAACCTTTCAGAAGGACAACCATCTCTGCAGCACTCCATCAATCTGGCCTTTATGGTAGAGTGGCCGGACGGAAGCAACTCCTCAGTAAAAGGCACATGACAGCCTGCTTGGAGTTTGCCAAAAGGCACCTAAAGGATTATCAGACCATGAGAAACAAGATTCTCTGGTATGATGAAACCAAGATTGAACTATTTGGTCTGAATGCCAAGCGTCACGTCTGGAGGAAACCTGGCACCATCAATACGGTGAAGCATGGTGTTGGCATCATCATGCTGTTGGGATGGTTTTCAGCGGCAGGGACTGGGAGACTAGTCAGGGTCAAGGGAAAGATGAACGGAGCAAGGTATAGAGAGATCCTTGATGAAAACCTGCTCCAGACTGGGGCGAAGGTTCACCTTCCAACAGGACAATGACCCTAAGTACACAGCAAAGACAACACAGGAGTAGCTTCTGGACAAGTCTCTGAATGTCCTTGAGTGGCCCAGCCAGAGCCCGGACTTGAACCCGATTGAACATCTCTGGAGAGACCTGAAAATAGCTGTGCAGCGACGCTCCCCATCCAACCTGACAGAACTTGAAAGGATCTGCTGAGAAGAATGGGAGAAACTCCCCAAATACAGGTGTGCCAAGCTTGTATCTGTAACGTCTCTCGTCGGAAGGCATGTACCAAAGCGCAGCGTGGTAAGTGTTCATGATATTTTATTTCACAAAAACAATCGAACAAAATAACAAAGTAAAAAACCAAAACAGTTCTGTCAGGTGCAGACACTAAACAGAAACGG
Source organism: Salvelinus alpinus (assembly GCF_045679555.1). Classification (NCBI taxonomy): domain Eukaryota; kingdom Metazoa; phylum Chordata; class Actinopteri; order Salmoniformes; family Salmonidae; genus Salvelinus; species Salvelinus alpinus. The sequence continues at coordinate 26,275,494 of NC_092097.1, forward strand.
AAAAAGGCTGCCTAAGTATGATTCCCAATCAGAGACAACGATAGACAGCTGCCTCTGATTGGGAACCACACTCGGCCAAAAACAAGGAAATAGAAAACATAGAATGCCCACCCTAATCACACCCTGACCTAACCAAATAGAGAAATAAAAATACTCTCTAAGGTCAGTGTCACGTTCCTGACCTGTTTTCTGTTGTTTTGTATGTGTGTGATGGTCAGGGCGTGAGTTTTGGGTGGGCATTCTATGTTGTGTGTTTCTATGTTGGTTTAGGGTTGCCTGGTATGGCTCTTAATTAGAGGCAGGTGTTTTGCGTTCCTCTAATTAAGAGTCATATTTAGGTAGGTTGTTTCACTGTGTTCGTTGTGGGTGGTTGTTACCTGTCTCTGTGTTTGTGTTCTGCACCAGATAGGTCTGTATCGGTTTTCACGGTTTGTTGTTTTGTTTGTTGTTTGTAGTGTTCACTTGTCGTCAAATTAAACATGTTGAACACTAACCGCGCTGCACTTTGGTCCTCTCCTTCACCCCTGGAAGAAAGCCGTTACAGAACCACCCACCAAACCCGGACCAAGCAGCGTGGCAACAGGCAACGGCGGCAGCAGCAGCAGCAGCGGGAGCTAGCAAGGCAGAGTGGCTGGAAGCCCGAGAGGCTCCCCCAAAAAATTCTTGGGGGGGGGGGGCACACGGGGAGTATGGCTGGGTCAAGTGGGAGATTTGAGCCAGTTCCCCGTGCTTACCAGAAGGAGCAGTGGGCTAAATTGAGGTACGAGTCGGAGAATGTGGAGGAGTTATTGGACAGATTGGAGGAAAGTGAAAGGATGGGAGATTATGAGACATTTGATGAGTTGTTGGTGATATTGGGGGAGAGCGAAGAGAGAGAGATGTTGGTTTGGCGTAGCATACACGGTACTCGCCCTGAGGTGTGTGATTACCGTGGAGAGCGGGAGTACGGGCAGACACCGTGTTATGCGGAAGAACGCACGGTGTCCCCAGTACGCGTGCTTAGCCCAGTGCGGGCTATTCCACCTTGCCGCACTGGGAGGGCTAGGTTGGGCATCGAGCCGAGTGCCATGAAGCCGGCCCAACGTATCTGGTCTCCAGTACGTCTCCTCGGGCCGGCGTACATGGCACCAGCCTTACAGGTGGTGTCCCCGGTTCGCCTGCATAGCCCAGTGCGGGCTATTCCACCTCGCCGCACTGGCAGGGCTACGGGGACCATTCAACCTGGTAAGGTTGGGGAGGCTCGGTGCTCAAGAGCACGTGTCCTCCTTCACGGTCCGGTATATCCGGCGCCACCTTCCCACCCCAGCTCAGTACCATCAGTGCCTACACCACGCACCAGGCTTCCAGTGCATCTCCAGAGCCCTGTTCCTCCTCCACGCACTCTCCCTATGGTGCGTGTCTCCAGCCCAGTGCCTCCAGTTCCGGCACCACGCACCAAGCCTCCTGTGCGTCTCCAGAGCCCGGTACGCACTGTTCCTTCTCCCCGCACTCGCCCTAAGGTGCGTGCCCTCAGCCCGGTACCTCCAGTTCCGGTACCACGCACCAGGCCTAGAGTGCGCCACGAGAGTCCAGTGTGCCCTGTTGTTGTTCCCCGCACTAGCCTGAAGGTGCGTGTCCTTAGCCCGGTACCTCCAGTTCCGGTACCACGCACCAGGCCTACAGTGCGTCTCAGCCGGCCAGAGTCTGCCGTCTGCCCAGCGGCGCCTGAACTGCCCGTCTGCCCAGCGGCGCCTGAACTGCCCGTCTGCCCAGCGGCGCCTGAACTGCCCGTCTGCCCAGCGGCGCCTGAACTGCCCATCTGCCCAGCGGCGCCTGAACTGCCCGTCTGCCCAGCGGCGCCTGAACTGCCCGTCTGCCCAGCGGCGCCTGAACTGCCCGTCTGCCCAGCGGCGCCTGAACTGCCCGTCTGCCATACGCCGTCTGAACTGTCCGTCTGCCAGGAGCCTGCAAAGCCGCCCGTCTGCCATGAGCCTGCAAAGCCGCCCGTCTGCCATGAGCCTGCAAAGCCGCCCGTCTGCCATGAGCCTACAGAGCCGTCCGCCAGACAGGAGCCGCTAGAGCCGTCCGCCAGACAGGAGCCGCTAGAGCCTTCCGCCAGACCGGATCAGCCAGAGCCTTCCGCCAGACCGGATCAGCCAGAGCCTTCCGCCAGACCGGATCAGCCAGAGCCTTCCGCCAGACCGGATCAGCCAGAGCCTTCCGCCAGACCGGATCAGCCAGAGCCTTCCGTCAGCCCGGACCTGCCAGAGTCCCTCAGCCCGGACCTGCCAGAGTCCCTCAGCCCGGACCTGCCAGAGTCCCTCAGCCCGGACCTGCCAGAGTCCCTCAGCCCGGACCTGCCAGAGTCCCTCAGCCAGGACCTGCCAGAGTCCCTCAGCCAGGACCTGCCAGAGTCCCTCAGCCAGGACCTGCCAGAGTTCCTCAGCCAGGACCTGCCGCCCCTTATCCCGGTGCTGCCCCTTATCCCGGTGCTGCCCCTTATCCCGGTGCTGCCCCTTCATTTAGGTGGTTTTAGTTGGAGGGTGGTCATTGGGAGGGGGATACAGAAGCGGGGAGTGACTATGGTGGTGTGGGGACAGCGTCCGGAGCCTGAGCCACCACCGTGGTCAGATGCCCACCCAGACCCTCCCCTGGACTTTGTGCTGGTGCGCCCGGCGTTCGCACCTTGAGGGGGGGGTTCTGTCACGTCCCTGACCTGTTTTCTGTTGTTTTGTATGTGTGTGATGGTCAGGGCGTGAGTTTTGGGTGGGCATTCTATGTTGTGTGTTTCTATGTTGGTTTAGGGTTGCCTGGTATGGCTCTTAATTAGAGGCAGGTGTTTTGCGTTCCTCTAATTAAGAGTCATATTTAGGTAGGTTGTTTCACTGTGTTCGTTGTGGGTGGTTGTTACCTGTCTCTGTGTTTGTGTTCTGCACCAGATAGGTCTGTATCGGTTTTCACGGTTTGTTGTTTTGTTTGTTGTTTGTAGTGTTCACTTGTCGTCAAATTAAACATGTTGAACACTAACCGCGCTGCACTTTGGTCCTCTCCTTCACCCCTGGAAGAAAGCCGTTACAGTCAGGGTGTGACAGTAGCGTCATACCAAAGAAGACTTGAGGCTGTAAAGTTGTTTCAACAAAGTACTGAGTAAAGGGTCTGAAGTCTTATGTAAATGTAATATTTCAGTTTTAATGTTGAATAAATTTGCCAAAATGTATAAAAAACTGTTTTTGCTTTGTCATTATGGGGTATTGTGTGTCGATTGATAAGGGGGGGACAATGTAATCCATTTTAGAATAAGACTGTAATGTAACCAAATGTCTAGAAAGTCAAGGGGTCTGAATACTTGTTTTGACATATATTGACGTTTTGTAGTTGGGCTCCATGGAACATTGATGTATGTATGTTCTGGTTTTCTAATAAATAAAAAAAAATGTTTCTGTACTTCCTGTTTCCTGCTTTCTGTTCAGCCCCTTCCCAGGTGATCGCCATTCGCCAGGAGAACGCCAGTCAGAACAGCGTCACTCTGCAGTGGCACGAGCCTGACCAGCCCAATGGAGTCATACTAGAGTATGACATCAAATACTATGAGAAGGTAGAGTAGATACATACATACATACAAACATACGTACATACATACAGTAGATACATACAGTAGATACATACAGTAGATACATACAGTAGATACATATATGCATGTATGTCTCTCTCTGTCTGTGTTTATGTATGCTGATTGATTCGTGAAAGTGACAGCCTAGCAGCGAAAACAAGTTAATTGCTTCGTGGTTCTGCATGCCCTGACACACAGCTAATGAGGTAAGAGAGATCTGAGCAACACACACACAGACCAGGATCCCCACAGTGGGGGTGGTCACTGGAGACTTGAGGTTGTGTTTATAGAGTGAATAGTGTCATACACACACACATGCCTGGATAGTACAGACAGATTAGTGTGGCTGCTGTGTTATCTTAATCTGTGCAAACTCCTGGGGTTACTACTGGATACATCTGCAATATCAACACTGCTTGTACAGCCTGTCTTTATCAGCTCTCCTCCACCAGGATAAGGAGCAGCAAAGTTATTCCACCCTGAAGGCTAAGGGGACCACGGCCCTGGTGTCTGGCCTGAAGCCTGGTACCAGGTACATTTTTCAGGTCCGGGCCAGAACCTCAGCAGGCTGCGGACGCTTCAGCCAGAATGTGGAGATCCAGACCGGGAAAGCAAGTAAGAGAATGAGAGTGGAGCACTATTTTCATTTGTAAAATCTCTCACTAGGTTTAGAAGTGCTTTGTATTCTATTGGTGTCTATTGGTGCCAACCTATCTGTAGTGTTTTTACAGACTTTACTGTAATATTTACTGCAGTGTTTTTGCAGACTACTGTAGTATGCTATAGTATTCACTATAGTACTATAGAAAAAACACTACAATAAATACTAATGTATATTCCACAAAAACAATACTATAGTATACTACGGTCATGTCTGCAAAACACTACAATGAGTACTATAGCATACTACAGTTATGTATGCAAAAACACTACAGTAAATACTACGGTATACTACAGTAATGTCTTCAAACACACTGCTGTGAACACTACAGTAATGTCTGCAAAAACACTACAGTGAATACTATAGTATATAAATATAGTAATACTACAGTATTTAAACCATAATATATTATAGTATATTTTCATGAGGGACAGAATGGTGCTGGGTTGAAGAGCCATGAATGTCAGTGGGACCAGGAAGCCTTCAGACAATCCCATAATGCTATAGATCTGTGCTTTGTGTGAGGGCCACCCCTGTCAGGAAAGCTGCTGCTGCAGACCTAAGCCTCAAAGAGCACTGAACACACACACACACACACACACACACACACACACTCACACAAACTGGTTGTGTTGTTGTGTGTCCAGTTCCTCTGCGCTACAACACTATGACTATCATCTGGATCTGTATGGCGCTGGTCTCTGGCCTGGTCACCTTCCTGGCCATCGTCATCTGCAGGAAACGGCAAGGCAACCCTTTCTTACACTACACCACTACCCGTGATGTGGATGAGTCCTCTCTGACTCTACGTCACTCATATACGTATGTGGGATATTTTTTACTCTACCTTAACAAGGGTTCAAGTAAATTATACCATTGTCTCTATAGGATTCATTTCTTTTATAATCAACATTCATATTAGTATTTTCATTTTTATCGTTAATCTGTCTCTGATGTTGTATACCCATATGCATTGATATCCATAGGATGACCTCTAATCTCCTCTGAGGTCCGCTGTAGCTCAGTTGGTAGGGCATGGCTCTTGCCATTCCAAGATAGTGGGTTTGATTCCTGGGACCACCCATCCGTAAATAACGTATGCAAGCATGACTGTAAGGTGCATTTGATAAAAGAGTCTGATAAATTGATTTATTTTTTTACCCCCATAGGCTCCAGTGCTACAGTAACTGTCTATTTTCAGTCCAACAGTCCCACAATAGTCTCTCTAACTATGTTCCACTAATGCTTTTAAATAGCCCAGAGTAGTTCTCACTCTAGATTATGGCATGTGTTTGTTAGCAGTGGAAAGTCAGGTCATCTCCCAGAGTTTCTGCATGGGTAATGTTCAGACCCAGCTGAGTTTTGTACTTCTAAACAGTCAGTTTAATTATTATGGCTGTTCATGTTAGTTAAATAACAATGCTAATGTTTTCACTTATCCCTCTCCTTCTCTCCTTTGATGTCTAGAATTTACATCTTCCACAAATCATTTGTGGATTTAATTATTTCCAACTTCAATGCATGTTAGCGTTTTCAAGCGGAGTCTGAAAGATAGAATGAGAGGAAACCCGTGAGAAGTGTGGTGTATCCCCGTGTGACTAAACTATTCTAAAGTACTGTTTGATATACAGACACTGTGGCTATAGCAAGGCCTTCCAGGACTCTGATGAGGAGAAGATGCACTACCAGAATGGCCATGGTATGTTTGTATTATTATTATTACTGGTTTGTTTTTATTGCCATGTTTTATTATACCCCCCCAGCCTTCACTCCATTAACTTGCCTGTTTAAATAAAGGTTAAATAAAATACAATCATTTTCATCCTCAGTGTACACAGTTCACTTACCGTTTGATTCAGATTTATTGAGGTACAAAATCTCAGTACTGCAGTCTCTCTCTCCCTCCTCTCCCTCTGTCTCTCTCTCTCCCACCCTCCATTTTCTCTCGCTGTCTCTCTCTGTATCTCCCCCTCTCTCTCTCTCTCTCTTTCTCTCTCTGTGTCTCTCTCCCCCTCTCTCTCTTTCTCCCTCGCTTTCCTGTGACAGTCTCATGTAGCATATTGTTTCCATCCAATGGTATGTGACCAGATGCTAATGTTGTTTATTTTAGTGTCATTCCCCGACGTGCGATTCTACATCGACCCACACACCTACGAGGACCCTTGCCAGGCCGTCCACGAGTTCGCCCGAGAAATTGAAGCTTCCAGGATCAGAATAGAGAAAATCATTGGGTCAGGTAAACTGAAAATCATGGCTGAAGTAAAGGCTGCGGTGTGCAGCGGAGAGGAATGGCACAGTGGAATCAGAGCGTTGCATGGGGCTGTCAATCAAACACAGAGACACACAGGGAATAATAACATCACACTGGCACAGCAGGACATGGTAACACACAGGCGTTATAATCATGGCTGTTAACAATGACCTTTAGGGTTGTAGTTGTTGATAAGACACATTAGACAGAAAGGGAAAGGGGAAGGAATGTAATGATGTGTTCTGTGACTTTTCAAAGCACAAAGCAGGAGATGAGATTAGGAAACAATTTATTTTTGTTCGAATGAATCTATCACTCAATGAATAGATTAGTCTATATTGTGGTCGTCGGGGAGGAGTTCACCTAAACGTGTGTGCAGGTGAGTTTGGGGAGGTGTGTTACGGGCAGATGCGTCTCCCAGGGAAGAGAGACATTCCGGTGGCTTTGAAGACACTGAAAGCAGGATACAGTGACAAGCAGAGGAGGGACTTCCTGGCTGAGGCATCAATCATGGCCCAGTTTGACCACCCTAACGTCATTCACCTGGAGGGAGTGGTCACACGCAGTAAGATTCCATATGATTTGATTCAACTCCATTTTCAGTTTGATGCAATTCAATGTCTTTGCTGCGTATGAATTCAATTCAAGAAGAAAGTACATACGCCCATAGAAATAAGAATTAATAGAATGGGCTTGTAAGCTCTAACCCTGGGTACACTCACAATGGCTGACTGGTATTGTGATGCAATAATTTCCATGGTATTTTGGAATGTTCTATCAACTGATGCTGGATTGCCATGGTAATGTAGAATGTTCATTCAAATAATGCTAAGGCTCCTGCAATATAATGTATTTTTGTAATGTCAGTTATCACAGCACAGATTAAAGGGTACACTTCCTGCTTTTACTTCCTGGCATGGATACACTCAAAATGGCTGCCAGTCCACCCATTATGCCATCATTGACTTGAATGGAGATGCCCTTTCTATTCATTCTTATTTCTATGCATACGCCGACCTGATGTAAGTTACTCCTGTATAGTTACTGTGGAATAACTCTTCCTCTCTCCCTTCCTCCCTTACTACCTTACACCCTCCCTCCCTTATTCCCTTATCCCCCCCTTCTCCCTTACCCTCCCTCCCTCACTTACTCCTCCCTCCCTCCATAACCCCCTTACTCCCTTACGCCCCTCCATCCCGTACTCCCTTACCCCCCTCCATCCCTTACCTTGCCTTATCCCCCTCCTTCCTGTATTCACCCTACCTTACTCCGCCCCACCTCCTCTCCCTCCCTTACTATTTTACCCCCCCCCCCCCCTCCCTCCCCTCCCTCCCTTACTATTTTAACCCCCCCCCCCCCCCAGGTAAACCAGTCATGATCATCACTGAGTACATGGAGAATGGATCTCTGGACTCTTTCCTGAGGGTTTGTTGCTTTTATAAGGATTTCATATTTTTTTCCCATACCCTCTCACTCTCCCTCTCTCCCACTCTCACTCTCTTTCTTTCTCTTGTAGAGAAATAGTTTTTGAAGCACTTGACATCTGAAATCTCAATCAATATGCCTCTAACTAACACTACAATCTCTCTCAATCTCAATCCCCGTTCCTCTCCTCCTCATCTCCTCCTCTCAGAAACATGATGGTCAGTTCACTATAATCCAGCTGGTGGGCGTGATGCGTGGCATCGCGGCGGGTATGACCTACCTGGCAGACCTAGGCTACATCCATCGTGACCTGGCAGCTCGTAACATCCTGGTCAACAGCAACATGGTGTGTAAGGTGTCTGACTTCGGCCTGTCCAGAGTCCTGGAGGACGATCCTGATGCAGCATACACCACCAGCGTGAGTTCACACTTTAATGATAGCTCAATTCTAAAACTCTAATATGTACTAGATTATAATACTGTTGTAGCCCGAGTTCTCTAGTTCTGGTTCTGTTTTATATTCCGTGGCGATACCAGTGGTTGTTCTAGTTCTGGTTGAAGTGCGTTTCTGTTCCCTTCAGGGTGGTAAGATTCCAATCCGCTGGACAGCACCGGAGGCCATTGCCTACAGGAAGTTCTCCTCTTCCAGTGACGTGTGGAGCTATGGCGTGGTCATGTGGGAGGTCATGTCATATGGGGAGAGGCCATACTGGAACCTCACCAACAGAGATGTGAGTGGATTGGAGAGGACATGCACACACACATACAGTACATAGTACATGCAAACCACACATACACTCATAAGAAAACATGTGTGTAATGATACCTGCATATCTCTCTTTCTGTGTGTGTGTGTGTGTGTGTGTGTGTGTGTGTGTGTGTGTGTGTGTGTGTGTGTGTGTGTGTATAGGTGATAAAGTCAGTAGAGGAGGGCTACAGGCTACCTGCTCCTATGGGCTGTTCAGGTGCTCTACACACTCTCATGCTGGACTGCTGGCAGAAGGACCGCAACGAGAGGCCCCGGTTCTGCCAGATCGTTACAGTTTTAGACAAGCTGATCCGGAACCCAGAGCACCTCAAGTCCATGGACACGCTGTGCAGGTGAACAGGCTGCTAGGCAACCATCGCCGGGGCAACCATCGCTTGGGCAATACATTGTCTGGACAATGCACTGCAAATCCACTCTCAACTCATCTGTCAAACATGAGCTGTGGGATAAAGTTACAGCCCAAAGTTTCCCTCAAACTTCCCCAGGAGATGCGAGGGAGACAGGTTGCCTTAAGAACGGCCTTGTTCGTTTTCCAATAAGCTCATCTCTGATAGACATGCGCTCTGTTAAATAAGAGCCTGGCTGTGATATTGACATTGATAGTCCGGGAATCAGAGAGCAGAGTGAAGAGCGGCTCGAGTTAGAGTTGGACCTGTGTTAAATTGCTTCTTTCAGATCCATGGTCCCATAGAGTTACTGGTGCATGTCGGGGAGATGGAGGGATGAGGAGAAGAGGAGGAGAGGGGGAGGAGGGGGTGTTAATCTAGCCAAACCAGCCATCCTGCAATCAGAGCAGCCACCCCTTCTCTATCATTTTAACAGCTATTGATTTTCTGCCTTAGCTGCTAGTGCATTTCAACACCTTTTTTCCTCCCCACCTCTTTTTTTCCACATCTCTCCCTTCATGTCTCCCCTCTCCCTTCTGTCTGTGTGTTTGTCCTATATCCTTTTCTTCCTCTTTTCTCTCTTTCTCACTCTTTCTCTCTCTGTCACTTCTCTCTCTTTCTGTCTCTCAGGTTAGGCACACCTCCCATGATGGACAGAAGTATCCCAGACTTCAGCAGCTGTAGTTCTGTGGATGAGTGGCTGGACACCATCAAGATGGGCCGATACAAGGACCATTTTGCTGCAGGAGGCTACCTGACCCTAGGCCACGTCATAGGCATGAACCAAGGGTGAGAGGCAAGGCCGTAGCATCATTCTCCAATCACATCATCCACATGTCATTGATGCTTAAGAGTAATTTAGGCTGTTTGATGAGTGTGTTCATGTGTGACTCTGTCCCATCTCTGTGTGTCCTACAGGGATATCCACAGGCTGGGGGTGACACTGATGGGCCACCAGAAGAAGATCATGACCAGTGTACAGCTGATGCGTGTCCAGGTGCTCAACAGAAGTGTGCCCTCGGTGCACGTATAACTTCAGCCTCAAGGCTTCTCCAGCCAGACGATTTTCAAATCTAGGCCCAGGCTTCTGAGGCCTAGTCGGAACTCATGGGAATTGATCTATGACTATCAGAGAAACTACAATGTCCAGGTGACAATTTGGTTAACTTTTCAAGACTTCTTCTTTGAGAGTTTGAAACTTCAAGAGTACGGATATGAAGGGACTTGAGTACCATAGCCTTTGTTTTTCCTATTCAGATATGTTTCATGTCTTGTTTGTAAAAATGTATGGACTGCCTTAATCTCCACAAATGATTTAAATGTTGTTGTATACAAAGAGAGATTCTATTCATATTAATGTATCAGTTAAGTATACGTTACAATGGATCTGAGTGATAGCCTAGCATACAGTAAGCGAGAGACTGGCAGGGGCTGGAGCACTGAGCTGTGTCCCCCAGCACACAGCTTCTCCTATGGTTCCCCTGAGAACCGGCCCCAGACCCCTGTCCACTTACATGGCACAAGAAGACCCTGGATCTGAACCTGACAGTGGACAAACAGCAACAACCTAGTTGACTCACCAGAAATTCCAAGTCTCCTCCACTAAGAAGGAGGCCAGTTCCAACTTGGCTATGAAAGACTGTACGGAGTCACAATCTCACACAGTAAACGTTCGAAGGACCCTAGGAGAGAAGCACTGTGTTCTCTCCCTGGTACAGCTGCGTAGCTCACAACTACTGTAGAACAGATGGATGGATGATGACTCATTGTGATTATAGTGTTTTGACTCTGTGGTGGTAAGGACAAAACAAGGAATAGGGAAAGTGCTGTATGTGGAATGTTTTTATCTATATACTCTGAAAACAATATTATTGACGGTCCTAGTTCCACTGTGCAATCAAGAGAATGGTTTTCTAATGCACCTATGTTTGATTTCCTGAATAAGTGGTCTATGTCTCTTTTTATTAGAGAAGAAGCTCATTATATTCCCTGAATATGCAGTGTTTAACTATGGTGACGTTTCAATAATGTTTTTCTCCTGAGACACTTTTTTTTAAACACTGGACTTCAATAGAAATTCCATATTTTATGAAAGTATGTTTTATTAGATCTATCAATTGACAAACAACCTTCAGTTTTCTATACCAGTACATACCTACGGTCACTACAACTGTTTTCTATACCAGTACATACCTACGGTCACTACAACAGGATGTACTAACCTCTGTCTGAAATTAGGGGCTCTAGTCAATCAGTATCGCTGAATCGTTACAGATTGCTCAATAGATATTTTAAGGTAATTTCCGATTAAGCCGAAAAATGCAGTGTTTAACGTGAATGTTGTCTCCACTAACGCAGGAACATTGCCTTTAAATTTCAATCATGCTGTAACGCTGAACTTCCGGAATACAGATTAAATAGAGCCCTAGGTCTATTTGCTCTCAAACAAAATTCAAAAGACAAAAGCTTTTTGCAAAGATTGATGGATCATCCTTGTTTGTCATGTTGAATCATATAATACAAATAGTGACTGAAAAAGCAATACCCCTCTGTATGCACGGCTCAGTGCTGAGTCCACTGCCATGATTCACCTGGGAATAAATAAAATGGGTTTAACACAACTGACCTGTCTCACCTGGGATGTTGCAGAATGTTTCACATTCCAATTCGGACCACAACACAGTGAATAATGTAGGAATTAATAGAAATTGAACAAAACAGGGTTAGGGTTACAGTAATGGATAGGGTTAGGGTCTATGTGTGTGGACATGAAGCTTGGGTTAGGGTTGTGGTTAGGGTCTATCCAGAATGTGGGCATGTAGTTTGGGTTAAGGTTGGGGTTAGGGTATGATAATAGCTATGGTTTGGGTTGATCCGGAGTGTGGCCTTGAAGCTATACATTCCATCCCTAGATTTAGGTATGTTTTAAACCATTTCACCAGAAGTTCATTGAAGCTAAGGTTAAGGTTAGGGTTAGTGCTCGGGTTGATCCGTGGTGTGGCCTTGGAGCTACACACTCCATCCCTGGATTGAGGTAAGATTTAATCAATTTCACTTGAAGTTCACCGAGGCTAGGGTTAAGGTTAGGGCTAAAAAAATATATATTTGATGAAAAATTGTATTTGGCCTTCCTGCTATTAGCCGATGCAAACACATTGAATAACATATTCACCACATGGAACAACAGATAGTCCCAAAAACTAATCTAAAGGAAGTTTGTTCTGAAGTGTCTGTCCTAGTATATCTGAGAGATATAAGAAAGATCAGGATATATATATATATATATATATATATATATATATATATATATAAACATATTTAACCCCTTATTTTTGGCACTAAACAGTCTCCACATATACTTCCATGATTTTTTTCCACTGGTACCGGGGGAACTTCAGACGAGACATGAGGCCTGTGGGCGTCCTAGAGCAAAACAACCGACATGTACAGTACGTGTTCGTGAGACACTTACCTTTCCACAAACCGTTCAGATGCTACAGACAGAAGTTGGAAGATCGACAGTACTGACTTCAGACAGGTCACAAGACACTTGTGGGGGTCATAGAGCAAAAGAGATCTTATCTTTCCATAGAGGGATCAACATATTTTTCCTAGGCCAAACCGTTCGGAGGGTACTTTACACACCTGTGTGCTTGTAATAGTTTGTAGGCCAGACCGTTACGCCAGATCAGAGGCAGTAGGGATGACGAGTTATATTGATAGGTGCGTGAATTGGACCATATTGCTGTCCTGCCTGAGCATTCTAAATGTAACTTGTACTTTTGGGTGTCAGGAAAAATGTATGGGAGTAACAAGTACATATTTTCTTTAGGATGAGGTAGGTAGAATGGGTGGGCTATTTACAGATGGGCTATGTACAGCTGCAGCAATCGGTTAGCTGCTCAGTTAGCTGATGTTTAAAGTTAGTGAGGGAAATATAAGTCTCCAGCTTCAGCGATTTTTGCAGTTTGTCCCAGTCATTGGCACCAGAGAACTGGAACGAAAGTCAGCCAAACGAGGTGTTGGCTTTGGGGATGACCAGTAAGATATACCTGCTGAAGCGCGTGCTACAGGTGGGTGTTGTTATTGTGACCAGTGAGCTGAGGTAAGGCGGAGCTTTACCTAGCAGAGACTTATAGATGAGATGACCTGTAGCCAGTGGGTCTGGTGACGAATACGTAGCGAGGGCCAGCCGACTAGAGCATACAGGTCGCAGTGGTGGGTGGTATAAGGGGCTTTGGTGACAAAACGGATGGCACTGTGATAGACTGCATCCAGTTTGCTGAGTAGAGTATTGGAAGCTATTTTGTAAATGACATCGCCGAAGTCGAGGATTGGTAGGATAGTAAGTTTTACGGGGGTATGTTTGGCGGCAAGTGAAGGAGGCTTTGTTGCGAAATAGGAAGCCGATTCTAGATTTAATTTTGGATTGGAGATGTTTACTATGAGTCTGTAAGGAGAGTTTACATTCTAGCCAGACACCTAGGTATTTGTAGTTGTCCACATATTCTAAGTCAGAACCGTCCAGAGTAGTGATGCTAGTCGGGTGGGCGGATGAGGGCAGCGAACGGTTGAAAAGCATGCATTTGGTTTTACTAGCGTTTAAGAGCAGTTGGAGGCCACGGAAGGAATAGTAAAGTAAAGTACAGATACCCCAAAAAAAGTATTTTTACTTAAGAACTTTACACCACTGTGTGCTTGTAATAGTTTGTATGCCAAACCTTTCGGACGCTACAGACGATTTTGTGAGAAGACTGATTTTCGGGATGTCTCATAGTCTGATATGATATGAATTGTGGACAAGAAGCTAGGGTTAGGGTTAGGTTTAGTGCTAGGGTTGATCTGAGTTGTGGACAAGAAGCTAGGGTTAGGGTTAGGTTTAGTGCTAGGGTTGATCTGAGCTGTGGACAAGAAGCTAGGGTTAGGGTTAGGTGTATTGCTAGGGTTGATCTGAGTTGTGGACAAGAAGCTAGGGTTAGGGTTAGGTTTAGTGCCAGGGTTGATCTGAGTTGTGGACAAGAAGCTAGGGTTAGGGTTAGGTTTAGTGCTAGGGTTGATCTGAGTTGTGGACAATAAGCTAGGGTTAGGGTTAGGTTTAGTGCCAGGGTTGATCTGAGTTGTGGACAAGAAGCTAGGGTTAGGGTTAGGTTTAGTGCTAGGGTTGATCTGAGTTGTGGACAAGAAGCTAGGGTTAGGGTTAGGTGTATTGCTAGGGTTGATCTGAGTTGTGGACAAGAAGCTAAGGTTAGGGTTAGGTTTAGTGCTAGGGTTGATCTGAGTTGTAGACAAGAAGCTAGGGTTAGGGTTAGGTTTAGTGCTAGGGTTGATCTGAGTTGTGGACAAGAAGCTAGGGTTAGGTTTAGTGCTAGGGTTGATCTGAGTTGTGGACAAGAAGCTAGGTTTAGGTTTAGTGCTAGGGTTGATCTGAGTTGTGGACAAGAAGCTAGGTTTAGGTTTAGTGCTAGGGTTGATCTGAGTTGTGGACAAGAAGCTAGGTTTAGGGTTGCAAAATCCCAACATTGTGGTTCTGAATGCTTTGATCTGACTGGGACTGCTGGAACAAAACTCTGCCCGATTGCAAGGCTGTCACAGGTCGGAAACAATGGACTTCGACTGCTTGACTTATTGTTGCTGAGTGTGTCTGTGCTTCTCTGTGCTATTAAACTTCATTTCAACCACAGAAACTAAACAAAAAAATCTGTGTTGAATCTTGGTCAGGGTGTCTGAGTAATTGGCCTCCCATTCACCTTTAAGAGAGCTAGAGCTAATCCTCTACTCGGTGAAAGTGAAACGAGACAGAAAGAACACTATTAATCTCATTATGGCCATGTGCTTTGTTACCATGGAATCCCACACCGAATTATCAGTTGCTGACCCATCCCCATGACGACATTGTACCCGTCCTACTCATAACTGTGAGTGTTCTAGACTGTCCCCTGGTTGACTTGTTGCTGGGCGACACAGAGTGGGTCATGATGAGTCATGACAGGAGTGTGTTTGCTGTTTGTTATCGCTAATACCCAGGTCCTCATTGCAAAAGAAACCACCAACATTAGAGATTCATTATAATCCTTAAGCATTTAATGTAAAACTCCCCATCAAAAATACACATTAATTAAAATGCTTGAGCATTCAATGTAAATTTCATCTCCGCTATATAATGAAGTCTTTTGAACAACCATGGAACAATGCAACACTAAATTTATATAGTTGTGTATCCTAATGTGCTGCTGTCAATGCATCACATCCAATAAATAATTACGTTTGCCCTTGACACAGAGCCAGAAGGGTCTGTCCAATACTGTGTATTGTTTCCTGGTTGTTTCAGACATTTTTGTCAAGGTATGTGTCTGTGGCAGCAGGGTGTGATTGTGGGTTGGCTGTTGTGTTAATTGGACACAGTACCCTCGTCTGACATCTGAGGAAAGAGATGGGTTGATTGAGATCGTTCAAGCAGTACATGATAGAGTGCTGGGAGCCATAGGGTTGTATGAGGTCAGAGTGTGAATCTCCTACCAGTTTAATAACTGCACACAAACTTAGCTCCTACTGATGCCTCCATCTCTGTGTCTTATTCTGAAAATAGGAATCATATATATTCTAATTTTACACTAGCTAACTGACTACAAGAGACTTTGCTGGCTGCATCAGTCACTGTTAAAATACTAGAGACGCACGTGCTAGATTGAACAGTAATTACCACATTGAGAATGGGATTGATACACTAGCAGGGCAGAGGGAAGATATAAAAAGAACCCACATACTGTTAAAGCCCTCCGCCAGTTATAAAAGGTGCAGCAAAATGCTTATGTGCTAGCTCCCTCAACAATGCATTACATTTTATCAATAATAATATTGAAAAGTAAAAAATAACAAGTAATAGAAGAGGTAGTATGCATAGTAATAATGGACTGTATTTATAATATATTTACAAATATAAAGTGGGTAGTGGAATTAATGGTATATATTAGAACAGCAGCATTGACTGTGCGTGTGTGTAGGAGTTCTGAGAGTGTGTGTGCTTGCAGTGGTAGAAAAAGTACTCAATTATCATACTTGAGTAAAAGTAAAGATACATTAATAGAAAATCACTCACTTAAAAGTCACCCAGTAAAATACTACTTGAGAAAAAGTCTCAAAGTATCTGGTTTTAAATCTCTTTAAGTACAGTTGTGGGAAAAGTACAAAATTGTCATACTTTAGTAAAAGTATAAACTAAAAGTAAATGCTATACATAAAATGTCTGATATTAAAGCTGCAATATGTAACTTTTAACCAAATTCACAGAGAAATGAGAGTTATAGATCTGTAATTCTCAATGAAAGCAAGTCTAAGAAGCGGTAGATCTGTTCTATGTGAGCTATTTCTATGCTTCCCATTCTTATTTTCGGTTTTGTACACCAGCTTCAAACAGCTGAAAATACAATATCTTTGGTTATGGAAAATATATTTTTCCGCGGTTTAGATGGTACAATGATTCTCTACACTATACTTACTGGTTTTGTCACATAAACTGAAATTAGGCGAACTATTAGAATTTTAGCAACCAGGAAATGCATAGAAATGCATCTTTAAGCAAACCAGATTGCACAATTTTCCATTATTTTTTTATTCATTTACGGACAGACAGGGGCACACTCCAACACTCAGACATAATTTACAAATGCAGTATTTGAGTTTAGTGAGTCCGCCAGATCAGAGGTAGTAGGAATGACAACGCGTTATATTGATAGGTGCGTGAATTGGACCACATTCCTCTCCTGTCTAAGCATTCTAAATGTAACTAGTACTTTTAGGTGTCACGAAAGTTGTATGGGAGTAAAAAGTACATACAGTGCATTCGGGAAGTATTCGGACCCCTCGACTTTTCCACATTTAGTTACGTTACAGCCTTTTCTAAAATGGATTAAATTATTGTTTTTCCTCATAAATCTACACACAATACCACATAATGACAAAGCGAAAACAGGTTCTTAGAAATGTTTGCAAATGTATTAAAAAGGAAAAAGTTTGTCTTGTTTGTCAAGCTTACCAGCGTTTGTCCTGTCAGCTCCTGTCTTTTCCCTGCTTCTCTTTTTCTCGTCCTCCTCGTCCTTGCCTGTCCTGACCCTGTACCTGCCCGCCTGACCACTCTGCCTGTCCCTGGGAAAGGGAGACACCACTCTGCCTGCAGCCAGGGAAAGGGAGAAACATCCAGAACAAAAGCTCAGTATTTATCTGCTCTTTGTATGCTTACCACTGCTAAAACAGTAGCAGATAGAAGGGCCATATAGAGTTGCATCTGAGATAATATTTGAGTGTTTGTTTGCTTACTCACAGTGAGAGGTGAAAACATGTGTGTGGTTCTGGTGTCCAGGTGCCCTCTGACAATCAACTAAGATCAGTTTTGCAGGATCTCCAGGCATAATGGTTAAGGTTAGTGATATGGGAAGGTACACTGATCCTAGATCTGTGTCCCCTACCAGGACTAACAGGGAAACAGATCAATCATACATGGTTGATATGCACTATTATAGACAAACCATATTATGCATTCATGACCTCATGCTATTGTTGGGTAAATATGGCATGTATTATGCATGAGGTACACATAGCCTGACAGTGTAAATATAAATATATAAATCAACATTTAAATATAAATGTGAACACATTAACTTTAGTATGTACACAGTGCTGAGTGGTTTGTATTTCCTGACAGTGTCCTAGGTAAAAGATGTAGATGAGGTGATATCAGGGTTGTAGTACAGTATCAGTCAAGCCCATATAGAAGATCAAAGAGAAGGGGGATTGAAAGGAGACTTTGTACTTTCAATGTTAGAGCTGCAAGGACTTTTTCAAGACAAACCCCATTCTTTTTAGCCCCACGTTCCATAAACAAAGACGTTCTGTCACTCATCCTCTCTGTAAGAGCCTATACTGTAAACACGGTCTCGACAGCTAGGATATAAGCTGTAGGCTACTATATCTATCTAGTACAGGATGTTTGCCATGAAATGAATAGTAATTGCTCTCTAAATGTTTACTCTATGATAAGTGACCAAATGCTAACCCATTGGCCATGTCCAATCTTTCTAATATTTGTGCAGAACAAATCGCATGAACTCATTCAGATTACCATTAAGCTTATTATGACACTCTACATTGTTTTCTCAGTTGGTCAAATGCCACTGATGATTTGCTCACGTCGGTGCTGTCATTTCTAGCAGTGGGCATTGAGTCTAAAGGGGCCATTTGCTATAAGGTATTCTGTTTTACTCTGTTCTCTTCTAGCCATAGGCTTCTGTATTCATGCGTATTAGAGAGAAATGGTATTAACCTTCTTGACCGGAAAAAAATATATACAAAAAATATGTTTGAGGCTTTAGGCCAGAAGCACTATCAGTAAGACTTTAAGATGACTTTCTATAAATCTCTGAATTGCTGTGAATTGCCCATAAGCTTAGACAAGAGCATGGCACAAGACAATTTCCTCTTTTGATTTACTTACTTACTTATTTATCTATTTATATAAGTATTTGTGCTGAATGAACCCCCTGGAGAGGAATCCTGATTTCCAAGTCCCTTATCAAACATATTAAAAAATTATGAATGATTAAAATGGCAATAAGCAGGACCGTTTCCCTCTCTCCTTAATGGCCTCATTCAAAGCAAATTAAATCAAAGGACGAAGCATCTACTAAATGTATGATTGCTTTGATAGAATAATGTGTTGTTTTTGTCACAGCAGACCATAGACAAGACAAACTATTCTTCACAGACACTAAAGAAGATAAATTATCTGGTCAAAAGTGGCATTGTTTCAAATAAACTATTAATATAACTTTGGAGTGTGACTCTGAACATTTCATAATTCATGTCCCAGTTGCAAAGGTTTTAGAAGAGACATCACATTAAAATGTTGACAGGGTAATGATGTGCTTTCAAACACATCAATGAACCGGCCAATGTGCTAAGACATCAAAGACATCATTCATATCAGTGTTAACACAGACACTAGCAGAAAATCAATTGTGTGTGTGTGAGTGTGTGAGTGTGTGCCTTCCTGCATGCCTGCATGCAAGTGCGTGTGCCTAGAGTATGTACATGCATGCACTTCAGTATGTGTAAATCAATGACTTAAAGAAGATTCAGCAATATGTCTGTCTGTGTGTACCCATTTCCCTGACCCTCTCCCGTGTGGACCTTCCTCCCTAAGCATGCAGTCAAACATCATGATTTAATAACAATACTGTCTGTTAATCAGGATTAATTTCCATAAATGTAACTGCTGCGTGGTTGTGAGCAGCCACCTCTCCCCTCGTGCCCGCTGTATGCACTCAGCCTGTGTTCAGTGTGTGTGTTTGTGTGCCCGCTGTGTGCACCCAACTTTCCATTCTGGGGGGGAAATGATCGCTTTGATGTTCCCCCGCGCTGCCTGCCACCGGTGCCCCTATAAACTAGCACTAGGCTGACGCAAGATATGCTACCCTACACTCAGCATAGTTCAGAGCAACACGGGGCTGACGCAAGCTCACGCTACATAACACAAGCTAGCATTGCTCTACTTACATTGATCACACCCCGGGGATATGAGCACACAGAAAAAAACACACTCTTTATTTAAGGAGATAAGAGTCTAAAATTAACATGATGATAATGATGATGATAAACCAGGCTTCCAACAGTATAGCCAAGGGGGAATGTTGAATCAGAGAGAGAGGGAGAGGAGAAATGGAGAGGAGGGATTGGAGGTAAGAGAGGAGTGGGAATGAGAGGGGGGATGCAGAAGAGGAGGAAGATGGTTGTGAAGAGGTGATGGGAAGAGAAGGACAGGGAGAGGGGTGGGACAATTGGGCTAGTAGGAGAAGCAGGATGGAAAAGTGGTGGACGAGAAGGGGAGAAAGAAAGAGAAAGCTCCTGTTTGTGGATTATTGCGTTCAACACACACACACACACACACACACACACACACACACACACACACACACACACACACACACACACACACACACACACACACACACACACACACACACACACACACACACACACACACACCCTGACCTCAGATTCAACTGCAACCTGATTCTCTTTCAGCAGTGTGGGCGTCGACATAACAGTCTCAGAGAGAGACGGGTGAGAAGGGGGCGGTAGTTTCTTTTTGGGCTAATGTTCTACCTTCCCTCCGTTCTAATTTCTTCTCTTCTCTTCTCCTCTCCTCCTCTCCTCTCCTCCTCTCCTCTCCTCTCCTCTCCTCTCCTCTCCTCTCCTCTCCTCTCCTCTATTTCCCATCTACTCCTCTCTTCTCTCATCCTCTTCTTTCCTTTCTTCTCCTATCCCATTCACTCCTCTGTTCTCATCCGTTCTTCTCCTTTCCCATCCTCTTCCCTCACCTCCTCTCCCATCATCTCCTCTTCTCTCCTCCTGAAACTTTAGGCACATGCTCGTAACTCAGCCTTTCACATACATCATGTTTTAATGTAAATTGGAGATTTGCAAATGATGTGCAGATTTAGAGTTAGGATTTGTCCCCTACTGAATGCATTAGGTAGGGACTGTTCATGTGCACAGAATAGTGTCACTAAGCTACAATTAGAGATGAAGGAAGGAGGGGACAGGAGCTTACATAGAAACAGGCCATGGTGCTGCAGTATGGTAGATAAAGCCTATTGTGTGGCTGTTGACAAGAAGCAGCAAACCTCTGACTTCCACCTCCGTGACTTGAAGAACACGTCAAAGAGCATAAAGAAGAAGCGTGACAAAATTCCTGTCTGGCTCTAAGTCACCGAGCTATTAATGAGGAGGGGGAAAAAACATCTTTATCTCTCTACCAACCCCTTTACATGAAAACTGGTACATTTGGGCAGACACTCTCTAATGAAAGAAAAGGAAAGGAGAGCAATCAACAACAACAAAAAACTGGTACATTTGGGCAGACACTCTCTAATGAAAGAAAAGGAAAGGAGAGCAATCAACAACAACAACAAACTGGTACATTTGGGCAGACACTCTCTAATGAAAGAAAAGGAAAGGAGAGCAATCAACAACAACAACAAACTGGTACATTTGGGCAGACACTCTCTAATGAAAGAAAAGGAAAGGAGAGCAATCAACAACAACAACAAACTGGTACATTTGGGCAGACACTCTCTAATGAAAGAAAAGGAAAGGAGAGCAATCAACAACAACAACAAACTCCACCTGGAAGAATCAGATGTTTTTCCTCAGTATGTCAGAGAAAGTGGTGTGTGTGTGAATGGAATGTCCCAGTTTAACCGTAGATCTTGCCAATGGTTAGTGTTCCCAGCATGCAATAGCTCCCCTGTTGCTACATTAAGAGATAAGGAAAGAGAGCTAAAGGGGTAGTCACATACTACCCCTGAGTGAGCAGGGGTAGGACAATATAAATAAAATGCTTAAGAATTTACTCATCAGTAGAACCATGTCTGGCAGCGACACAGTTCATTCAGCCTCATTAACTGCCTTTTAAAAAAACATACCTGATATGGCTGACTTGCTTAACCAAATGTGGTTTCTAGTGACAATTGAGATTTACAAACTATGGCATAAGGGGACGATGAGCAGATAAGAGGATTTCAATTAAGACATTAATGAGGGAGCTAGGATGGACATAGTCAATATAACTATTTGTTCAGGAATTGTTTTATGTACAGCGACAGAATTCACTTTCTTAGCTACAGTGTACATATCTCCCTGGTATATTACATAATTTATGAAGCAGCATACAATACATTTTTGGACTCACCTTGTTGTACTGTGCTTACTTGAACAGGAAGGTGGCGCGGTGGCACATTTTGTCATCAAACATTGTCATCAAAGTCTGGCATTCTCCAGATTTATGGTGCTTTCATGTCACGTTCTGACCATAGTTATTTTGTGTTTTTTTTGTTTTAGTTTTGGTGAGCTGGGTGGGCATTCTATGTTGTGTGTCTAGTTTTCCCGTTTCTTGTTTGGCCTGATATGGTTCTCAATCAGAGGCAGGTGTTAGTCATTGTCTCTGATTGGGAACCATATTTAGGTAGCCTGTTTTGTAGTGTGTTTTGTGGGTGATTGTTCCTGTTCGTGTGTTCCTGGTTTGTCTGTGTTCACTAGTTCGGGACTGTAGCTTCGTTGGTTTTCGTCTGTTTATTGTTTTGTTCATTATTGAAAAGTATTCAAATAAATATGGATACGTACCACGCTGCGCATTGGTCCCCCTCTCCTTCCACCGACGAAAGCCATTACATTTCAAGACAACTGGGGACTCAATAAAAACAAGGTTGAATCATGACGTCAGTGATCTTCAGGTCGGAGCTCTAGAAAGAGGCCTGAGTTCCCAACTTGCAATTCCGAGTTGGATGACCTTTCAAAATGTATTTTCTCATTTTTTTCTGAGTTCCTAGTTGTCTTGAACTTACTGAATTCTGAGATTCCCAGTTCCGAGTTTCCTGTTTTTTTGAACGTGCCAGAAGTCATGCTGGATTGACAGCATGGCCAACGTATTCAACCTTTTCTGGCCCATGCTGTTGAATGTTTATCCTTTAAAGCTTGGAAAAGAGACCCTTAAACCCAGACTTGGACCACACACCCACTCCACTGAATAGCCGGCTAGTGATTGCTTTGCAATGCTTGCCGTTAGCCACTGTCACTGTTTCCTTCCAAACCACTCATTGTTGAATTTGCCATTTTTAACTTGTTGTGTAATGTTTATGTCCAATGGCCGATGATCACCGATACGTTTTATCTGTAATTTCTCTTCATATGACAAGGATTGAAAAGAATTTGCCACTAGATTGTCGACGGAAATCATGACGATGACTGCTTGTCTAGCTTGCTAGCTAAGATTTTGAAAGTATGATGTTGACATCAGTCCGATCAAAGATACAGTAGATATAACGTGATTTGACGTAATTTTATCTGTGGCCAATGACCGTGAGCCTTCTTGGATGGGCACTTGTAATATAACTCTATGGCAGCACCCATGGAGCTTGAATTTTTGAGCTTTCCCTGTAGATTTAGCAGTGACGTAGTGTCCCCATGAGTGACAGAACACTGAGCCAATCACGGCGCAACTAGAGAACATTACTAACCCCTACGCTCCGTATTTTCCGTTGGCTGCCCCACCACCACAGAAGCACTGAGCTCGGCTGAACCACCTGCATCTTGGAGCTGCATTACTCAAGAAAGAAAAAAAGAGACCATGTTCGTATGCGTCTTTATTACCTCAATTATTATTATTGTTTGCAAACTGATATGTGACACATATTAATGCCAAAATATCATGCAAAACAGCATAAAGAATTTAATATATTTATATATATTTTTTAATGCTAAACAGGTGGGGCTCTGATTTTAATTGTACTTTTGTTGTCAACAATCTACACAAAATACTCTGTAATGTCAAAGTGGATGGAAAATTCTAACATTTAAAAAAATATGTATGGTAAAAAAACACAAATATACTGTATCTTGACTAGATAAGTATTCAACCACCTGAGTCAAAACATGTTAGAATCACCTTTGGCAGAAATTACAGCTGTGAGTCTATCTGGGTAAGTCTCTAAGAGCTTTGCACACCTAGATTGTACAATATTTGCCCATTATTCTTTAAAAAATTCTTCAAGCTCTGTCCAGTTGGTTGATGATCATTGTTAGACAACCCTTTTCAAGTCTTGCCATAGATTTTCAAACCTATTTAAGTCAAAACTGTAACTAGGCCACTCAGGAACATTCAATGTCCTCTTGATAAGCAACTCCAGTGTATATTTGACCTTGTGTTTTAGGCAATTGTGCTGCGGAAAGGTGCATTTTTCTCCCAGTCTATGTTGGAAATCACACTGAACCAGGCTTTCCTCTAGGATTTTACCTTTGCTTAGCTTAATTCCATTTATGGAATATTTTTCCTTCTTTTCACTCTTTCATTTATGTTAGTATTGTGACTTAGTGGGCTAAGTCAAGGTCACACAGAGTGTTTCCTGGTAGTCTGACACAAATCTACTTTGAAACGAAAGTATGAACCTCACACACATGGTTATGGGCATACAAAAAAGGAAAACACTTGCAAACCTTCCAACTAGAGTGCCAATTGGCTCTCAAACGTCATGTGGCTCATCCCTTCCTCTATTAATGAGTATGTCTGTTTGGTGGACTTGTTTTATTGCTGTATAAGTCTGTCTATTTGGTAGATGTTATAAAGGCTGTCTGTCTGGCAGATGCAATACAAGTCTGTCTGTCTGGTAGATGCAATACAAGTCTGTCTGTCTGGTAGATGCAATACAAGTCTGTCTGTCTGTGAGATACAATACAAGTCTGTCTGTCTGGTAGATGCAATACAAGTCTGTCTGTCTGGTAGATGCTATACAAGTCGGACTGTCTGGTAGATGCTATACAAGTCTGTCTGTCTGGTAGATGCAATACAAGTCTGTCTGTCTGTGAGATGCAATACAAGTCTGTCTGTCTGGTAGATGCAATACAAGTCTGTCTGTCTGGTAGATGCTATACATGTCTGTCTGTCTGGTAGATGCTACACAAGTCTGTCTGTCTGGTAGATGCTATACAAGTCTGTCTGTCTGGTAGATGCTACACAAGTCTGTCTGTCTGGTAGATAATATACAAGTCTGTCTGTCTGGTAGATGTTATAAAGGCTGTCTGTCTGTGAGATGCTATACACGTATGTATGTATGTCTGTCTGTCTGTCTGTCTGTCTGTCTGTCTGTCTGTCTGTCTGTCTGTCTGTCTGTCTGTCTGTCTGTCTGTCTGTCTGTCTGTCTGTCTGTCTGTCTGTCTGTCTGTCTGTCTGTCTGTCTGTGAGATGCAATACAAGTCTGACTGTCTGGTAGATGCTAGACAAGTCTGTCTAACTGTCTGGTAGATGCTATACAAGTCTGTCTGACTGTCTGGTAGATAATATACAAGTCTGTCTGTCTGTCTGGTAGATGCTATACAAGTCTGTCTGTCTGTCTGGTAGATGCTATACAAGTCTGTCTGTCTGTCTGGTAGATGCTATACAAGTCTGTCTGTCTGTCTGGTAGATGCTATACAAGTCTGTCTGTCTGGTAGATGCTATACAAGTCTGTCTGTCTGTCTGGTAGATGCTATAAATGTCTGTCTGTCTGTCTGGTATATGCTATACATGTCTGTCTGTCTGGTAGATGCTACACAAGTCTGTCTGTCTGGTAGATGCTATACAAGTCTGTCTGTCTGTCTGGTAGATGCTATACAAGTCTGTCTGTCTGGTAGACGCTATACAAGTCTGTCTGTCTGTCTGATAGATGCTATACATGTCTGTCTGTCTGGTATATGCTATACATGTCTGTCTGTCTGGTAGATGCTATACATGTCTGTCTGTCTGGTAGATGCAATACAAGTCTGTCTGTCTGTCTGGTAGATGCTATACATGTCTGTCTGTCTGGTAGATGCTACACAAGTCTGTCTGTCTGGCAGATGCAATACAAGTCTGTCTGTCTGTCTGGTAGATGCTACACAAGTCTGTCTGTCTGTCTGGTAGATGCTACACAAGTCTGTCTGTCTGTCTGGTAGATGCTACACAAGTCTGTCTGTCTGGTAGATGCTACACAAGTCTGTCTGTCTGTCTGGTAGATGCTATACAAGTCTGTCTGTCTGGTAGATGCAATACAAGTCTGTATGTCTGGTAGATGCAATACAAGTCTGTCTGTCTGGTAGATGTTATAAAGGCTGTCTGTCTGTGAGATGCTATACATGTCTGTCTGTCTGTCTGTCTGTCTGTCTGTCTGTCTGTCTGTCTGTCTGTCTGTCTGTCTGTCTGTCTGTCTGTCTGTCTGTCTGTCTGTCTGTCTGTCTGTCTGTCTGTCTGTCTGTCTGTCTGTCTGTCTGTCTGGTAGATGCTATACAAGTCTGTCTGTCTGTCTGGTAGATGCTATAAATGTATTAATGAGTATGTCTGTTTGGTGGACTTGTTTTATTGCTGTATAAGTCTGTCTATTTGGTAGATGTTATAAAGGCTGTCTGTCTGGCAGATGCAATACAAGTCTGTCTGTCTGGTAGATGCAATACAAGTCTGTCTGTCTGGTAGATGCAATACAAGTCTGTCTGTCTGTGAGATACAATACAAGTCTGTCTGTCTGGTAGATGCTATACATGTCTGTCTGTCTGGTAGATGCTACACAAGTCTGTCTGTCTGGTAGATGCTATACAAGTCTGTCTGTCTGGTAGATGCTACACAAGTCTGTCTGTCTGGTAGATAATATACAAGTCTGTCTGTCTGGTAGATGTTATAAAGGCTGTCTGTCTGTGAGATGCTATACACGTATGTATGTATGTCTGTCTGTCTGTCTGTCTGTCTGTCTGTCTGTCTGTCTGTCTGTCTGTCTGTCTGTCTGTCTGTCTGTCTGTCTGTCTGTCTGTCTGTCTGTCTGTCTGTCTGTCTGTCTGTCTGTCTGTCTGTCTGTCTGTGAGATGCAATACAAGTCTGACTGTCTGGTAGATGCTAGACAAGTCTGTCTAACTGTCTGGTAGATGCTATACAAGTCTGTCTGACTGTCTGGTAGATGTTATACAAGTCTGTCTGTCTGGTAGATGCTATACAAGTCTGTCTGTCTGTCTGGTAGATGCTATAAATGTCTGTCTGTCTGTCTGGTATATGCTATACATGTCTGTCTGTCTGGTAGATGCTACACAAGTCTGTCTGTCTGGTAGATGCTATACAAGTCTGTCTGTCTGTCTGGTAGATGCTATACAAGTCTGTCTGTCTGGTAGACGCTATACAAGTCTGTCTGTCTGTCTGATAGATGCTATACATGTCTGTCTGTCTGGTATATGCTATACATGTCTGTCTGTCTGGTAGATGCTATACAAGTCTGTCTGTCTGGTAGATGCTATACATGTCTGTCTGTCTGGTAGATGCAATACAAGTCTGTCTGTCTGTCTGGTAGATGCTATACATGTCTGTCTGTCTGGTAGATGCTACACAAGTCTGTCTGTCTGGCAGATGCAATACAAGTCTGTCTGTCTGTCTGGTAGATGCTACACAAGTCTGTCTGTCTGTCTGGTAGATGCTACACAAGTCTGTCTGTCTGTCTGGTAGATGCTACACAAGTCTGTCTGTCTGGTAGATGCTACACAAGTCTGTCTGTCTGTCTGGTAGATGCTATACAAGTCTGTCTGTCTGGTAGATGCAATACAAGTCTGTATGTCTGGTAGATGCAATACAAGTCTGTCTGTCTGGTAGATGTTATAAAGGCTGTCTGTCTGTGAGATGCTATACATGTCTGTCTGTCTGTCTGTCTGTCTGTCTGTCTGTCTGTCTGTCTGTCTGTCTGTCTGTCTGTCTGTCTGTCTGGTAGATGCTATACAAGTCTGTCTGTCTGTCTGGTAGATGCTATAAATGTCTGTCTGTCTGTCTGGTATATGCTATACATGTCTGTCTGTCTGGTAGATGCTACACAAGTCTGTCTGTCTGGTAGATGCTATACAAGTATGTCTGTCTGTCTGGTAGATGCTATACAAGTCTGTCTGTCTGGTAGACGCTATACAAGTCTGTCTGTCTGTCTGATAGATGCTATACATGTCTGTCTGTCTGGTATATGCTATACATGTCTGTCTGTCTGGTAGATGCTATACATGTCTGTCTGTCTGGTAGATGCAATACAAGGCTGTCTGTCTGTCTGGTAGATGCTATACATGTCTGTCTGTCTGGTAGATGCTACACAAGTCTGTCTGTCTGGCAGATGCAACACAAGTCTGTCTGTCTGTCTGGTAGATGCTACACAAGTCTGTCTGTCTGTCTGGTAGATGCTACACAAGTCTGTCTGTCTGGTAGATGCTACACAAGTCTGTCTGTCTGTCTGGTAGATGCTATACAAGTCTGTCTGTCTGGTAGATGCAATACAAGTCTGTATGTCTGGTAGATGCAATACAAGTCTGTCTGTCTGGTAGATGTTATAAAGGCTGTCTGTCTGTGAGATGCTATACAAGTCTGTCTGTCTGTCTGTCTGTCTGTCTGTCTGTCTGTCTGTCTGTCTGTCTGTCTGTCTGTCTGTCTGTCTGTCTGTCTGTCTCTGTCTGTCTGTCTGTCTGGTAGATGCTATACAAGTCTGTCTGTCTGTCTGGTAGATGCTATAAATGTCTGTCTGTCTGTCTGGTATATGCTATACATGTCTGTCTGTCTGGTAGATGCTACACAAGTCTGTCTGTCTGGTAGATGCTATACAAGTATGTCTGTCTGTCTGGTAGATGCTATACAAGTCTGTCTGTCTGGTAGACGCTATACAAGTCTGTCTGTCTGTCTGATAGATGCTATACATGTCTGTCTGTCTGGTATATGCTATACATGTATGTCTGTCTGGTAGATGCAATACAAGTCTGTCTGTCTGTCTGGTAGATGCTATACATGTCTGTCTGTCAGGTAGATGCTATAAATGTATTAATGAGTATGTCTGTTTGGTGGACTTGTTTTATTGCTGTATAAGTCTGTCTATTTGGTAGATGTTATAAAGGCTGTCTGTCTGGCAGATGCAATACAAGTCTGTCTGTCTGGTAGATGCAATACAAGTCTGTCTGTCTGGTAGATGCAATACAAGTCTGTCTGTCTGTGAGATACAATACAAGTCTGTCTGTCTGGTAGATGCTATACATGTCTGTCTGTCTGGTAGATGCTACACAAGTCTGTCTGTCTGGTAGATGCTATACAAGTCTGTCTGTCTGGTAGATGCTACACAAGTCTGTCTGTCTGGTAGATAATATACAAGTCTGTCTGTCTGGTAGATGTTATAAAGGCTGTCTGTCTGTGAGATGCTATACACGTATGTCTGTCTGTCTGTCTGTCTGTCTGTCTGTCTGTCTGTCTGTCTGTCTGTCTGTCTGTCTGTCTGTCTGTCTGTCTGTCTGTCTGTCTGTCTGTCTGTCTGTGAGATGCAATACAAGTCTGACTGTCTGGTAGATGCTAGACAAGTCTGTCTAACTGTCTGGTAGATGCTATACAAGTCTGTCTGACTGTCTGGTAGATGCTATACAAGTCTGTCTGTCTGGTAGATGCTATACAAGTCTGTCTGTCTGTCTGGTAGATGCTATAAATGTCTGTCTGTCTGTCTGGTATATGCTATACATGTCTGTCTGTCTGGTAGATGCTACACAAGTCTGTCTGTCTGGTAGATGCTATACAAGTCTGTCTGTCTGTCTGGTAGATGCTATACAAGTCTGTCTGTCTGGTAGACGCTATACAAGTCTGTCTGTCTGTCTGATAGATGCTATACATGTCTGTCTGTCTGGTATATGCTATACATGTCTGTCTGTCTGGTAGATGCTATACATGTCTGTCTGTCTGGTAGATGCAATACAAGTCTGTCTGTCTGGTAGATGCTATACATGTCTGTCTGTCTGGTAGATGCAATACAAGTCTGTCTGTCTGTCTGGTAGATGCTATACATGTCTGTCTGTCTGGTAGATGCTACACAAGTCTGTCTGTCTGGCAGATGCAATACAAGTCTGTCTGTCTGTCTGGTAGATGCTACACAAGTCTGTCTGTCTGTCTGGTAGATGCTACACAAGTCTGTCTGTCTGTCTGGTAGATGCTACACAAGTCTGTCTGTCTGGTAGATGCTACACAAGTCTGTCTGTCTGTCTGGTAGATGCTATACAAGTCTGTCTGTCTGGTAGATGCAATACAAGTCTGTATGTCTGGTAGATGCAATACAAGTCTGTCTGTCTGGTAGATGTTATAAAGGCTGTCTGTCTGTGAGATGCTATACATGTCTGTCTGTCTGTCTGTCTGTCTGTCTGTCTGTCTGTCTGTCTGTCTGTCTGTCTGTCTGTCTGTCTGTCTGGTAGATGCTATACAAGTCTGTCTGTCTGTCTGGTAGATGCTATAAATGTCTGTCTGTCTGTCTGGTATATGCTATACATGTCTGTCTGTCTGGTAGATGCTACACAAGTCTGTCTGTCTGGTAGATGCTATACAAGTATGTCTGTCTGTCTGGTAGATGCTATACAAGTCTGTCTGTCTGGTAGACGCTATACAAGTCTGTCTGTCTGTCTGATAGATGCTATACATGTCTGTCTGTCTGGTATATGCTATACATGTCTGTCTGTCTGGTAGATGCTATACATGTCTGTCTGTCTGGTAGATGCAATACAAGGCTGTCTGTCTGTCTGGTAGATGCTATACATGTCTGTCTGTCTGGTAGATGCTACACAAGTCTGTCTGTCTGGCAGATGCAACACAAGTCTGTCTGTCTGTCTGGTAGATGCTACACAAGTCTGTCTGTCTGTCTGGTAGATGCTACACAAGTCTGTCTGTCTGGTAGATGCTACACAAGTCTGTCTGTCTGTCTGGTAGATGCTATACAAGTCTGTCTGTCTGGTAGATGCAATACAAGTCTGTATGTCTGGTAGATGCAATACAAGTCTGTCTGTCTGGTAGATGTTATAAAGGCTGTCTGTCTGTGAGATGCTATACAAGTCTGTCTGTCTGTCTGTCTGTCTGTCTGTCTGTCTGTCTGTCTGTCTGTCTGTCTGTCTGTCTGTCTGTCTCTGTCTGTCTGTCTGTCTGGTAGATGCTATACAAGTCTGTCTGTCTGTCTGGTAGATGCTATAAATGTCTGTCTGTCTGTCTGGTATATGCTATACATGTCTGTCTGTCTGGTAGATGCTACACAAGTCTGTCTGTCTGGTAGATGCTATACAAGTATGTCTGTCTGTCTGGTAGATGCTATACAAGTCTGTCTGTCTGGTAGACGCTATACAAGTCTGTCTGTCTGTCTGATAGATGCTATACATGTCTGTCTGTCTGGTATATGCTATACATGTATGTCTGTCTGGTAGATGCAATACAAGTCTGTCTGTCTGTCTGGTAGATGCTATACATGTCTGTCTGTCAGGTAGATGCTACACAAGTCTGTCTGTCTGGCAGATGCAACACAAGTCTGTCTGTCTGTCTGGTAGATGCTACACAAGTCTGTCTGTCTGTCTGGTATATGCTACACAAGTCTGTCTGTCTGGTAGATGCTACACAAGTCTGTCTGTCTGTCTGGTAGATGCTATACAAGTCTGTCTGTCTG
This sequence comes from Salvelinus alpinus, assembly GCF_045679555.1. NCBI lineage: Eukaryota > Metazoa > Chordata > Actinopteri > Salmoniformes > Salmonidae > Salvelinus > Salvelinus alpinus. Next base: position 26,306,588 of record NC_092097.1, read on the forward strand.
GTAGATGCAATACAAGTCTGTATGTCTGGTAGATGCAATACAAGTCTGTCTGTCTGGTAGATGATATAAAGGCTGTCTGTCTGTGAGATGCTATACAAGTATGTCTGTCTGTCTGTCTGTCTGTCTGTCTGTCTGTCTGTCTGTCTGTCTGTCTGTCTGTCTGTCTGTCTGTCTGTCTGTCTGTCTGTCTGGTAGATGCTATACAAGTCTGTCTGTCTGTCTGGTAGATGCTATACAAGTCTGTCTGTCTGGTAGATGTTATAAAGGCTGTCTGTCTGTCTGGTAGATGTTATAAAGGCTGTCTGTCTGTCTGGTATATGCTATACATGTCTGTCTGTCTGTCTGTCTTGTAGATGCTATACAAGTCTGTCTGTCTGGTAGATGTTATAAAGGCTGTCTGTCTGTCTGGTAGATGATATAAAGGCTGTCTGTCTGTCTGGTATATGCTATACATGTCTGTCTGTCTGTCTGTCTGGTAGATGCTATACAAGTCTGTCTGTCTGTCTGTCTGGTAGATGCTATACATGTCTGTCTGTCTGGTAGATGCTATACATGTCTGTCTGTCTGTCTGGTAGATGCTATACAAGTCTGTCTGTCTGTCTGGTAGATGCTATACATGTCTGTCTGTCTGGTAGATGCTATACAAGTCTGTCTGTCTGTCTGGTAGATGCTATACATGTCTGTCTGTCTGGTAGATGCTATACATGTCTGTCTGTCTGGTAGATGCTATACAAGTCTGCCTGTCTGTCTGTCTGTCTGGTAGATGCTATACATGTCTGTCTGTCTGGTAGATGCTATACATGTCTGTCTGTCTTTCTGGTAGATGCTATACAAGTCTGTCTGTCTGTCTGGTAGATGCTATACATGTCTGTCTGTCTGGTAGATGCTATACATGTCTGTCTGTCTGTCTGTCCGTCTGTCCGTCTGTCCGTCTGTCCGTCTGTCCGTCTGTCCGTCTGTCCGTCTGTCTGTGTCTGTCTGTCTGTCTGTCTGTCTGTCTGTCTGTCTGGTAGATGCTATACAGGTCTGTCTGTCTGTCTGTCTGTCTGGTAGATGCTATACATGTCTGTCTGTCTGGTAGATGCTATACATGTCTGTCTGTCTGTCTGTCTGGTAGATGCTATACATGTCTGTCTGTCTGTCTGTCTGTCTGTCTGTCTGTCTGTCTGTCTGTCTGGTAGATGCTATACAAGTCTGTCTGTTTGGTGAATGCTATACATGTCTGTCTGTCTGTCTGTTGGGTAGATGCTATACAAGTCTGTCTGTCTGTCTGTCTGGTTGATGCTATACATGTCTGTCTGTCTGGTATATGCTATACATGTCTGTCTGTCTGGTAGATGCTGTACAAGTCTGTCTGTCTAGTAGATGTTATACATGTCTGTCTGTCTGGTAGATGCTGTACAAGTCTGTCTGTCTGGTTGATGCTATACATGTCTGTCTGTCTGGTAGATGCTGTACAAGTCTGTCTGTCTGGTTGATGCTATACATGTCTGTCTGTCTGGTATATGCTATACATGTCTGTCTGTCTGGTAGATGCTTCACAAGTCTGTCTGTCTGGCAGATGCAATACAAGTCTGTCTGTCTGTCTGGTAGATGCTACACAAGTCTGTCTGTCTGTCTGGTAGATGCTACACAAGTCTGTCTGTCTGTCTGGTAGATGCTACACAAGTCTGTCTGTCTGGTAGATGCTACACAAGTCTGTCTGTCTGTCTGGTAGATGCTATACAAGTCTGTCTGTCTGGTAGATGCAATACAAGTCTGTATGTCTGGTAGATGCAATACAAGTCTGTCTGTCTGGTAGATGTTATAAAGGCTGTCTGTCTGTGAGATGCTATACAAGTATGTATGTATGTCTGTCTGTCTGTCTGTCTGTCTGTCTGTCTGTCTGTCTGTCTGTCTGTCTGTCTGGTAGATGTTATAAAGGCTGTCTGTCCGTCTGGTATATGCTATACATGTCTGTCTGTCTGTCTTGTAGATGCTATACAAGTCTGTCTGTCTGGTAGATGTTATAAAGGCTGTCTGTCTGTCTGGTAGATGATATAAAGGCTGTCTGTCTGTCTGGTATATGCTATACATGTCTGTCTGTCTGTCTGTCTGGTAGATGCTATACAAGTCTGTCTGTCTGTCTAGTAAATGCTATACATGTCTGTCTGTCTGGTAGATGCTATACATGTCTGTCTGTCTGTCTGGTAGATGCTATACATGTCTGTCTGTCTGTCTGTCTGGTAGATGCTACACAAGTCTGTCTGTCTGTCTGGTAGATGCTATACATGTCTGTCTGTCTGGTAGATGCTATACATGTCTGTCTGTCTGGTAGATGCTATACAAGTCTGCCTGTCTGTCTGTCTGTCTGGTAGATGCTATACATGTCTGTCTGTCTGGTAGATGCTATACATGTCTGTCTGTCTTTCTGGTAGATGCTATACAAGTCTGTCTGTCTGTCTGGTAGATGCTATACATGTCTGTCTGTCTGGTAGATGCTATACATGTCTGTCTGTCTGTCTGTCCGTCTGTCCGTCTGTCCGTCTGTCCGTCTGTCCGTCTGTCCGTCTGTCTGTGTCTGTCTGTCTGTCTGTCTGTCTGTCTGTCTGTCTGTCTGGTAGATGCTATACAGGTCTGTCTGTCTGTCTGTCTGTCTGGTAGATGCTATACATGTCTGTCTGTCTGGTAGATGCTATACATGTCTGTCTGTCTGTCTGTCTGGTAGATGCTATACATGTCTGTCTGTCTGTCTGTCTGTCTGTCTGTCTGTCTGTCTGTCTGTCTGGTAGATGCTATACAAGTCTGTCTGTTTGGTGAATGCTATACATGTCTGTCTGTCTGTCTGTTGGGTAGATGCTATACAAGTCTGTCTGTCTGTCTGGTTGATGCTATACATGTCTGTCTGTCTGGTATATGCTATACATGTCTGTCTGTCTGGTAGATGCTGTACAAGTCTGTCTGTCTAGTAGATGTTATACATGTCTGTCTGTCTGGTAGATGCTGTACAAGTCTGTCTGTCTGGTTGATGCTATACATGTCTGTCTGTCTGGTAGATGCTGTACAAGTCTGTCTGTCTGGTTGATGCTATACATGTCTGTCTGTCTGGTATATGCTATACATGTCTGTCTGTCTGGTAGATGCTTCACAAGTCTGTCTGTCTGGCAGATGCAATACAAGTCTGTCTGTCTGTCTGGTAGATGCTACACAAGTCTGTCTGTCTGTCTGGTAGATGCTACACAAGTCTGTCTGTCTGTCTGGTAGATGCTACACAAGTCTGTCTGTCTGGTAGATGCTACACAAGTCTGTCTGTCTGTCTGGTAGATGCTATACAAGTCTGTCTGTCTGGTAGATGCAATACAAGTCTGTATGTCTGGTAGATGCAATACAAGTCTGTCTGTCTGGTAGATGTTATAAAGGCTGTCTGTCTGTGAGATGCTATACAAGTATGTATGTATGTCTGTCTGTCTGTCTGTCTGTCTGTCTGTCTGTCTGTCTGTCTGTCTGTCTGGTAGATGTTATAAAGGCTGTCTGTCCGTCTGGTATATGCTATACATGTCTGTCTGTCTGTCTTGTAGATGCTATACAAGTCTGTCTGTCTGGTAGATGTTATAAAGGCTGTCTGTCTGTCTGGTAGATGATATAAAGGCTGTCTGTCTGTCTGGTATATGCTATACATGTCTGTCTGTCTGTCTGTCTGGTAGATGCTATACAAGTCTGTCTGTCTGTCTAGTAAATGCTATACATGTCTGTCTGTCTGGTAGATGCTATACATGTCTGTCTGTCTGTCTGGTAGATGCTATACATGTCTGTCTGTCTGTCTGTCTGGTAGATGCTACACAAGTCTGTCTGTCTGTCTGGTAGATGCTATACATGTCTGTCTGTCTGGTAGATGCTATACATGTCTGTCTGTCTGTCTGGTAGATGCTATACAAGTCTGTCTGTCTGTCTGGTAGATGCTATACATGTCTGTCTGTCTGGTAGATGCTATACATGTCTGTCTGTCTGTCTGTCTGGTAGATGCTATACATGTCTGTCTGTCTGTCTGTCTGGTAGATGCTATACATGTCTGTCTGTCTGGTAGATGCTATACATGTCTGTCTGTCTGGTAGATGCTATACAAGTCTGCCTGTCTGTCTGTCTGTCTGGTAGATGCTATACATGTCTGTCTGTCTGGTAGATGCTATACATGTCTGTCTGTCTTTCTGGTAGATGCTATACAAGTCTGTCTGTCTGTCTGGTAGATGCTATACATGTCTGTCTGTCTGGTAGATGCTATACATGTCTGTCTGTCTGTCTGTCCGTCTGTCCGTCTGTCCGTCTGTCCGTCTGTCCGTCTGTCCGTCTGTCTGTGTCTGTCTGTCTGTCTGTCTGTCTGTCTGTCTGTCTGTCTGGTAGATGCTATACAGGTCTGTCTGTCTGTCTGTCTGTCTGGTAGATGCTATACATGTCTGTCTGTCTGGTAGATGCTATACATGTCTGTCTGTCTGTCTGTCTGGTAGATGCTATACATGTCTGTCTGTCTGTCTGTCTGTCTGTCTGTCTGTCTGTCTGTCTGTCTGGTAGATGCTATACAAGTCTGTCTGTTTGGTGAATGCTATACATGTCTGTCTGTCTGTCTGTTGGGTAGATGCTATACAAGTCTGTCTGTCTGTCTGGTTGATGCTATACATGTCTGTCTGTCTGGTATATGCTATACATGTCTGTCTGTCTGGTAGATGCTGTACAAGTCTGTCTGTCTAGTAGATGTTATACATGTCTGTCTGTCTGGTAGATGCTGTACAAGTCTGTCTGTCTGGTTGATGCTATACATGTCTGTCTGTCTGGTAGATGCTGTACAAGTCTGTCTGTCTGGTTGATGCTATACATGTCTGTCTGTCTGGTATATGCTATACATGTCTGTCTGTCTGGTAGATGCTTCACAAGTCTGTCTGTCTGGCAGATGCAATACAAGTCTGTCTGTCTGTCTGGTAGATGCTACACAAGTCTGTCTGTCTGTCTGGTAGATGCTACACAAGTCTGTCTGTCTGTCTGGTAGATGCTACACAAGTCTGTCTGTCTGGTAGATGCTACACAAGTCTGTCTGTCTGTCTGGTAGATGCTATACAAGTCTGTCTGTCTGGTAGATGCAATACAAGTCTGTATGTCTGGTAGATGCAATACAAGTCTGTCTGTCTGGTAGATGTTATAAAGGCTGTCTGTCTGTGAGATGCTATACAAGTATGTATGTATGTCTGTCTGTCTGTCTGTCTGTCTGTCTGTCTGTCTGTCTGTCTGTCTGTCTGGTAGATGTTATAAAGGCTGTCTGTCCGTCTGGTATATGCTATACATGTCTGTCTGTCTGTCTTGTAGATGCTATACAAGTCTGTCTGTCTGGTAGATGTTATAAAGGCTGTCTGTCTGTCTGGTAGATGATATAAAGGCTGTCTGTCTGTCTGGTATATGCTATACATGTCTGTCTGTCTGTCTGTCTGGTAGATGCTATACAAGTCTGTCTGTCTGTCTAGTAAATGCTATACATGTCTGTCTGTCTGGTAGATGCTATACATGTCTGTCTGTCTGTCTGGTAGATGCTATACATGTCTGTCTGTCTGTCTGGTAGATGCTACACAAGTCTGTCTGTCTGTCTGGTAGATGCTATACATGTCTGTCTGTCTGGTAGATGCTATACATGTCTGTCTGTCTGTCTGGTAGATGCTATACAAGTCTGTCTGTCTGTCTGGTAGATGCTATACATGTCTGTCTGTCTGGTAGATGCTATACATGTCTGTCTGTCTGTCTGTCTGGTAGATGCTATACATGTCTGTCTGTCTGTCTGTCTGGTAGATGCTATACAGGTCTGTCTGTCTGTCTGTCTGGTAGATGCTATACATGTCTGTCTGTCTGGTAGATGCTATACATGTCTGTCTGTCTGTCTGTCTGGTAGATGCTATACAAGTCTGTCTGTCTGTCTGTCTGGTAGATGCTATACAAGTCTGTCTGTTTGGTAGATGCTATACAAGTCTGTCTGTCTGTCTGTCTGGTAGATGCTATACAAGTCTGTCTGTCTGTCTGTCTGGTAGATGCTATACAAGTCTGTCTGTCTGGTAGATGCTATACAAGTCTGTCTGTCTGGTAGATGCTATACAAGTCTGTCTGTCTGTCTGGTAGATGCTATACATGTCTGTCTGTCTGGTAGATGCTATACATGTCTGTCTGTCTGTCTGTCTGGTAGATGCTATACATGTCTGTCTGTCTGTCTGTCTGGTAGATGCTATACAGGTCTGTCTGTCTGTCTGTCTGGTAGATGCTATACATGTCTGTCTGTCTGGTAGATGCTATACATGTCTGTCTGTCTGTCTGTCTGGTAGATGCTATACATGTCTGTCTGTCTGTCTGTCTGGTAGATGCTATACATGTCTGTCTGTCTGTCTGTCTGGTAGATGCTATACAAGTCTGTCTGTTTGGTGAATGCTATACATGTCTGTCTGTCTGTCTGTTGGGTAGATGCTATACAAGTCTGTCTGTCTGTCTGGTTGATGCTATACATGTCTGTCTGTCTGGTATATGCTATACATGTCTGTCTGTCTGGTAGATGCTGTACAAGTCTGTCTGTCTGGTAGATGCTATACATGTCTGTCTGTCTGGTAGATGCTATACATGTCTGTCTGTCTGGTAGATGCTATACATGTCTGTCTGTCTGGTAGATGCTATACAAGTCTGTCTGTCTGGTAGATGCTATACATGTCTGTCTGTCTGTTAGATGCTATACATGTCTGTCTGTCTGGTAGATGCTGTACAAGTCTGTCTGTCTGGTAGATGCTATACATGTCTGTCTGTCTGGTAGATGCTATACATGTCTGTCTGTCTGTTAGATGCTATACATGTCTGTCTGTCTGGTAGATGCTATACATGTCTGTCTGTCTGGTAGATGCTGTACAAGTCTGTCTGTCTGGTAGATGCTATACATGTCTGTCTGTCTGGTAGATGCTATACATGTCTGTCTGTCTGTTAGATGCTATACATGTCTGTCTGTCTGGTAGATGCTGTACAAGTCTGTCTGTCTGGTAGATGCTATACATGTCTGTCTGTCTGGTAGATGCTATACATGTCTGTCTGTCTGGTAGATGCTATACATGTCTGTCTGTCTGTTAGATGCTATACATGTCTGTCTGTCTGGTAGATGCTGTACAAGTCTGTCTGTCTGGTAGATGCTGTACAAGTCTGTCTGTCTGGTAGATGCTATACATGTCTGTCTGTCTGTTAGATGCTATACATGTCTGTCTGTCTGGTAGATGCTATACATGTCTGTCTGTCTGGTAGATGCTATACAAGTCTGTCTGTCTGGTAGATGCTATACAAGTCTGTCTGTCTGGTAGATGCTATACAAGTCTGTCTGTCTGGTAGATGCTATACAAGTCTGTCTGTCTGGTAGATGTTATAAAGGCTGTCTGTCTGTCTGGTAGATGTTGTAAAGGCTGTCTGTCTGTCTGGTATATGCTATACAAGTCTGTCTGTCTGTCTGGTAGATGTTATACAAGTCTGTCTGTCTGTCTGGTAGATGCTATACATGTCTGTCTGTTTGGTAGATGCTATACATGTCTGTCTGTCTGTCTGTCGGGTAGATGCTATACAAGTCTGTCTGTCTGGTAGATGCTATACATGTCTGTCTGTCTGGTAGATGCTATACATGTCTGTCTGTCTGTCTGTCTGTCTGTCTGTCTGTCTGTCTGTCTGTCTGTCTGTCTGTCTGTCTGTCTGTCTGTCTGTCTGTCTGTCTGTCTGTCTGTCTGTCTGTCTGTCTGTCTGTCTGTCTGTCTGTCTGTCTGGTAGATGCTATACAAGTCGGTCTGTTTGGTAGATGCTATACATGTCTGTCTGTCTGTCTGTCGGGTAGATGCTATACAAGTCTGTCTGTCTGTCTGGTTGATGCTATACATGTCTGTCTTTTTGGTAGATGCTATACATGTGTGTCTGTCTGGTAGATGCTATACAAGTCTGTCTGTCTGGTAGATGCTATACATGTCTGTCTGTCTGTCTGTCTGGTAGATGCTATACAAGTCTGTCTGTCTGGTAGATGCTATACAAGTCTGTCTGTCTGGTAGATGCTATACAAGTCTGTCTGTCTGGTAGATGTTAAAAAGGCTGTCTGTCTGTCTGGTAGATGTTGTAAAGGCTGTCTGTCTGTCTGGTATATGCTATACAAGTCTGTCTGTCTGTCTGGTAGATGTTATACAAGTCTGTCTGTCTGTCTGGTAGATGCTACACAAGTCTGTCTGTCTGGTAGATGCTACACAAGTCTGTCTGTTTGGTAGATGCTATACATGTCTGTCTGTCTGTCTGTCTGTCGGGTAGATGCTATACAAGTCTGTCTGTCTGTCTGGTAGATGCTATACATGTCTGTCTGTCTGGTAGATGCTATACATGTCTGTCTGTCTGTCTGTCTGTCTGGTAGATGCAATACAAGTCTCTCTGTCTGTCTGTCTGTCTGTCTGGTAGATGCTATACATGTCTGTCTGTCTGGTAGATGTTATACAAGTCTGTCTGTCTGTCTGTCTGGTATATGCTATACAAGTGTGTCTGTCTGGTAGATGCTATACATGTCTGTCTGTCTGGTAGATGCTATACAAGTCTGTCTGTTTGTCTGTCTGGTAGATGCTATACAAGTCTGTCTGTCTGTCTGGTAGATGCTATACATGTCTGTGTATATGGTAGCTGTTTTCCTCTGTGTGTGAGTATATCTGTAAGCCAGTGGGTTTGTTATTCAAGTCTGTCTGTTTTGTAGCTGCTCATCTCTGTATGTCTGCGTTGCTGTGTTTGATGAGTAGGTGTGTGTGTAGATTAGATTGGTCTCTCTGGAGATAGCTGTACTCGCTGTCCCCTATCCCCTGTCTCTTCCCTGTGTGCTTCAACCTCCGGACATTGGCACGGCCAATCTTGTTAATTGAGACTAAGTGGCTCTAAATATTAGCTAAACACTAACTTTTCAGGGGCTGCTAGGCTGTCAAAGGTTCAGTCGTATCAAACTACTACACAATTAAACGTACTATGCTGTGCATCCGCCTTACAGATCCTTCTCGATGAGTCACGAAGCCAGGATCCCAGCCACCACATTCAGCAATGTGTGTGTATGTGTGTGTGGCCTCACATTTTAGCCTGGGGGGTCTCCAGGGTGTTGGGTTGGAGAGCACTGCACGCATACCCAGACCCAGCCTCACACACTCTCACGGAACACTTTACCTGACTGCTAGTACCACATAGACACAATGAACCAGCATCACACTCTTTAAGAACCCTACCAGTCTCGCGACTACTCCCTCTTCATATTATTCCTCCTTCTCCTCCTCCTCTTCCATCCTGTCATCCTCCACTCATGTTGAAAATGCGACTATCGCAATTAAAAATAAATGGATCATTGTGTGTGTGTGTGTGTGTGTGTGTGTGTGTTTGAGTGAGCATGTGTGTGCTTGGGTTTTGGTCGTGTCTGGTGTGATTGGCTGGTGTATCATTCCGTGACTGGGCCCTGCATCAGACCAGCAGAGAGCGAGGGGTGAGAGGGAGAGAGAGGGAGAGAGAGGGGGAGAGAGCGGGGAGAACGGGTGAGGCAGGGAGAGAGCACTCATGAATGAAACATAGAGGGTAATGAAACGTGTAGCTTAACACTCAGACTCACACACACACAATCAGACTCAGCCCAAACACAAACACATGCAAATATACTGACAGAATTCTCACAGCAGAATCAAATGGACGATGGTAGAGAGTAGAAATATCAACAAAGTACTAGGATTGCCACCCCTCCCCCATTAGAATATACGGTGCATAATGTCTGCCAATGACAACCATTAAAGAGTCAAGGAGTGCATACTGTATAGGTCATAGGGCCATGAGCAGTGGTGCAGAGGTGACATGGCAGGTTATAGCAGGTTGTAGTCTAATGCTAATTAGGTCTGTTTATTGGGTAAATAAGCTAACACTAATTGGCGGTCAGGGACATTTCAGGAAATCTCAACCACTGGCATCTGCTGCACACACACACACACACACACACACACACACACACCCTCTCTCTCTCTCTTTCTCTCAAAACAAAATCAACCACACACACACACTCTCTCTTTTTCAAAACAAAATCAACCACACAAGCACACAAACACAGACAGGCAATTGGATACACCCCCCCTCCACACACACAGTCTGTGTAGACAATAGCAATGTCTCTCTAGGATGGATTGTTTCATGACGAGGATTCTGCTCCATAAATGAAGTGGCCACATTACTGGGAGTGTTATCATGATTTTAACAGTACTGCTTTTAGGTAAATGTTCAACTTGCCATGTTGTGTTGACATCACAAACACAGTTATAACGGTCACCCATCTTTGAGTGTGTGTGTGTGTGTGTGTTTGTGTGTCTGTGTGTGTGTGTGTGCATGCATCCACATGTGGCATGTCTGTCTATAAAGAGTGTCACTCCTGTCATCCTCCCTACTACGGACTAGACGCTGACCGGGAGGGAAACATGCAGACAGATGTTCGAAGGGGAAAATCATCAAGCACAGAGAAGCCCAGCAGGATAAAAAGACAGCCGGGAGAGAAAAAAAGCTTTTTCTTTTCTCCCGGCTGCTAAAAGCAGGATTAGGGCTTCTTACCACAGAACAATGGGCAGACTGTTGTGCTGATAACGAGGTGTTAATCAGCCATGCTTTCTCCCTCTCTTTCTCCTTCCCCTTCCGGCACTGGAGGCTCAAATCTGCTCTATGCTCCTCTTAACTCCTAAATAGGAGAATGGATTTGGTCCCTTTATTGAATGTCCTAACTGTCAAAACAAAATGTAATAGCGGTAATCAGGAATTCAGCGCCACTGAAGTGGACAGCGACACAATTTGGTTCAGCACAAGTTCAGGACCTGGACAGTGTTGACAGTGACCGTCTCACAAGACTCGACACGGAGTACACTGCAACTAAAATAGAACTGTTCATTGTATCTACAGTCACAACATGTCTGTATCATGACTTTCTTGAGATAGATGTCTGTATAATTGTTTCAGCAGCAGTATGTAATGTGTATCCGGATGTGTGTGTTATGTCTATTTATGGTAATTAGGTGAAGTCCAGTATAACAGCAGACCAAGCTGCTCTCATCTCCTCCTTCTATCTTCATGCCTCACTGGTCTAACACTGTCTGGAGCACTTCAAGTGTATGTATGTATGTATGTATGTATGTATGTATGTATGTATGTATGTATGTATGTATGTATGTATGTATGTATGTATGTGTGTGTGTGTGTGTGTGTGTGTGTGTGTGTGTGTGTGTGTGTGCTGAGGGGGGGTAGGTAGGTGTGATAACCAACACTCAGAAATGATAGTTTAGCCCTGGAGAGGACTTGACACGCAATATCTCCCTCCTCGGAGCGACAGGCACACACACAACCACACACACAGCTGCCATGATGAAGGGTAGGCAACCACTGCCAAGGGCTTTAAGAGACACCAGAGAAGGAGACAGATCTGTGTGTGTGTGTGTGTGTGTGTGTGTGTGTGTCTGAAACACACAGACGTCTTACCATAGCTTGGTTAGAGTATAGGAGGAGTATACAAAGAAGACACAGACTCAAAATAGTTAACGAGGTGCAGACTTACTGATCAGAGCTTTTTTCACCACACACAGCTGGGAACAACATGATGTAAACTCAGCAAGAGAGACGAGAAAGGCAAATGGACTTTTCCTGAAGACAATATGCTTTACTTTTCCAGGGTGCCAGTCTGTCTCTGAAACTGAATTGTCATATGATTTAATCCGGAGACCAGGTATGCTCAGTAACATCAATGACGCGGCAGAGAGAAATAGAAACCAGCAGAGCTGCGGCTGTCCGGGAGTGGGGTTGGTCTATGGGACGTTTTCACATTTGTTTTGATATCCTAGAACTTTAAAGATCAACTCACTCTGTCTACTACTCATCCCCATGCCCATCACCATGCCCATCACCAAGCCCATCACCATGCCTATCCCCATGCCCATGCCCATCCCCATGCCCATCACCATGCCCACCCCCATGCCCATCCTCATCACCATGCCCATCACCATGCCCATCACCATGCCCATCCCCATGCCCATCCCCATCACCATGCCCGTCACCATGCCCGTCACCATGCCCATCACCATGCCTATCCCCATCACCATGCCCATCACCATGCCTATCCCCATGTCCATCCCCATGCCCATCCCCATGCCCAGTCGTTTGAGCATAGACGACAGTAACTCGTTTTGGAAGTCTATACCCAAGAGACACATTTAAAGGTCCCTCCGCTTCAGTTGAAAGGCTTCTAAAATGCCTCTCCTCCCTAATAGTTGCGGCTCAAGTAAGCCATTATTTTGAGATGGACTGACCCCAGCTGCCTTGGAGACGTCTCCAGGCAGCTTGTTAGCGCTTTGTAACGATGTACACAGAGTTGGGAAGCAACTTCAGGGAGTGAATACATTTCATTAATAAATGAACAAAACAAGAAACACGAACAGGGAAACCGACATGAAACAGCAACAATGACGACTGGGGAAGGAACCAAAGGGAGTGACATATAAAGGGCAGGTAATCAAGGAGGTGATGGAGTCCAGGTGAGTGTCATTATGCACGTAACGCTGGTGACAGGTGTGCGCCATAATGAGCAGCCTGGTGACCTAGAGGCTGGAGAGGGAGCACACGTGACACACTTACTCAGGCTTTGAATGTGTAACATTACAGATTATGAGAATCCTCTCCGCTGGCTCATTCTGAGGGACAATTTCAACAACACTAAAATATGGTGCTAGATTATAAAATAGCATTCTCTATATTTGTTAGGAAATGTATGCCTACTCCAAAACCAATTATTCTGTGATGTCAGTGTATTGATGATTTATGCAGGTTGAGAATAAGGTTGAGTCACATGATGTTGTATCTTATGTTATTTCGAGAAAATAGATCTAACAGAAACTACACAGGACAGTGAGACAGAGACATGCCCTCACATACACCCATGCATGACACACACACACTTTGTGACAGAACAGACCCATAGACATCCACCCAGACCACAGGGCTACAAATGACCCTGTCATCCACCAAGCAGAGCATCATCAATGTTACCACATAAAACACGTGAGCTGTAACGGACTGGAGGGACTGAAGAGGTTCTGTACGGTGCAGGCCAGCCAATGTGGGTGAATACCAGTGTGAGTGAATACCAGTGTGGGTGAATACCAGTGTGAGTAAATACCAGTGTGAGTGAATACCAGTGTGAGTGAATACTAGTGTGGGTGAATACCAGTGTGAGTGAATACCAGTGTGGGTGAATACCAGTGTGAGTGAATACCAGTGTGAGTGAATACTAGTGTGAGTGAATACCAGTGTGAGTGAATACTAGTCCTGTGACTGTATGTTATGAATGGGGAACATTATGAACTCCTTACAGGCCATAAGATGACAGGCCAATCTGCTGAGTATGCATCACAGAAAAATCAGAGAGAGGAGCAGAAACTCTGGTATTGACACGCACACACACACAGCCCTCAGCTAGTGTCTCCCAATGGTAAAACAAGTAGGTTTTTACTTCAGATTTTTACTGGGTCTGCTTTTTGTCAGACCACATCCTGAGGCAAAGGAAAAAGTAGCTTTTCTTTAAAAACTACGCACAGACCCGCACATGCACGCGCACACACACACTCACAAATACACACACACACACAAATACACACACACACATACTACACACACTGGTATTATCCTTCAACTTTTCTAACGCGTAATCGGAATGAATTTGCGTACATTCTACTTTCTAAATGTAAGCACTGAACTTTTTAATTATAGGAAACCTTGAGTCTGTGAGTCTGAGTTAATGTGTGTGTGAGGAGATGTGTTTAGAGTAAGGGAGAGCGCCTTTGCCAAACGCAGCCCATAGGCAGCTGTCCAACAGATGTGGACACACACATACACACACACAGACACACAGCTACTACAGACCCATTGGGACAGTACATTCCTTTTGGTATTTCCGTGACACAGGCGATCATAACTAAACTCATAGCGTAAGGCAAACAGACGCCCTGGTGCATCTGATACACACAGAGAAACAGGATGACACTCCATGGGTTTACAGGGAGTTCATCACATCCTCAAACACCCTCAGCTACAGAGGCTTCCTGATGATAGTCACTACATGGTAGCCATATCGTCGAGAGAGGAGAGGACAAAAGAAGACCTGGATGGTCACCTTGGCCATAGGCTTCGATTAAGGGCACCATTAGTAATAATACATAACAATCTGCTCCATAACCCCTCCTGCCCAGGCTCACAGTTGCCAAGGGCACGGATTACCATAGAAACCAATTTGGAGGGAGCAGGGCACCAAAACAGCAATTTCAGACTGGAGGGAAAAGAGACCGCAGGTCATTATTCTGCCTGACATTTGTCTGGATGGGCTAAAACAGGAAGTGGTCCCCCAGGTCGCTCCTGTGGTATTAGACTGATATATGTAGATATGCATCTCAAGGAAATATTAGAGCATCACAAGCCTGGATTTAGCAACAAGTTCCAATTACTGATGGTCTGATCTGTAATTAAAACAGTCAACGGGTGGTGCCCAGACAGTCCTGGATGACTGAGGGGCAGTGTACATCTCCGCAAAACCAAAGAAGATTTTTTTGTCACATTGTGACATTTCAGGTCAAATGTGCTTGTAGATATTTTCTGTCTCACGAGAGAACCAATGGGGTGCAACTTTAACTATGCTACAGTTAATTACAAAACTGTAGACATTAGTGATTGGCAAGCCCACAGCATTGTCACCGGACCCAAAAACAAGTAACACGGCTGTAGACAAGACGCTGCTTATTATCCCCCATCGCCTGGTGCTTCCACATAGAAATATAGGTTTGATCCTAAAGGCAGCTAAATTGATTTCCCTTAAAACACAACTTAAAAGATACAGTTTTGTTTACTATTTCAAAGTATGTTGTACAGCAGCATTATCAAACCCTCTTATGTAGTGGTCACGCATTCCCTGGCCCAGTAAAGAGGACCAACCCGCACCAAGTTGAAAAAGTAACAATTACATAAAAAATAGAGAACCCTCTGCACCGCTCTCTCGTTCACTCCATTCTAATCTAAGTTAAAGCACAGAGATGAATCATCTGCTGTGAAGTGGAGAGGGCACCTTGAAAACCCGGTATTTATTTGTTTGAAACATTCCCTCTCTTTCTTGCCCTCCGTTAGCCACGGGGGATCCGCCCATTGAATTTTACTTCAATGCTTTGGCCTTTAACCCATGGGGGACGTGGTGTCCCTCTCACTGCCGTTCCCAGTCAGGTGCAACTGGGGGAAACTGCCAGCACTCTCACCCACACTGTCATTAACATATTTTAAAAGAGAAAATATATAAAAAAATGTAATCCAACTTCCGGGAAAAACTTGTTGAGCTGGACTATTGATTGGCTGAATTCTCTCCATGCCCAGAATTAGTTGAACTATTGTAATATTGTATGTGTGCAAAAGTTCAGCTGTGTTTAGGGCGAGCTAGGGCAACTATCTGACTGTCAAATAACATGACAAGTTCTCTCCATTTCTTGTGCACGAGAGATTGTTGCGTGAGAGATTTCAAGGGCTCTGTACTGTTTGCAGACGGACTGCTTTGCTGTAATTAAGCCAGAGCTTCTCCTTCTCTGCTCCATCCTGCTTCCTGTGAATGACATAAACTCAGGCCACAATGTGGCAGATGGGTGCAACCCAGGTGTCGTGGAAACCATTGGTAACTGGGCTACAGCTTCCCCTGACTGTCCTTAGCAACATCAGGAAGTAAAAGTAGATCATAAGTTTCCATCTGCACCGCCAGTGGCATCTTAACCAGAGCACTAATCTGTTTGACATTCAGGATTTTAATAGGAGTCATGGTGGCATCAGAACTTCCAAGACCCTGACATTCTAGCGAGAATGCAAATTAGAATGTTATTGTTGTGTAATGTTTCGTGAAAACATGGAGGAGAGCCGAACTAATATCCCTTTTAGACACATGGAATGTGGCGCCTTGAAAGCGCCTCGGCTACGGCATGTTTGTTTGTCTGAAAGGGTACATTACGGATTTTCAAATGCCGCCACGAAACCGTCTCTGAAGATAGTTTAGAAGCGCCACTGAATAGGCATTTAAATTGTCTGTGACGTTATAGGGGCTAACGTCCATCACTAGGCAACCAGAACTGTCAATCAAAATATATTGCGCAGCCTGCCTCTGCGCAGACCACTCACTCCTAAGAAAAACACATCTACCCGACCATAAAAAACTGCTGAAAAACAATACAAAAATACATGAACGTTTATTATTATCAGGCAAACAGTACCGAACACTCTATGCCGGAGCAGAATTCTACTGTTTGGAAAGGTACAGACGCTGCTGATGTGGCACTTTGTTTCTTGTCTGAAAGGTTATCAATTGTCGCTAATCAACCCATTACTGCTGTGGCTTCCTATGTATGAAAAGGGTGCAATAATAAGGTTTCTGGGACAATGTTGTTTACAATCAGTTGCTACAGTAGCTTTGTTATTAGTTACTGTAGAGTTCTGTAGACATATAGATATATATAGTTCTGTAGATATTATGTTGAATAATAAACTACATTCATTAATTTGACTCCATTATTATGTGAATAAATGCAACAGGCACTGTGCGTTTCTGGAGGATCTAGCAAGATAGCGAATCATTTCATTACTCCTTATGACTATAATGAACATTTCTATCTTGCACTTTATGCAATTATTAAGAGGCTAGAAACTTACAAATAGCTAATCATGGCAGCTAATGGTCTAGCATTAATTTATTGAGTCAAGTAGATCAGGGATGTCAAGGTGGAACCCAAACATATGATATGTGTAGTTTAAATAACTCCAAATATACCTACTAAATTATGAACTTATAGTCAATCAAATAATCACTCTGTAAAATGAGGAATGCATTTACTCAATTCAACTAATAGGATTTATTAGTCAGAAAATAATTAACACTCAGGTAATTACAGTGTACATTAAATACATGATGCATTACAGAATATACTGAGTAAATTACTATCAACTAAATAAGAATTAACGTGGTTGCACCTGTCTTCAGTTCAGAATAATCTTTAAGGGAAAAAAACTGAGTGTGTCTGATACACACAGGAGCTTGCTAAGAAATTCTCAAAGTATGAACAAATTCACTGCCCTTTTAACTAAATTCAAGCTTGGACTCACCCCCAACCTGAATTAAAACGTCTTTGCACTTTTCTAGTGAAAACAAAAGGCAGGAACAACACACCAACATTCTAATCAACTCAATTTGAATGTTATGACCAAACACCAGTAATGTTCCTCAACCCAACATACAATTTCAATCATCCTGTCACTTTAAAATACGTTAACCAGAAAACATATAACGCTATGAGATATATCAACATTTTCACAGCTCTTTAAACAAACACAACAATTTAATTCACTAGGCAAGTCAGTTAAGAACAAAATATTATTTTCATTGACAGCCTAGGAACAGTGGGTTTGGTTAGCTGCCTTGTTCAGGGGCAGAACGACAGATATCAGCTCGGGGATTTGATCTTGCAACCTTTCATTTTACTAGTCCAATGCTCTAACCACTAGGCTACCTACCGCCCCATAGTAACATCCATTTAATCGACTCCAAGTTTTCATCTGTGTTCACACCTCCAACTGTGTCGGTGCTCCCAGGATTCTGTGGGAATGTCCTGGAGTTTTCCACGGCAAATGTTTGTTTGAGCCATATGATAGCCCACAGATGGTCAGCCATCCAAACAATGTAATAAATCGCAAGACGCATCTTCATCATTGGCCTTCATCATCATTTACATTTGTTCACTCGTTTTTTCGACTAAAGTTCCATGTAATTACAGTATTCTATGTCAGCCTTTTTTCCAAAGTGGGTCGCGACGTGTCAGAGTAAATGTATAATTATTTTATTAATTACTGGAATTGATTTGGCAAAGTGCATCTTTTGTTATTCTTATCTCTTACTTTTATTTTAAATGTTTTACTTTTCTAGGTATTTTCTTAACTGCATTTGTAACCGATGTGAAATGGCTAGCTAGCTAGCGCGCTAATAGCGTTTCAATCGGTGGCGTCACTCGCTTTGAGACCTTGAAGTAGTGGTTCCCCTTGCTCTGCAAGAGCCGCGGCTTTTGTGGAGCGATGGGTAAGGATGCTTTGTGGGTGACTGTTGTTGATGTGTGCAGAGGGTCCCTGGTTCGCGCCCGGGGCGAGGGGACGGGCTAAAGTTATACTGTTACATTGATGCTGTTGACCCGGATCACTGGTTGCTGTGGAAAGGTGGGTGAGTGTAACCGATGTGAAATGGCTAGCTAGTTAGCGGTGGTGTGCGTTAATAGCGTTTCAATCGGTTGCGTCACTCGCTTTGAGACCTTGAAGTAGTGGTTCCCCTTGCTCTGCAAGAGCCGTGGCTTTTGTGGAGCGATGGGTAACGATGCTTCATGGGTGACTGTTGTTGATGTGTGCAGAGGGTCCCTGGTTCGTGCCCGGGTCGGGGCGAGGGAACGGACTAAGGTTATACTGTTACACATTGTTGGTTAAGGGCTTGTAAGTAAGCATTTCACTGTAAGGTCTACACTTGTTGTATTCGGCGCATGTGACAAATACATTTGATTTGGCCAAGTGCATCTGCGCTCTCTGTTCAGTGCGGTCTCTGCTCACTTTTTTCTGCAGTTTTCTTGAAGATCACTCTGCGACACACACGATGCAGCGCTGTCAGCCATTGACTTGTCATTCCCACTCGCCATCACTCACCGATGTCATCATATGGACTCATGCTAGCCACAAGTTCTGACTGATTTCAATTGTCATGAAACGCAAATACAGCGATGTATGAAAGAGAGAGAAACTCAAACTTTGAGAAATAACGAGGAGCGCCCACAATGTGTTTTGTGTGGGGAAGTGCTTAGTAATGAGTCTCTCAAAATGAACAAATGAATAAAACGACACGTCCTGACCAAACATCCACAGCATGATGATAAACCCAGGGAGTTCTTTCAGAACAGGAAACAGTGCTTCGACAGTGGAAAAGTAAGTCAGCTAGCAAGGCATTGTTGTCATTTTATAACAGGTGATGATAAGCAGAAATAAGGGAGTACTAACTCTCATAGTAGTAGATGTGAGTTTCACTTTAAAACAATCCCCTGGTATTGTACACAGCTAATAGTTTACATTAGCCAAAGCTAAAGCTAGCTACAGTAGCTAGTAACAGTAACAGCACAGATGAAGATGAAAAATGATCAGGCCCACTGTACATCTTACTGTAGAAATGATTGTTAAACTAGTCTAGGTTGGAACTGTTGCTGTTAAAATACAGTGAGGGAAAAAAGTATTTGATCCCCTGCTGATTTTGTACGTTTGCCCACTGACAAAGAAATGATCAGTCTATAATTTTAATGGTAGGTTTATTTGAACAGTGAGAGACAGAATAACAACAAAAATATCCAGAAAAACGCATGTCAAAAATGTTATAAATTGATTTGCATTTTAATGAGGGAAATAAGTATTTGACCCCCTCTCAATCAGAAAGATTTCTGGCTCCCAGGTGTCTTTCATACAGGTAACGAGCTGAGATTAGGAGCACACTCTTAAAGGGAGTGCTCCTAATCTCAGTTTCTTACCTGTATAAAAGACACCTGTCCACAGAAGCAATCAATCAATCAGATTCCAAACTCTCCACCATGGCCAAGACCAAAGAGCTCTCCAAGGATGTCAGGGACAAGATTGTAGATCTACACAAGGCTGGAATGGGCTACAAGACCATTGCCAAGCAGCTTGGTGAGAAGGTGACAACAGTTGGTGCGATTATTCGCAAATGGAAGAAACACAAAACAACTGTCAAACTCCCTTGGCCTAGGGCTCCATGCAAGATCTCACCTCGTGGAGTTGCAATGATCATGAGAATGGTGAGGAATCTGCCCAGAACTAAACAGGAGGATCTTGTCAATGATCTCAAGGCAGCTGGGACCATAGTCACCAAGAAAACAATTGGTAACACACTACGCCGTGAAGGACTGAAATCCTGCAGCGCCCGCAAGGTCCCCCTGCTCAAGAAAGCTCATATACATACCCGTCTGAAGTTTGCCAATGAACATCTGAATGATTCAGAGGACAACTGGGTGAACGTGTTGTGGTCAGACGAGACCAAAGTGGAGTTCTTTGGCATCAACTCAACTTGCCGTGTTTGGAGGAGGAGGAATGCTGCCTATGACCCCAAGAAACCATCCCCACCGTCAAACATGGAGGTGGAAACATTATGCTTTGGGGGTGTTTTTCTGCTAAGGGGACAGGACAACTTCACCGCATCAAAGGGACGATGGACGGGGCCATGTACCGTCAAATCTTGGGTGAAAACCTCCTTCCCTCAGCCAGGGCATTGAAAATGGGTCGTGGATGGGTATTCCAGCATGACAATGACCCAAAACACACGGCCAAGGCAACAAAGGAGTGGCTCAAGAAAAAGCACATTAAGGTCCTGGAGTGGCCTAGCCAGTCTCCAGACCTTAATCCTATAGAAAATCTGTGGAGGGAGCTGAAGGTTCGAGTTGCCAAACGTCAGCCTCGAAATCTTAATGACTTGAAGAAGATCTGCAAAGAGGAGTGGGACAAAATCCCTCCTGAGATGTGTGCAAACCTGGTGGCCAACTACAAGAAACATCTGACCTCTGTGATTGCCAACAAGGGTTTTGCCACCAAGTACTAAGTCATGTTTTGAAGAGGGGTCAAATACTTATTTCCCTCATTAAAATGCAAATCAATTTATAACATTTTTGACATGTGTTTTTCTGGATTTTTTTGTTGATATTCTGTCTCTCACTGTTCAAATAAACATACCATTAAAATTACAGACTGATCATTTCATTGTCAGTGGGCAAACGAACAAAATCAGCAGGGGATCAAATACTTTTTTCCCTCACTGTACAAGTAATAATTTTTATTCTGAACTGGAATAAACTGATTGAAGCCAGATGCTTTTTCAGGCAAACAAACACACAGTTCTGGGTTGCTCATGTACAGCAGGAAGTGGTCTCCTGTCTGACTGAGAAAGCAGTAGATTTTCTGGTCCAGTTTGGCACCACATACCTATGTTAGTCAGGGTTCTCAACTCTGACAAACTTATAAAACAAGTACAGAAACAGTTTCAAGGCTGAGCATGACCTCAGTGTTGCACTGTCAAAAACAGAGCCCAGAATAGACATGCTCTCATTAGGACTGTGTGTGTGTTTTCTAGTCTACATCTGTGTGATGTTATCAATCAGTTTATTCTAGTTCAGAATATAAAAGATGCATTGTATTTTAACAGCAACAGTTCCAACCTAGACTAGTTTAACAATCATTTCTACAGTAAGATGTACAATATATCACGACTCAGGATATGACCCAGATGCAGACACAGGTGGCGGATAGTACAGTTCTCAGATATGTATTGTAAACATGGGGCAGGCAAAGGGCAGGTCGAGGACACGCATGGGTTCGTGATCAGGTCAGAGTCAGGCAGGTACAAGACGACAGGCAGGCTTGGGGTCAGGACAGGCAGAGGTTCGTAAACAGGTCAGAGTCAGGCAGGTACAGGACGGCAGGTAGGCTTGGGGTCAGGACACGCAGAAAAGTCAGACCCGGGAAAACTAGGAAACAGAACTCGAGAAACAGGAAAGCACGCTGGTAAGACCTGACAAGACAAGACAAACTGACAACAGACAAACAGAGAACACAGGTATAAATACACACGGGATTAAGGGGAAGATCTGCGACACCTGGATGGGAGTGGAGACAAGCACAAAGACAGGTGAAACAGATCAGGGTGTGACACAGTAGGCCTGATCATTTTTCATCTGTACTGTTACTTAGGGACTATCAAGCACTATCAAAACGCCTGTGTGTAGTCCGTTATTCATCTGTGTGATGTGATCAAACAGTTTATTCCAGTTCAGAATGAAAATGATTTATTGTATTTTAACAGCAACAGTTCCAACCTAGACAGATATGTATGTAAGAGTGTTTTTAATGGGGGAAATAAACATAGATATAGAGTATATAGAGTAGATATTTATATGGATATTTAATTTAATTGTTATTTGTTTTTGTCTATATTGCATTTGTTTTAGGCATAAGTGCAATGAAATGTACCAATATTTACGTATAGTTGCATATTTTCTTAAGCTTGGGTCCCAGGAAGACACAGAATTTCTAATTTGGGTCCCAGGCTGAAAAAGTTAGAACCCCTGTTCTATGTAACTACATGGACTAGAAATTACAGAGTGGGTGCCTCTGTGATTTCATAAAACAGCATATAACCAGCCCAATTGTAGTGGCGTGAATACTTTGGCCTGTTTCGACATTGGGTGAAATATAACAACGTTAAATAACATGAGCAGTATCCAAAGGGTTATCCTAAACAATGCCATGGCCAGTTGATGCGTCTGTTACAGCTAGGCTGATACCCTAATTTGCTCTCCTGTCCTTTCTGATTGTCTGCAGACAAAAGCGACCCAGTGTAGACATAGTTAGACATGGGTGTGTGTTATTTCAGGATGACACACAGACACCTGCTAGTGTCCTTCTGGAGAACCCCCCTGGTCTGGCTCAACCATAACCTGGCTCTGGCCCATCCGGCTGCTAAAAACAACATTTACTGAGCAGGAAAATCACACTGGGCAAAGGCTACTGCCTGCCTTACCCTGTGACTAGTCACATCTCTAAATTATAGTACAGCACCGGTCCACAAAATCATCTACGGGCCAGCATAAATCATGGAAAAGTGCTATTAACCCTTTCCTGTTTCTGGACTTTGTACCCGCCTGCCTGAGCATTCTGCCTGCCTTGACCACGAGCGTGTCTGCCACTCTGTACCTCCTGGACTCTGATCTGGTTTTGACCTTTTGCCTGTCCACAACCATTCTCTTACCTACTCCTTTTGGATGAATAAACATTGTAAGACTCCAACCATCGGCCTCATGTGTCTGCATCTGGGTCTCGCCTTGTGTCCTGATAAATACACCCTAACTGAATAAATATATGATTAGAGCTTATTGGAAATAATTAGAGATAGTTAGAGATGAGTGATCTCCTCAGACATGACCACGACTGAGCAGCAGAAGATCTCAGGTCAGGTGGACGGAACTGAAACTACACGTAGCTTAATCACCCAAACACTCTCACCACTAACATACGGCCATGAGTGGCCTAAAGGACTGAGTGACTGGCTTCTCTCTCCCAAACCCCCTTCCCTCTCACTCCCCTCTCTCTCCACTCAAAATTAATCTGTCTGATGGAGTGAGTCAGGACATGGGCAGATCAGACAATTTAGGCACTTGAAATTACACACCCTCACATACACACACACACACACACACACACACCCAGGAAATGGAAGCACTAATCATCACAACAGGTTGGCTGCTCAGAGCCAGGCAGAGAGTGCCATGTTCGTCTATCAGAGGAGATGAGAGGGTGGACAGCGTCAGTCAGGACATGAGAGGAAGTGACACGGTCATGACACAGCCCGCCCTTTCCCATCAAACCCCGCTAAACCCAATCAGGACTTGAAGTGTCAGTCACCTCTCACCTAAACACTTTTCACCCCATCTGCCCTGAGAACACCACTTCTTTCTCATGTGTTTTAACTGCTTGGGGGAAATTAATAAAGGGAAAAGTGAAAACATAAAAGGTTGTATGTGTGTGTGTATGTGTGTGTGTGTGTGTGTGTGTGTGTGTGTGTGTGTGTGTGTGTGTGTGTGTGTGTGTGTGTGTGTGTGTGTGTGTGTGTGTGTGTGTGTGTGTGTGTGTGTGTGTGTGTGTGTGTGTGTCTCTGTGTGTGTGTCTCTGTGTGTGTGTCTCTGTGTGTGTGTCTCTGTGTGTGTGTCTCTGTGTGTGTGTCTCTGTGTGTTGTGTGCGTGCATCCGGGAGTGTGTGTGTGAGAGAGTTAGACAGGAGGCCCTGTGGCATGCTGCCCCAAGGCTCTGACCTGATCAAAGCACAGTCTGTCAGTCTGCAGGTACACAAACACAACACACAACACTGCACCCTGAGAACACACACACACATATTCACATCCAACATCCAGCACTGCATTCTGACAACAGAGGGAGAGGAGGAGGAGGGAAGACAGAGAGATACAGAGATCAGACAGTAGCTGTCTGACTATGAACAGGGGTTATGTGGAGGGCATAGGGCCATGTGGAGCACTCCACTTCCTTTTTAGGACAAAAGGAAAGGTTCTAGTCTGTTTCACAGTGGAAGTGCCAGTTAAGCAAAGCAGGCCAGTGTACACATCACACTAAATCAGAGTAATGACACTGACCCACTCTAAGGTCTAACCTGTCCCTGTTTCATTAATAACATTTTCATGCGTGAGTTTCAAATATCTCTAACAGTCGTCCTAGCGTGAATTTTTTTATGTGCATGATGTCAGAATGCACTCACTGTTCCAAAATGTGATTGTTACGCAACAGGACAGTTAACCAGCGCTGACCTCAAACCAAGCCATGCTGCCTGCTAATTATCTATAGGCTATGTTTCAATTAGTCCATTTTAGAGTTGTATTTTCTACCAGTTTGAATTGAGGTGTATTCCGCCTTCTCATTAATTCACAAAAGAAGTAACCCATTTCACTGCTGCGTACAATTTATGTTGATACTTTACTGAGCCGGACAAACTTCTCTCTTCAACAAGAGCCCAAGCACTTCCCCAGTGTTTCCCCTGATTAAGTATGCAGACATTTGCACATCTCTAGTCAGAACAGGCCTTGAAAGAACTGTTTCCCCGTGACATATTTTCTGTCTGGCACCCACGTTGCCTTCATTGTTGTTTTCCTTACAAATAATACCTTTGGACAAGCGTGCGTTCCTATCAAAGTAAGTACCTCATTTTCTATATATAGTGTGGTCGTTTCTACTGTAGCATTCCATATGTATGTATGGAATATAATCTATTTACCGTTTTATTCACATATTTTTAAGTCCTGATGACAAATCATGCATTCCGATTCTTGCATAGATTGTAATGGACACATGATGTGTGTCACGTCTACTCCTGCTCCTCCTCTCTGGCGCTCGTTGTCGCCAGGTTACTCATTATTATGCACACCTGTCACCATCGTTACGAGCAGCTGCGCCTCATGAGACTCACCTGGACTCCATCACCTTCCTGATTACGTCCCCTATATCTGTCACTCCCTTTGGTTCTTTCCTCAGGCGTTATTGACTGTTTCTGTTTATATGTTTCATGTCTGTACACTACTCGTGTTTCTTGTTTTGTTCCATGTTTGTTTATCTATTAAATTCACTCCCTGTACTTGCTTCCCGATTATTAGCGTGCACGTTACAGAATAATGTATCACCAAAGGGAAGCAACATGGATTTTTTTAAATATTTTTTACTGGTGACGTCAGTTCCAAGGGCGGCTGCCGAAACAACCGGGGATGCCTCAGCTAGCTCATCAGGTTTCCATGCCTCAGCTGGCTCGACAGGTTCTCAAGCCTCGGTTGGCTCGTCAGGATCTCGTGCCTCAACCGGCTCGTCGGGATCCCGTGCCTCAATTGATAAATTGGGAATTTATTTTTCCGTCAATGATAGCAAGCTGTCCAGGCCCTGAGGCAGCAAAGCAGCCCCAAACCATGATGCTCCCTCCACCATACTTTACAGTTGGGATGAGGTTTTGATGTTGGTGTGCTGTGCCTTTTTTTCTCCACACATAGTGTTGTGTGTTCCTTCCAAACAACTCAACTGTAGTTTCATCTGTCCACAGAATATTTTGCCGGTAGCACTGTGGAACATCCCGGTGCCCTTTTGCAAACTTCAGACGTGCAGCAATGTTTTTTTTGGACAACAGTGGCTTCTTCCATGGTGTCCTCCCATGAACACCATTATTGTTTAGTGTTTTACGTATCGTAGACTCGTCAACAGAGTTGTTAGCATGATCCAGAGGATTTCTGTAAGTCTTCAGCTGACACTCTAGGATTCTTCTTAACCTCATTGAGCATTCTGCGCTGTGCTCTTGCAGTCATCTTCACAGGATGGCCACTCCTAGGGAGAGTAGCAACAGTGCTGAACTTTCACCATTTATAGACAATTTGTCTTACCGTGGACTGATGAATATCAAGGCTTTTAGGAGATATTTTGTAACCCTTTCCAGCTTTATGCAAGTCAACAATTCTTAATCTTAGGTCTTCTGAGATCTCTTTTGTTTGAGGCATGATTCACATCAGACAATGCTTCTTGTGAATAGCAAACTCAAATTGTGTGAATGTTTTTATAGGGCAAGGCAGCTCTAACCAACGTCTCCAATCTTCTTCTCATTAATTGGACTAGGTTAGGTTAGCTGACTCCTGACTCCAATTAGCTTTTGGAGAAGTCATTAGCCTAGGGGTTCATATACTTTTTCCAACCTAGACTGTGAATGTTTAAATTAAGTATTCAATATATACAAGAAAAATACAATAATTTGTGTGTCATTAGTTTAAGCACACTATGTTTGTCTATTGTTGTGATCTGAAGATCAGATCAAACTTGATCACCAATTTATGCAGGAATCAAGGTAATTCCAAAGGGTTCACATACTTTTTCTTGCCACTATGTGTATCACCATGTTTGTTGACATCATACAATGCATTCTGGTTGTCACGTAAGCATCTGTCAGACCAAAGATATTATAACAAAACGAGGTGAAGGGATGCTTCACTCGACTGACGTATGGTGCTTTCAAAACAGCTGGGAATTAGGGAAGAAAAATCTCTCCAAATCTGGCAACCCTGATTAGCTTTTGTGCTACGGTTAGGTTAGGCAATAGGCTTGTATTTGCGGTGATGATCTGTGAGGTGATAACATTTTATTTGCTTTGTGATTTGTCAAACTGTAAACGACTTGTCAAGTCATGTGCTCCAGTTCTTGTATACACTGTAACAAGTGCATCGAAGATTTGTAAATGGCATTCTGGGATTAGGAAGTTTTCGCTTGTCAAACATAAACAAATATGGCTGCCATCAAAGAATATTGCTGCTGTTAGCTTAGCTGCTGTTAGCTTTCTCTTTTCTAAACAATATTATATTTCTTCCCTGTGCTCACCAGAGATGTGGTACATTGTAAACAAGTCTAGTTGTCAGGTCAATAACTTATGTTTTGTTTTTTGTCTGCGCAATTTTTTATTTTGATTGATTAATGGAATGAGTTTGGCTGTGGATGTGTTCCGTGTGATGCTTGGATGATGAAGTTCGAATTTATTGTTTACAATAAAAGGTGAAATTAAGAAATCAAGTTGTGAAAACCTTTATTTCCCATCAGTACAAAACATTGTTTAGATGCTTTACAGAGATCAATACTGTTTAGATGTATGTGTTCCATCATATGTTCTGTTGCAACTGTTCCAATCACATATCTGCGATGGTACTCTGCAGGGACCACTCATCAATGATCACAAATACACTATATACATAAAATTGTGGACACCCCTTAAAATTAGAGGATTTGGCTATTTCAGCCACACCCGTTGCTGACAGGTGTATAAAATCTAGCACACAGGCATGCAATCTCCTTAGACAAACATTGGCAGTAGAATGGCCTTACTGAAGAGCTCAGTGACTTTCAACGTGGCACCATCATAGGATGCCACCTTTCCAACAAGTCAGTTCGTCAAATTTCTGCCCTGGTAGAGCTGCCCGGTCAACTGTACGTGCTGTTATTGTGAAATGGAAACATCTAGGAGCAACACCAGCTTAGCCGCAAGGTGGTAGGCCACACAAGCTCACAGAACGAGATCACAGAGTGTTGAAGCGCGTAGTGCATACAAATCGTCTGTCCTCGGTTGCAACACTCACTACTGAGTTTCAAACTGCTTCTGGAAGCAACGTCAGCACAAGAACTGTTCGTTGGGAGCTTCATAAAATGAGTTTCCATGGCCAAGCAGCTGCACACAACCCTAAGATGACCATGCACAATGCCAAGCGTCGGCTGGAGTGGAGTAAAGCTTGCCGCCACTGGACTCTGGAGCAGTGGAAACGCGTTCTCTGGAGTGATGAATCATGCTTCACCATCTGGCAGTCCGACGGACGACTCTGGGTTTGGCAGATGCCAGGAAAACGCTACCTGCCCCAATGCAGGTAGTGCTTCCAACTTTGTGGCAACAGTTTGGGGAAGGTCCTTTCCTGTATCAGCATGAAAATGCTCTATGCACAAGCAAGGATCATAAAGAAATGGTTTGTCAAAATCGGTGTGGAAAAACTTGACTGGCCTGCACAGAGCCCTGACCTTAACCCCATTGAACACCTTTGGGATGAATTGGAACGCCGACTGCGAGCCAGGCCTAATTGCCCAACCTCACTAATGCTCTTGTGGCTGAAGTTCCAACATCTAGTGGAAAGCCTTCCCAGAAGAGCGGAGGCTGTTAGAGCAGCAAAGGGGGGACCAACTCCATATTAATGCCCATGATTTTGTAATGAGATGTTCGACGAGTAGGTGTCCACATAATTTTGGTAATGTAGTGTATGTGATTGTACGCGTCAAATAGTTAATAATTTATACACATGCCAGAACTATCCAGATCTCCAGAATCATCACTCTGGGTTAGGTCAGCATGTGGAGGTGACCTTGGTGAGCTAGATATAACTAAATCAGCCATCACAATGTGACCACGTCCCTTCTCCCTAACAGAGCCTGACCACATTAAACAGACTTATGGTTTGGAAAGTACATTTGTGCACTGTACCTCCATTTAGTATGATATGTTAGGTAACAGTAAGTAAGAAGGTTGGTGTATACCGCGACCGTCTAGCAATCCAAAAGTTGCGCGTTTGAGTCGCGGCGGGGACATCTGAAGCATTTGAGCTAACCCTTCCCCTAACCCTTTTCCTAACCCTAACCT
Organism: Salvelinus alpinus; assembly: GCF_045679555.1. Classification (NCBI taxonomy): domain Eukaryota; kingdom Metazoa; phylum Chordata; class Actinopteri; order Salmoniformes; family Salmonidae; genus Salvelinus; species Salvelinus alpinus. The sequence continues at coordinate 26,335,472 of NC_092097.1, forward strand.
AATTCTCCAAACCTGCTATGTAAATTTCCCTAACCTTTGTCATTACCACAAATGCTAACGACCCAACAACCAGCCTGGTCTCAGAACAAGATTTATAATACGATACGTCCTCCAAGATACATTACTTATAAATTCTCACATAAGTTTTACTGGAAGTCAGCTCCATCAAAGTTCTAAAAGACCTCACAAACATCTCATTTGAATGTCGTTTTGGCCATGGTATGTCTTTAATGTCATGTACAGCAAAAATTTAAAAAGGGTACGATCCTTAAGAGGTTTTAATGTCATGTACAGCGATGTCTATGTGTTTCTACTCCGAGACTCATATCTATCTAGCGTTTGATTCAGTGAAAGGGTAAAAAGGCTAAGCAGAGGAAACAACACATGATGTATTCCAGACGTGTTTCAAAATGCTGTGTCCCCCTAAAAGTTTAGGAGCCAGGGGGAGAACCATTAAGAACATCAATTGACTGGGAAAATGAGAAAGTTGGTCACTGTCACTCCTGTCAGAATAAACTATTAAGATATCTAATATGATATTTAAAGCTGTAGGGCAAGCTGATAAGCTTCTCTCCCTTGCTCATCCTTGCACGTTAATTCGTTTCTGGGCTGGTTTTGTTTTATCCATTTAAGGCTTTGAAGGAAAAGAAAGACACCTGCATCAATCATAATTATTTTTACTGATGCTAAAATTAGCGGGGGAGAGGAAGAACACGGTCTCCTTCACACAGCGAGAGAGAGGGAGTGGAGAGAGAGAGGGAAGACAGATAAAGGAAGAGTGAGAGATGGAAGGTGAGAGTGAGGAAGACAAAGGGTGGATGAGAGAGAGAGGAGGGAGGTGAGAGAAAGAAGAGGGAGGTGAATGGATAAATATCATTCCAGCTGATTGGACCAAATTCGAGACATAGAGAGGCATTCTGCGAGAAGCTGAGTGGAATTCAGTTGGCCAGGTTGTCAGAGCCAATTAGACGGCTGTATTATTGCAATAGAAAAACACATAGATTACATTAAGTGTGCTGTGCTTGTGCTGTGCTTATTGAGTGTGTGCTTGTGGTGTTCGTATTGAGTGTGTGTTTGTGTTGGAAATAATGTTAGACCTCCCTGTAGGAAGATGAGGACAGGTAGGTACAGTATCTTTTCAGAGGGTCATTGTCCTTGACACTGACACTATGTATTTCTGTCTCTGAGACCCTTATATAGAGATTGGACCAGGACACACCCACTCACATACACACAATAAACACTCCAACGCCAGCGTTTGCTCCAGCTTTCAGCTGCTGGAATTGGTTGCAGCTGCAGAAAGCTCCTGAACACACTTTCAACTGGGCAGTGAGTAAGAGAGTGAGAGAAAGTGTGAGAATGTTTGAGTGAGAGAGAGACTGGAGAAGCTCTCTGTTTGAATGAGTGAGAATAAACTGTCTTACTAATGAACCTCATTATTTACAGTATATCTCTGCCAAACAAACTTGTTGGAGTTTTTCTGACAAAAAAACAGGAATGCAAACAGTACAGTATGCTTCAGACCTATGGCCTAAGGAGCTCAGATTACAACCCCCAGATGATATACAGCCTGAAGCTCTCATCAGTTCAGCTACAGTGGTCAGTTCCCTCAGGTCTTAAGGAAGGTGACACCACTGCATGAAGATGAACATGTGTGTATGCGTGTGATTATGCATGTATGTGTTTGCTGTGTTGGCAGTGCCTGTGGATCACCAGTGATTGTTTTTAGAGTCATCTTTGTGAGCTGTGGTGTGAGGTGATGTAGTTTATCCTTGTATACAGCCTCAGACAGCAAAGATATGGCTGCTCCAGTGTCCACTTGCATCCGTGCTGCTTTTCCATCCAGTAGCGGTGTCAACCAGTATCTGTGCTCAAGTTTTAAAAAATGTTGACTCACCCTTAGTTGAACGCCAATGCAATCCTCCTCTCTTTCATGTTGGCAAAACGGTCGATGGCTCTTTCGTAGAGTATGCTTTTAGTTTTTGTTGTCAAAGGCTACCTGGCTAAAATGCTTGCTAGCCTAACTTCCTCGCATTGGAACAATGAACAAGCGAAGTTAGCTAGCTAGTTAACCATAGTCTGTCCGGTGGCAAATTTTGGTTTGTGCCCTAGCACTACGCAGCTGATTCAAATAATCAAAGTTTGATGATGAGTTGTGTAGTGCTAGGGTAGTGCTGTGTAATGCTAGGGCAAAAAACAAAATGTGCCCCAGGACAGAGTTTAGCAATTTAGAAAGCTAGCTACTGCAGGACATCAACATAAGCAGACCAGAAACAGACATGTTTCTCTGACAATTACATTTTGCTTTGGTTGTGATTTGAACGGTGTGAAGCCAATTCAAACTGGCCTCCCTTGGGAGGCATTTTGCTGAGCCAGGACAACTCCCAGTTGAGCTCAGCTCAACGTTGACTGGATAATTATTTTATATTTTTTTATGAAGGGAGGCCAAATGCTTTCTGGCATCAATCAATGAAATGCTACGGCAGCAACATGTCATACTCTTTTGGTCCAGACAGCGTCAGATACATAGGCTACACATACTGAGCCACAGGGGCTATTGAGCCACTAGCAAATTGAAGAAAAATTTAGGAAACACAGAGAGACGAAATATAATTATTTTTGTTTTCTTTATTGATCAAATATTTGGGGAACCCTGGCTTCCTTTAGCAGCCATGGATAAACGCCACTGCATGTCCATGACATATTGGTGGACTATGGGCAATCATGTTACACTGGTTACAGCACAACACCACATCCTATGTATGTAAAAGACACTGTTGTGACACTGACTTGTTTGGTAGACAGCTGCCTCTGATTGGGAACCATACCAGGCCAACATAGAAATATACAAACTAGAGTACCTACCCTAGTCACACCCTGACCTAACCAAAATAAAGAATCAAAAGGCTCTAAGGTCAGGGCGTGACAGTACCCCCTCCCAAAGGTGCGGACTCCGGCCGCAAAACCTGACTCTATGGGGAGGGTCCGGGTGGGCATCTAGTCTCGGTGGCGGCTCCGGTTCGGGACGTAGACCCCGCTCCGGTCGCGGATCCCTCCGTTTCAGTGGAACCGGACCGTGGATCGTCGCCGGAGGCTCCGGGACATGGATCGTCACTGGAGGCTCCGGGCCATGGATCGTCACTTGAGGCTCCGGGCCATGGATCGTCACTGGAGGCTCCGGGCCATGGATCGCCACTGGAGGCTCCGGGCCATGGATCGTCACTGGAGGCTCCGGGCCATGGATCGTCACTGGAGGCTTCGGGCCATGGATCATCACTGGAGGCTCCGGGCCATGGATCATCACTGGAGGCTCCGGGCCATGGATCATCACTGGAGACTCCGGGCCATGGATCATCACTTGAGGCTTCGGGCCATGGATCATCACTGGAGGCTTCGGGCCATGGATCATCACTGGAGGCTTCGGGCCATGGATCATCACTGGAGGCTACGGACTGCGAACCGTTGCTGGAGGTTCCGTACTGTGAACCCTCGCTGGAGGTTCCGGGCTGCAGACCGTCGCCGGAGGCTCTGGACTGGGAACCGTCGCTGGAGGCCTGGTGCGTGGAGCTGGCACAGGATTTACTGGGCCCTGGAGGCGTACTGGAGACCAGGAGCACTGAGCTGGCACAACGCGTCCTGGACAAATGACCACTTTAGCACGACAAGTGCGGGGAGCTGGCACAGAACGCACCGGGCTGTGGAGGCGCACTGGAGACACGGTGCGTAGAACCGGAAAACATGGCACCTGAACGGTGACCAACTCCACACGGTGAATACAGGGAGTTGGTTCTGGTTCCCACCTTGGCTCCGTGTGCCCCTCCCCCAAACTGTTTTGAGGCTGCCTCTCTGGCTTTCGTCGTGGCCGCGAATCCCAGTGCCGTTGTTGTTGCTCCTTCGCTGCTTCCGCCTGCTTCCATGGCAGGCTTCTGTCTCCTGCCATAATCTCTTCCCACGTCCAGGATGTCCTCCACTCCTGGCTTTCCTCCCAGGCCCAGGATCCCTGCTGGGCCTGCTTGGTCCGTGGGTGGTGGGATCTTCTGTAACGTTCGTTGTTGGAAGGATTGGACCAAGGTGCAGCGTGGAAGGCATTCATAATTTGTATTAATGTGAACCAGCAACAAAACAATAAAGAGTAACAAAACGAAATGTACAGCCTTGCAGGGCTAAAAAGCAACAATACAAAATCAAGATCCCACACACAACAGGTGGCAAAAGGCTGCCTAATTATAATCCCCAATCAGAGACAACGACAGACAGCTACCTCTGTTTGGGAACCATAGCAGGCCAACATAGAAATATACAAACTAGAGTACCCACCCTAGTCACACCCTGACCTAACCAAAATAGAGAAAAAAAGGCTCTCTAAGGTCAGGGCGTGACAGTGAGACCATAGACAGTATATTACCTACCTCCTCTCTCTCAGGTGAGACCATAGACAGTATATTACCTACCTCCTCTCTCTCAGGTGAGACCATAGACAGTATATTACCTACCTCCTCTCTCTCAGGTGAGACCATAGACAGTATATTACCTACCTCCTCTCTCTCAGGTGAGACCATAGACAGTATATTACCTACCTCCTCTCTCTCAGGTGAGACCATAGACAGTATATTACCTACCACCTCTCTCTCAGGTGAGACCATAGACAGTATATTACCTACCTCCTCTCTCTCAGGTGAGACCATAGACAGTATATTACCTACCACCTCTCTCTCAGGTGAGACCATAGACAGTATATTACCTACCACCTCTCTCTCAGATGAGACCATAGACAGTATATTACCTACCTCCTCTCTCTCAGGTGAGACCATAGACAGTATATTACCTACCACCTCTCTCTCAGGTGAGACCATAGACAGTATATTACCTACCTCCTCTCTCTCAGGTGAGACCATAGACAGTATATTACCTACCACCTCTCTCTCAGGTGAGACCATAGACAGTATATTACCTACCACCTCTCTCTCAGGTGAGACCATAGACAGTATATTACCTACCTCCTCTCTCTCAGGTGAGACCATAGACAGTATATTACCTACCACCTCTCTCTCAGGTGAGACCATAGACAGTATATTACCTACCACCTCTCTCTCAGGTGAGACCATAGACAGTATATTACCTACCACCTCTCTCTCAGGTGAGACCATAGACAGTATATTACCTACCTCCTCTCTCTCAGGTGAGACCATAGACAGTATATTACCTACCACCTCTCTCTCAGGTGAGACCATAGACAGTATATTACCTACCTCCTCTCTCTCAGGTGAGACCATGTCCAGTATGTTACCAACCATCAATTAATTGATGGTGAATTAGTGGTTGAATTCATAAACGGTGCATACATTCTCACTATAATTTACCCATATTCCATCAATATTATCTTATTAAGTAAAAATCAATGTTCATCTGGCAAATGCACAATACGGGAATATTACATTGCGGTGTACTATAGACGTAACAATTTGTTTGATGTTTTCCCAAACAGTGCCAACAACCCCCACAGACTCAGACTCGTCCCTTCTGTCCCACTACCAACCAGGAGAGTTTGTTCAGGAACATCGGTGAAAAGGAGTTGGTAGGAAACATTTGTTCATACAGAATGGCAGACATTACACTCATTACAAGTATTTTCCCTTTTCCTGATGAAACTTATTAATAATAATATACAATTACATTGAGTTAGAATCAATACAATGAAAGCGTGGTTTGGAAAGGCCATTGAAACTTGCGCTAAAAAGTTATATCAATATATTTCAGTGATATGATTTTTCCCCCCCCATCAACATCAACACTGCCGGAGTAACAGAACCATGGATGACTTGGTTGGACTACTTGCTGCATGATTTAAAAAAAAAATGACCACATAAATCTCTGTTATTTAATAATTCACGCTTTCATTTTAATTCACAATTAAAAACTTTACAAGGTAATGGGACAATTACAATGACAAATGAGCACTTGTAGAACTTATATAAAACACATATACAAGGCAGCACCTATACGGCTAGCTCCCAGGAAAAAAGCCTACATGGTGCCACAGCGGATCACAGGAGGCCAGTACTTGCCACACGCAGCAGCTTGGCATGACGACCCTGTTGCCAGGCCCCACACCTCCAGGCATCAAACTGTTATGTGCTGCTCCCACCTCCCCCTACTAGGTGGTCGTCAGAGCCGGTTTGACCACAATGCATCCTTACAGCCCAGCTAAAGAGGTTATTTTCTCAATGGCTGACTCGCACGTTCATTCTATCTTGTCAATTGAAATGATGAGAAATAAAGTTGATTTGGTTTTTGGTTGGTCTCTGGTGTAGCAGGTAGAACATCACATTGACACAATGCTGATGGCGACACATGTAGCGTAGTTGAAGGGTTAGGATGTTCGTCATCATCTATGGCAGACTTTGTTTCCTCCATCCAACAGGTCCTGTGCATTATAGGTTGACATTGGGAAAACATTAAACAAATTGTTACATCAATAGTACACGGTACAATGCAATATCATATTCTCATATATACCCCACTGTATCCTGTGCATATGCCAATTAAACATTGATTTTGGTTTGATAACATATTGATATTACACTGTAACCAGTGGAACATGTTATGCTGAAGTACCATCCTTCAATGTAACATCGATAGGTTTAGGCTACTACATGGTACTCAAATTTTCCCTATACCCATCATGAGGCTGCTACAATGAAAGTTTACAGCGTAGGTACACAGGTCGAGAGAAAAATTTGAGGTGACAGACAGTGACACATGGACAGACAATACCGCCTTGCACACTCTTGCCTGAATCTAGCTTATCTATGGTGTAATCATTAGTCCAACAGTTGCAAACGAGAGTTTCTATTAGACAAATTCTGGTATTTTTATCCCATTTTGTTTGCTTCCGTTTAAGAAACGTTTTTCAACAGAATCGGCAGAATGAATACACCCCTGGTCACGCGTAAACACAGCTCACTTTCATAGCAGCCAAGTTGTATTTTTTCTCGCATCTATGCGCTCTCCTCCTCTTATCTTTTCTCTTCGTTTGTGGACTTCAATGCACAACAAATCAGCTGTATGTGACCAGGCGAAAAACCTTTCCAAGCCAAACCTCTACAAACAGCCTACATTGTTGTCACCATATTAGCTAAAGTAACGTCCTAGTCAACATGACTAATATAACTAATGCATTAATAAACTAGCTACAATAATGCAGCAATGTTACACTGTATAGTCAGTAAGCAGTTTAGCATTGACACCGGTGGGCCCCGGTGGCAATAAATTAGTAAAACCAAAGCCTACCTTGACTTGGAATAGTTCCAGTGTTGTGTTGGATAGGCTGGATTCAACACAAATACACACCTTGCCCAGAAGGCCAGACCACCGTGGCTCAGGGCTCAACCCCCTTGTTTTTGTTCAAAGTGAAAACACTACACAAGAAGTAGGGCAACATAGGGTTGCCCACGACCTGCAGATTCCTGCGTTAAAAGATGCTTAAGACAAAAAAGAGATTGCGATTGTGTTGAAATGGGTTTGGGAAATAAAGATAGATAGATTGTTACACAACCCGTGGAATGAAGCAAAGACCACCTAGGTGGAAATAGGTTATAAATTCCTGGGTTAAATGTTTATGAGACTTGGTGAATGGACTTAGGGCGAAATTCTAAGTATAAATGCCGATTGTTATGATTATTGTGAGACTTGGTGATAGGTTTAGGGCGAAATTCCAAGTATAAATGCTGATTGTTATAATTTTTTAAATTTTTAAACCCCTTTTTCTCCCCAATTTTGTGGTATCCAATTGGTAGTAGTTACTGTCTTGTCTCATCGCTGCAACTCCCATACAGACTCGGGAGAGAGCCATGCGTCCTCCGAAACACAACCCAACCAAGCCGCACTGCTTCTTGACACAGCGCACATCCAACCCGGAAGCCAGCCGCATCAATGTGTCGGAGGAAACACCGTACACCTAGCGACCTGGTCAGCGTGCACTGCGCCCGGCCCACCACAGGAGTCGCTAATGTTGTAGCTGAATCAGAATTAGTTAGGTAACATAGATAAGATGTTTTATTTAATTTATACTTGTCATTAGAATGTCTTCTTTTGGACTATACTGTTGGCAGTTGCATTTTCCTTTTCCTCTAGGGAAAAGTCACTTGGAGCCCAGAGAGGGGAGAGGTCAGGCTTGTCTTTTACATGTCTGGTAATATGCAGAATATCAGAAAGGGAGAAGTCAGGTTTGAACATTGTCTTGCATATGTGAATATATCTGTGAAACCATGTGAAGGGCTCCACTATGTCTGTACTACAGTCATACCCTCCTTCTCCCATTGGGGGGAGGAGTATGGCAGTGTCTGGAACCATTATACCACCCCTCTGATGTTGAACTTATCTTTCATAGTATATGACCTAGAGGTTCACTCCCCTTAGTGAGCTTCTCCAGGAGTGGGGTGAAGAGGGGGTGTATTTGAGATGGGGGTATCTAGAATTGACAATTGATATATGCCATTGGATGAGGTCATGTTTTGGTACTAGGGAGTACCAAGAACGAGAAGTAGAACCTCGTCTAAGAGACCAAACTGAACGATAATTTATAGCTAATGCTATCTGGCTATGGGATACTCCTCTTTCTATTAAAAGGCCCTTTGTGAAGTTCCTAAGATCTGTGGTTCGTCATGTGAGTTGAGAGGGGTGTATCTTGGCTATAAAAGATACTAAGAATTGTTTTGTAAGCACTCTCAGAGAATTCATTTATAGACACTGAATTGATCTGAGAGTCAAAGGGCTATGGTGAAGCTCATATAATTAAAGATGGAGTTTAAAATATAACTCTGACTTGTGTGGGGTTTGTAAACTCTTATCATTTAGTAATACAGGAAATTACTACGACGCTAGTGCACAATGAGACAAGGATATCCCTGCCGGCCAAACCCTCCCTAACCTGGACGACGCTGGGCCAATTGTGCGCTGCCCCATGGGCCTCCCGGTCGCGGCCGGCTGTGGCAGAGCCTGGGCTCGAACCCTGAATCTCTGGTGGCAAAGCTACCAGAGACCACTGTGCCACCCGGGATGCGCCGCTTGTTATGATTATTGTGAGACTTGGTGATAGGTTTAGGGTGAAATTCCAAGTACAAACGCTGATTGTTATGATTATTGTGAGACTTGGTGATAGGTTTAGGGCAAAATTCCAAGTATAAATGCCGATTGTTGTGATAGAGTTAAAGGTTTGAATATTTTTCTGATAAGGTATTCTGTAATTGTTCTATGTATACTGTCTTCTGTGTGGTATGACTGGATGGTGGGACATTAAATCAGGAGTTAGTTATAAACAATATAATCCCTGTGTATTTAAATTAGCTGAGTGGACATTAGGATCAGATGCTCGAAGGGTTGCCTGTGGGGGTATAAACCTTAAAGCATACACCACTGCTGTATTAGGGAATACACCTGCCCATGTGTTATTGACCCACGTTATTTTAAAAATAAATAGTTTTTTTATTTATTTTTATTTATTTCACCTTTATTTAACCAGGTAGGCAAATTGAGAACACGTTCTCATTTACAATTGCGACCTGGCCAAGATAAAGCAAAGCAGTTCGATACATACAACAACACATAGTTACACATGGAGTAAAACAAACATACAGTCAATAATACAGTGAAAAATAAGTCTATATACAATGTGAGCAAGTGAGGTGAGATAAGGGAGGTGAAGGCAAACAAAATATATATAAAAATAAATAAAAATATAAAAAGGCCATGGTGGCGAAGTAAATACAATATAGCAAGTAAAAAATAAAAAAAAACACTGGAATGGTTGGTTTGCAGTGGAAGAAAGTGCAAAGTAGAGATAGAGATAATGGGGTGCAAAGGAGCAAAAATAAATAAATGAATACAGTAGTTAAAGAGGTAGTTGTTTGGGCTAAATTATAGATGGGCTATGTACAGGTGCAGTAATCTATGAGCTGCTCTGACAGCTGGTGCTTAAAGCTAGTGAGGGAGATAAGTGTTTCCAGTTTCAGAGATTTTTGTAGTTTGTTCCAGTCATTGGCAGCAGAGAACTGGAAGGAGAGGCGGCCAAAGGAGGAATTGGTTTTGGGGGTGACCAGAGAGATATACCTGCTGGAGCGCGTGCTACAGGTGGGTGCTGCTATGGTGACCAGCGAGCTGAGATAAGGGGGGACTTTGCCTAGCAGGGTCTTGTAGATGACCTGGAGCCAGTGGGTTTGGCGACGAGTATGAAGCGAGGGCCAGCCAACGAGAGTGTACAGGTCGCAGTGGTGGGTAGTGTAAGGGGCTTTGGTGACAAAACGGATGGCACTGTGGTAGACTGCATCCAATTTATTGAGTAGGGTATTGGAGGCTATTTTGTAAATGACATCACCGAAGTCGAGGATTGGTAGGATGGTCAGTTTTACAAGGGTATGTTTGGCAGCATGAGTGAAGGATGCTTTGTTGCGGAATAGGAAGCTAATTCTAGATTTAACTTTGGATTGGAGATGTTTGATGTGAGTCTGGAAGGAGAGTTTACAGTCTAACCAGACACCTAGGTATTTGTAGTTGTCCACATATTCTAAGTCAAAGCCGTCTAGAGTAGTGATGTTGGACAGGCAGGCAGGTGCAGGCAGCGATCGGTTGAAGAGCATGCATTTAGTTTTACTTGTATTTAAGAGCAATTGGAGGCCACGGAAGGAGAGTTGTATGGCATTGAAGCTCGCCTGGAGGGTTGTTAACACAGTGTCAAAAGAAGGGCCAGAAGTATACAGAATAGTGTCATCTGCGTAGAGGTGGATCAGAGACTCACCAGCAGCAAGAGCGACATCATTGATGTATACAGAGAAGAGAGTCGGTCCAAGAATTGAACCCTGTGGCACCCCCATAGAGACTGCCAGAGGCCCGGACAACAGACCCTCCGATTTGACACACTGAACTCTATCAGAGAAGTAGTTGGTGAACCAGGCGAGGCAATCATTAGAGAAACCAAGGCTGTCGAGTCTGCCGATAAGAATACGGTGATTGACAGAGTCAAAAGCCTTGGCCAGGTCAATGAATACAGCTGCACAGTATTGTTTCCTATCGATGGCGGTTACGATATCGTTTATGACCTTGAGCGTGGCTGAGGTGCACCCATGACCAGCTCTGAAACCAGATTGCATAGCGGAGAAGGTATGGTGGGATTCGAAATGGTCGGTAATCTGTTTGTTAACTTGGCTTTCGAAGACCTTAGAAAGGCAGGGTAGGATAGATATGGGTCTGTAGCTGTTTGGGTCAAGAGTGTCCCCCCCTTTGAAGAGGGGGATAACCGCAGCTGCTTTCCAATCTTTGGGAATCTCAGACGACACGAAAGAGAGGTTGAAGAGGTTTTGAAGTAATAGTTTCTCCCTTGGAAGGAGAAGATTATCATAGAAATACCAGGATTGTTGTGGAGGTTACATTAAAGTTTATATCAGTTATAAATCCTCTATTTCATGGTTGCTCCACAGAGGACAATTATTTTACAGCACCCATACATTACATGGTATTCAGTTATATAGACTATACACATGTAGGGTTATTTTGCATTCATTTATCTGTATTCACATTACACGTAGAGCCTAAATAAATAAATAAATAATAATAATAATAATAATAATAATTTTGAGATATGGCAGACGGGAGCTCAGAGTTGTCTGAGGGGCCGGTCGCAATGAAACCCGCCACCCCTCTACAGTTTTTAATTGGGAAATACCCAACTATGGAAAAGGACTAAACCTGGGTTTTCATGAAAAGGCATGATTGGACTAAGGACGCCACTGAATATAGACGGCCTACGGACGGGTCGTTTAATACAACCAAATATCAACATGTGCAGGACATTGTGAAAAGAATTATTATAATAAAGGAAAACAAAGCCACCCTGTTTTCTGTGACTTCTTTGTCGATGTTAAAAACTGAGGGTAACCTATTCTGGACTCAACAGAAAGCTACCTGTTTGAGAAAGGAATTGACAAAGATTAAAGACCCTGCCTCTGTCAAGACAGAAAAGTTTCCTCTAGAATACAGCACTCCACCATATGCTCCACCACCCCCTCCGTACTGCGGAGATAGGTTTAAAGGAATTTATCCAACTACTCCCAAACGAACTAGTAGCTCCAGGCGATAACTCTCCCCCACCACCAGGTAGAATGTATCAAGAACTAGGAGAAATATGGAATGATGCCAAGACACAATCAACACTTCTCTATCCTAGAGTTACCACGGCAAAGGACCTAATGGCAGCTCAAGAAAAGAAGGTGCAGAGAGAAATGGATAAAGTTGTTGAGGTTATCAGACAAGGTCGTAATGATGAAGATAAAGAGAAACGTCTAAGTGCTAATCACACAGTGAATGAAGAGAACAGAAGAGAGGAAGAAGAACTGATACGACTGGGAACGGAATATGAAGACAAAATGAAAACTGAACAACACAGGAGACAGTGGAAAGAAAGGAGGAGAGAGGAGAAAGAACGTGAAATATTGAGAAAAAACTAATTTGATGCTGATAATGAAGAGAAGGACTCTCAAGTGCGTGCTGCCGGTTCACAGAGTATGTGTAATGAGTCCTGTGTGTAGCTGGTGTAGAGAGTCAGATACGAGTAAATAAACGTGCTTTACTCAAAAAAGACAAATATACTACAAAGTAACATCTAGAGCATACACAGAAAATACATAGACCGAAAATACAATAAACAATCACTCACAAAACCCATTGGGGGGAACAGAGGGTTAAATAATAAACAAGTGATTGTGAGATTGAAATCAGGTGTGAAATACACAGACAAAACAAATGGAAAAATTTAAAGTGGATCGGCGGTAGCTAGAAAGCTGGTGACGTCGACCGCTGAACGCCGCCTGAACAAGGAGAGGGACCGACTTCGGCGGAAGTCGTGACAGTATGAAGCAACAAATTGATCGCTTGAGGGACGAACCCAGGCACCTGTCACACCAGGTGAAAAGTGACATTGCAACGTTACGGGGTGAATTTAAAAACATGCAGCCCCGGACATCTCAGAGACGGCCGATGAAAAGGACTGAAGATGACCGCCCCGTGGGAACTTACCCTCTGGTGATAAAGACCTAACCATGGAGTTTTGGGGACTTGGACACAGCAGCGAAACAATTTCCCTGCATCACTGGAAAAAGATGAAGACTGAAGAAAAAGCAAGGAAGACTGGACTTGACACACATCTCAAGAAGGCCCAGCTGGCTCAGCTGGAGAAAGGGAAGGGAAGACCAGCAATCTAATGGTGGCTGTAACTCCAGCTGCTCTGCAGCAGCAGCCTCCTCCACCACCTGCTCCACAGTTTACCCAAGCACCTGCTACTCAGTTCCCTCCTCAGCCATATGGGAACCCACAACCATACCTACCACCACTGAGACAACCGCTGGTGTGCTGGTATTGTGGTGTGGTAGGCCATATGAGAAACATGTGCCATCACCAACCACAACAGAGGGAACTCAAGGTGGTAGAGGTGGAAGACCAGCCTACACTGGACAGCCTCAACCTATTTTTTCCCAGACTCAACCAATGAATGGTCGACAATATGGATGGCCCCAACAGCCTCCTGCGACAAACCAGGTGTGGTTCCCACCGCAGAATAATCAACAATAGGGATGCCCTGACCCCTTCTACAGTGTCACCAGTACATATTTCCGGAGGGTACCAAAGAACCAATCATTAATCTGTAGGTCAACAATCGATAGGTACCATTTTTAATAGACACTGGAGCTCACACCTCCTGCATTGGATCTACAGGCCAACACCTTGGCCTGGGGCTCACATCTAAGTCAGTGAGTACGATGGGAGTTGCTGGGATATCTCAAAAGCTGTCCTGGACTGAAGATACAACAATTGACCTGGGGGAAGGTAATACTATTAAGGCTCCCTTTCTGAACTCTCCGGACACTCCTGTTAGCCAACTGGGTAGAGACATTTTCCTGATCAAGTCCAATGTGATTCTAAGGCCAGGTCTGACCTTTATGATGAACCTTTTGAGCTCCCTGATGTTACTCTCTTTGTTGACGGCTCTGCCTTTATTGATAGGGAGACTGGTAGGAAACATGCAGGGTTTGGTACAGTCTCACTGGATAGGTCATTGTTGATTGAACAGCCCTTGTCTGAACATTGCTTAGCACAACAAGCTGAGCTTCTAGCACTTACTGAAACGCCATTGGCATTTGCCTGTCTTGGATAGGGGTTTGGAAAGGTGGGGACTTTGTTAACGTGTCTGGGACCCCTATTAAAAATGGTATACAGATTGAAGCCCTGCTTGAAGCCATGTTGCTTCCAGCCCAGTTGGCTATTCTTAAGGTCTGAGCCCACACAGGCAACACTGACAGCGTTAGTTTAGGTAACGTAGCTGCTGATGCTGCTGCTAAGAATGCTCCTTCTCGCTGCCATACTTACACTGTTATGCTTGCTACCCTCTACACGTCTGAAATTACTGATTTGGACCAACACCAGGCTGCTGATGCACTGAATCACCCCTTGTGGGAGTCTAGAGGTTGCTCTAGGGGCCCTGATGACCTGTGGAGGCAGTCCCTCTCTGGCAAACCAGTTCTGCCTCTAGAGCAACTAGAGTAACCCCCTGAAACCAGGGAAATTTCCAGCGCCGGCTGGCCCGTTCACCCATTTAGCTATGGATTTCATAGACATGGCTGAACGAAAGGAAAGAAAGAGATATTGCCTGGTAATAATTGACCGCTTTACCAGGTGGGTTGAAGCATTTCCATCCGTGCACTGTGATGCTAAAACGGTAGCAAAACTTCTGGTAAGGGAAATTTTCCATAGATTTGGTATTCCGGAAGTTCTCTCCTCAGACAATTACTGAGAGGGCTAACCAAACCATAAAAGGGGGGCTTGCCAAAGCATGCCACTCCACAGGGAAGTCATGGGTAGAGTATCTCCCCTTAGTCATGATGAAAATGCACAATAGTATAAACCACGGAACAGGGCTTAGCCCACATGAGCTCTTAAAACCTCTCTGGGATATGGGGGACGCTAGCGTCCCACCTGCCAAAATCCAGTGAAAATGCAGAGCGCCAAATTCAAATAAATTACTATAAAAATTTAACTTTCATGAAATCACATATGCAAGATACCAAATTAATCTGGGATATATGGGACGGTAGCGTCCCACCTGGCCAACATCCAGTGAAAATGCAGAGCGCCAAATTCAAATAAATTACTATAAAAATTAAACTTTCATGAAATCACACATTCAATATACCAAATTAAAGCTACACTTGTTGTGAATCCAGCCAACATGTCAGATTTTTAAAAATGCTTTATGGCGAAAGCAAATAATGCTATTATCTGGGGATAGCAACCAAGCAAACAAACACAGACCATCATATTTCAACCCTCCCGGGGTGACACAAAACGCAGAAATAAAGATATAATTCATGCCTTACCTTTGACGATCTTCTTCTGTTGGCACTCCAATATGTCCCATAAACATCACAAATGGTCCTTTTGTTCGATTAATTCCGTCGATATATATCCAAAATGTCCATATATTTGGCGCGTTTGATCCAGAAAAACACCGGTTTCAACTTGCACAACGTGATTACAAAATATCTGAAAAGTTACCTGTAAGCTTTGTCCAAACTTTTCAAACTACTTTTGTAATAAAACTTTAGGTATTTTTTAACGTAAATAATATATAAAATTGAAGACGGGATGATCTGTGTTCAATACCGGAGGAAAAAAATGTGTAGCATGCTTTCTGGTCACGCGCCTCTAACAAACAGTATCAAATCAAATCAAATCAAATTTTATTTGTCACATACACATGGTTAGCAGATGTTAATGCGAGTGTAGCGAAATGCTTGTGCTTCTAGTTCCGACAATGCAGTAATAACCAACAAGTAATCTAACCCAACAATTCCACAACTACTACCTTATACACACAAGTGTAAAGGGATAAAGAATATGTACATAGAGATATATGAATGAGTGATGGTACAGAACGGCATAGGCAAGATGCAGTAGATGGTATAGAGTACAGTATATACATATGAGATGAGTAATGTAGGGTATGTAAACATAAAGTGGCATAGTTTAAAGTGGCTAGTGATACATGTATTACATAAAGATGGCAAGATGCAGTAGATGATATAGAGTACACTTCACTGGAGCCTCATTCTGAACATGGCTACTTCATTTCTCAAAGGAAAAACCTCAACCAATTTCTAAAGACTGTTGACATCCAGTGGAAGCGATAGGAACTGCAGGAAGGTCCCTTAGAAATCTGGATTCCCAATGAAAACCCATTGAAAAGAGAGTGACCTCAACAAAAAAATTCTGAATGGTTTGTCCTCTGTGTTTTGCCTGCCAAATAAGTTCTGTTATAGTCACAGACATGATTCAAACAGTTTTAGAAACTTCAGAGTGTTTTCTATCCAATACTAGTAATAATATGCATATATTAGCATCTGGGACTGAGTAAAAGGGCGTTTACTCTGGGCACGCTTTTCATCCAAACGTGAAAATGCTGCCCCCTATCCACAAGAAGTTAAAGCTACACTTGTTGTGAATCCAGCCAATGTGTCAGATTTCAAAAAATCTTTTCGGTGAAAGCAAATGATGCTACTATCTGAGGACAGCACCACAGTAAACAAATACAGACAATCCTATTTCAACCCTCCAGGCGCGACACAAAAAAAAAACAGAAATACAGATATAATTCATGCCTTACCTTTGACGAGCTTCTTCTGTTGGCACTCCAATATGTCCCATAAACATCACAAATGGTCCTTTTGTTTGATTAATTCCGTCGATAAAAATCCAAAATGTCCATTTATATGGTGCGTTTGATCAAGAAAAACACCGGTTCCAACTTGCGGAGCGTGACTACAAAATATCTCAAAAGTTACCTGTAAGCTTTGCCAAAACATTTCAAACTACTTTTGTAGCACAACTTTAGGTATTTTTTAAAGTAAATAATCGATAAAATTGAAGACAGGATGATCTGTGTTCAATACCGGAGGAAAACAAAGTGTAGCTAGCTTTCAGGTCATGCGCCTCTAACAAAGAGTACACTTCCCTCAAGCCTCATTCTGAACAGTGTTACTTCTTCATTTCTCAAAGGAAAAACCTCAACCAATTTCGAAAGACTGTTGACATCCAGTGGAAGCGATAGGAACTGCAAGAAGGTCCCTTAGAAATCTGGATTTCCAATGAACACCCATTGAAAAGAGAGTGACCTCAATTTTTTTTTATCTGAATGGTTTGTCCTCGGGGTTTTGCCTGCCAAATAAGTTCTGTTATACTCACAGACATGATTCCAACAGTTTTAGAAACTTCAGAGTGTTTTCTATCCATATCTACTAATAATATGCATATCTTAGCTTCTGGGCCGGAGTAGCAGGCAGTTTACTCTGGACACGCTTTTCATCCAGACGTGAAAATACTGCCACCTATCCTAGAGAAGTTAACTGACCGTCCAATGAACGTTCCTTTACACAGACCAATGACTCCAAAACTGACTGACCTGACTGCACTGGATGATGACATGGGTAAATATATGAAGGAACTAACCCATGCTGTTAGGTCTTTGTATTCCCAATACAGGAAGGCCCAGGAAGTTCCAGAACAGGGTGACCCAGACAGCCGACCAGTTGACGTTGGAGGATGGATCAAGCTGAAGGTCCACAAAAGGAAGTGGAAGCACCCCAGATGGATGGGTCCGTACCAGGTCATCGCAGCAACACCCACAGCAGTGAAGGTTCAGGAGCGCCAGGGGTGGCACCACCTATCACGCTGCCAGAAGATGTCCCAACCATCATAACATATAGGAGTGCACACCCAGACCCAAATGTTGTTACACATGACCACTATGGTCACATTGTTAAAAACAAAACTTGGGGTAAACCTTTAAGGTACGTGTTTTTGGTGCTTCTTATTCTGCACCAGCAGTTTCTGGTCGGAGGAATAGTGATCCAGGGGAACCAATTGAAAACCACTAATCAATGGGTAAACATGGTCCAAAATCTGAGTAGATGAGCCACACCTAGTGGTTCGTATGTAGTTGTTTTGAAAAACCCTCAGAGTCAGAGTGAGTTTTTTGGATCAATTGTCATAGGTGATTGGATTAACAACATCACCTACTCCATGCAGGCCAATATGAATTTGACTATTGCTGGTTTTGCCCTTCTTTCTACTGATGTTCAGAAACTTAAAGCTGTTACAGCCAGGCATAGCCTGGCATTAGACTACATCCTGGATAAGGAGGGGGTTGCAGGGCCCTAAATTCTATTTCCCCCACTGACTGTGTTATGCTCCTCCCTGACTCCTCTGATAATTTGACAGAGATTCTCAAGGAAATGACTCAGTTGGCTAACACCTACACCCCTACAGGAGATGACTCCTGGTTCCCGTTTGGGTAGTTGAAAGATAAACTAGGACATTTTGGATTTAAGTTATTTTCCATTTTAGTCCCATTATTGCCCCGTGCTTGTTCTGCTGATTTGCATTTGTGCATTCTGTCCAGCTGGCAAATGTGTACTTCATAAGGCTATGCCAGGCATGTTTATGCTTCATGTTCCTCATCCCCCAGACCCTTATTTCTATCCTCAATCTCCTGAGGATTGCTTGCAATCTAATACACCTTTTATGGATGATTCTTAGAATTACTATGCTTGAGTTGCTTTGCTTTTGTTGAGGCCGGGTGGCCTCAAAGGGGGGAATGAAGAGGTTTAAACCAAGGCCTCATTCCTTTTAAAGGGTTCATCAATTGTGTTATGATAAACTGTAAGGTCTCCTCTTCAGGAGAACTCTGTGTGTGTGTTAAAACCTGTTTTGAGTGTTGTGCCCTTCAGACACTATCAGGAGGCGGAAAACTACAGTACGTTCATACTCCTTCTGTCTGGGCCCCACCATGGTTATCTGGTTTTCTGAGAACACAAGGCTACTGCAGGCCTGATGAAAACAGCCACCTGTCAGAAGATGCTTGGACTCGTTCACCTTGTTATGACCCTATACTTGTGATGAAAGGTCAAGTTTCGGTCAAACCCACTTCTGAGCTTTTAACTGCTGATAAGATGGTTGCTGCTGTCAGGGGGAGGTTAGATTTATTAAAATGATGTTGCCAGGGAAACTCACGCAAGGAGGACTGGGAGAGGCTGTGTGAGTTACAGGATGTCTTAGACCTTTTGCAGAACCTGGGGAGAGCTATTATGTACTGTACTTTGTACCAACTTCTGCCTACAATTGTATTACTAAAGGAGTATTTTAATACTTAAACGAAGAGTCTGTGTTTCCTTTCGTTTTTTAATGTATGTTTGATAATTATTTAGACCTGATCATTTTTTGAAGAAATTGACCAACAGTACCCTATCCCATGGCTCCACTTACCCCAAACCCAGGGTAAGTTGTGCCAAGATACCACTTTTTTTGGACAAGCTATGTTTTCAAAACTACAATAATTACATGTATGCTGATTATTTCCAGGGATACACAACATCCTGAAATATATGTAGATATCTTTGTTAGAAATAATACTACATTTCCCTTGATGGAGTGATGCTGAATGTAAAATAGGTATCAACTTACCCCACTCTCCCCTACAGACAGTTCCCTCTTGCTGTGAGCCCACTTGAGTACTAGCAGTGTCAATTCCCACTCAAGTGAATCATACAATCTATTAGCGTATTACACTGACTTTCAGACATAGGAAATGTGTACTAAGGAGTGTAGAGCTGGGTTTTCTGACCAGCGATATGTGGAGCATAGACAAACACTGCGTTCTACATCAGAATAACTCAGTGTGCCACGTAACTACAGAGATGGCATTTTAATTCAGTGGTAATCAATCAGAACATCTCTACACCGTCTGCCTGTGTCTTTCTCTCTGATGTGTTTCAATGTACTATTTCCTGTTTTATCTTATCATCGCTTTAACATAAATATTATCTCAGAACCTTTGAACATTCTTAAATGGAAGAGAATGTCTTAAAGTGAAACACATTTTCCATCAGCAGCGTTTCTTTATTTGAGGATAAGCCGAAAGTCATCACTGTTAGCAGTGGGGGGTGGAGAGAGAGAACACAACTGAGCGGAACGGACGGGGTGGAAATACAGTGGAAGTCACAGTGTTGTGAAGGGAATGCATGGTTAATGTCTCTAGAATCGCAACTTTAACCTTTACATAGCAGGACCCCTGGGACAACCATACACCTAGAACACTTCACATTTTGGTTACTCAGTGTATTCAATGAAAGTAGGGAATTCAACCACCAGTCACAATAAAATGTTCCTTAATAAAGCAGCTATCAGTGAAAGGAGTGCTAGTAAGTGTGAATGTTAGTGCAACAATAAGGTGTTTTGTTTTAAAAGTGAGTCACTCTGCAGGCCAGAAGGACAGGCTTGTGTGGCTCTCTGGCACCCTCTTGCTGTGTGGAAGAGAGTACTGCAGGCCTGCACAAATACACATGCACACACAAATGTGCATACATACACAAGCACATGCATGCACACACACACTGGGGTGACCTAAAGTGCTTTCAGAAAGTATTGAAATTCCACATTTTGTTGTGTTACAGCCTGAATTCAAAATGGATCAAATAGATTTTTTTATCTCACCCATCTGCCTGCATTACCCCATAATGACAGAGTGAAAACATGTTAATAGCCAATGTATTGAAAAAAAAAACAGAAATATCTAATTTACATTTTCACACCCCTGAGTCAATTCATGTTAGAATCACATTTGGCAGCGATTACAGCTGTGAGTCTCTAAGAGCTTTGCACACATGAATTGTACAATATTTGCACGTTTTTCTTTGAAAAATTCTTCAACTTTGTCAAGTTGGTTGTTGATCATTACTAGACAGCCATTTTTAAGTCTTGCCATAGATTTTCAAGCCAATTTATGTCAAAACTGTAACTAGGCCACTCAGGAACATTCAATGTCATCTTGGTTAGCAACTCCAGTGTATATTTGGCTTTGTGTTTTAGATTATTGTCCTGCTGAAAGGTGAATTTGTCTCCTAGTGTGTGTTAGACAGCAGACTGAACCAGGTTTTCCTCTAGGATTTTGTCTGTGCTTAGATCTACTCCATTGATTTTTATAATTAAAAACCTCCCTAGTCCTTGCCGATGACAAGCACACCCATAACATGATCCAGCAACCACAATGCTTGAAAATATGAAGAGGGGTACTCAGTGATGTGTTGGGTTGGATTTGCCCCAAACATAATGCTCTGTATTCAGGACATAAAGTTAATTTCTTAGCCAAATTTGCTGTGCCTTATCGCAAAATATGTAAAGACTTCCTTCTTTTCACTCTGTCATTTAGGTTAGTACTGTTGAGTAATTACAATGTTGTTGATCCATCCTCAGTTTTCTCCTATCACAGCCTTTAAAGAATCTAACTTCAAGAATATATGCTTCATGAGCTTAGCTCAACTGTCTTACCCTATCAGAACCCAAAATATAAGTTTGTAAACATTGTAATTGCAAACAAACACTAGCTTCAAAACAATAAAATGTTAAAATGATAATTTTGATCTGGTTGGTCCGTCCTTAGCATCCATTGCTCTGTCTATGAATTTGAGAGTGGTTAAGTTTTCTCCAGTCCCATCCCTCAGCAGTTCACCAAAAAAGTGTCAGGGTAAACACTTTGTTGTTTGAATCCCAAATTGAAATCATTAGGCATACATTTTAGTCAGACTAGGCTTAATCTGTATTGGGTAAACCGACCCTCAAAGATTTCTTGACGATACAGAGAGCGTAGTTGTCCTTAACCTCTTATAAGCTATGATAGGCACCGGGGTGCACAGTACTTCACAGAGAAACATCAGTGCCATTGGCAATACACTATGTATGCAAACGTATGTGGACACCCCTTCAAATTAGTGGATTCGGCTATTTCAGCTACACCCTTTGCTGACAGGTGTATACAATTAAACAAACAGCCATGTAATCTCCATAGACAGACATTAGCAGTAGAATGGCCTTAATGAAGCACTCAGTGACTTTCAACATGGCCATGGATGGCGTATCGCTGCAGAATGCTATGGTAGCCATGCTGGTTAAGCCTTGAATTCTAAAAATGAATCACAGATTGTGTCACCAGCAAAGCATCCCCACACCATCACACCTCCTCCTCCATGCTTCATGGTGGGAACCACACATGCAAAGATAATCTGTTCACCTACTCTGCATCTCACAAGACACGTCGGTTGGAACCAAAAATCTCAAATTTGGACTCATCAGACCAAAGGACAGATTTCCACCGGTCTAATGTCCATTGCTCATGTTTCTTGACCCAAGCAAGTCGACCATGAGGGTCTTTTTCAAGCAGTCTCCTCTGAACAGTTGATGTTGAGATGTCTGTTACTCGAACTCTGTCAAGCATTTATGTGGGCTACAATCTGAGGTGCAGTTAACTCTAATGAACTTATTCTCTGCAGCAGAGGTAACTCTGGGTCTTCCTTTCCTGTGGCGGTCCTCATCAGAGCCAGTTTCATCATAGTGCTTGATGGTTTTTGCAACTGCACATGAAGAAACTTTCAAAGTTCTTAAAATATGTTCTGTATGGACTGACCATGTCTTAAAGTAATGATGGACTGTCGTTTCTCTTTGCTTATTTGAGCTGTTCTTGTCATAATATGGACTTGGTCTTTAACCAAATAGGGCTATCTTCTGTATACCACCCCTACCTTGTCACAACACAACTGATTGGCTCAAACGCATTAAGAAGGGAAAGAATTCCACAAATTTACTTTTGACAAGGCACACCTGCTAATTGAAAGGCATTCCAGGTGACTACCTCATGAAGCTGGTTGAGAGAATGCCAAGAGTGTGTAAATCTGTCATCAAGTCAAAGAGTGGCTACTTTGAAGAATCTAAAATAAAAAACTATTTTCTTGTTTGCTACATGATTCCATGTGCTATTTCATAGTTTTTGTGTCTTCACTATTATTTTACAATGTAGAACGCCCTATGGGACTCCCAATCACTCTACGGATGTGATGCAGCCTGGATTCGAACCAGGTACTGTAGTGAGGCCTCTTGCACTGGGATGCAGTGTCTTACATGCTGACCAGACCGGACACGTTGCGTGCGCAACGTCACAAAATAAATTTTGAAATCCATGTTATTCAATCATTGCACCCACACTGCTCGCGCGTGCCAACGAGTGTCTGCGACGCCAGGGCTAAAATAGAAGTCGTTCCTATTTCTGACGCAGATCGCGCTGAAAGTCATCTCCTCATTGGTTTATAGAAGCAGGTACCCACGTGCCATTTCCTCATTGGTTATACCCACGTGGGTGATTGAAAGACAAACTTTGTTGCCGGTTGTCGTGGTAATACAATGAAAGTTTAGATGCGATCACCATATAAGTTCAAAAATAAAAAAGCCTGGAAGGAGGAGAGATGACTAGAAACGATTCGGTTGGCCGTTTTATGTGTGGATTAATTGTCGGAGTAGAGGTCCTTGTGCATTTCAGGTAAAATAACAACTCAATGTTTATATCCCAGGTCAAATTAGCTAGCAACAGCAAGCTAGCTAAATAGGACAAATTAACATTAGCTAGCAAGTGCAAGCTAGCTAGCTAAATTGCCATACATGTTTAATGCTTTTCGACCTGTCCCCAAATTAATGTCATTGGTTCAGAGTTTGTTTTGATATTTTAACCTGCGTGTCGTGATCGCGTTTGGTGTGGGGGGGCAAAATACATTTATGCACGATAGCGCACGATGGCGCACGCACGCAACCGGTTTGGGTTCCGTGTTAGACCACTGCGCCAATCGGGAGACTGAGTGGACCTGTGATGTCACCATAACCTACCTGGAAGAGCTGCCAGGTGAGACCACACCCACTTCCACGAGCTTTCCTTCTAACCCAGTTTCAAATGACAAAAAATAAATTAAACAGCATTGGGACTACCTTTCTATTTATTATATTTATATGATTCAACCATTAATATTGCTTTAACTTTATTTATGCAACAGACCTTAATAATGACAAAATATTAAACAAATTACTACATGTCCATGCAAATGTGCTTAGTTTGTCTATTTGCAATGTTGGCAGCTAGCTAGCCAGATAGTTTAGCTAGCTAGAATGGATAGCTAGCAAGTTTACATTTTTAAACCTTCATGGGGCTGGCTAACTTGAAATTTAATATTTATACATTTTCATTAAGTTATTTGCAAGCTTCCATGCTGTATTTTATTGTGGTTGCATGCAGTCAGTCATACTAAATTAATGCACTAGTTAGTGCCAATGTTTTTTTCTGAAAACATTATGAAACAGGTGAAATTAGACTACTGTCCACTATCTGTTATTTAAGTTTCTGAAAACTGTCTTACTTTACCCCAAATCCACTGCTAATTTGACTAGGTATGTAGGACTTACAATAATAGCCAAGTACTAGAAAGCTTTATGCAGCAGGTGAAATTAGACTACTGCCCACTGTCTGTTACTTGAGTCTAAGTCTAGAACTATGCTTATGCAACTGGCCCAATATCATTTGTGGAACTGATTAGGGCAATCTATACAGTGCTTCCATTACAAAGATATGTGACTCTGCAGACCAGAAGGCCAGACTGGTGTGGCTCTCTGGGGACTCTTGCTGTGTGGAAGTGAGTATTGCAGGCCAACACACATATACACACGCGTGCACACACACAAACATGCACGCATACACACAAACAGCACAGGGCTCGCTGAAGAACATTGGCAATACTGAGTGGAATATCCTGACCATACAAATATAATGAAACAAATGCACGCACACACACTCGCATGACCTACGTTAAGTTGTTTACTCGGCTTGTAGTTGTAGTAATTCTCGTTTGCTGGCTGCCTATCTATATTGAAATCATACTATGCTTGAAACACATTTCAACAAATTATAGTGCTGGTTTGAATCTTGCTGTTTATCTTCTGTTGATCATTTCTATGTAGTCTCCCTGTCATGCAAGTGCATTACCTCCTCTGCCATAAAGCTTGTGACCTCTTGAACCTCTTGGTTTTTATCAGTGTATCAATGTTTGAATGTATCCCACAGGTCTGTTTGGAATAGGGGAGCTGCTGTGGTACGGTGTGGAGACTTTCACCAGATACAAAGAAGAGGTGTGTTACATAACATATATTATGAAATCAAGTCAAAGCAAATTGAATTTGTCACATGCGCCGAATACAACAGGTGTAGTAGACCTTACAGTGAAATGCTTACTTACAAGCCCTTAACCAACAACGCAGTTTTAAGAAAAATAAAAAAAATAACAAATAATAAAAGAGCAACAATAAAATAACAGTAATGAGGCTATAAAGAGGGGGTACGAGTACAGAGTCAATGTGCGGGGCCACAGGTTAGTCGAGGTAACTGAGGTAATATGTACATGTAGGTAGAGGTAAAATGACTATGCATAGATAATAAACAGAGAGTAGCAGCAGCGTAAAAATAGGGGTCCTATGGCTTGTGGGTAGAAGCTATTAAGAAGCCTTTTGGATATAGACTTGGCGCTCCGGTACCGCTTGCCATGAGTTAGCAGAGAGAACAGTCTATTCCTCTGACACCACCTGGTATAGAGGTCCTGGATGGCTGGAAGATTGGCCCCAGTGATGCACTGGGCTGTACGCACTACCCTCTGTAGTGCCTTGCGGTCAGAGGCCGAACAGTTGCCATACCAGGCGGTGACGCAACCAGTCAGGATGCTCTCGAGGGGGCAGCTGTTTAACTTTTTGAGGATCTGAGGACCCATGCCAAATCTTTTCAGTCTCTTGAGGGGGAGTAGGCGTTGTCGTGCCCTCTTCACTACTGTCTTGGTGTGTTTGGACAATGATAGTTCGTTGGTACCAAGGAACTTGAAACTCTCAACATGCTCCACTACTGCCCCGTCGATGAGAATGGGGGCGTGTTCAGCTAACCTTTTCCTGTAGTCCACGATTATCTCCTTTTGTCTTGATCACGTTGAGGGAGTGGTTGTTATTCTGGCCCCACACTGCCAGGTCTCTGACCTCCTCCATATAGGCTGTCTCATCATTGTCAGTGATCTGGCCTACTACTGTTGTGTTGTCGGCAAAATGAATGATGGTATTGGAGTCGTTCTTGGCCTTGCAGTCATGGGTGAACAGAGATTACAGAAGGGGACTGAGCACGTACCCCTGAGGGGCCCAGGATCAGCGTGGCAGATGTGTTGTTACCTACCCTTACCACCTGGGGGCATCCCGTCAGGAAGTCCAGGATCCAGTTGCAGAGGGAGGTGTTTAGTCCCAGGGTCCTTAGCTTAGTGTTGAACGCTGAGCTGCAGTCAATGAATAGCATTCTCACATAGGTGTTCCTTTTGTCTAGGTGGGAAAGGGCAGTGTGGAGTGAAATAGAGATTGCGTCATCTGTGGATCTGTTGGGGCGGTATGCAAATTGGAGTGGGCCCAGGGTTTCTGGGATAATGGTGTAGATGTGAGCCATGACCAGCCTTTCAAAGCACTTCATGGCTACAGACGTGAGTGCTACGGGTCGGTAGTCATTTAGGCAGATTACCTTAGTGTTCTTGGGCACAGGCACTATGGTGGTCTGCTTTAAACATGTTGGTATTACAGACTTGGTCAGGGATAGGTTAAAAATGTCAGTGAAGACACTTGCCAGTTGGTCAGCACATGCTCAGAGTACACGTCCTGGTAATCCGTCTGGCCCTGCGGCCTTGTGAATGTTGACCTGTTTGAAGGTCTTGCTCACATCAGCTACGGAAAGCGTGATCACACAGTCGTCCGGAGCAGCTGGTGCTCTCATGCATGCTTCAGTGTTGCTTGCCTCAAAGCGCGCATATAAGTATTTTAGCTTGTCTGGTAAGCTCGTGTCACTGGGCTGCTCACGGCTATGCTTCCCTTTGTACTTTGTAGTATTAAGATACTGTTATAATCGTTAGTCCAGTGGTTGGTTTTTCACAGTATCACTGAGAACAACCACTGATTGATCTCTCTTTTTCTGTCTACTACAGGCTCCCTACTGGGGGTGTGACCTTCAGTCTGACCTCAGCGGTCACCCTGTTGACCACCAAACAGGAGTGAGGTCATAAGGCAGTGCCGGAGTGGCCAGGATTGGACTACACCACTGGCTAACATGCCGAGCAGATAACAATCGATAAAAGCTACGTATAGATGTGTCCATATTAACGATACACCTTAGTGTTTCTCAAATGGCGGGTCTTGTCCCTCAAGGGTCATATACAGTGGGGAGAACAAGTATTTGATACACTGCCGATTTTGCAGGTTTTCCTACTTACAAAGCATGTAAAGGTCTGTAATTTTTATCATAGGTACACTTCAACTGTGAGAGACGGAATCTAAAACAAAAATCCAGAAAATCACATTGTATGATTTTTAAGTAATTAATTTGCATTTTATTGCATGACATAAGTATTTGATCACCTACCAACCAGTAAGAATTCCGGCTCTCACAGACCTGTTAGTTTTTCTTTAAGAAGCCCTCCTGTTCTCCACTCATTACCTGTATTAACTGCACCTGTTTGAACTCGTTACCTGTATAAAAGACACCTGTCCACACACTCAATCAAACAGACTCCAACCTCTCCACAATGGCCAAGACCAGAGAGCTGTGTAAGGACATCAGGGATACAATTGTAGACCTGCACAAGGCTGGGATGGGCTACAGGACAATAGGCAAGCAGCTTGGTGAGAAGGCAACAACTGTTGGCGCAATTATTAGAAAATGGAAGAAGTTCAAGATGACGGTCAATCACCCTCGGTCTGGGGCTCCATGCAAGATCTCACCTTGTGGGGCATCAATGATCATGAGGAAGGTGAGGGATCAGCCCAGAACTACACGGCAGGACCTGGTCAATGACCTGAAGAGAGCTGGGACCACAGTCTCAAAGAAAACCATTAGTAACACACTACGCCGTCATGGATTAAAATCCTGCAGCGCACGCAAGGTCCCCCTGCTCAAGCCAGCGCATGTCCAGGCCGTCTGAAGTTTGCCAATGACCATCTGGATGATCCAGAGGAGGAATGGGAGAAGGTCATGTGGTCTGATGAGACGAAAATAGAGCTTTTTGGTCTAAACTCCACTCGCCGTGTTTGGAGGAAGAAGAAGGATGAGTACAACCCCAAGAACACCATCCCAACCGTGAAGCATGGAGGTGGAAACATCATTCTTTGGGGATGCTTTTCTGCAAAGGGGACAGGACGACTGCACCGTATTGAGGGGAGGATGGATGGGGCCATGTATCGCGAGATCTTGGCCAACAACCTCCTTCCCTCAGTAAGAGCATTGAAGATGGGTCGTGGCTGGGTCTTCCAGCATGACAACGACCCGAAACACACAGCCAGGGCAACTAAGGAGTGGCTCCGTAAGAAGCATCTCAAGGTCCTGGAGTGGCCTAGCAAGTCTCCAGACCTGAACCCAATAGAAAATCTTTGGAGGGAGCTGAAAGTCCGTATTGCCCAGTGACAGACCCAAAACCTGAAGGATCTGGAGAAGGTCTGTATGGAGGAGTGGGCCAAAATCCCTGCTGCAGTGTGTGCAAACCTGGTCAAGAACTACAGGAAACGTATGATCTCTGTAATTGCAAACAAAGGTTTCTGTACCAAATATTAAGTTCTGCTTTTCTGATGTATCAAATACTTATGTCATGCAATAAAATGCAAATTAATTACTTAAAAATCATACAATGTGATTTTCTGGATTTTTGTTTTAGATTCCGTCTCTCACAGTTGAAGTGTACCTATGATAAAAATTACAGACCTCTACATGCTTTGTAAGTAGGAAAAATGGCAAAATCAGCAGTGTATCAAATACTTGTTCTCCCCACTGTAGGTAAATATAGGTAGGTTGTTGTGATTAGAAACATGTGTTATATTGAATTGATGGGTTAGAATGTTCAAAGCATGAGGTGATCAGACGGTAATGATAGAAGCATGAGGGTTAGTAAGAATAAGTCATGTTTGATCAGTGTGATGTGATGTCCTGGGGTCTGAAAAAGGTGAAATCCCATCTGCTCAATGATTCATATGCATGACATTTTCAACCTGACCGCCAGTGGTGCCTCTAATTTGATGGGGGTGATGGTGCTGGTCGACTGGTGAACTGGAACTCCATTCAAATTAACTGAACGGAAACGCTCAACATTCTCCACACATTGTTGCATTATTAACGGTATGCCAACTAGCTGTACAGTAGTGAAAGTTATTATTCTCATCTAATCTGGGGTCACATCCAATTGTGCTTTTTCATCTTGAGGTGTGAGAACAGTCTTCGAGATTCCAAATAAATATTGGAACTGACAGTTCTAGACACACACACGGTCCTCATTTACTGAGACGCTCTCTTAATTAAAAGCTCATGATGTGACCCAATCAGTCATTCTGACTTGTTCTAACTGGCAAAAAGGATAGGACATTTTTCACTGTGACACCCAAGATAAAATAGTACTCAGTGTTTTTGTTTTTGTAACTGCATACTGCTGCTCCCTGCTTACTTCGGGTTTTTATTCTGAAGAGTACAAACACACTTAACAGAATACAATAAAATACAGAATAAAAACAGAATACTATAAAAGTACAAATATTATGTTATTCATACTTAAAAGTCATGTTTGCAAAGGACCTTAATGTCAATGACTGCTTGAGGACAAACATATCAAAGAACAAAACAGACACTTCTGGAGTACATTGGAAGAGAATAAAGATATTCCTTATGATTTCTAAACCAACACATTTCAGTATAACAACCTCATAATGGAGAGCCAGTCTCCAGCACATCTCAGGTGTGTGTGAGATTTTACATCCATACTCTGCCCCCACTAACCCCCACTGATCTCTGTGCTTACATATCTGGATTCAGTGTAGTGCTGTGGGTTGGTACGTGCTATAACTGTCTGCTAGATATAGTGTAAAAATGACTCCGTTAACTCCTATTCTAAAAAAATCCATAATATCTTCAAGTTTCTTTATAAAGGTTGACTTGACCAAAAGGTCAATAAATTAATTAATTGCTGAGATGAATGTGTGTGGGAGTAATTTTCATCATTGATAACTGAGAGATACATACACTATACAGTGCCTTCGGCAAGTATTCAGGACACTTGACTTTTTCTACATTTTGGTAAGTTAATGCCTTATTCTAAAATTGATCAAATACAAACAAATCCTCAGCAATCTACACACAATACCCCATAATGGCAAAGTGAAAATAGGTTTTTACAAATTTTTGCAAATGTATTATAACTTAAAAACTGAAATACCTTACATAAGTATTCAGACCCTTTGCAATGAGACTCGAAATTGAGCTCAGGTACATCCTGTTTCCATTGATCATTGTTCATCCAGCTGTTTCTACAACTTGATTTGAGTTCACCTCTGGTAAATTCAGTTGATTGGACATTATTTGGAAAGGCACACACCTGTCTATATAAGGTCCCACAGTTGACAGTGCAAGTCAGAGCAAAAACCAAGCCATGAGGTCGAAGAAAATGTCCATAGTGCTCCAAAACTACATGTTAATATATAATATTGTGATTGGGTATAACTGTTACATTTTCCTTCCTAACGTTGTTTGGAGAACTCTGAATATGATTAGGATGTAGTTCAGGCCAGTTCTTCTGAAGGAGAGTGGATAGTTCTGTAGGTGTGTTCCCTCATAGTGCTCATGAGAAACAAGATTCTCCGGTCTGATGAAACCAAGATTGAACTCTTGGGCCTGAATGCCAAACGTCACGTCTGGAGGAAACCTGGCACCATCCCTACGTTGAAGCATGGTATTGGCAGCATCATGTTGTGGAGATGTTTTTCAGCGGCAGGAAGTGGGAGACTAGTCAGGATCGAAGGACAGATGAACGGAGCAAAGTATAGAGAGATCCTTAATGAAAACCTGCTCCAGACCACTCAGGACCTGAGACTGGGGGGTGAAGGTTTACCTTCCAACAGAACAACGACCCTAAGCACACAGCCAAGACAACGCAGGAGTGGCTTTAGGACAGGTCTCTGAAAGTCCTTGAGTTGCCCAACCAGAGCCCGGACTTGAACCCGATCGAACGTCTCTGGAAAGACCTGAAAATTGCTGTGCAGCAACGCTCCCCATCCAACCTGACAGAGCTTGAGAGGATTTGCAGAGAACAATGGGAAAAACTCCCCAATTCAGGTGTGCCAAGCTTGTAACATCATACCCAAGAAAACTCAAGGCTGTAATCGCTGCCAAAGGTGCTTCCACGAAGTATTGAGTAAAGGGTCTGAATACTTATGTAAATGTGATATTTCAGTTTTAAAGTTTTTAAATAAATTAGCAAAAATGTCTAAAACCATGTTTTTGCGTTGTCATTATGGGGTATTGTGTGTAGTTTGATGAGGAAATAAAACAATTTAATCAATTTTAGAATAAAGCTGTAACGTAACAAAATGTGAAAAAAGTCAAGAGGTCTAAATACCTTCCGAAGGCAATGTACAGTTGAAGTCAGAAGTTTACATAGGTTGGAGTCATTAAAACTCGTTTTTCAACCCCTCCACACATTTCTTGTTAACAAACTTTAGTGTTGTCAAGTCGGTTAGGACATCTACTTTGTGCCTGACACAAGTCACAAGGCAATGCTACCAAATACTAATTGAGTGTATGTAAACTTCTGACCCACTGGGAATGTGATGAAAGAAATAAAAGCTGAAATAAATCATTCTCTCTACTATTATTCTGACATTTCACATTCCTAAAATAAAGTGGTGATCCTAACTGACCTAAGACAGGGAATTTGTACTTGTATTAAATGTCAGGAATTGTGAAAAACTGAGTTTAAATGTATTTGGCTAAGGTGTATGTAAACTTCAACTGTATGTAGAAACCCCTTCAAATTAGTGGATTGAGCTGTTTCAGCCACATCCGTTGCTGACAGGTGTGTAAAATCGAGCACACAGCCATAAAATCTCCATCTCCATAGTGGATACGTCTAGGACCAACAACGGCTCAGCCGCGAAGTGGTAGACCACACAAGTTCACCGAATTGAACCGCAGAGTGCTGAAGTGCGTAGCATGTAAAAATTGTCTTTCCTCGGTTGCAACACTCACTGCTGAGTTCCAAACTGCCTCTGGAAGCAATGTCAGCACAATAACTGTTCATCGGGAGCTTCATGAAATAGGTTTCCATACGCAATACCAAGCGTTGGCTGGAGTGGTGTAAAGCTCACCGCCAATGGACTCTAGATCAGTGGAAATGTGTTCTCTGGAGTGATTAATCATGCTTCACCATCTGGCAGTCCGATGGACGAATCTGGGTTTGGCGGATGCCAGGAGAACGCTACCTGCCCCAATGCATAGTGCCAACTGTAAAGTTTGGTTGAGGAGGAATAATGGTCTGGGGCTGTTTTTCATGGTTCGGGCTAGGCCCCTTAGTTCCATTGAAGGGAAATCTTAATGCTACAGCATACAATGACATTCTAGACAAATCTGTGCTTCCAACTTTGTGGCAACAGCTTGGGGAAGGCCCTTTCCTGTTTCAGCATGTCAATGCCCCCATGCACAAAGTGAGGTCCATACAGAAATGGTTTGTCGAGATCGATGTGGAAGAACTTGACTGGCCTGCACAGAGCTCCGACCTCACCCCCATCGAACACCTTTAGGATTAATTGTAACGCGCCGACTGCGAGCCATGCCTAATCGCCCGACATTAGTGCCAGATTTCACTAATGCTCTTGTGGCTGAATGGAAGCAAGTCCCGGCAGCAAATCAAATCAAATCACATTTTATTGATCTCATACACGTGATTAGAAGATGTTATTGGGGATGTAGTTAAATGCTTGTGCTTCTAGCTCCGACGGTGCAGTAATATCTAACAAGTAATATCTAACAAATTACACGACATATACCCAATACACACAAATCTTAGTCGGAATGAATTAAGACTATATACCTATGGACGAGCGATGTCAGAGCGGAACGGACTAAGATACTGTAGAAGAGTATAGAATACAGTATATACATATGAGATGAGTAATGCAAGATATGTAAACATTGTTAAGTGAATGAGATCCCGTAGAATAGTATAGAAAACAGTATATACATATGAGATGAGTAATGCCAGATATGTAAACATTATTAAAGTGACTAGTGTTCCATTCCTTAAAGTGGCAAGTGATTTCTAGTCTATGCCTATAGGCAGCAGCCTCTAATGTTCT
The DNA here is from genome assembly GCF_045679555.1 of Salvelinus alpinus. Classification (NCBI taxonomy): domain Eukaryota; kingdom Metazoa; phylum Chordata; class Actinopteri; order Salmoniformes; family Salmonidae; genus Salvelinus; species Salvelinus alpinus. The sequence goes on from NC_092097.1 coordinate 26,368,610, forward strand.
AGCGATCGCTGTTTAACAGTCTGATGGCCTTGAGATAGCAATGCTCCAACATCTAGTAGAAAGCCTTCCCAAAAGGTTGGAGGCTGTTATAGCAGCAAAGGGGGAACCAGCTCTATATTAAAGTTTTTTCCAACTGCTTACACACGTTTTCAAAACTGTACACTTTTTTCAAAACTCTACACACAATTCCCAAAACTGCACATCCTTCAAAATGTAACACTGCATTTAAAATGCCATAAACACATGTTAGAATGAAGCATTTGCATCATTGCAATACAATGTTCTACAGTGAAAGTAATCTGCTGAGAGGGGTAACAAGTACACTGTAAACACCAATGCAATGTAGAAACAGAAAATATTTGTTAGGCCAAACATTACTGTTGTATACAGTAGCATACAACAAAACCGTAAACATATGTAAACCAAAAGTATATTCTTTAGAATACAGTAAAGAACACAATTGTGTGTGTGGGGTCCCGGGGGGGCAGTCCAGGAATTGGTAGGGGGGGAGGCAGTCACCAGTGCTAAGCTACGCTTCATCTCTTCTCCGGCCTGGGTCTGGCCACAATACTTCGTCCACATCACAAGATACGTTTTCTCTTGCCAAACATCGAGGGAAGTATCTCCTAGCATGGCGTATCCAACCTTGGACAGAGGCAACCTCTATGTCCACACATGCGTCCTCCATTGCCTGGAGAAGCGGCATGCGGGCATAGGGTTGGCGATCATACACTTTCCTGCGCCAGGCTGAGAAGAATTTCTCTATGGGATTTAGAAAAGGTGAATATGGGGGTAGGTACAAAACTACAAATTGTGGATGGGCAAACCAGTTTTGGCCCAGAACAGCCCGGTGAAAACTAACATTGTCCCATAAAACCACAAATCTAGCAGGCTCCTGATCTGGATCAGGGACAAGCACTGTGTAAATTGCATCCAGACAAGTGAGCATATGGCCGGTGTTGTACATTGTGTGGCATTGTGTGGCATTGTGATGGAGGACCCCGTTTTGAGTGATGGCAGCACACATAGTTATATTACCCCCGCGCTGTCCAGGGACATTGGTAATTGCCCTCTGTCCTATTACATTTCTTCCGCGGCGCCTGGTTTTGGTGAGGTTGAAGCCAACCTCATCCACATAAATAAATTCATGGCGAATTACATGGGCATCCAGCTCCAATACTCTCTGTAACAGACAAAAAGGATATACAGATGAGTAAATATGGTATGTCTGAAGTACTGGAAGTAGTGTTGCATACATACCTCTACAAAGTCATGTCGCATATTCTTGACTCTGTCAGAGTTTCTCTCAAATGGCACCTTGTAAAGTTGTTTCATCGTCACTCGGTGCCGTTGGAGGATGCGTTGTATGGTCGACAGGCTTACAGCATTGATGTTGTTAAATATGGTGTCATTATTCAAGATATGCTCTCTTATCTCTCGAATCCTAATTGCATTGTTGGCCAAAACCATATTTATAATTGCAGTCTCTTGTACATCTGTAAACAAGCGTCCTCATCCTCCATGATGTCTTTGCCTTTCCACTCTGTACAGAATTCAAACAGAGTATGTGTTCAGCATAGGAACTGTAAACAATGTACAAAAAATTTTAGTACAGCATGATAACCAACCTCATTCATCAATGCAGTGCAGTAAATGGATGGCTTAGAGTTACAAATGTTTATGCAATACTATGCAGTCATACGTATTTTACAGTACATTACTGTAATGCTAAAATAGTCATTAGAGAGTTGCATACCTGTTCTCATTTCTGAAGGTTCGAATTATGGACGCCACTGTAAATCGACTCAAGTTGGGCTGGACTCTCAGTCCAGCCTCTCTCATGGTCAAACCGTGGTTGATCACATGATCAACAAGTGTTGCCCTAATCTCATCAGAGATGGCCCTCCTTCCTTCTCTTCTTTGCCCTCGTCCTCGTCCTCTTATTCCTCTTCCTCTCCCTCCTACTCCTCTTGCTGTCTGTCCATTGTTGGCATCATTGTTCAAAACAGGTAATCTGACCTTTGACCTATTTTTAGGCCTATACTACAGTAAAGCAGTGATTGGTTAGTGATCAGTTAAGCTATTAGTGTTTGCACATGTGAGGAGTGTGTGTGTGACCTGGTGAATAAGTGTAGCATTTTGATTGGTTGTGTTTGGAAAAGGAAAGCAAGTCACTTCCTGTTAGATTTCTGTGTTTTAGGTAGAGAATTGTGTGTAGTGTTTTGAAAAAAGTGTTTTATGCAATTGACAACTGAGTCAAAGGCTGAGAAATAGCTTATGGTTTTGGATATTTGGTATGTAGTTTTGCACTTTGAGTGAGAGGTTTCAAAAATCGTGTGACATGAAAAGGTTTTGTGTGTAAGCAGTTGGAAAAAACTGTAATGCCCATGATTTTGGAATGAGATGTTGGACGCGCAGGTGTCCACATCCTTTTGGTAATGTAGTGTATATGGTGGTGGTGGTTGTGCATGTTAACTGATAATGACTCTGAGAATACAGAAGACCTATTGAAGCAGAACTGGAATTCCACCATCTGCAATTACTGAACGACGGGGAGCAGGAGAGGTATTTGGGGTGGAAGAGAGAAAGGGGGGAGAGGTGAAAGAGAGGGAGGTTGAAAAGGAGGGGTAAGGAGGTGTGAAATCATATCTGAACCCCAGGAAGAGGCCTTGTTCTGCCCACACACCTGACTCATATTACTCTCTCTGTGTGTGTGTGTGTGTGTGTGTGTGTGTGTGTGTGTGTGTGTGTGTGTGTGTGTGTGTGTGTGTGTGTGTGTGTGTGTGTGTGTGTGTGTGTGTGTGTGTGTGTGTGTGTGTGTGTGTGTGTGTGTGTGTGTGTGTGTGTGTGTGTGTGTGTGTGTGTGTGTGATGGTAAATATGTATCTTTAAGAAAGCATGAACACAATGTTTTTATCCGTTTACTTTATTCTAAAAGAAACAGACAGGAGTATACTATAAATGAGATGATACATACAGTAAAATAATAATAGTGAATATTAGATCAAGAAAATATATGGTAAATAAATGTATACAACAGAAAAACATGTTTGACCTGATTACATTCCGCAAACTGGCCAATACAGGGCCTGTACAGGAGACAGTGCTTTCAGCACCTGGAGTACAGAACATCCTCCATAGTCAATAACAAAACATCTCTTCCATCCACACTAAATCATATTGGCACTTAACTAAATAGAATGCAGGTATAATATCCTCAAACCGGGATACAGTACAAGTACTACTTCCGAACAGGCTCACAGCTTTGACAAGGTGTGCCTTTGCTTTCATCAGTTAGGGTGATTTACAAATCTGTCTTTCTGCTGTTTTTTAAGTGGTATACTAGCTACAGTACAGTAAACATCTATGTTCCGAGATAGAACTGCATGCAACAGTTTGTCTGAATGGTTCATTTAATGCAAGAGAAAAAGACGGGCACGGATATGTTTTACAATACGGGTACAATACGGGTGCATCATCCATATAGGATGTGACACTGCGGAAGCCGTATATAACAGTCAAAAACATACACACAGACACATATTATAAGGCACTGCAGTAGAGCATATATGTAGCAGAAAGGCTGGAGGTGGTGGTATATGCACCTGGGCACTTCTGTGTAGTAGTACAGATTCAGTTTCACTCTCTCAATTATCCAAATAACAGTTATTTGTCATAGGTGAGCACGGACAATACCTGTGCATATTGCTGTAACAACACTCTACTATAGAAAAACCCTTCAATATTGCTTGTGTACAAAACAGATTCTAAAATACATTTAAACATTTAACACATGGGCATCTTTAAGAATGATAAAATACTAGTTACCCATTTGGGTTGGTCTGGAGATGTATTACTTCAAAAGTGTATTCTGAGTTTATTTTGTTACATTCTGAGAGTGTGTTTCCTATAGAGTGTCTTGTCTGCTTTTGTTTTCATTGAGACAGTGTCTTGTCTGTTTCTGTTAGACAGTGTCTTGCCTTTTGCCAACAATCTAACACATCGTGGGGCCAAAGGAGTCGCCCAAACTATAAGTATTCCTCCTTTTTCTCTGGTGGGGAACTTTTAACATTTGGTCTGCAATTTAAAAGAAAAAAACATGTTTCAGTAAATGTACACTTGTATTCTCAGAGAACCAAACCAAAAGGCACATTTCTACAAACCCAGAAATCATAGGATATCAGTGAAGCAGAAATCAACAAAACATGACACGACAAATCTTACTCATACAGTTAAAGTTCAGTAAATAAACGATAAATGGACATAATGGAGTTTCTAGTAAAGGGTTCACAGGATGAAATACAGTAATGCCGCCCATCTAGTCTGAAAGGGGAGGGTCTAACCACCCAACCATACTTCTCCTTTCAGAGTCCGTATTTACAAACAACCTCAAGGGGGTGGGGGAAAGGGGAGTGGCAAGCTCTTAAAGGTGTGGTGGAAATTTTGTTGACCGATAAGTTAATATCAGAGACAGATAAGGTGCAGACATTAAGGAAGGGAGTGTGGGGTTGGTGGGAGGGAGGGAGAGGGGTGTGACATATGCTATAGCGGAGAGACAAGGGTCCACATTTTGAATCTAGGAATGAACAGGGAAAGGGGAAACAGTGAGCGTAACTCGGACAGTCCTCGAAAAAAGGCAGGGGGTGGTCAGTCAGGGAAACTAGTCTCACTCAACAACTCTGCCCTGAATTAGGGAAGAGAAGAAGACAGGCAGAGAAGAACAGCATTAGAGGAGAGGAGACGAGAGGGGAGAGAGAGACACATCAAAAACTCACTGATTCATCGTTACAGGCAGCTAGCTCTCTGGTGTTAGTGAGTGAATGAGTGCTTGATGCTACATGCTAGATAAGGAAGAATAAAAAGAGGTGCTAGCCAGGCTTTCATTAGCTCTGTGGTTAATGAGTGAAGATGGTTGATTCTAGGTGCTCATGCAGTGTTTTTGAAAGTGAAAGCATGTTGTTGCTAAATTAAGCATTGGAGGATTAATGATGGAGAAGTTAGCGGAAGCTCGTCAGTCACAGCACACAGATAATTTGTTACGTCATGTGTTCTATGGCATGGAATAGATCTGATATGGTGTCCGAATCTGTTGGGTTTATGATGGTTGGTTTTGTTTTGTTTTGTTTGGAACCAGTTTGGTCGTGTTGGAACCAGAATCTTATTTGACAGCTAGTATATCTTACATTATTGTTGATATACCTAGTCACTTGAGGCACACAGTAATAGTACTTTGGGAGGGGAGGTCTTAAAAATAATAACTTTTCTGGAAAATGTTGTTGGTGGTTGTTCAACATTTTATTGCTTTGTCCTTTGTCCGTTTGTCCTTTGGTAATAACTCTTAGCGGACATCTGCTGAAGATGGGCTCATAATGGTTTTAGCAGAAGTGGAGGAGGTCCTTCAAGACCTGTGTACCCACATTCTGAGTACAATGGAACACTCCATACACAAAGGCTTTACCAAGAAGAGGGGCCAAACAACCAGAAAACAGGGGGCATTGAACGGTTCTTAGAAAAGTTAAATGGTTCTGTTATCGGAAGTCCGATGAACCAGCCTTTTCACCCAAGTTAATGTATGTTGAAGAGCCATGATAAAGAGTCAGGAGTATTGGGTTGTGGATTGAAGCAGAGAAATGTGTAGGTTGAGTTGGCGTTCAGGGGGTCTAGATGGCCTGAGTAGAGGCTTAGAGAATGACTGAAAGTACAGTATATTGCAGTTGCCTTGCATTAATTATTAGCATCAGAATTTTATTTTTGAATCCAGAATAAATACAACAAAACTAACGGAACTGCCCAAAAAGTAGCTTGATATCACATTGACCATAGCTAATTATCTTATCTTATCATAACTGGCTTTTACAGTAGCAGATCATTTCTGTATACTTTCAATTCAGGTGGCTAGATGGACATGATGGTATTTAGTAGCATAGAATAGAATTGTATAAAATGGACCTTGAATGTCCATTGAAAATGAAGGTTTCCTTTAAGATTTGTTTGTCTATAGAACACCAGAATAATAAACCCATGAGTTTAACTGAATCTATGTTTTTTTTATAACAGTGGGGTTTTATAAGAGATCAGTCAGTGGTCCTTACCCCATTCATTCTCTGAGATATATAACATGTGGATGATCGGTATTGTGTAGACTTGGATGTGTTAACGAATTAAGCATGATGTTAAGGCATACAATAATGGCCATCTCTCTCTCGTTAAAATAACATTTCTGTTAGCTCACAACATATTCTACCTTTTCTTTACATCTGATTCGAACTGATGACCTCATAAGATGTTCAGAGGAATAATTTTGTGGAAACTGATTTCAATTCAAATCAGAAGGTTAGCTCTTTATATAATGTCATCAACTACATTCGACTGGAATGTTTAAGTGTTAAAGGCCACAACGCAACACACACATACACACAGCTCCAACCAGGAAGCATAGGACATGCTAACCAAAGCCATAAAAAAACAAAACTGTATTTTTTTTGTATTTTTTCTTTGATCATATTTGTCCCACAATTTACCTTTAGGCATTACCTATGCCTCCTCTACACAGTAACTTACTTTGGCATTACTTTCTTGGTTTGGTTTTAGTTTGCATAGAGGAAGACTGTTTTACAAACAGTTTTTTTATTCACGTTTATTAAATTGCAAAAACTGAATTATCAACTGTATCTTACGGTCAAATTCAGGAGGCTGTCTGTTATAAAGACAAACGTCCAGTATACGTTAAATAATGTTTAAGTAAGGGATAATCAACGAGGGAATATGCGTTCTATGGAAAATAATGAATGACGCGCAAGCGGAGTGGAACTGACCTTTCACGGAGGTGAATTCTTCCGGGTTGGAGCGAGCGGTCGCATTCGCACTACCGCAGGTAGTATAACTTTTCATTACATTTCATTATAGTACAACGGTTTGATTTGTCTAATCTTAGCAATTTCTTCTTAGCTAGCTACATAGCCGTCTTTGTATCAAAGATAATTGCGTAATTATCGTATTTCGTCGTCCTAACGTAGTCTACACTGCTATCTGCCCAGCAGCTAGCCAGCTAGCCAGCTAGCAAACGTCCACCGTCTACCGAATAGCAGCACTGTAGAAACTATTACACTCAACTGAACGACTTGATTAGTGTAGTGTTAGCTAGCTACATAGTTGTCTTTGCTGTCTTCGTATCCAAGATAATTGTGTAGTTTAGAGTGTGTAGTTTTAGAGTGATTATCTTAATTTACCGAGGTTAGCTAGCCAGCTATTTGTCGTCCTTAACGTAGGAGACACTGCTAGCTAGCCAACAGCTAGCCAACGTCTACCGAATAGAACTTCCGCACTCAACAACCCGGTCGCATTCCGCTTCGCTCCACAGGTAGTATCACATTTTCATTTCATTTCATTACAGTACAACGGTTTGATTTGTTTGATCGTAGCTAGCTACATAGCTAGCTACATAGCCGTCTTTGTATCAAAGATAATTGTGTAGTCTAGAGCGATTTTCTAGGTTAGCTAGCCAGCTATTGTCGTTCTTTTAACGCAACGTAACGTAATCAACACTGCTAGCTAGCCAGCTAGCCCCCGAATAGCAGCACTGTAGAAACTATTACACTCAACGGAACGACTTGATTAGTGTAGTGTCAACAACGCAAACACTGCCAGCTAGCCTACAAAGTCAACAACGCAGCCACTGCCAGCTAGCCTACTTCAGCAGTACTGTATCATTTTAATCATTTTAGTCAATAAGATTCTTGCTACGTAAGCTTAACTTTCTGAACATTCGAGACGTGTAGTCCACTTGTCATTCCAATCTCCTTTGCATTAGCGTAGCCTCTTCTGTAGCCTGTCAACTATGTGTCTGTCTATCCCTGTTCTCTCCTCTCTGCACAGACCATACAAACGCTCCACACCGCGTGGCCGCGGCCACCCTAATCTGGTGGTCCCAGCACGCACGACCCACGTGGAGTTCCAGGTCTCCGGTAGCCTCTGGAACTGCCGATCTGCGGCCAACAAGGCAGAGTTCATCTCAGCCTATGCCTCCCTCCAGTCCCTCGACTTCTTGGCACTGACGGAAACATGGATCACCACAGATAACACTGCTACTCCTACTGCTCTCTCTTCGTCCGCCCACGTGTTCTCGCACACCCCGAGAGCTTCTGGTCAGCGGGGTGGTGGCACCGGGATCCTCATCTCTCCCAAGTGGTCATTCTCTCTGTCTCCCCTTACCCATCTGTCTATCGCCTCCTTTGAATTCCATGCTGTCACAGTTACCAGCCCTTTCAAACTTAACATCCTTATCATTTATCGCCCTCCAGGTTCCCTCGGAGAGTTCATCAATGAGCTTGATGCCTTGATAAGCTCCTTTCCTGAGGACGGCTCACCTCTCACAGTTCTGGGCGACTTTAACCTCCCCACGTCTACCTTTGAGTCATTCCTCTCTGCCTCCTTCTTTCCACTCCTCTCCTCTTTTGACCTCACCCTCTCACCTTCCCCCCCTACTCACAAGGCAGGCAATACGCTCGACCTCATCTTTACTAGATGCTGTTCTTCCACTAACCTCATTGCAACTCCCCTCTAAGTCTCCGACCACTACCTTGTATCCTTTTCCCTCTCGCTCTCATCCAACACTTCCCACACTGCCCCTACTCGGATGGTATCGCGCCGTCCCAACCTTCGCTCTCTCTCCCCCGCTACTCTCTCCTCTTCCATCCTATCATCTCTTCCCTCTGCTCAAACCTTCTCCAACCTATCTCCTGATTCTGCCTCCTCAACCCTCCTCTCCTCCCTTTCTGCATCCTTTGACTCTCTATGTCCCCTATCCTCCAGGCCGGCTCGGTCCTCCCCTCCCGCTCCGTGGCTCGACGACTCATTGCGAGCTCACAGAACAGGGCTCCGGGCAGCCGAGCGGAAATGGAGGAAAACTCGCCTCCCTGCGGACCTGGCATCCTTTCACTCCCTCCTCTCTACATTTTCCTCTTCTGTCTCTGCTGCTAAAGCCACTTTCTACCACTCTAAATTCCAAGCATCTGCCTCTAACCCTAGGAAGCTCTTTGCCACCTTCTCCTCCCTCCTGAATCCTCCTCCCCCCCCCTCCTCCCTCTCTGCAGATGACTTCGTCAACCATTTTGAAAAGAAGGTCGACGACATCCGATCCTCGTTTGCTAAGTCAAACGACACCGCTGGTTCTGCTCACACTGCCCTACCCTGTGCTCTGACCTCTTTCTCCCCTCTCTCTCCAGATGAAATCTCGCGTCTTGTGACGGCCGGCCGCCCAACAACCTGCCCGCTTGACCCTATCCCCTCCTCTCTTCTCCAGACCATTTCCGGAGACCTTCTCCCTTACCTCACCTCGCTCATCAACTCATCCCTGACCGCTGGCTACGTCCCTTCCGTCTTCAAGAGAGCGAGAGTTGCACCCCTTCTGAAAAAACGTACACTCGATCCCTCCGATGTCAACAACTACAGACCAGTATCCCTTCTTTCTTTTCTCTCCAAAACTCTTGAACGTGCCGTCCTTGGCCAGCTCTCCCGCTATCTCTCTCAGAATGACCTTCTTGATCCAAATCAGTCAGGTTTCAAGACTAGTCATTCAACTGAGACTGCTCTTCTCTGTATCACGGAGGCGCTCCGCACTGCTAAAGCTAACTCTCTCTCCTCTGCTCTCATCCTTCTAGACCTATCGGCTGCCTTCGATACTGTGAACCATCAGATCCTCCTCTCCACCCTCTCCGAGTTGGGCATCTCCGGCGCGGCCCACGCTTGGATTGCGTCCTACCTGACAGGTCGCTCCTACCAGGTGGCGTGGCGAGAATCTGTCTCCTCACCACGTGCTCTCACCACTGGTGTCCCCCAGGGCTCTGTTCTAGGCCCTCTCCTATTCTCGCTATACACCAAGTCACTTGGCTCTGTCATAACCTCACATGGTCTCTCCTATCATTGCTATGCAGACGACACACAATTAATCTTCTCCTTTCCCCCTTCTGATGACCAGGTGGCGAATCGCATCTCTGCATGTCTGGCAGACATATCAGTGTGGATGACGGATCACCACCTCAAGCTGAACCTCGGCAAGACGGAGCTGCTCTTCCTCCCGGGGAAGGACTGCCCGTTCCATGATCTCGCCATCACGGTTGACAACTCCATTGTGTCCTCCTCCCAGAGCGCTAAGAACCTTGGCGTGATCCTGGACAACACCCTGTCGTTCTCAACTAACATCAAGGCGGTGGCCCGTTCCTGTAGGTTCATGCTCTACAACATCCGCAGAGTACGACCCTGCCTCACACAGGAAGCGGCGCAGGTCCTAATCCAGGCACTTGTCATCTCCCGTCTGGATTACTGCAACTCGCTGCTGGCTGGGCTCCCTGCCTGTGCCATTAAACCCCTACAACTCATCCAGAACGCCGCAGCCCGTCTGGTGTTCAACCTTCCCAAGTTCTCTCACGTCACCCCGCTCCTCCGCTCTCTCCACTGGCTTCCAGTTGAAGCTCGCATCCGCTACAAGACCATGGTGCTTGCCTACGGAGCTGTGAGGGGAACGGCACCTCAGTACCTCCAGGCTCTGATCAGGCCCTACACCCAAACAAGGGCACTGCGTTCATCCACCTCTGGCCTGCTCGCCTCCCTACCACTGAGGAAGTACAGTTCCCGCTCAGCCCAGTCAAAACTGTTCGCTGCTCTGGCCCCCCAATGGTGGAACAAACTCCCTCACGACGCCAGGACAGCGGAGTCAATCACCACCTTCCGGAGACACCTGAAACCCCACCTCTTTAAGGAATACCTAGGATAGGATAAAGTAATCCTTCTCACCCCCCCCCCCCCTTAAAAGATTTAGATGCACTATTGTAAAGTGGCTGTTCCACTGGATGTCATAAGGTGAATGCACCAATTTGTAAGTCGCTCTGGATAAGAGCGTCTGCTAAATGACTTAAATGTAAATGTAAATGTAAAATTATTTTCCAGAGAACACATAGAGCCCCGAGTTGATTATGCCTTTTATACCATGGCTATAATTTAACACATTTACCACTAGAAATGTGTTCAACATCTACAGAAGTAGCTGGCAAGTTTACTAGATAGTGACTGTAGTTGCTGTGTTAACCAAACAAACAGACTTACTAGTTTAGCTAACCAAACCATCAGTCCTAGCTTGCTATTATCAAAATGTAATTCAACAATACCAATACTGTTTTCAATTCGACTTTTGCTTTCAAAAGCAGGTCAAATAAACATGTAAAAATGAGCTATAGCCATTGAATTCTACAGTGCAAATATACCGTGCATTATAGGGAAATAATGCATGCTCTAGAATCCCATTCAAGCCAATCAGAAAAGAGGATTCAACAACGCTATGGTATAATGTCTTTTAAGCCACATGACAGATTTTATTCACATCAAATGTTTAAAAGGTTAATTGAGCAAGATCACCATCCTGTCAATGACATGTATTGCAATAAAATATAAAAGTTTTCCGCTCAACAATATGTTCTATAGAATAAATGTCATCCGAATTCTTAAGGGTTTCTAAAATCCAAACGATACTTGGTGGAGACTGTGTGCGTGTGTGTGCAAGTGTTTGTAAGCTTTACGTATGAGTAAAAGGAAAAAGGGTGAGGAGCAAAGAGTGGCCTCTGCTCTCTGTTTGTGTGGCTGCTGGGAGGTGTGCGGGGTTTACACATACTCCCTGGCTGTGGATGGTTGTGATTGGCGGTAGTACTGCTGCCCTCGCCTCTCCTCATTGGAGCAGGAGCAACACAGGAAGGATCCGCCCAAAACAGTCAAGCTAGCTGCCGCCCATCCCACGAACAGGGCAGACCCAAACTCATACCTGAGGCGGAAATTGTCAAATGTGTCTTCAATATCGGTCTTTACAGTGTTATAGACATGATATCTGTATCAGAGATTAACTGAGTGGTAGATACAGTGTGTGACCAGTGTGATAGGGTTACCTGGCATTGATTGGCGTGTTTGGGTTGAAGAACTGATAGGACACCTGAGTGGCATACCAGGACACAGACACCATCGTGCACAGACCTGCAGAGACAGGGAGAGGGAGAGAGAGAGAGAGAGAGAGAGAGAGAGAGAGAGAGAGAGAGAGAGAGAGAGAGAGAGAGAGAGAGAGAGAGAGAGAGAGAGAGAGAGAGAGAGAGAGAGAGAGAGAGAGAGAGAGAGAGAGAGAGAGAGAGAGAGAGAGAGAGAGAGAGAGAGAGAGAGAGAGAGAGAGAGAGGATGGATGCGACAACATCAAATTATGACACTGAACAAGGATACACACATGGAAGCACACACACACACACACACACACACACACATAGCAGTGAAACACTATGTGTAATGACTCTGAGGTTGTTTTTCTATCTCTCTCAAGCTCATAGTTATCTCTGAGGTCAGGGGAGCTTATCTGTCCAAAATCAGCTTTCCTGTTTACAGCTGGGACCCTAATTACCCAGAAAGCCCCTGGTGAGAGAATTTTGTCAAAGGAATGCAAGAAATGAATATACTCCAACAGTAAAAGAGTAAACACCATTGAATATAGAGAGATAACAACCTACTGGTAACTGCCAAAACTAAATGAAACACCAAGTGTCTTAATAGGGCGTTGGACCACCACGAGCCAGAACAGCTGCAATGCGCCTTGGCATAGATTCTACATGTGTCCTGAACTTAGTTGTAGGGATGCGACACCATTCTCCATGAGAAATTCCATAATTTGGTGTTTTGATGATGGTGGTGGAAAACGTTGTGTCAGGCGTCACTCCAGAATCTCCCATAAATGTTCAATTGGGTTGAGATCTGGTGACTGAGACACACACACACCCTCTATGATCCATTGAAACCCCTTTTTCAAAGTCAATTTGTTCTCTTCTTCTGGCCATGGCAGCCAAAATATTGGCAACTGGGCATTTTTATACATGGCCCCAAGCATGATGAGATGTTAATTGCTTAATTAACTCAGGATCCATACCTCTGTGGAAGCAACTGCTTTCAATATACTTGTTATCCCTCATTTACTCAGGTGTTTCCTTTGTTTGGGCAGTTACCTGTAATTGAGATTATAAATCACTGTAGTGCCTGAACCTTAAATTTGAAGGATGGTACTTTAGCTGTATACATTTTCTAATAGCCTTTTAAGCTGTAAAGGAGTTTACAGTGCCCTCCACTAATATTGGCCCCCTGGGTAAATATGAGCATAACGGGCTGTGAAAAAAAGTTCTGTATTGTTCATCCTCTTGGTCTTTCATTCAAAATATTCACAAAAATCGAACCTTTAATTGAAGACAAATAATTGAAGGAAATAATACATTCTTATCATAAAACAAATATTTTTCTCAAATATATGTGTGCCACAATTATGGGCACTGCTTCATTCAATACTTTGTGCAACCTCCCTTTGCCAAGATAACAGCTCTGAGTCTTCTCCTGTAATGCCTAACAAGGTTGGAGAACACATTGCAAGGGATCTGAGAACATTCCTCCATACAGAATCTCTCCAGATCCTTCAGATTCCAAGGTCCACGCTTGTAGGCTCTCCTCTTCAGCTCTTCCCACATGGTTTCTATGGGGTTTAGGTCAGGGGACTGGGATGGCCATGGCAAAACCTTGATTCTGTCGTCAGTGAACCATTTTTGTATTGATTTTAAGGTGTGCTTTGGATCATTGTCCTGCTGGAAGATCCAACCACGGCCTCATTTAAGCTTCCTAGCAGAGATTTTGATTTAATATCTGCTGGTACTTGATGGAGTCCATGACACCATGTATCCTAACAAGTTGTCCAGGGCCTTAGGAAGAAAAACAGCCCCACAACATCAAAGATCCACCACCATACTTCACAGTGGGGATGAGGTACTTTTCTGTATGGCTATCTTTCTGTCTACACCAAACCCACCTCTGGTGTTTGTTACCAAAAAGCTCTATTTTGGTTTCATCTGACCATAGAACCTGGTCCCATTGAAAGTTCCAGTAACGTTTGGCAAACTGTAGGCGCTTGAGTTCGTTGCTTGATGACAGCAAAGGCTTTTTTATGGCAACCCTCCGAAACAACTTGTAGTTATGTAGGTGTCGTCTGCTCGTAGTTTTGGAGACTTTCTGACCCCAAGACCCAACTAACATCTGCATTTCTCCAGCTGTGATCCTTGGAAATTTTTACTTGCCCCATAATTGTGTTTGTTTCTTTAATCACATGACAGTCACCTTGCAGAAATCTCACCTGCGAGCAGGAAGAGGGCTCCTCCAGACACAGCTATGCGTCCCTTGGAGATGGGGTTGTTGTCGCCCACTTTAGTGCACTTCATCCCCACCACACTCACTATCATTCCTATGAAGCCCAGTAGCACGGACACCACCATAAGAGCACGACACGTCTGGATGTGCACTGTGGAGAGAGAGCGGGGAGATGAGGACAGGAAAAAAGGTAGTTGAAGGCAGAGAGATGGGAGAAAGAGGTTGGAGGGGTAAGAGGGAAAAAGGAGGAGAGGGGGGAAACATGGGGGGTGAAAAGGGAGGGAGCAGTGAGGGAGAATATAAAAGGGAGGGCAGATGGGGATGAAGAGGAGAAAGAGGGTGAAGGGAATTATAGAAAGGAGGGAAGAAAGAGGGTCTGTTAGGGCAGTTTTACTCGGCTTCAGATGGAGATCAGAGAGAAGACATGGTACACACAGAATATCTACACACAGGGTATATTCATAGAATATCTACACACAGGGTATATTCAAATAGAATATCTACACACAGGGTAAATTAATATAGAGTATCTACACACAGGGTATATTCATATAGAATATCTACACACAGGGTATGTTAATATAGAATATCTATACACAGGATATATTCATATAGAATATCTACACACAGGATATATTCATATAGACTATCTACACACAGGGTATGTTAATATAGAATATCTATACACAGGATATATTCATAGAGAATATCTACACACAGGGTATATTCATATAGAATACCTACACACAGGCTACATTCAAATAGAATATTTGCACACATGGTATATTTATAGAGAATATTTACACACATGGTATATTCAAACAGAATATTTACACACAGGGCGGCAGGTAGCCGAGTGGTTAGAGCGTTGGACTAGTAACCGAAAAGTTGCAAGATTGAATCCCCGAGCTGACAAGGTAAAAATCTGTCGTTCTGCCCCTGAACAAGGCAGTTAACCCACTATTCCTTAGGCCGTCATTGAATATAATACTTTTTTCTTAACTGACTTGCCTAGTTAAAAAAATATATATATTTAAAATATCTACACATGGTAAATTCACAGAGAATTTCTACAAACAGGCTACATTCATATAGAATATTTACACACAGGGTATATTCAAATAGAATATCTACACACAGGGTATATTCAAATAGAATATCTACACACAGGGTATATTCAAATAGAATATCTACACACAGGGTATATTCATATAGAATATCTACACACAGGGTATATTCATATAGAATATTTACACACAGGGTATACTCATATAGAATATTTACACACAGGGTATATTCATATAGAATATTTACACACAGGGTATATTCATATAGAATATTTACACACAGGGTATATTCATATAGAATATTTACACACAGGGTATATTCATATAGAATATCTATACATGGGTATTGAAGCTCTAGATTTCTCAGTATCAGATGTTCAGTTGGGGCAGAACGGGAGTGGAAGAAAGTTAAGCCACATTAGGATAGAAGGTATTCAGTGGGATTGCTGTGCAAAGCATCACTGGAAAAGAATCCAACCAAAACTATACTACAACCACCACATTGTAAATCAAAATGAAATCATAATTAAACTTCTTTACACAAAACTGGAGACAACAAAGACAGACATTCTCCTTTCTTTGGCTCTTTCTTCTCCCTCTCTCTTTCTATCCACCTCTTTATTTCTCTCTCTCTATCTCCCTATTGCTCTCTCCCTCTCTCTCTCTCTTTCTCTCTCTTTCTCTCTATCTTTCTTTCTCTTTCACTATCTCTCTCTTTATGAACTCATTATGTTTCCCACTTCCATGTTCCAAAATGGGATAATAACGGCAGTCTTAGTCCAGAGTTTGACTTAACTGTCCCTCTTAATCCTTCCAAATAACTTCACAGTGGTTTCACTGCTCAGAATTCCATGGATAACCCACACAGACATCAGTGCCCACATAACTCAGTGGGCGGGACATTTTTCATCTTTACACACACACACACACGCACACACACACACACACACACACACACACACACACACACACACACACACACACACACACACACACACACACACACACACACACACACACACACACACACACACACACACACACACACACACACACACACACACACACACACACACACACATACACACACACATTAACTTATGGACACATTCTGTAGGAAGAAATTACATACACACAAGCATACACACTCATTTTCTGTCACATACACACACACACTGTAGGAGGGCCTGTTTTACATGGTTCACACAGTGGGATTAGTGTGGCTTTGTCACAAAGCGGGATTGTTTTCACAGGGCTGTCGCCACCGCAATCAGACACTGTGGCCTGCAACACACACACACTTACACAGCAGCCTTGAAAGAGACTACAAGGCTAACACAATATGAAGAAAACACTGGTACAAGACTCACACAGCATTAATACTCACACCAAGATCTAAAATCTATTCTAGCCTTTATCCAGGTTCACAGCTCAACATAAGATCAACTCTCTCACACAACAAAACCCACATGCATAAGCCAAATTAACACATATCTACATCTTTACAGCAGACTAAATTACTATACATTATAGAATAGAATAGAATATAATGGAATAGTAGAACTACATAGGATAATGTAATACTGACACTGACAGTATGAGAAAATGTACATCAAATACAACTGGAGAACAATGAGTCTGTCCAGCAGACTTAAGTACAGTAATAATCTACTTTTATGATGGAAAAACACACTTGCACATTCATAGTTGGCAATAAATTACACTTCAGAACCTGATCTGAAAGGTTAGTGATGGGCAGACGAGCTTTGAAGGTAGATTGATGTGTGGCAGGATCCGTTTGAAGGAGAATTGTAATGGTTTATGAGAGAAAAAGCTTTTATTTTCTCTTTCATCCATTCTTTCCTTTTTAAAAGTGTGTGGGGAGTTTGGGCTGGCCCTACAGGGCACCACTCTGATCAATGGACTAACAGAGGAGTCGTGTGTGTGTGTGTGTGTGTGTGTGTGTGTGTGTGTGTGTGTGTGTGTGTGTGTGTGTGTGTGTGTGTGTGTGTGTGTGTGTGTGTGTGTGTGTGTGTGTGTGTGTGTGTGTGTGTGTGTGTGTGTGTGTGTGTGTGTGTGTGTGTGTGTGTGTGTGTGTGTGTGTGTGTGTGTGTGTGTGTGTGTGTGTGTGTGTGTGTGTGTGTGTGTGTGTGTGTGTGTGTGTGTGTATTCCTCCCACTATACTCTACCCCATGCCAAGGCTGGCAGTGCCAAGCACAAGCTGGATGTGTGTGTGGATGTGGACGATGGACATTGTCCTTTGTGAAATCACTTGTGACTTCATACGTAACATTGGTTTTGCCACCACTAAAACAGAAAACTGTTTCAACAACTCTACCTTCATTCTATTCATGTAAATGTCAGTGTGACACAGGCTTTGTGGAATAGTGTAAGCTAAGTTCAGGGGCACTGATATGTGGATGATGATTGTCATGTGAGCCTTCAGCTTCAGATGCGTATTTTACATCTATAGCGCCAAACGGTCATATCAGCACTCCTGTCCAGTTGACAAGAAACAACACACTCGATCACGATAGAGGGAGAGAAGAGAGAGAGAGAGAGAGAGAGAGAGAGAGAGAGAGAGAGAGAGAGAGAGAGAGAGAGAGAGATAGAGAGAGAGAGAGAGAGAGAGAGAGAGAGAGAGAGAGTGCCAGTACATAGCTGCTACTAACTCTACTGATGTCCTCTGATGTCCTCACAACGGGCAGCAGGGAAACTGGCGATGGGGCATGGTGTGATGTAAGACCATCCACCATTTCATCAGCATGTGTGGGCCGGGGGTCAGATATTCCACTGTAATATCCAGAGCTATAGAGAGTTCAGCAAACTATCCTCCATGTTGCCACGAAACATGCCTCAACAGTTCACATGTCTTACTAGAAAATATTTTAAATATCTTTAATGCCAATATCCTACCCTGAGATCCTAAATATCCAACCATGCTAAAGTCTGTGTATTCATAAGTCTGTAGGAGAGAGTGCTCTACGGCTTGAACTCACTGCAGTATTTAACACTAAGCTGTCAAAAGAGAAGACTATCTTTGATCTTCACCTCAATGGGATCCCCCGTTCCTCAAACCTGGCAAGAAAACACTAATGTTACAGTAGCACAGTAAACTACCTGTACGGTGGACCTGGATGTATTTGCTTCATATGTCCCAGAGCAAGAGAGAATTTGGCAATTACTCTGTCATCCAAAAAGCATGATGTCACTGAAATGACATCACATGATTCCATGGCAGCCATTAGCATCTCCTGTAAAATCTTGACCCATAACAGCTCAGCGATCTCATCATGACTGGTTGAATAGAATGCTCAGAAGCAGCAATATGGCATACCTCTAAAGTTGGCCAAAATCGACCTACAGTGGGGCAAAAAAGTATTTAGTCAGCCACCAATTGTGCAAGTTCTCCCACTTAAAAAGATGAGAGAGGCCTGTAATTTTCATCATAGGTACACTTCAACTATGACAGACAAAATGAGAAAAAAAATTTGTCTAGGCCACTCCAGGACCTTGAAATGCTTCTTACGAAGCCACTCCTTCGTTGCCCGGGCGGTGTGTTTGGGATCATTGTCATTCTGAAAGACCCAGCCACGTTTCATCTTCAATGCCCTTGCTGATGGAAGGAGGTTTTTACTCAAAATCTCACGATACATGGCCCCATTCATTCTTTCCTTTACACGGATCAGTCGTCCTGGTCCCTTTGCAGAAAAACAGCCCCAAAGCATGATGTTTCCACCCCCATGCTTCACAGTAGGTATGGTGTTCTTTGGATGCAACTCAGCATTCTTTGTCCTCCAAACACGACGAGTTGAGTTTTTACCAAAAAGTTATATTTTGGTTTCATCTGACCATATGACATTCTCCCAATCTTCTTCTGAATCATCCAAATGCTCTCTAGCAAACTTCAGACGGGCCTGGACATGTACTGGCTTAAGCAGGGGGACACGTCTGGCACTGCAGGATTTGAGTCCCTGGCGGCGTAGTGTGTTACTGATGGTAGGCTTTGTTACTTTGGTCCCAGTTCAGGCAATTCACTAGGTCCCCCCGTGTGGTTCTGGGATTTTTGCTCACCGTTCTTGTGATCATTTTGACCCCAGGGGGGAGATCTTGCGTGGAGCCCCAGATCGAGGGAGATTATCAGTGGTCTTGTATGTCTTCCATTTCCTAATAATTGCTCCCACAGTTGATTTCTTCAAACCAAGCTGCTTACCTATTGCAGATTCAGTCTTCCCAGCCTGGTGCAGGTCTACAATTTTGTTTCTGGTGTCCTTTGACACTTCTCTGGTCTTGGCCATAGTGGAGTTTTGAGTGTGATTTTTTTTCTAATTTTGTCTGTCATAGTTGAAGTGTATGATGAAAATTACTCTCTCATCTTTTTAAGTGGGAGAACTTGCACAATTGGTGGCTGACAAAATACTTTTTTGCCCCACTGTATATTGTCTTTTGACTCTGTTATGTCCTGTATAGCACTAGTGCTGGTGTGGTATTGTACACTGTATAGTGCAGTACAGAGGTTTCATTACTGTAGAGCCCAGAGAACTGAGAGCTTGGGTGGGTTGTGACCAATACCAGGCAGAATCTGCCTCTGAGACTGAAACTGCAACAAGTAGAAGAAGAACTGTTCCTTCAGCACCACTGTTCAGACTAGAATGAAACAAGATTCCCCGGGACCTGTACAGTATGCACAGGGAGTAGTATCCTTCTTTTTGTCAGTCTAGTGTCCAGACCTTGTCATAAGTCTCCCAGAACACCTTCAATATGTTAATTATGGAAGCTGAAGCTGAAAAAGTCCATCAGCTTCCGCTGCAGTGCTTTGGTACACTCCAACACTCCAACAATACAGTCTGCTGAACATTTATTCCTCATCACATGTTCCTCATGCTGTGTAGTGAAGGAGAAGGGTTAATTTAGCACACTATATTAATAAAAGACACCTGCAGGAACTGCCTAACAAACACACACACACACACCAGACGTTAAACTCCAGTACCCATGCTCGAGCACACACACACACACCAGACGTTAAACTCCAGTACCCATGCTCGAGCACACAGAGACACACCTAACACCTTGCATCCAAGACCAGTACTGAGCTTGACCTTACCATAACAGAGAGAGAGATTTTGGAATGAAAGACCTTGAGTTCACTCGACAGTGGAATAGAGTGAGTACGTTCCAAATTATCAATTTCAGTAGCATAATCTCTTAGCCTGGTTACCTGACTTACCCTCAACAACATGTCTTGCTTGACAAGACAGCAACAAGTAGCAGAAACACGGGTTAAACTTATCAAGAGTAGGTAACAAAGTATGTGATGCAGTTTGCTCACACTCGCTCATTGTCCACTCACACAAACACACACGCACACGCGCACACACACACACACACACACACACACACACACACACACACACACACACACACACACACACACACACACACACACACACACACACACACACACACACACACACACACACACACACACACACACACACACACACACACAGGGTGTGTTAGGGCCAGAGAGGAACAATGCGTGTGTGTGGGGAAGACAGAGCGCATTCTGAGAATATCTCTGGTGTATGGCTCAACACTGGGCTTTTCTTCTCCAAACAACCACTATTCATCACAGGGACAATACTCTGTTTTTATTACGCCGATGAGCCAAAGGAGATGTAAAATCCAGCTCACCCTCACGGCGAAAGCCACAGAAAATGTTTTGACATAATTAATTGCACAGTGGCCAAACATGACCAAAATGCTCGGTTTGTTGTTTTGGGGCAGTGTGCGTCACGGGGATTAACTTGGGCATCCGTGTTTCTTAATCAACCACAAAGAAAAACAGAAAACTCCAAAGGGTGACAACCATTGTTTGCCTGAATTACAGACAAATTATCTGACCAAGTCCTCCCCCTGTAACCTTCCATTAGTAATTCTAATGTGGTAATCAGTAGAAACAATAGACAGGTGAATTCATGTAAATTACCTCTCATCAGTTATGAGTCGGTAGGTCTACTCTAAACAGCTTGGAGATGACAGGAGCCTCATATTCAGGGATAATTTATGCCTGAACCCCACATTCCTCTCTCTCTCTCTCTCTCTCTCTGTCTCTCTCACTCTCTCTCTCTTTATTTTTTTTCTCTCTCTCTCCCTTTCTTTCTTTCTCTCTCTCTCTCTCTCTCTCTCTCTCTCTCTCTCTCTCTCTCTCTCTCTCTCTCTCTCTCTCTCTCTCTCTCTCTCTCTCTCTCTCTCTCTCTCTCTCTCTCTCTCTCTCTTTCTCTCTCTCTCTCTCTCTGTCTCTCACTCTCTCTCTCTCTCCCTTTCTCTCTCTCTCTCTCTCTGTCTCTCTCACTCTCTCTTTCTTTTTCTCTCTCTCTCTCTCTCTCTCTCACTCTCTCTCTCTCTCTCTCCCTTTCTCTCTCTCTCTCTCTCTCTTTCTCTCTCTCTCCCTTTCATTCTCCCCCTCTCTCCCTCCGTCTGTCTCTTAATTAAACATGTCAATAGCAGCATTTTTTATCTGATTACTTTATGCCTGACTTTAATGTGTCCCAGACAGATGGATTAGTTAGATTGTTTTGTCTTGTGTTTATGCATTTAGTTGCTGAATCATACAATAAGTTAAATTGATAATAGGATCATGCTGTTACTAGAAAAATACTCTCTATAAATCAACACAGTTAATGGCCCATGTTGCGAATTGGGTAAACAGATTGTTTAAAGAGAGGCAGCAGCTTTAAAGCATCTCATAGTGATCAACTCTACTGACAGATTATAACTGTGTTATAACACACAGGCATCTAAGACTGCTCTGAATAACATTCTCATTCAACCCATTCAAACTGTGGCAGTTCGAGAGAATGAGAGAATGCCAACAGTCAAAAAAGAAACAGGGAGAAAAAGAGTGAGAGAGAGAGAAAGAGAGGATTTGTTCAGTGATGCAATGTTGAGACAGAGAGTTGGAGAGAAAGTCAGAGGAAAGATAGAAGTCAAGTTAAGGATAGAAAGCAAGATTATGACAGGTTGCAAGTGGATGAGTGAACTTTGCGATGTCCTACTCACCGTCCAGTGACAGCATGGAGTCAAACACCTTGCACTGCACCTGTCCCGTACTCTGTGAGGCACAGCTCATCCACAGGCCTTCGTAGAGCCCCACAGCCGTGATGATGGCGTCACCCGCGTACGAAGACTGCTTCCACTGCGGCAGCACAGTGGTGGAGATAATGCCTATCCAACCACCCAATGCCAGGAAGTAACCTAGCAACTGGAAACCCGAGTTCGCCATCCTGTCTTTTTGTCTATCTGTTTCTGTCTGTCTCTAGACCTGTTATTCTCTTTCTTACCCTCTGTGTTCTTCTGGGCTTTTCTGAAGTATTTTTTTCTTTCTTACTAAATGTATGTTTCCTTTCTATGTATCTGTTCTATTTCTGTGCTCCTTCTCTTTGGTGAGTATTTTGACCTCTTCAGAACACCTGTAGCAGTCGTGTAGCGCAGTGCTTCCACAAAGAGGCAGTACTGTAGGCAGGACGTAACACAGAACTCTCTCTCAGAACTCCTGTTGTCTCTCAGAGTAACAGAAGCACAGAACCAAAAGTCAAACACCACTTTACAAACAATCCAGATTTCAATACAACCCCAGGTGTTCTGTCAGTGGTCGCACTCCTTTCTCTCTCTTCCTATGGTCTCCTTCCTGGTCACTGTCCGGTCCCTCTGAGCATCTCCTTCTCTCTGCTCTCTCTCACACATCTGGTGGTCTACACTCTCTTTCTCTCTTTTCCTCTTTTTCTCTCTCTTTCTCCAGTTGGAGATGTGTGTGTGTCCGGGTCTTGGGGTTGACCAGACTGCTGTTCCCTGGTTGTCCGGGGGGATCAGGTTGTCAGGCTCGGTCACTGGGCTCACTGGGTTGCCTCAGATACTGCATGGTTTCTCCTTACTCTCTCTCTCTCTTTCTCTCATCAACAATCTCTCTGCATGCTCCGCACTCCGAGGGCTGAACGATGGATAAGAAAAATAATAAGAAAAAAATGAAAAAGTTTATGCACACAAAAAGCCACTGACAGGCTGGGCACAGAGTGGGCCGAGGGCTGAGCTGTGATTGGCTCTTTCAGTGTTCTAGGTACAACCAATGGGAGGAGGAAAGGAGAGGCGGCAGGATGGGGGGGAGGGGGGTAAATAAAGAGAGATGGGGAGAGAGAGGGAGAGAGAGAGAGAGAGTAGACTTTTTATGTTCAATATTATGGAAAGTCTATAATGATATGACTAGGAGCAATTAAAAAGTACACATTTCTGAAAGTTGTCTTTGCATTCTGTTGTGTGTTGTTTTGTCGTGTTGTTAGTTGTTGTCTGGTCTACCAGATGTTAGATGCTGTATGTGTCAACCCTGTAAATGTTTGAACCCTTTTCGAAATCAGCACCGTAAACTGACAAACACACATAAACCAGCATTAAACTGACAAGCGTGTGAAAATGACATGTCACATCCAGACAACCACTCTAGAAATGATGGGCTGGCCCACCAAAGGTCTTCCCATCCCCATTGACACCTGCACAATTGAGAGAGAGAGAGAGAGAGAGAGAGAGAGAGAGAGAGAGAGAGAGAGAGAGAGAGAGAGAGAGAGAGAGAGAGAGAGAGAGAGAGAGAGAGAGAGAGAGAGAGAGAGAGAGAGAGAGAGAGAGAGAGAGAGAGAGAGAGAGAGAGAGAGAGAGAGAGAGAGAGAGAGAGAGAGAGAGATGTACAGAGTATTTTAGTCATGAATGTTTGATGTTATGTCTGGCCTATACCATGTCTCTCACCATATCACAGTGCATTTTCATGCATGTAAAGCAAATATCTGTGAAAATCAGACAATAAAGAAATATCTAATCTAATCTAGCATTGGAGACCAGGTCCAGTACTATGTGTCTAACGCTTTAGTCTTGGTAGAGTTTGCAGATTGCATCTTTAAACTTGAATTGGGACTTTTGGGCACATGAGAACATGTGTGCGTCTGAATGTCAGGACTAAGGTTTCCCTTTGGAATTGTGTTATTAAATTCAACATAGTTAATTTGAATCCAATACACTCTGTTAATACCAATTAGATGGTCTACACACTGTCTGGGAAACATTATAAAAAATAAAATCTCTAAGACCCCCACACACAAAACACTGTCTCTATAGCCACACACACACACACACACACACACACAAACACACAGACAGACACACCCTCTTACCAACATTAAAAGACTCAGGGGTCATTGAGACAGGCTGGGGCCATGGGGATTGGTTGATCTCACAGTGGGGAGGAGTTCATCACCCAGATAGTCATTAACTTGACCACAAGATCAGATGCAACCCAAACATAGACTCACTCACACACACACTCCCCTCCTTGTTCTTCTTACCCCATGTTCACATTTGAGTCTAGCCACTGAAGTGTGCAGCTTTGGATGGACAAACACCCTCTCACCCCACTCTCTCTTTCTTCCTTTTCCCTGGCCCCCTGATCATCCCTCTGTTCACACCAAAAATTGGACTTTGCGGGAGGCTGACTTTTTATGACAGAAATTAGTTGTGTTTTTATTTGAAGTATAGGTGGTCATTCATTTCGCAATAAGTTTTACTGTATTCTCTTGACCTTCTTCACCTGGCCCCGATTCTGACATAGGAAATTATGCCTTTCTTACGCACTTCTCAGTAGTTGGTATTCAGATGTACTTTATCAAGGTGCATAATGGACTTTGCAGGCATATGGTTCCCTTGAGCTCGCTGAATACATTTCAGGCTATCGTGGCTTGGCCTGCGCTCCGCTCCATAACGATTTAATTAGCCTACATGTCATTTTTATATTATCAACTGTTACTAATGATCCTCAGCAACAACCACACGGCCGTGACGGCGTTTACAGAGGAAGCAAATGAAGGTAAACGAAACAATGGAATTAAATGGAATGATAATGTAGTCTATACCAACTGAAGAGAACTAACAGTAAATTAGCAGTTGTCACGTTCCTGACCTTATTTCCTTTGTTTAGTCTTTGTTTAGTTGGTCAGGACGTGAGCTGGGTGGGCATTCTATGTTTTGTGTTTCTATGTTGGGTTTGTTGTTTGGCCTAATATGGTTCTCAATCAGAGGCAGGTGTTTGTCATTGTCTCTGATTGGGAACCATATTAAGGTAGCCTGTTTTCACTGTTTGTTTGTGGGTGATTGTTCCTGTTCGTGTGTTCATCTGTTCTGTGTTCCCATGTTCAGGACTGTAGCGTTTTCGGTTCCTTCTGTCAGTTTGTTGTTTTTGTTCGTCGTTTAAATATCCTAATTAAAATATGGATTATCATAAAGCTGCATTTTGGTCCTCCTCTCTTTCACCCGAAGACAGCCGTTACAGCAGTGTAATATGTGTTGTTATTAGGCCTACTGACAGTCGACACTGATACTGGCTAATATTCAACATGATAGAAATAGGAAGCAGAGAAAGTCAGGGGAGCCTATAATTAAGACAATCCAGAGTACACATTCCTCCAACTTAAAAGGCCATACAATTCAAATGATGCGTAATGGCACAGCATTTCAACTTTACTGGGGGAAGGTTGATATGCTGATATGCTTTAGTTTGCTGCCATATGACTGGTTTCATATTTGTCTCCAGCCATTAGAAGGTAAAATATATCTATAAAAAGTGTCATTTATATTTACAATTCCCTTATCCAAACAGATTACTCATTTACCCATCTCTTTTCAATAATTCTTATCAAGTTGTAAATTACAGAGCATGGAGAATGGTGTTATTTATATTGTAAAAAATGAAGTAGATGCTTTTTCCACTTGGAACCGGTAGGTTCACTAGACCTTATTCATGGTTTCCTGGCACATAAAGGGGGTGGAATTATTATGGAATTAATTCAAGGTCAGAATACGGTGTATCTGCACACACACCTCCACCACATCTTCATTTTTTTGATGCCAACCAAAATGAATAGCAGTTCAAGGTCAGAATACACATAGAGAGAAAAGTGCATAAAAAGGGAATTACGTTCCATTTATGCACTCTTAACTCGGGTCGGAATCGGGCCCCTGTTGAATTCCATCCATATGTTCTCCTCTCTTCCTCCTTTATCATCTCCCCACTCTCCTAATTATCTTGCCCCTACCTGCCTCCCTTATTCCCTCCATCTTCTCTCCATCTCTTCCACTCTTGTCTCATCACACCTTTACGCCATATTTTCTCCTCTCCTTTGTCAAACCATCTTCTCCAATTCCCTCCCCCCCACTCGTTCCCTTTCCAGTTCAACCCAACCCATCTAGCATCTCCCCCCTCTCCAACTACATCAGCCCCCATCTCTACCTTTTCACTCCTCTCTCTCCCCTCTATCCCTCTGCTCTTTCTTTCCTTTCCTCCTCTATACCTCTGGCCCCTCTCACTACCCCTGACCTGCCAGGGTTCCAGGATTGCCATGGTGACCAGCCTGTGGTTCCTGTGGTCAGGTTCACGACTGGCTAATTAGCTGCCTGACATTCAGGGGAGTTTTGGTCAGACAGCAGTTCAGTTGAGGGAGAAAATGGAGAGAAGTGTAGAAATAGAGAGTTAAAAGACAGGAAAAGATTAAAGAAAGCAAAAACAAGAGCAAGGGGAGGTGGCTTCAACAGAGCTCAGCTCAGGAGGAGCTGTGGAATTTTGAAACATAACAACACTGCTATTGGTTTGAACAATACGACAGAGCAATGAAATTGGTTGAATAATTTAACAACACAATACTATTAGACAAACTATTTCACAACACAATTTAATTGTTGAACAAGATACCAACAGCACCTTGTTCAATATTTTTTATGCCTTTCCCTTAGGCCTACAGCTGATTACAATTAAAGTAAAGCTTGCGATGTGGTCACACACTGTTAGCTTGTTTGCCCAGCCAACATAGATATATAATGTGATGGAGGCATGCTGTTTTCCCAGTGTATTCTTCTAAACAGGAAACCAGCTAATGAGGCAGCTGGTAGCCTAGTGTTTAAGAGCTTTAGACCAATAACTGAAAGGTTGCTGGTTCAAATCCCTGTGCCAACTAAGTGAAAAAACTTGCCCTTGAGCAAGGCCCTAATTTCTCCTGTAAGGCACTATGGATAAATGACACACAAAAAAAAAAATTAGACAGATGAGGTTATCAAATTAGCCTGAGGTATGTTAGCAACTGGGCCATTCTCATTGGCTGTTAAACTGCTATGGTTAGAGGTAATTCTGATTGGATTAGCTGATCTCACACTCACTATCAGAGATAGTAAAAAACAGAGTTATCTTTACAATTTGATTTTGTGTTTTGTTCTAGTAATTGAACCATGGCCCATACTGAGGTTGGCCTACAACTCTGAAGTTCTAGTAGGTATCAGCGTTCAACCAGTTAATTAATGCTGTTTACATTTTGTTTTGTTTTCTACAAGCAAAGTGTAGCATGTACTATGCACTTTGTGAAATTCTTATAACAAGGGCAATGGCCATGTAGTCAGCAGGGAAATCTGGCCCTACTTAAGATTAAATATATTTGTGTTATGTTATTAACTTGTAGAATGTAACATATTCAGAACACAGAATCTACAGTACCATACACTAGAGTAGAATGTTTTAAATTCAGAACACACAAACTACAGTAGAGTAGATGAGCAGCCATTTGAATGAACAGTTTCCTAATTGAGGCCCATGATGAATAATGTATGATTGTGTCCTGAGGAGGCCTCCTCTCTGCTAGCAGAAGAGCATAGTGTAGTCAAGTAGTTCTGAAGAGACTGTTGTTGGCTCTGTTCATTCACCAGGTCAACATAGTTTCCCTCCACTAAAGTGGAGAGCAGCAACAAGTGCAATGAGATGAAGCTAGTCGACTGAAGTGAAGGACTAGAGCTTTAGTTTGGCACCTCTCACTTAACTAATCATCAGCAATGTGAGGCTTGAGTGGTTGTTGGAGGTTCTGTTGTTGATCAAAGCCCTGATTGTCTTGATAATGTTGTCGTTCTGCCCTGTCTGAGAAGTCTGATTGAGTGGGCTTTAGTTCATAACAGTACGGTCAATATTCTAAACTGTTATCGTATGGGTCTTTCTGACTACAGCTGCAAATACTACGTCATCTGGAACTCACACCGTTTCCATATTCTTACCTTTTGTTTTTACCTTACTACTAACGTAGAATAACTCTCTCATCCTAGTAAACGCTCTGTAGCTGACCTTCCATATCACATCCTTCTTCAGTTTAACCGTTGGACTGGTGGGGGGGCGGGAGCACGTGGGTGCACTGTACACCATGGGGAGGTATGGGTGAATGAGTTCCCTCGTCCCTCTACCTCACCTCTCTACCCCTCACCCTCCCACCATAACTCACCCCTCCAACCATAACTCACCCCTCACCTCTCTCTCGATCTCCTCTACATCTCTCACTTCCCAGCACGCATCCTGCTCTCCCTCCCTCACCCCTCTGGACCCCCCACCCCTCTCCCTCTATGTCTCTCCCCTCTCAAACCTCTTTCCATCTTTAACCCCTACTAGACCCATCTCTCCTTCTACCCCCCCATGTTAGTTTCCTCGCCACTCTAACCTCTGAGCCTCTCCCCACCTTTCTATTCTTCTCCACAAACCCACAACTCTTTCCCATCCCTCTCTCCCATCTCCCCAGATTTTCCAGACTGTTCCAGTGCTAAGCTGAGCTTAAAAGAGTCAGCTGAGCTGATCAAAGACTGGAGTCATGCAGTGGCTAACGAGAGCCGAGAGTTCCCAACGACACAGGGACCTCCCAAGGGACCCACACCATAGAACTACACTTGCTAGAACCTACGTACAGTAGATCTGTTCTGTTGTCATGGTATGTAATGTATGGCACTGAGCCATGTAATGTAAACCAGACAAAGGTTGCCATTTCAAATGGACAGAAAAACTCAGAAAAGATCCCAGGAATGTTTCATATGCACAAAAAGCGTATTTCTCTCAAATGTTATGCACAAATGTGTTTACATCCCTTGTTAGTGAGCATTTTTCCTTTGCCAAGATAATCCATCCACCTAACAGGTGTGGCATATCAAGAAGCTGATGAAATAGCATAATCATTACACAGGTGCACCTTGTGCTACGGACAATAAAGGGCCACTCTAAAATCTGCAGTTTTGTCACACAACACAATGCCACAGATGTCTTAAATTTTGAGGGAGACTTCAATTGGCATGCTGACTGCAGGAATTCTCACCAAAGCTGTTGCCAGATTATTTAATGTTCATTTCTCTACCGTAAGCCGCCTCCAACGTCGTTTTAGAGAATTTGGCAGTATGTCCAACAGGCCTCACAACAGCAAACCATGTGTATGGCGTTGTGTGGGCGAGAGGTTTGCTGAGTGCCCCATGGTGGTGTTGGGGTTATGGTATGGGCAGGCATAAGTTACGGACAACGAACACAATTACATTTTATCGAATGCAATTTGAATGCAGAGAGATACCGCGATGAGATCCTGAGGCCCATTGTCGTGACATTCATCCGCCGCCATCACCTCATGTTTCAGCATGATAATGCACGACCCCATGTCGCAAAGATCAGTACACAATTCCTGGAAGCTGAAAATGTCCCAGCTCTTCCATGGCCTACATACTCACCAGACATATCACCCATTGAGCATGTTTGGGATGCTCTGGATCGACGTGTAAGACAGCGTGCTCCAGTTCTCGCCAATATCCAGTAACATTTTATGTCCAAGAGGGCGTAGCAGTAAGACGTGTTTGTTTTTTGTCCCGCGTAAATATTCTGTTTTTTGGGTGGTTTTGTATACATTTCAATATATTTCAATCTCTTTTTTCCATTTTCAAATTAAATATACCTTCCTGCAAACCGCCTCACCCAATGTGTTACGAATGTGCTATTTGTTTTAGACCTTATAACTGGAACCTCCATCAGAAGCTAGCCATCAGCAGCTAGCCAGCTAATTAGCTTCTAACTATTTAGTCATTGTTAGTCCCTGCTAGCGGTCTTTACCTTTAGCTCAGTCACCAGCCGCTTTAACCCGGATAGCCCAGATAATACCTGCCAGTCTGCACAGCGCGATATCTGCCCTGAGCATTTCTGACTGCTTTTTTTCCAACTACATCACCGGATTCCTGCCACAAGCTCTGGACCATTAAACCGGATCATCACAGCTACCTAGCTGCTACCGATTGGCTATTGTGGCTAACGCCTTTGTCCAGAAGCAAGCACCAGTTAGCCTCAAGCTAGCCTCGAGCTAGGCCCATCTCCCG
The DNA here is from genome assembly GCF_045679555.1 of Salvelinus alpinus. Taxonomy (NCBI): domain Eukaryota; kingdom Metazoa; phylum Chordata; class Actinopteri; order Salmoniformes; family Salmonidae; genus Salvelinus; species Salvelinus alpinus. The sequence goes on from NC_092097.1 coordinate 26,399,115, forward strand.
GCTAGCAAACAAAGTACACCAACTACAATACCTCTCTTGCCAACTGGCCTGGACCCCTTTGACACGGAGCCCCGCCGATCCATCAGAACTGGTCTGCTGATGTAATTCGGCCGATGTGCTCTCAACCGGCCTCGGCGTCGTGGTTGTCGGTGAAGACCTATCTGCTTGCCCCGGCCCGCTAGCTTCCTGAACACCGTGTCTCCCGCTTGCCTAGCATAGTAACGACTACCGAACGGCTACCTGTTTCATCTATTGCTGCTCATTGGACCCTATGATCACTCGACTACACAGCTGATGCCTGCTGGACTGTTCATTTACACAGTACTTCATTTTGTTTATCTGTCGGCCTTAGCCTAGAACTCAGGCTCAGTGTGTAGCTAACTGACCCTCTCTGCCCATTCATCACCATTTACCTGTTGTTGTTGTCTTAGCTGTTTACCCGTTGTTGTCTTACCTGTTGTTGTCTTAGCTCTCCCAATCAACACCTGTGATTGCTTTATACCTCTCTCTAATGTCAATATGCCTTGTATACTGTTGTTTAGGGTAGCTCTCATTATTTTATTTTACCTCAGAGCCCCTAGTCCCGCTCAACATGCCTCAGATAGCTCTTTGTCCCACCCCCCACACATGCGAGACCGCACCTAGCTTATCTGGCGCCTCCAGAGATGCAACCTCTCTCATCGTCACTCAATGCCAAGGTTTACCTCCACTGTACTCGCACCCTACCATACCCTTGTCTGTACATCATGCCCTGAATCTATCCTACCACGCCCAGAAATCTGCTCCTTTTATTCTCTGTTCCCAAAGCACTAGACGACCAGTTCTTATAGCAATTAGCCGTACCCTCATCCTACTCCTCCTCTGTTCCTCTGGTGATGTAGAGGTTAACTAAGGCCCTGTGTGTCCCCAGGCCCTGTGTGAACCCGCCTTGGGTTCATGCATGTTAACATCAGAAGCCTCCTCCCTAAGTTTTCTTTATTCACTGCTTTAGCACACTCCACCAACCGTGATGTCCTAGCCATGTCTGAATCCTGGCTTAGGAAGGCCATCAAAAATTCTGACATTTCTATTCCCAATTACAACATTTTCCGTCAAGATAGAACTGCTAAAGGGTGCGGAGTTGCAATCTACTGTAGAGATAGGCTGCAGAGTTCTATCATACTATCCAGGTCTATGTGAATTGATTTCCCCCATCTATCGTCAGAGTTCGTACTGTAAGGTGACCTAAACTGGGATATGCTTATCACCCCTGCCGCCCTACAAGCTAAGCTAGATGCCCTCAATCTCACAAAAATTATCAAGGAAACTACCAGGTACAACCTCAAATCCGTAAACATGGGCACCCTCATAGATATCATCCTGACAAACTTGCCCTCTAAATACACCTCTGCTGTTTTCAATCAGGATCTCAGCGATCACTGCCTCATTACCTGCGTCCGTTATGGGTCCGCGGTCAAGTGACCACCACTCATCACTGTCAAATGCTCCCTAAAATACTTCAGCGAGCAGGCCTTTCTAATCAACCTGGCCCGGGTATGGTGGAAGGATATTGACCTCATCCCGTCAGTAGAGGATGCATGGTTGTTCTTTAAAAGTGCTTTCCTCACAATTTTAAATAAGCATGCCCCTTTCAAAGAATGTAGAACTAAGAACAGATATAACCCTTGGTTCACTCCAGACTTGACTGCCCTTGACCAGCACAAAAGCATCCTGTGGCGTTCTGCACTAGCATCAAATTGAACCAATATACATAGTTAGGAAAGCAAAGGCTAGCTTTTTCAAACAGAAATTTGCATCCTGCAGCACTAATTCCAAAAGGTTTTAGGACACTGTAAAGTCCATGGAGAATAAGAGCACCTCCTCCCAGCTGCCCACTGCACTGAGGCTAGGAAACACTGTCACCACCGATAAATCCACGATAATCGAGAATTTCAATAAGCATTTCTCTACGGCTGGCCATGCTGTCCACCTGGCTACCCCAAACCCAGCCAACAGCTCTGCACCCCCCGTAGCAACTGTCCCAAGCCCCCCCCCCCCCCGCGCTTCTCCTTCACCCAAATCCAGACAACTGATGTTCTGAAAGAGCTGCAAATTCTGGATCCCTACTAAACAGCTGGGCTAGACAATCTGGACCCTCTCTTCCTAAAATTATCCACCGCCATTGTTGCAACCCCTATTACTAGTCTGCTCTTTTATATTATCTGAGATTCCTAAAGATGGGAAAGCGGCCGAGGTCATCCCCCTCTTCAAACGGGGAGACACTCTAGACCCAAACTGTTACAGACCTATATCCATCGTGCCCTAACTTTCTAAAGTCTTAGAAAGCCAAGTGAACAAACAGATCACAGACCATTTCGAATCCCACCGTACCTTCTCCGCTATGCAATCCGGTTTCCGAGCTGGTCACGGGTGCACCTCAGCCACGCTCAAGGTCCTAAAAGATATCATAACCACCATCGATAAAAGACAGTAATGTGCAGCCTTCTTCATCGACCTGGCCAAGGCTTTCGATTCTGTCAATCACCACATTCATATCGGCAGACTCAACAGCCTTGGTTTCTCAAATGATTGCCTCGCCTGGTTCACTAACTACTTCTCAGATAGAGTTCTGTGTGTCAAATCGGAGGGCCTGTTGTCCGGACCTCTGGCCGTCTCTATGGGGGTGCCACAGGGTTCAAATCTCAGGCCGACCCTTTCTCTGTATACATCGATGATGTCGCTCTTGCTGTGGGTGATTCTCTGATCCACCTTTACGCAGACGACACCATTCTGTAGACATCTGGCCCTTCTTTGGACACTGTGTTATCAAACCTCCAAATGAGCTTCAATGCCATACGACACTCCTTCTGCTAGTAAAACGAAATGCATGCTCTTAAACCGATCACTGCCCGCACCTACCCGCCCGACTATCATCACTACTCTGGACGGTTCTGACTTAGAATATGTGGACAACTATAAATACCTAGGTGTCTGGCTAGACTGTAAACTCTCCTTCCAGTCTCATATTAAGCATCTCCAATCCAATATTAAATCTCAAATCGGCTTCCTATTTTGCCACAAAACCTTCACTCATGCTGCCAAACATACCCTCGTAAAACTGACTATCCTACCGATCCTTGACTTCAGCGATGTCATTTACAAAATAGCCTCCAACACTTTACTCAGCAAATTGGATGCAGTCTATCACAGTGCCATCCGTTTTGACACCAAAGCCCCAAACCCACTGGCTCCAGGCCATCTATAAGTCTTTGCTAGGTAAAGCTCTACCTTACCTCAGCTCACTGGTCACGATAACAACACCCACCCGCACACGCTCCAGCAGGTACTATATCTCACTGGTCATCCCTAAAGCCAACACCTCATATGGCCGCCTTTCCTTCCAGTTCTCTGCTGCCAATGACTGGAACGAATTGCAAAAATTACTGAAGTTGGAGACTTATATCTCCCTCACTAACTTTAAGCATCAGCTGTCAGAGCAGCTTACCGATCGCTGCAGCTGTACACAGCCTATCCGTAAATAGCCTATCCAACCAACTACCTACCTCCTCCCCATATTTATTTTTCTGCTCTTTTGCACAACAGTATTTATTTTCTTTTTTTTCTTTTTTTTTTACCCCCTTTTCTCCCCAATTTTCGTGGTATCCAATTGCTAGTAATTACTATCTTGTCTCATCGCTACAACTCCTGTACGGGCTCGGGAGAGACAAAGGTTGAAAGCCATGCGTCCTCCGAAACACAACCCAACCAAGCCGCACTGCTTCTTAACACAGCGCGCCTCCAACCCGGAAGCCAGCCGCACCAATGTGTCGGAGGAAACACCGTGCACCCGTATCCCTTGGTTAGCACGCACTGCGCCCGGCCCACCACAGGAGTCGCTGGTGCGCGATGAGACAAGGATATCCCTACCGGCCAAACCCTCCCTAACCCGGACGACACTAGGCCAATTGTGACCAGAGACTCTGGGTTCGCGCCCAGGTTCTGTCGCAGCTGGCCGTGACCGGGAGGTCCGTGGGGTGACACACAATTGGCCTAGCGTCGTCCTAGACCACTGCACCACCCAGGAGGCCCACTCACACCAGTATTTCTACTTGCACATCCTCATCTGCACATCTATCACTCCAGTGTTAATTGCTAAATTGTAATTACCTCGCTATTATAGCCTATTTATTGGCTTACTTCCTTACTTCATTTGCACACACTGTATACAGACTTTTCTATTGTGTTTTTGACTGTACTTTTGTTTATCCCATGTGTAACTCTGTGTTGTTGTTTTTGTTGCACTGCTTTGCTTTATCTTGGCCAGGTCGCAGTTGTAAATGAGAACTTGTTCTCAACTGCCCTACCTGGTTAAATAAAGGTGGGGAAATTATTTTTTATTTTTTTTAACTTCACAAAGCCATTGAAGAGGAGTGGGACAACATTCCACAGGCCACAATCAACAGCCTGATCATCTCTATGCAAAGGCATTAGGCAAATGTTGGTCACACCAGACACAGACTGGTTTTCTGATCCATGCCCCTCCCTATCTGTGACCAACAAATTCATAAATGTATTCCCAGTCATTTGAAATCCATAGATTAGGCCTAATGAATATATTTCAATTCACTGATTTCCTTATATGAACTCCAACTCAGAAAAAAATCTTTGAATTGTTGGATGTTGTGTTTATATATTTGTTCAGTATATTTCTGGAAAATTCATTCTGATAAATTCTAAATTATTTATATTTAAATACAACAACAATTATTACATTAAAAATGATAGAATGACAAACCAAATATGTATAGCAGCCTAGAGGTAGGTAAATGGTGGTTTCTTCCCTGTCTTCTTGTCACGTTCTGACCTTAGTTCCTTTTTTATGTCTTTATTTTAGTTTGGTCAGGGCGTGAGTTGGGGTGGGCATTCTATGTTGTTTTTCTATGTTTTGTTCTGTTGTTAGATTTCTATGTGTTGGGCCTAGTATGGTTCTCAATCAGAGGCAGGTGTCAGTCGTTGTCTCTGATTGGGAGCCATATTTAGGTAGCCTGTTTGTCATTGTGTGTTGTGGGTGATTATTTTCTGTTCTGTGTTTTGCTTCACCGTACAGGACTGTTCGTTTGTCATTTTATTGTTTTTGTTCAGTGTTCACGTTTCTTATTAAAACAATATGGACACTTACCACGCTGCGCATTGGTCCTCCTCTTCTTCCACCCACGACGAGCGTTACACTTATCTCTGGCGGTGGTGAGAATGATGAAGAACTATAGGCTATGTGTGTGCACTGCGGAGGCCCGATGGAGGCTTGACCCCTTTGGCCAATCAGAATGTTGAAAAAAATCCCTGTGTGTCTGCCTTGATGTTCATAAATCTCCACGGAACCCTTTTGCACAGAGATACCCAGAACAATATGTGACTACTTGGTTATGGCGACACCGTTCTGCCGAGGACACCCAAACCAGAGTGGCCACCGCAAAGCCCAAGGAGCCTGACTCTTTCTGAAAGTTGCTGTAGGTCTGCTTGGGATATTTAGCCTACATAACTTGGTATGTCAGGGTGGGCAATTGGAAATATGAATTGGGCCAAGTGGAGGTAATAATGCATTTAGGTTATAGTTTATTGAGATGCATTAATACACCACACCAAAAGCGTTATTTTATGACTGTTTTAAAAGTAATTTCCTGCAAATCTACTTAGTAATGATTTGTATTCACTACTTGGTCAATGCATGTTATAGCATGTTAAATCAAGGGGCGGATTAACCATCTGGCAATTCTGGCAAATACCAGATGGGGCAACCATTTTTTATTTGGGTTGGCTGGTTGAAATTAACACACACAAAAATATGTATTTTATAAAACAAATAAAACACTGAAAAAGGTGACATGGACTTTGGCTGATCAATCGCAGTCACCATACCCTAGCTCAAACCAAAAATGTAAAAGTAGGCTACAAAAAATAGACTAAAATTCCAATCTCAATTCAAATGCAATTGGCTGATTAGCATATTGGTTGGCAACCTTGTAAACCATACGGAGCGTCGCTCGGAGAGAAGTTGCCAGCCTGCACGCCTTTCTTGAAATATAATTACTCGTGCCTATACAAAATAATACACTACAGAGCATGATTTGGCTACAGAGGAACATTAGCTTCTTTTAAACATTTGCTGTGGATTGTTTTAAGCTCGCAATTAGTGCAGCACGTATGGCAAATAGCCTACCAAATAGCTGATCGTTGAGTTGCAGTTAAATAGGCCTCTCCTCTGATTCAGAGGGGTTGGGTGAATGTTGAATGCATTCAGTTGTACAACTCACTAGGTATCCTCCTTCCCTTTCCTAATATTTCAAAATACTACAATCGTAGGAATAACAGAGTTTAGAAAGCGATTGGCTATTGCTGAAAAGAGAAGACAAAGAAAAGACGCTAATCTGCCTCTAGTTATCAAAATGATCAACTCCCGATTGAACAAACAGTAGCCTATCTTATTGGCACCAGCAAAGAGCAGCCATATCGATATCGCCGGTGAGTGGGTGCTTATTCAATGTCTTTATCATTGGATCAGTACCAATGGAAAAAAATTTTGGGGCCAATAATTTCCTCTTTCAGGCTAGATGGACGTCATATTTAAAATGCTTGTCTCTCTTTTTCATAGGCCTAGACTAGATGATTACATTCAAGACAAGGTCATTTTTACTGATCTGTATGTCAGTGTCAGCAGAGTAGTCTAATAATTTGTGTCGTATTAAAAAATATGTTGCTTATGTCTCCAGTCACATGAAGTGTAGAAGAATTGCATGAAATGTGTTTATAAAAGGTCACATTTTCCCCTGTGCTAAGAAAGGAAAAGAAACATCCCTGATTAGGCCAGGGCCGGACTGCCTCATTTGGGGCCCGGAGGAAACGACCTCCAGGGGGTCCCCCCAACCCAACCCCAATTGTTTGTAGGAAAACTGATTTTGCCATGGTGCAGAGAGAAACGTGCAGTTTTATAATGCATAACTTCATAATTTTAAGAATGGTGGTGGCTGTATTATGATATAGTTTTTTAGGATAAAAAGACACGGAATAGAGCTAAGCACAGGCAAAATCCTAGAAGAAAACCTGGATCAGTTTGCTTTCCTACAGACACTGGGAGACAAATTCATCTTTCAGAAGGAGAATAATCTAAAACACAAAGGCCAAATATACACTGGAGTTGCAAACCAAGATGACATTGAATGTTCCTGACTGGCCTAGTTACAGTTTTGTCTTATATCGATTTGGAAATCTATTGTAAGACTTGACAATGGCTGTCTAGCAATGATCAACAACCAGCTTAACAGAGCTTGATAAAAAATGTTAAGGACAATGGACAAATATTGTACAATCCAGGTATGCAAAGCTCTTAAAGACTTATCCAGAAAGACAGTTGTAATTTCTGCCATAGGTGATTCTAACATGTATTGACTCAGGGGGTTGAATACTTATATAATCAAGATATAGTGTTTTATTTTCCATTAGTAAAAAAAAAGATTGTTTCTTCCACTTTGACAGTACAGAGTACTTTGTGTAGATCGTTGGCCAAAAAATGACAATTAAATCCATTTTAATCCAATTTGTAACACAACAAAATGTAGAAAAAGTATTTTCTATTTGTATTTACATTAGGCTACAGCCCAAAAGTAGCTATACCATGTAGACATGGGCCTATTAGGCTATGGGCCAATTGCTAATTATTATCGTTCGTTCCTGAACTGGCCGAATGACAGCGCTATCCTTCAGCTATCTTTCAGCACCACATGTTGGTTCAACTTCTTTAACATCATTGCGTGATCCTGGAGCTGTCCTTTCAGCACCACAAAGGGCTCTCCAATCGCTGAAAATTACATCTCATCAAGATCTGTTGCATACTCCTAAAAGTCATACTCATCGCTTATTATTATTATAACAAATGGAAGATTATCATTTCTCACAATGGTGCTCGTTTAGTGAAGTTGGATCAAAGCTGAATCAATGTCTCTCAAGATCACATAATGATTCATTAGGATTTTACATAACAGAACCGAATATAATACCATAGTAGGCCTACAGCATTACTGTTACACCAAAAACATCTACTTTCTAATGGGATTTTAGGATGGTTAGCTGAAGCTTAATAGTCAGAAAAGTATCCCTTACAAGAAAGGTTAATAGTTTGTTGACACCATCTTCTCTAATTCACTCACGAAACAGGAATGTAAGAAGTCCTAATTAATATTCCCACGAAAGTGATTGAGATCAATCAAATGATTGGCATGGAGATGCAGTTTGGTTACTTCACCTGTAAAATGTGTGGCTCAGTTGGTAGAGCATGGTGCCTGCAATGCCAGGGTGAGGGTTCAATTCCCACAGGGGACCAGTAGGAAGGAAAAAATATACAGTACCAGTCAAAAGTTTGTACACACCTACTCATTCATAGATTTTTCTTTATTTTTACTAAATGCTACATTGTAGAATAATAGTGAAGACAACAAAACCATGAAATAACACATATGGAATCATGTATTAACCAAAAATGTGTTAAACAAATCAAAATATATTTTATATTTGAGATTCTTCAAAGTAGCCACCCTTGGCCTTGATGACAGCTTTGCATGCTCTTGGTATTCTCTCAACCAGCTTCACCTGGAATGCTTTTCCAATGGACTTAAAGGAGTTCCCACTTATGCTGAGCACGTGTTGGCTGCTTTTCCTTCACTCTGCAGTCCAGCTCATCCCAAACCATCTCAATTGGGTTGAGGTTGGGCGATTGTGAATGCCAGGTCATCTGATGCAGCACTCCATCACTCTCCTTCTTGGCCAAATAGCACTTACATAGCCTGGAGGTGTGTTGGATCATTGTCCTGTTGAAAAACAAATGACAGTCCCACTAAGCACAAACCAGATGGGATGGTGTATCGCTGCAGAATGTTGTGGTAGCCATGCTGGTTAAATGTGCCTTGAATTCTAAATAAATCACAGACTGTGTCACCAGCAAAGCACCCCATCACACCACCTCCTCCATGCTTCACGGTGGGAACCACACATTGCCAGTTCATCAGTTCACCTACTCCTACAAATTCTAGTCTGAGTCGTCCCTCACTGCCCCACCGACCCCTTTACTTGGGAAAGAGCCCAATACTTTCTTTCCTGTCATACCCTCCTCCCCTTCGTATCCCCATCTCCACCCTCTCTTCCCTCTGTCCATCACCTCACCCCTTGCCTGTTCCCACCACTCCCCTCCCTCTCATCCTCTGCTTTCTCTCCTCCCCACCGCCAGACTACAGATGTAAGATCTTAATTTGAGCCAGTTTGCTACAGCAGAAAAAAATATTTTGAAACATTGGGACATGTAAATTACGTGGATTATAATTGTTTTGTTAGGGCAAATCAAGTCTGACATTTTAATCCTTCAAATGGAAATTACAAACTTTAGAAGCATTTTTAAACCTTGAATTCACTGTGTACAGGCTAAGTGTCTACTCTGCATCTGTTTCCTAGTGTCTCTAAGAGCCCTTAGCAATGGGTATCTCTCAAAGTGACCAGACTCAGGTAGCACATTTGGTTCCTTGGAAGTTGTGCGTATGTTTTCTGTTTCAAATTGGTTGTGGGAACGAAGCCATATGTTTCCTGACCTGTTAAACAGAAAGAAAATTAAATGTTCTGAGAACAGAAATAAAGAATGTGCCTGAACATACCATGATAGAGGATAGAGAGAGATTTAACTTACAGTCACGTCAAAAAGCCAGAATTCTGCAGCCAGAATAACAGCAGTAGCTGCATTTGCATTTGTTTAAGCTGTTTTCTAGTGACATTTATTTAGATACATACAGGGCCTTCAGAAAGTATTCAGACCCCTTGACTTTTTCCACATTTTGTGACATTACAGCCTTATTCTAAAATGGATACAGGATAAATAATTAAACATCAGCAATCTACACACAATACCTGTCACGGCCGTCGTAAGGAGGAGACCAAGGCGTAGTGTGGTAAGCGTACATTCTTCTTTATTAAGAATGAACACTGAACAAAACAAACAAAATGACAAAAACGAACCGTGAAGCTAATATGGCTAGTGCAGAGAGGCAACTAAACATAGAATAAGAACCCACAAAACCAAAAGGGAAAATGGCAACCTAAATATGATCCCCAATCAGAGACAACGATAAACAGCTGCCTCTGATTGGGAACCAATTCAGGCCACCATAGACATACATATGCCTAGACTTACAAACACCCCTAGACATACAAAAACCCTAGACAATATAAAACAAGCATACCCACCCTCGTCACACCCTGACCTAACCAAAATAATAAAGGAAACATAGATAACTAAGGTCAGGGCGTGACAATACCCCATAATGACAAAGTGAAAACAGGTTTTAGACAAAACAGAAATACCTTATTTTCATAAGTATTCAGTGCCTTGGCTATGCAAAAACCAAGCCATGCAAAAACCAAGCCACGAGGTCGAATTAATTGTCTGTAGAGCTCTGCAGCATTGAAGGTCCCCAAGAACACAGTGGCCTCCATCATTCTTAAATGAAAGACGTTTATAGAACCACCAAGACTTCCTAGAGCTGGCTGCCCGACCAAACTGAGCAAACGTGGGAAAAGGGCCTTGGTCAGGGAGGTGACCAAGAACCCAATAGTCACTCTGAGAGACCTCCAGAGTTCCTCTGTGGAGATAGGAAAACCTACCAGAAGGACAACCATCTCTGCAACACTCCACCAATCAGGCCTTTATGGTAGAGTGGCCAGATGGAAGCCACTCCTCAGTAAAAGGCACATGACAGCCTGCTTGGAGTTTGCCAAAAGCCACCTAAAGACTTTCAGACCATGAGAAACAAGATTCTCTGGTCTGATGAAACAAGATTGAACTCTTTAGCCTGAATGCCAAGCGTCATGTCTGGAGGAAACCTGGCACAATCACTATGGTGAAGCATGATGGTGGCAGCAGCATCATGCTGTGGGGATGTTTTTCAGCGGCAGGGACTGGGAGACTAGTCAGGATCGAGGTAGAGATAAATGGAGCAAAGTACAGAGAGATCCTTAATGACAACCAGCTCCAGAGCGCTCAGGACCTCAGACTAGGGTGAAGGTTCACCTTCCAACAGGACAATGACCCTAAGCACACAGCCAAGACAATGCAGGAGTGGCTTCAGAACAGGTCTCTGAATGTCCTTGAGTGGCCTAGCCAGAGCCTGATCGAACATCTCTGGAGAGACCTGAAAATTGCTGTGCAGCAATGCTACCCATCAAGGCTGACAGAGCTTGAGAGGATCTGCAGAGAAAATGGGAGAAACTCCCCAAATACAGGTGTGCCAAGCTTGTAACGTCATACCCAAGAAGCCTCAAGGCTGTAATCACTGCCAAACGTGCTTCAACAAAGTACTGAGTAAAGGGTCTGAATACTTATGTAAATGTGATATTTCAGTTTTACCAAAAATGTCTAAAAACCTGTGTTTTATTTGTCATTGGGGAGTATTGTGTGAGGGGAAAAAACAATTTAATCAATTTTAGAATAAGGATAAGGCTGTAACCTAAGAAAATGTGGATAAAGTCACTCTACATACCAATGAGCTAATGAGGCACGATCATTATGACACTGTTCTTCAGAAGAGCTGGCCAACAACACAGCTAACACAATCACTTCAAACTGAAACTGGAAAGACTTCAAACTAGCTGCACTTCGTTTCGTTTTATCTTTTTTCAATTGACATTTCTTTGTATATGTCCTTAAAAATTATGCTGATTCATGATTTCGACTGGCTGGGCTGGTGAAACAGTGGATTGTGCATTCAGATGGAACAGACATCACAGACAGGGAAGTGTCACGTGTGCTCCCTCTCTGGCCTCTAGGTCACCAGGCTGCTCGTTATGGCGCACACCTATCACCATCGTTATACGCAATCAGAGCATAATGACACTCACCTGGACTCCATCATCACCTTGATTACCTGCCTGAAGGTCTAAACTCCACTCGCCGTGTTTGGAGGAAGAAGAAGGATGAGTACAACCCCAAGAACACCATCCCATAGACCTGCACAAGGCTGGGATGGGCTACAGGACAATAGGCAAGCAGCTTGGTAAGAAGGCAACAACTGTTGGCGCAATTATTAGAAAATGGAAGAAGTTCAAGATGATGGTCAATCACCCTCGGTCTGGGGCTCCATGCAAGATCTCACCTTGTGGGGCATCAATGATCATGAGGAAGGTGAGGGATCAGCCCAGAACTACACGGCAGGACCTGGTCAATGACCTGAAGAGAGCTGGGACCACAGTCTCAAAGAAAACCATTAGTAACACACTACGCCGTCATGGATTAAAATCCTGCAGCGCACGCAAGGTCCCCCTGCTCAAGCCAGCGCATGTCCAGGCCCGTCTGAAGTTTGCCAATGACCATCTGGATGACCCAGAGGAGGAATGGGAGAAGGTCATGTGGTCTGATGAGACAAAAATAGAGCTTTTTGGTCTAAACTCCACTCGCCGTGTTTGGAGGAAGAAGAAGGATGAGTACAACCCCAAGAACACCATCCCAACCGTGACGCATGGAGGTGGAAACATCATTCTTTGGGGATGCTTTTCTGCAAAGGGGACAGGACGACTGCACCGTATTGATGGGAGGATGGATGGGGCCATGTATCGCAAGATCTTGGCCAACAACCTCCTTCCCTCAGTAAGAGCATTGAAGATGGGTCGTGGCTGGGTCTTCCAGCATGACAACCACCCGAAACACACAGCCAGGGCAACTAAGGAGTGGCTCCGTAAGAAGCATCTCAAGGTCCTGGAGTGGCCTAGCCAGTCTCCAGACCTGAACCCAATAGAAAATCTTTGGAGGGAGCTGAAAGTCCGTATTGCCCAGCGACAGCCCCGAAACCTGAAGGATCTGGAGAAGGTCTGTATGGAGGAGTGGGCCAACATCCCTGCTGCAGTGTGTGCAAACCTGGTCAAGAACTACAGGAATCGTATGATCTCTGTAATTGCAAACAAAGGTTTCTGTACCAAATATTAAGTTCTGCTTTTCTGATGTATCAAATACTTATGTCATGCAATAAAATGCAAATTAATTACTTAAAAATCATACAATGTGATTTTCAGAATTTTTCTTTTTGATTCTGTCTCTCACAGTTGAAGTGTACCTATGATAAAAATTACAGACCTCTACATGCTTTGTAAGTAGGAAAACCTGCAAAATCAGCAGTGTATCAAATACTTGTTCTCCCCACTGTATGTGATAGTATCCCCAAGTCCTCTCCAGTCCAGATAACAGAGAACGAGGTGACCTCATGCTTGTTAAATATTAAGCCACACAAAGCACCGGGTCCAGGCGGACTACGGGGCAAAGTACTGAAGGTCTGTGCTGACCAGCTCAAGGGAGTTCTCACATGACTGTTTCAACTCCTGCTGAGCATCTGTATAGTGCCAAAATCCTGGAAGGTGTAGACCATTGTACCGGTGCCTAAGAAGTCAGGGGCCAAATCACCAAATGACTTTCAACCTGTGGCCCTCACGCCCTTTTGGCCAAATGCATGGAAAGGGTTGTTAGTAAGGACCTTACCCTTTCCATAGCAGACCAACTGGACCTGTTACAGTTTGCCTATAAGGCACAGAGGGTGACTGAAGATGCTACTCTGACCTTAGTGAACATGGTGGCTAGTCACCTTCAACATGCAAAATCATATGCACATACAGTATTTCATTTATTGATTTTAGTTCAGCTTTCAATACAATGCAAATACACACACTGCTGAAATGACTACTGGACCTGAATGTCAACGGAGGCCTCGCAGGTTGGACCAAGGACTTTTTAACTGAACGCCGACAGAGGGTCCTCATGAATGGGGCCCTCTCTGATGAACTGACCCTGAACAGCAGGTGTGAGTTCTTTCACCGTTGTTGCTCTCTATCTACACTAACTAGATGAAGATCCGAGGAAACAATGTGAGCCTTTTTAAGTAGCCGGATGACATGGCTCTGATAGGACTCTTTTTTTAAAGATGCTACGTCAGATGGGGACAGCTGTTTTAAACAGATCAACAACCTTCAAGAATGGTGCCGGTCAAGTGGCCTCCACATCAATGTGGAAAAGACAAAGGAGCTGATAATCAATGGCAACAACTTACCAATGTCCCAACCACTCTCTCTGAACGACCAACCAATGGAGATGGTTGAGTTTTTTAAATACCTAGGGACACAAAATGATAACAAGATGAGTTTTACATAGAATGCAGACTGTATTTTTTTTAAGCAAGCCTCCTCTTAATCAGGAAATTAAAGGGGTTTGAGGTCAGCCAGGATGTTTTGGAGAGGTTGTACAGCAGCTTGGTGGAGAGCATCCTCACATTCAACATGACAGTCTGGTATGGTAATCTGAGCGTGAGGAGCAAAAGCAAACTGACCAGAATAGTTAAGACAGCCAGCAAAGTAATTGGTCGACCACAGGCACTTTTGAGCATTCTGTTCCACAAGGCAACCAAAAAGGAGGCACTGGCTGTCGTTGGCGACCCCCCCACCCTCTACACCCTCAATTGGAGAGGCTTCCTTCTGGCCGGCGCTTCAGAATGCCCATGGCCAAGAAGAACGTGTTCAAACATTCATTTGTTCCTTGGACTACTAAATGCAAAGTAAATTGTTTCGGTATATGTACTGATCTATCTAGTGCAGTTGGGACAGTGGTTGTTGTGAGTGAATGTATTAATGTCCTCTATGTTGTTAGTGGATGCAACATGATGGACTGACTGGTTTAAATGTGTATGATGTGAGAATGTATGTGTATGTGTTGTGGTTTTAACCAATCAGCATTCAGGATTAGACCCACCCGTTGTATAAATATTTTTGAATAACATACTTAGAATGTTCTCTGGATGTAACTCAAATTTTCTTGTGTTTTTTATGGAAAGTTTTCTTAATGTTCACAGAACAATTTGAGAACATGACTTGAAATAGAACTATAAGGAAACGTGTAGGAAATGTTATGCTGAATAACTGAAATTCCCACAGAAGAACTATGTGTCTTAAAATTCTTGGAACAATTTGAGAAGATGACTTCGAATAGAACCATGAGGAAATCTGTAAGAAACGTTATGCTGAAGTACTGAAATTCCCACAGAAGAATTTTGTTTCTTAACGTTCTCTGAACTGTTTGAGAATGTTCCCAGTGTCAAACCACTTAAACTTAAACGTTCTGTTAAAGTAATGAAATACCAAGAAAATTACGTTTTTTTGTCAAGTTCCTTAAATGTGCTGTGAACGCTCCAAAGCCAAGCAACTATCCTGCACCATTCCCAGAAAGTTGTGGGAATGTTGTATGCAAAATAAACATAGGACAACCAAGCTCTCACCAAGCTCTAAGAAACATATGGTTCTCAGCACGTTATGTGCTAGCTGGGGGGAGAAGAGGGTAAGAGAGGAAGAGAGGAAATAGGGGGGAAAGAGGATAAGAGAGGTAAAAGAAGGGAAGAGGGGAAGAGGGACCCTCTCATTGGGAGGCTGAGATGCGTTTGTTTGGGACCAGATGGAGCCATTGTAGCCTAGAGTTCATCCGAGGCCCCCGGGTCCCCCCTCTTATCCTGTTCCCCAGAAAAGCCTCTCTTAGTCTGGAGGACACTTTTTCCCCCTCTCCCCTCTCCCCTCTCCCCTCTGCCCCCTTCCATCCCTCTGCCCCCCTCCACCACCTCTCTACCCCTCTCCGCTTTCCTCCACACACTCTGCCCCTATCTTCCCCTCTCTGCCCCCCTTCACCTCTGGAAGCCCTCTCTCAAGTGGGTCCACCTGGCTCTCTGGCTGCTAAGGAAGGGTTCACCGTTAGCTCAACATGGTGGTGTAGTGGCCGGGGCCTGCGGGTGAACAGCTGAGGCTGAGAACGGGGAGATTAGGGGTGAATGTGAGTGCTAATCCATTGCTATACAGCAGCCCTTGGCCTCTCCACTCAGCCAAAGACCAAAGAAAAGACACGCATTCCTCTGCCCTCGGAGCAGAGCACACAGACCAGGGGCTACAGACGCCATTCTCCAGCCATCTGGCCTTAACCAAAAACTGGAAGAATACCCTCACCCCTCGCCCTCATCCTTACCCTACTACCTACCCTCCTCTCTCACCCTCACCCACTTCCTTAAACTTCACCTTCCTCCTCACGGAGGGACGGAGAGAGAGAGAGAGAGAGAGAGAGAGAGAGAGAGAGAGAGAGAGAGAGAGAGAGAGAGAGAGAGAGAGAGAGAGAGAGAGAGAGAGAGAGAGAGAGAGAGAGAGAGAGAGAGAGAGAGAGAGAGAGAGAGAGAGAGAGAGAGAGAGAGAGAGAGAGGAGGAAATATGAGGAGAAGAGTGATATATGGAGCTAGAGAAGGAAGAGGTCTGATTGAGATGTAAAAGTAAGCATGAGAGATTGAGAAAACATGGGTAGAATTCCTCTCTGGGTATACACTGAGTGTACAAAATATCAGGAACAGGAACACCTTCCTTATATTCGGATAATGGTGCCGGAGGGGATGGCAGCCGTTTTATGGGCTCCTAACCAAATGTGCTATTTTGTGTGTTTTTCGCATTGTTTGTAACTTATTTTGTACATAATGTTGATGGTTCCGTTTCTCATGACCGAAAAGAGCGTCTGGACATCAGAACAGCGATTACTCACCTCGGACTGGACGAAGATTTTTTTCTTTAATGAGTCCGACGCGATGCATATACTGTTTCTCCGAGATCAGGCCCAAATCCCTGTAATTCACGTGAAGAAAAGATGGAAATACAGGGGGCGGAGATCGGGGTGCCTTGTGAGAATTTGTCGGTGAGTGGGTAACCCGCCTCTACCATTCATTATATTGGCCAATGTGCAATCACAGGATAATAAACTGGATGATCTCCGCTCAAGACTATCCAAACCAACGAGACATTAAATACTGTAATATCTTAAGTTTCACAGAGTCATGGCTGAACGTTGACACAGATAATATTCAGTTGGCCGGGTTTTCCATGCATCGGCAGGACAGAACAGCTACATCTTGTAAGACGATGGGTGGGGGTGTGTGTCTATTTGTCAATAACAGCTGGTGCGTGATGTCTAATATTAAGGAGGTCCCGAGGTATTGCTCGTCTGAGATAGAGTACACATGATGAACTGTAGGCCACACAATCTACAAAGAGAGTTCTCATCTATAATATTCATAGCCATCTATTTACCACCACAAACCGATGCTGACACTAAGAACGCACACTAACATCCATTTTACCTAATTTCTTGTCACATGTCAAGTGCAACCAGAGGGAAAAAAACTCTGAACCACCTTTACTCCACACAGAGACACGTACAAATCTCTCCCTCACCCTCCATTTAGCAAACTGACCATAATTCTATCCTCCTGATTCCTGCTTACAAGCAAAAACTAAGACAGGAAGTACCAGTGACTCGCTCAATATGGAAGTGATCAGGTAACGCGGATGCTACGCTACTGGACTGTTTTGCTAGCACAGACTGGAATATTATAATAATATATATGGAATACAAAAAATTTTCCAGGATTCTTCCAATGGCATTGAGGAGTATACCAGCTCAGTCAACGGCTTCATCAAAACCTGCATCGACGACGTCGCCCCCACAGTGAACATACGTACATATTGTATCCCTTCCAGCCAGAAGCCGTGGATTACAGGCAACATCCCAACCAAGCTAAAGGCTAGAGCTGCTGCTTTCAAGGAGTGGGACACTAATTTGGAAGCTTATAAGAAATCCCGCAATGCCCTCATACGAACCATCAAACAGGCAAAGCGTCAATACAGAACTAAGTTTGAATCCTACTACACCAGCTCTGACACTTGTCGGATGTGGCAGGGCTTGCAAACTATTATGGACTGCAATGGGAAACCCAGCCGCGAGCTGCCCAGTGACGTGAGCCTACAAGACGAGCTAAATTCATTTTATGCTCACGTCAAGGCAAGCAACACTGAAGCATGCACATCAAATCAAACACAAACACCGAATAGCAGGGACATGTCACAAACACAAACATCAAATACAATAGGTTACCGTGAAATGTTTACTTACAAGCCCTTAACCAACAATGCAGTTCAATAAATAGAGTTAAGAAAATATTGACTAAATAAACTAAAGTAAAAAATTAAATAAAAAGTAACACAATAAAATGACATAACAATAACGAGGCTACAGTGGCTTGCGAAAGTATTCACCCCCTTGGCATTTTCCCTATTTTGTTGTCTTACAACCTGGAATTAAAATAGATTTTGGTGGGGGTTGTATCATTTGATTTACACAACATGCCTACCACTTTGAAGATGCAAAATATTTTTTATTTTGAAACAAACAAGAAATAACAAAAAAAAATGAGAACTTGAGCATGCATAACTATTCAGTTAAAAAAGATTTGGCATGGGTCTCCAGATCCTCAAAAAGTTCTAAACAAGCACTGTCGAGAGCATCCTTACCGGTTGCATCACTGCCTGATATGGCAATTGCTCGGCATGCGAACATAAGGCGCTACAGAGGGTAGTGCGTATGGCCCAATACATCACTGGGGCCAAGCCCCCTGCCATCCAAGACCTATATACTAGGTGGTGTCAGAAGAAGGCCCCAAAAAATGTCAAAGACTCCAGGCACCCAAGTCATAGACTATTCTCTCTGCTACCGCACGGCAAGCAGTACTGAAGCACCAAGTCTAAGTCCAAAATGCTCCTTAACAGCTTCTACACACAAGCCATAAGACTGCTGAACAATTAATAAAATGGCCACCCGGACTATTTACATTGACACCCCACCCCCCCTTTGATTTTACCCCACTGCTACTTGCTGTTTATTATCTATGCATAGTCACTTTACCCCTACCTACATGTACAAATTACATCGACTAACCTGTACCCCCGCACATTGACTCGGTACCGGTACCCCCTGTATATATCCTCGGTGTTGTTATTTATTGTGGGGTACTTTCTATTTTATTTTTTGCTTTAATTTATTTAGTCAATATTTTCTGAAACTGTTGAGCATGAAAAACTCAGCAGCATTGCAGTTTATGACACACTCAAACAGGTGCGTTTGGTACATACTACCATACCCCGTTGTGTTGCTACCAGGCTGTGTTGTCATGTGTTGCTGCCTTGCTATATTGTTGTCTTATGTCTATCTTCATGTAGTGTTCTCTCTCTTGTTGTGATGTGTGTTTTGTCCTATATTTATATGTAATTTTTATTTCTTTTTTATTCCCAGCCCCTGTCCCCGCAGGAGGTCTTTTGCCTTTTGGTAGCCCGTCATTGTAAATAAGAATTTGTTCTTAACTGACTTGCCTAGTTAAATAAATGTAAACGTATTTAAAAAAAAAAAAAATTTACCCTCTGAACAATCCATGTCTCAATTCTCTCAAGGCTTAAAAATCCTTCTTTAACCTGTCTCCTCTAGAGGTCGACCGATTAATCGGAATGGCCGATTAATTAGGGCCGATTTCAAGTTTTCATAACACTCGGTATTTTTGGACACCGATTTTTTTTTTTTACACCTTTATTTAACTAGGCAAGTTAGTTAAGAACACATTCCTATTTTCAATGACGGCCTAGGAACAGTGAGTTAACTGCCTTGTTCAGGGGCAGAACGACAGATGTTTACCTTGTCAGCTCGGGGATTCAATCTTGCAACCTTACGGTTAACTAGTCCAACACTCTAACCACCTGCCTTACATTGCACTCCACGAGGAGCCTGTAGTTAATCACTAGTTAACTACACATGGTTGATGATATTACTAGTTTATCTAGCGTGTCCTGCGTTGCATATAATCGTTGTGGTGTGCATTCGCGAAAAAGGACTGTCGTTGCTCCAATGTGTACCTAACCATAAACATCAATGCTTTCTTAAAATCAATACACAAGTATATATTTTTAAACCTGCATATTTAGTTAATATTGCCTGCTAACATGAATTTCTTTTAACTAGGGAAATTGTGTCACTGATCTTGCAACAGAGTCAGGGTATATGCAGCAGTTTGGGCCGCCTGGCTCGTTGCAAACTGTGTGAAGACTATTTCTTCCTAACAAAGACAGCCAACTTTGCGAAACGGGGGATGATTTAACAAAAGCGCATTTGCGAATAAAGCACAATCGTTGCACGACTGTACCTAACCATAAACATCAATGCCTTCCTTAAAATCAATACACAGAAGT